>NW_011888782.1:19167010-19180472 GCF_000151845.1 Pteropus vampyrus
AATGGTCCTGACATTAAGTCTTTAGTAGCTGGCCTTTGAGATGTTCCTGGTCCAGGGAATCTTTAGGGAAGAGCCCAAGTGGAAAGGGTCAGGGATGTAGCGGAGAGTTCAGGGTTCAGGTCAGTAGCTATATGCCAAGCAGTACAAAAGTATTTCAATATTTTAACAACCACTACAGCTATACTAGTGCAAACAAGCTATCAGCCTTGTTTATCTCTATATCTGTAGATTCTATATTTACTATTTTTTTTCTTTATGAGGTCTCTGTTCTTTTTGTTTGTCAGAAGCATGTTTCAAAAATTTTTCTTAGGAGGAAATCGGATATATAGATTATTATAAGAATTCTTAAATTTCTCAAAAGTTTAGATAGATAGATGATAGATGATAAACATAGATATATATTTTTCAAATAATATCTTTCCTGAATTTAGGACACTCTTGCTGCAATCATTTTTATAAAATGATATGTAGATATATTTCTTCTGCCTTCTAAAAGCAAATTTTGCAGTTGAGGTACCTTATTTTTTTTGGTACCTTATTTTTTTGGTACCTTATTTTTTTTGACCTGGAAGTTTGTGCATGTGTGTGTGTACACATACATATATATGATGAGTAAATTAAAAAAAAGTATGTGTGTGTGTGTGTGTGTGTGTGTGTGTGTGTGTATATATATATACTGAGAGACTATGGATTTTACCAGTGTGTTTTTTCTGATTAGTCTAGACGAGAACTCTAAACATGTTTTGTCGGAAAACTGGACTTTTTTCTTCAGAGTTCTTTCCTCTGTTATCTGCTTATTCATTGTCTTTACTCTCTTTGTTCTTTCTTCTACTTCTGAAATTCATATATTAATATGGTAAAACTCTAGGTTCTCCAGGGCTCTTATCTTCTGCCTAATTATTTTCAGCTCTTTTATATTTTACTCAGTGTTTTGAGAGATTGCTGGCACTTGATCACTTAGACAACGAACTGACAGCTCAATAATGACCAGCCTGTTCTTTGATTAATCTACAAAGTGTCTAATTATGAAACAATGTTTAATAGTGCAAGAAAGTCTCTTTCCTGCTGTCCTTGAATTCCCATGGATTCATTCATTAATTTATTTTTTAAATTCATTTTCCATCTGTCTTCTTCTAGCAATTCCATTTCACTGGTTCTGATTATTTTTCTTTGTCTTTTTTGACCTATGCATTCCCAATCCTACTCTATTATAAATGAGCAATGATTTTTCTCAGCCCACTGGTCTAAGTAATGGTTATTGGAATAATCTAAATGGTGATGAAAAGCCACATACACTTTCCCCACAGACTTGCAGTGTGAAGGCCAAACATTTCCCTGATGGTGGCGATCATCTTTCATATGCTTATTTTTTATTAGTTTATTCTCTTCTGTGAATTTCTATCTATTTTCATATTGGATTGTTTGGGTTTTTTACTGATGAATTTTGAGGGTTTTTTATATTCTAAAGACTAGTCCTCTATTGGATATGTGGTTTATAAATACTTTTCTCCCAGTCTACGAGTTGTCTTTTCATCCTCTTAACAATGTTTTTCACAGAGCAAAAGTATTCACTTTTGATAAAATCCAATTTACTTATATTTTTTTACTTTAATGGATCATGTTTTTGGTGTCATGACTAACAATTTTGCCTAAACTCTAGTTGCTGTGGAGTTTCTCCCATAATTTTTCTTTTAATTTTATATTTAAATCCATAATCCAGTTTGAGTGAGTTTTGGTATCTGATGGGAAGCTTAGGTGAAGATTCACTTTTTTTAAAGAACTGACTTTATTTATTTAGAGCAATTAAAGGTTAACAGCATTTATTACTCTCAGTTGATGATCTTGCTTTCCAATTCACTGAAAAATTGAAGGAATTAGAAATTTAATCAACTTCTCATGATTCCTAACTCACCTACATATCTAACATCTATATCCTTATGCCGTGCATTCCATCATGTGACCACAGATTAACTATCCACATTCCTTTCTAAAAGCCTTTCCCCCATCCTCTCGTTTACACAAGGATAACGTTCTAGCAATATTCCCCTCTCTCAAACATTATCAGTTTTCTCTATCAACTGAATTATTCATAGTAGCATTTGAATATGTTATTTCTTCCACATTAAAAATATATCTTAAACATACTTTTCTCTTAAACTATTTATTTGCTCCCTTTCTCATCAAAAGTACTTCAAAGTGTTGATTTTAGTCATTGTCTCCATTTCGTCTTTCTCTTTTGTCTTATACTAATCAGTGTTTTCTCATTATTGTGTTGAAATAGTTTTGACATCCAGTGTTCAAATCTCAGTCCCTATCTTTTTAGAATACCAGTTTACACAATTGATCCCTCTCTCCTTCTAGAAACACAATCGTGACTTGGCCTCCGGTCTAGGTTTTCCTCCTACTCCACGGGTTGCTCCTTCTTGGCCTCTTTGCTCTTTTTCTCTTTTCCCTGGCTTTTGCAACATAGTGCCCCCAAGATTTTCAAAGCTAAATCAAGTCAGAGATATTCACTTTCCTTCAATAACCATCCCAGGGCCTCCTTATCGGCACCATCTTCAAGTCTCTTGTGCCCTCTACCAGGAACGAGTCCACTTTCACTCAGAGACTCTTCTGCGTCCTATCAGAGATGGTCTGTACAGATTTGGACCCCATGGCCCAGAACACTCACAGTGCTTCTTTGCCACATCAGAGAAAAGATTCCCCCTGAAGATGTGAGGGTTTGGGGCAGGGGACAATGAGCAGGTAATCCAGACGGCAACTCCAAAGCATCTGTAATTGGTGGACTGGAGAGTAGTACAATTCTCCCTAGGTACTTGGGGAGTGTGTGTGTGTGTGTGTGTGTGTGTGTGTGTGTGCGCGCGCGCGCGCGTATGATCTTGAAAGAACAATTTGTAGCCAAGGTGAAGAGTGACAAAAGATGAATGGCTAGAATTGGGGTTTGCTTTAAAGTGTCCTGTAGCTAGGATGCCTACCTTCCTTACTCAAGAGAGAACACGTCAGCGTTAAGTAATAATTCTTCTTAGACCTGCACACGATTTGTTCTCACACTTAGTGGTTTCTTGGCAAGGGTCCCTAATAACAATTTGTTATTTTTTTCCATTTTTCATTTTTGCCTTTATTAGTTTCCTGTAGTGTTTCTCTCTGTACTTCTTTTTACTTTATTAAAGCTCATCTGTGAAAATTATCTTATACTAAAGAACATAAATAAACTTTTATTTAGCAAGCTGAGGATTAAGGATATGTAGCCAAGACGACTGAGCTCATTAAGCACCAATGTCACTAAGGCTCTTTCACTCATTACTCATTTATTTCAATGATTGCTTTAATAGAAGAGGAGGCACCACTTCTCCCCTGGATCATCAAATCATTCCCTTTGGGTGTCACAAAAGATAGAAGATGGGACCAGGCAGGACTCTGAGCCTTGGAAACATAATGGGAGTGAAAGTATTAATCGACAGATCCAGATTTGTGAATTAGTTCTCTCTCCCTTCTCTTTCTTTCTCCCTCTATAAAGGGAGCAGAAAGAGGTGATAAGAGGCATTGAGTTTAAGAGCTTCTCACAAATGGAAGTTTTATGCTCAACATTCTTCGATGGGAACAAGTTCAGGAGATCCAGAAAGCGGCATTTACGATTTGTCGTACAGTAGTTTATTTCCACTATAAATCTGTGTTTACAAAGTCAGCTCAAGGTGATTCTTCCATTGGAATTGCTAGAAGGATCCTTTGCTCCAAATAAAAGAAAAAAACTTGTGGTACATTTCATCGCAAGTTTTGTTTGCTTATTCTAGCAGGAAACATGTAGAAACTGATGTTCAGAATCTGAGTCACGTTAAGAGAGTCTGCAAGCCTCTTCTATTACCACATGGCAGCAGATTCTGTATCTTCATAAATTAATAGATTTTCTGTTATGGAATCATGTGAAAAAGGGCTGGAGGAATTTTTTACTTACTTGGATGGAATGTTTGAAGTGGACTTTCTTAAAATATAGAACACGTGGCATATACGGAATTCCCTTTGGTGGACTTTGTAAGTTGTGGGGAGGGGGTGACACGTCCATGGTTGGATCATCATCCTAGAGCGGCTGGTTTGCAATGGAGCCATTTCTCACTAGAACAGCAATACGACAGGTGCTTCAAGGTGAGAAGCTCCAAGCAGTTATTTATTTTAGGACAGCTAATGATTCCCCTGGTAATGACTCTGATGAAGATATCTAGTAACACCCTAATTACTAACATTCTCTCAGCTGTTACTATGTGTCAGGCACAATCCTAAGACTTTACTTGTGCTATGTCATCAAATCCTCAAAATCATTCATTTGTTAGGTATTATTGTTATTCACCCCACCCCATTTCCCAGGTGAGAAAAAAGGACTAATCAAAAGGTCATACAACTAGTAGGCAGCAGTGCCAGGAGTAGACATCACTGCTTAACTTGAAAGCTGTTGCACTTGACAACTGCCCTCTAAGAAGCTAAAAGTCAGAAGCACAATCTCCAGCAATTTACCCCTGGTAAAAGGAGGTAATGTACAAATCAACAAAGCCTCTGGTTGAGAAAGAGAGAAGCAGAGCAGTCTGTCCCTGAAGTTCGAGGGTTAGAGACTGGAGAGATGAGAGGAAACCCATCACTGAGCAATCAGAGTCAGCAAGGGCATCGGTAAGAACCAGGGACACCACTTCAACCTTCCATGTTGTTTGGGCATCAAAATGCAATGGAAAGTCCCCTTGAATCGGCAGTAGAAGCCCGTACCGCCTTGTTACCAGACTTTCTTTTTCCTCTCTCTACGGTAAGGGTGGTAAGAGGGAGGAAAAGAATGGCTAGAATTTCATTGATTTTCCAAGGCAGGGTGGTAACTGACCCTTCTCAGTGGTGACTTCATGGGGACATTAGAAGAAAATTTAAGCCAGGTAAAACCATGTGCGAGGTAAAACTGTGGGATTCTGTTACTAAAGAAAGCCAGGCAGTCAGGGCCCAGCAGTTGCAGAAATCACCCTGGGTTTCCCTCAGCCCACATGAAGAACCACTTAAATCAATGGATCCTGAAGGCACCAGAGTGAGATGCTTAAATTGTTGCTGAGGAAAAAGCAGAGGTGGGCTTTATTTGATTTTTCTGGGTATAAAATGAATACATATTTATCCTGGAAATTTTTGAATTCACAGAAGTGTGTAAAGAAATATAAATCACTCATACTGCCACCCTGCAGAGGCAGTCACGGTTAGCTGACGTAACTTTTTCATACCTTCCATCTACTGCTAACTTCAGACCTCGGAAGACCCACTAAAGACTGAGATGTCCTAGAGGAGACAATTTATAATTTCATGTGCCGAAAGTGTATAAGGTAATTCTCCTTTCCCTTCTTCCCAGGCTCTGAACAACCATTTCTTCCTGTGATGGACAACTTGATTAAGGAAGTCTATGCTCAGAGTAAATCTGACATGTTATTGGGGCAAAGGATTTTTCTGTAGCCATTTAAGATAAGATTGACTGGAGATACAAAAAGATGTGCTGTTCTAGGGTAGCCAGAGCAAGATCTTCCGATAGCAATTTCTTTGTTAGCTTCATGCTAATCTCAACGAAGTACTCAAGGGAAGGAAATTAGTTGGCAAACCACCTGCTTATCAAACCTTTTCCTATTTTAGGGCTGTCACCCTTTGAAGGAAGATAGTGGGGGAAATGGTGCCACTTCCCATTACAGAAGCTTCTGAGGCACAGAAGGTTCTTTCTCAAGACTTTATTACTTAGTGCTGGTGAAGAGTCATTCTCCAAGCTCTCAAAATTGAAACTAGAATGATATGAGATCAGAGACAACTTTCACCAACTTTTGCACTCCATTATTGTACAGGGCGTCTGTGTTTCTGGTGGGTGCAATAATAACTGTACATGTGAGCATGTGCATACAGAAATACATCTCTTTGATGTATTCATTTCACAGCAAATATTCACTGAACATTATCTAAGTGCCAGTGGCTATTTTAGTTGCTGCTGCTTATAGTAATGAAAATACCACCTCTGCCCGGATACTCTTACATTTTAGTAAGGAACACAGACAATAAACAAATAAATAATATCTAATATAATTCAAAAGATTGCTTAGCACGATGAAAGAAAGTAAAAAAAAAAAAGCATAACATAGATGTGAGATGTTTTTTATTTTACACAGAATAATTAGATAAAACTCTCTAAGAAGTTGTCTTTGAGCAGAGATTTGATTAAAATGAGGAAGAGCAAGACCATGGATGACTGGGGAAAAAAAAAAAGGAAAGAGTAAGTGCAAAAGCCTTGGGAAGGGGGAGGTGGTGAATATGTGTGGCCTCTAAAACAGCACAGAGAGGCCTTTGTGGCTAGAGTGAGGAAGGGGAAGGGGACGTGAAAGGAAAGAGCTTAGAGATAGATGAAGAGAGCCTTAAACACCTGGAAAGACATCATTCTGATAAAATCACTACCTTGTTTCTTCCCCTTCTGCAGTCCCGAAGCCTGAATTCCTCTGCAGGGCACCCACCTTCTTCGATAATCTGCACACCACTCACTAGTCAGCTCCAACCTCTGGCTCTTCATATGTTCTCTTTCCTTTAGTCATACTGAGCTATCCAGGCACCCAACTCCCCAGGTTCTTCCTTGCTTCTCTGCCTTTGCATAAGCATTATGCTCAACCTCAAATGCTTTTCTCCACATTGACTTGGTGAATTATAATCTGAGAAAAAAAAATACCTTTTATGTGAAGCTTTTCCTGGCTCACACAGGAAACCGCACCCAACTTTATGCCACTTCTATTTCTAGCATATCTTATAGCTGCTCTGTGGTCATTACTTGTCTGCATTACTGCTTCCCACATAAGATGAACTTTGTGCAGTCATGAATGAGGTCTTTATATTTAGATCCCTAATGTTTAGCACAAGGCTACATGCGTGGTGATAATAATAATAATAATAATAATAATAATAATAATACACATGAATAAATGAACTTGTGTGTGCCTAAATCAAAGAAAAGTTGACTGAGTTCTGAGTTTGTTTTACTGCAGGCTAGTGATACAAAAAGTCATCATAAAATGAATGTTTCTTTCATTTTCATTCAGCCAAGAAGACAATTTTTCTGAACTTTTCTAATGGAAAACTGCAAGTGAATGTCAAGAATGTTCTATGCATGGAAAATGTAATAACTACATAATACACCTGTCAAAATGGTGTTTAAAATAAAATGCTAACAGACCCATATAACTGAAGAGGTTTTGTGGGAGTTGCTATTATAAAGCAGTTTTTAATGCTCTGCACAGAAAATTATCACCTACGTGAAACTTTTAGAGCAACTGTGATTTAGAGTTGGAAACTCTACTTGACATTACCAGTAAGCCATTTCAAACATTCCATATGTCTGATCACTGCTTTGCAAATCTACAGAATGGGCCAACTCATTAGCTCAGGGCTAAATGGGGAGAGAATGAATAACATTACAGAGTAAAGGTTTTCTTTAAGCATTGCTCTTTATTTAGGGTAAATAGAATGTTAAATATATGAAATTAATATGTGCCTAATATTTAGAAATAACAAATGATCTTCAATATGACTGGATTAAGTTGGAAGAAAAATGCCCTTATATAAGGAGAGATATTAAAAAATCAAAGGCAGTCTCAGAAAATAAACTAAAGATATTTTCCAGTCCTATTTATTCACATCCAACTTCTCTTCTTTGGTCACAATTGCTCTAGGTGCCTCTCTCTCTGGCTTGGGAAGGGACAGGGTTATGCCCGTTTCTCAGGTCTCAGCAGCAAGGCCGACAGAGGAAATGCCACAGGTCAACCTGTGGTGGGCACTGAAATCATAGATGTGGGCAGATCCAATCCAAGGGTAGAAATCAAATTCAGCAATTTGGAGATGGAAGTCTAACAAAACGGAGGAACCCATAGAGGGGTTGGCACAGAGTTCCACAGCCAGGAGAAGTTGGGGGAAGGAGAAGAAGCGGAGAGAAGAGAAAGGATGAGGAAACACAACTAACACTTAGTCTGTGCTTGCCACGTTGTCAGGCACTATGTCAAGTACCAGAGGCAGAGAGCAGACAGTTAGCCAACAGCATTCTGGCACCTATCCAGAGTAGGCTTGATTATCTGTTGAAGTGATTACGTGGCACAGGTGGTTTGGTTCAGAGGAGAACATGTTAATGGTAACATAGATAGTCATTATTTGCCATGATTTAATAGCCCTTGGATTCTCTTCTTACCACTGATATTTCCCCTTCTCTGCATTTTTGGTCCGTCAGTTTAATTGTAGACCACTATACCATAGCCATTAACCTTCGGGTTTTCTCTGAATATACCTTCTCTCTAATTGGCTGAGAAGGCTCTCATTTCTCAAACAGGATGTCTCTTGACAACGTGCAGATCTTTAGCCGTTCTCTCTAATCGACTGCATGTAGTAATCACCATTTCGAAATCCCACCATCGCTCAAACTTAGCATAGTCTCCACATTACCTTCAAAGGAACTTCTCAAGTTATTAATGAAATTATAAATTCTATAGAGATATTTTAGATATATTATGTGTATTAATTTGTTCACTCTTCTTGGATTCCAGGATAGTTGATTCTAGGGTTTGTCTTTTTCTACATGGTGTTTCTTAGAACATCTAGTACAGTGCTTGGTACATGAAGGAACCTATCACATGTTTAGTTTATTGAAGCAAAATCAATTGAGTAAATATGAAGCAACTGAATAGTTAAGAAAATACGATTTAGTTAAAATATTTGGGGTTATTCAAACACTATCTCTAGCAATATATTTAACCCTGGAGTCTGTATGCTCATGCGTTGTTTTCAAAATATCATGGAACATAAAATGCAGCATATATTTTGTTGAGTAAAATATATACCTACACATATATGAAAAGATACAATGAATTAAATGCAGTATCATTTGTAGCACCAAGTATAAATCACAAAAATATTCACTAATGAAGGCTGATAAAAGAAATTGTGCTACATCAACAAAACAGTATATCACATTAAATACTCTGTGTGTGTGTGTGTGTGTATTATCATCATCCTGCTTGGGTTTATTGGAAGAAGACATACTGCACAAGAAATTGGGAGAAGATAAGGATGACAGCCAGGGTTAGGCTTAGGGTTTGGGGCAGGAGCTGGAAAGCCAAGCATACAAAGAAGATTAAATTTTCACTGCATACTCTCTCCAACAACTGAATTTTTATTAGATGGTTATATTAGCCTAAAAACCCAAACCAAACAAAAAACCCAACTCCAGCTGAGTTCAACAAAATCAAAACTATTAAAACTACAGAGAGATCCAGTGCAACAAGGCTTAATAGTCAAATAAAATCAGAGTTAATTTTAGAATAGGACTTCTTTTAGGGAGATATAACATGACATTCTGGTTCAAGAGATCAAAGTCAATATCCTGGAATAGCTGGACCTTTTAATAATGGCTTTCCTGTTCTTTTTGGCTCACATGATGATGAAGTGTCTGTTTGGATATTCTGCTCATTTTTCTAATTGAGTAATTCATTTTCCTGTTATTCAGTTATAAGACTTTTTTATGTAGTTTTGATGCAAGTTATTTATAAGATGTGTGACTTGCAAACATATTATCCCAGTCTGTATATCGTCTTTATATTCTCTTAAGTTATCATTTGAAGAGCCAAAGTCTTTCCTTTTGAAAAATTATAATTTATCATTTTTTCTTTTATCGGTCATGTCTCTGATGTTGTGTCTAAAAATTCACTGCCAAACCTGAGGTCACACAAATTTTCCCCTTTTTCTTCTGTGAGTTTTCTAACTTCATGTTTTATATTCAAGTCTATAATCCACTGCTAGTTCATCTTTGGATGAGATATAAAGTAAGTGTAAAGGTTTTTTCTTTTTTTTTTTTTTTTTGCATATAGACATCTAATTATATCAGCACTATTTTTTTTTTAAGTTTTCCTTTCTCTATTAAATTGCCTTTGATCTTGTATCAAAAAATCAGTTGATTCTATTTTTGTGGGTACATTTTTTGGCTCTCCCTTCTGTTCTACTCACCCGTGTATCCGTCCTCTCTCCAACATGACACTGTCTTGATTTCTGTACTTGACAATAAATCTTGAAGCCAGGTAATTTGAATTCACCGATCTTACTTTTTCTTTTTCAGAACGGCTTTAACTAGTCTACATCCTTTGCCTTACCGTGTAACCTTTAGAACAACTTGTAACTATCTACAAAAAGTTTGTTACAATTTTGATTGAGATTTTGTTGAATCTACAAATCAAATTAGAGAGAACTGGCATCTTAACAATATCGGGTATTCAATTTATGACCATAACATCTCTCCCCACTTATTTAGATTTTCGATTTTTTTAAATTACTGTTTTGTGCAGTTTTTAGCATAAAGATTCTGCATGTTTTGATATATTTATTTTTAAATATTATTTTGGCACTATTGTGATTAATATTGTTCTTTTTTCCAATTTCAAGTTCTAATTGCATATTGTTGGTGTACAGGACAATTGATTTTTATGTTGTTACCTGGTATCCCATACCCCACTCATGTTAATCTCACTTATTAGTTCCAGGAATATTTGTAGATTCTTTGGGATTTTCTACATAGGCATTCCAGCTGTTTCTAAGCACAAAAGGTATTATTTCTTCCTTTCTACTATTTCTTTTTCTTTCATTGTTGCACTAATTAGGTCTTCTCATTTGATATTAAGTGGTGTGAGAAGACTTCCCGACCTTACTTCTGATCTTTGGGAGAAAGATCATTATGTATGATCATCAACAAGTATGAACAAAGAGGTAGATTTTTTGTGTGTATGATCTTTAGCAGATTAGGGATATTATCTTCTATTCCATTTGTTGAGAGTATTTATCATGAATGGATATTAAATTTGGTGAATAGTCTTATTTCTATAACTATTAAAATGATAGTAAGATTTTATTATTTAGCCTCCTAATACAACTCGATGATTGGATTTTTAATGTTGAACCAGCCTTGTATTTCTGGGATGAACGCCATTTTGTCGTGATCTTTATCTTTTTTATATACTGTTGGATTTGATTTGCTGACATTTTGTCAAGAATTTTTGAGTCTATTTTGATGAGGGATACTGAGCTAGTTTTATTGTAATGTCATAATCTGGTTACAGTTTTAAGTTAATGCTGAACTCATATAATAAGTAAAGAACTGTTCCTTCTTTTTTGATTTTATAAAAGAAGTTTTGTAGAAATCTTATTATTTGTTCCTTATATGTTGGTTATAATTCACCAGTGAAACATTCTGAATCTGCTAGCCTTTTCCTTTCTTCTGAAATATTTCTATCAAAAATTTAAATTTTAATAAATATAGAGCTATTTAAGTTATTTATTTCTTCATGAGTGGGAATAAGTAGTTTGTATTTTTCAAAAATATTGGTACATATCATCTCAGTTTGAAATTTATGGGCATAAATTTTTTTTTTAGTATTCTTTTCTTATTCTTTTAAGGGCTTTGGGATCAATAGAAATATCCCCTCTTTCATTTCTACATTGGTAATTTATTACTTCTCTTTTTTATCTTTGGACAGACATGCTAAAGATTTATCAATTTTATTGATCTTTCCAGAAAGCTTTTCAAAGTTTTTGGCTTAATTGATATTCTCTATTGATTTTCTGTTTTTATTTTCATTAATTTTTTATACTTCTGCTTCATGTTTAATTAGCTCATATTTCTCTAGTTTCTAAAGGTTGAAGCTTAGACTACTGGTTTTAGATCTTTCTTATTTTCTAATATAAACTAATGCTATCATTTTCCCTCTAAGCCCCGCTTTAGCTGTTTCTCACAAATTTCGATATGCTATGCTTTCATTTTATTAAGATAATACTTTAAAAATTTTCCTTGTGATTTCTTTTTAGGTTACTTAGAAGTATGTGTTTAATTCCCAAACATTTGGAAATGATTTTAAGTATCTTTTGTTATTGATTCCTTGGTTTAATTTTAATTTTAATTGGTTTAATTTTGTGATGATTCAAGAAAAAATATAAACTTAAATTGTTTAATACATATACATATTTAATTTGTTAAGGCTTATTTTATGACTCAAAGTATGATCTGGCTTAGTGCATGTTTCATGTGTACTTGAGAAGAATGTGTGTCCTGCTATTTTTTTTTTTTTTTTGGTGGAGTGCCCTATAAAAATCAATTAGGTCAAATTGGTTGATAGTTCCAGCTATTTATACCCTTACTGATTTTCTTGTTTATTCTGCCAATTCTTGAGAGAGAAGTGTTGAAGTCTCCAGGTATAATTGTGATTTTTCTATTTCTCCTTTAAAATCTATCAGTTTTCATAGTGTGAAGTTCTGTTAATAACTGCACAGAATATTTATTTAAAAAAAAGTCAGATGTTTATATGATAGTTCCAATTCAAATTTCAAGTTAAAGCGTTTTGGCTCCAGTTATTTAAATTTATATTCATTAACTTTCTTCTTGTTTTGACTGAAAATCATGTTTTCTGAAACACATTAAGAGTTAAAGTTTGTACTCAATGATAAGTGTAACTGTCATTTCATATATAGTTAAGGGGCATCTTAAATTATTTTTCTGTAAACTTTTTATTCATATATGTTGTCCAGTTTTCTTTTAGTCTTCTTCTTCTTAAGTTTTAAGAGTTCTTTATACATTAGAGATGTTCAACCTTTTTTTTTCTGTTATTGAGTCCCGTATCGATTTTCTCAATATTTTAATTTTAGGGTATTGTCAATGCTTTTTTAGTTGTAAATGCTTTGCGATGTAATTGAAATCACCAATATTTTCTTTTACTGCTTCTCAATTTTGAATCATAGTGAAATTTACCATGCCTCCATTTTATAATGAAATTCATCCATTCTTTTCCAGTAACTTATTGCCTTTTAAAAAACATTTAGCTCTCTCAACTATTTGTAATTTGTGTATGGTGTATTGCACAAAAATGTTATCTGTTTTTCAAATAGCTATCCAATTTTCCAGTATCATATATTAAAAAGTCCACTATTCCTTGCTAATTTGAGATGCCATCTTCGTCATATGTTGAGATTTCATATGCCCTTGTATGTAATTCAGAGCTTTACCTTTGTTCGATTAGTCTGTATGTCTATTCTTGAGCTAATACTATACTGTTTTAGTTATAGAGGCATTATAATTTGGTAGGACTATTTCTCAAATTGCTCTTATCTTTCAGGATTTTTCTATTTATTCTTGCCTTCAAGAGTAAAATTGTCTTCAAACTGTCTAGGTACAAAAGCAATGTATGTATTTTTTGTGATCTCATTAAAATTTTAAATTTACTTAAGAAGAACTGACATCTCTCTAACCTTAAACATATTACTTTTCTATTTGTTCAAGTCAAATTTTTATAATGGATACTTTTTTTAAAGTATATCTCAAACCTAGACATGTATTTAAAATGTATATGTATAAGTCCCTAAAATGTTTGAGCATATGTCTAGGTTTATTTGTTATTTGTGTTTT
>NW_011888782.1:19180791-19183770 GCF_000151845.1 Pteropus vampyrus
GCTATCATGTATTCACTATCTATTTTATTCTAGAAACCAAATAAGTAGTTCCAAATGTTATATCATTTACTTTAATCATCATAACCTCTATTTAACTAATAAAATGGCAACAGGCTTGTTTAAGTGATTTGTCTAAATTCACACAATTTACTTAAATTTGGAGTTCTACTAGACTGCAGAGTTCCTGTTCTTTCGACTTAAGTATATTTCATAGTTCAAATATTGCCCATTTTTAAATCTGAATTACCACCCAATTCATAAAGTCCTTTCTAACTTTCCAATTAGATGTGATTTCTCATTCTCTGTATTCTTGTAAATCTCTGTGTCTCTACCACAGCATTAATTGTGTTATCTTTTAATATATTTAGGTAATATGCTTCCTTTCACTTATTTATCTATTCATATTTTATTAATTTGGGGCCCCCTAAACCAAAAGGACTTTGCTAGACATTTGGTAAATAAAACAAAAGAAACGTGATCATTGTTCTCAAAAAACATACAACTTGGTTGTGAAAACAAACATTAAGTAAACTCAAAATAAATATATAATTATACATTTTAAGCAGTGCTGTGAAACGAAAGCATGGAGCACAATGAGACAATAAGGAAAAATGTTTATGGCAGGGCGCTGGCAGTAGAGATTGTTCAGAGTTTGCCTTGGTGAGGAAGGAAGTAAAATGTCAGCCAATACATCAAGATAAAAAGAAACTTCCCAAGTGAAAAATAGGAGTGTGGAGGAACAACATTCTAAACAGAAGGAAAAGCATAGGCAAAGGTCTGGAAGCAGAGAAAGATTGCTTTCCAAGAATTAAAAGAAGGTCATTCAAGGGTGCAGTATAGTATGTGCAATTGTCTATGAGAATGGAGCCCCACAGGGATTTTGCTGTGGTGCCCTGAGGTCAAAATGCCATGAGTGAAGAAGTACCACGCATCAGTGTAGAAAGAAAGGCAGGGCCAGATTATATGATACTCTATAGTACTAAAGAGTTCACTTCTCTTTTAAGTGTAAATGGAAGTCTCACAAGGTTCAATCAGTGACTGCTTTGATCGAATTTCAGATGTTTATGCTTCTAAGAAGGTAAACATTGTGGGTTGATATATCTACGCATACCTATTTTGTCTTTAATATCTTCTTAACACCACAGTGCCTAATATAATTTTTTGAGGATATCCGTTGTTTAATGCTGATTTCCTGCGAAAGAGTAACAATGTATTTATCTTCTGAAACATACATGCTTTGTCATCGCAACCACACAATATTCTTGTATCATTATACCAACTCTCACTGGAGAATATGTACAAAATTCTGCACCATTTTTTTTTCCAGGAGACTTTTCTTTGTTTTTAATCAAGTTTAGGCCTTCTCAAGTGACTTACTTGAGCTCTTGATATTGTTGCCAGCTAGAAATGACCATGAACTACAGACATCTGATACAAGACTGCTTTGACAGTATAGGTATAAAAGAACTGTCAAGTTTTCATTCTGAAAGCTACAGGTTACAGAAAATTCAGGAACAAAGTTGGTGTTCGCTTTGAATTAATTTGTGACAAACTCTGCTAATCCCATTTCCAAAAAGGCTTACTCTCTAAAAGGTTATATATTAAAGTCCTGGATCTTTCTGAGAGAATTTAATAAAGCGGAATTTGTAGCAAGTTAGAGGTTGTGTAAATGCTGGAAGACTTTCCTTCCCCAGTTGGAAATCCATTGGGTGGATTAATGCAAGTTCCCCTCACTGGGGAAGAAAAGTCATTTATATTTTATAAACCAGTGCCAATTAGTTAGTAGCAGCTCTACTGAGAAAGCTTTGGAGACCATATGTGGGCTGGGGAAGAGATGGCATGAGTGACTACTGGTATCTGTCATAGGTTCAGAAGGAGGAACTGGCAGTCGGGTACATGGTAATTTCTGCCAAAGTCCATTTAGAAGAGCCAGGGCCTTGAGAAGTGTTTCTAGTATGGGACAATTTAATGAAAACATGAAACAAAAGGGGATATAAACCAAGATTCTTAAAGAATGACAAAAAATCATTAAATATAAAAAAGACTTGTAAAAATAAAATCAATACTTAGTGTTATTAAATCGATTATAAAAATGACCTCAACATAAATTTGAGGAATAAGCCCAGGCAAGTACTGAGCTGTTTTAACTGTCCTTTTTATTTAGCCTACTTAATGAATTGTTCTTTAAATTTCTTATCACTGTTACCTTGATTCTCTTGAATGTTCACATGGAGTACCTGCAGGTAATTATAACAAATTCTATTGCAACTTCCAACTATCTCAATATCTTTTTTTATCGCACTGACTAGAATTTTGAAAGCTATATAAATAATAAAGAGGAGAGTGTATATCCTTTATTTGTTCTTACCTCTAATCAAAATTTCTTTAATATTTTACCACTGAGTATCAGAGATTACAATAAGCATTCTTTTTTAAAAATCAGAATTGAAATTAAATCATATAAATAACTTTTTGACATTAATTGATACGATTCATGTGATTTTTTTCCTTTGACTTATTAATGTAATATATTTCCTACTATTGCTAAAATAAACATATTTGATTTGGGTGTATTTGTCACGTTGTAATAGATATGCGAATATTTTATTTAAGATTTTTGTTTCAGTGTTTGAAAATGGGAATGGCTCAAATATTTTTTTCTTAGGGAAAAAATACTGTTTGTTTTATAAAATTTTGTAGTTTTTGCAGTTTTTGTCTGGAAGCAACTTAAGGTAGTGGTTAAGAATCTAGCTCTCACAAATCAAAACAGTATGGTACGGGCATAAAAACAGAGACATAGATCAATGGAAGAGAATAGAGAACCCAGAAATAAATGCACACATATATGTTCAATTATTTGTGAAAAAGGGGCCAAGACTATATAATGGGGGAAGGACAGTCTTTTTAATAAATGGTATTGGGAAAACTGGACAGCCACATGCAAAAAAAAAAAAAAAGAAAGAAAAAGAAAAAAGAAAC
>NW_011888782.1:19183820-19192417 GCF_000151845.1 Pteropus vampyrus
GTGATCTCATTAAAATTTTAAATTTACTTAAGAAGAACTGACATCTCTCTAACCTTAAACATATTACTTTTCTATTTGTTCAAGTCAAATTTTTATAATGGATACTTTTTTTAAAGTATATCTCAAACCTAGACATGTATTTAAAATGTATATGTATAAGTCCCTAAAATGTTTGAGCATATGTCTAGGTTTATTTGTTATTTGTGTTTTGGGTTAGGGGACATTAAAGATAACTCTGGCCTCTTTAAATTAGTATGCAATGCTAATTCTCTCTCCTGGTCCCCCACCATAGAAGCCTCCCTACTTTCAAGCTTCTCCAAAAAATCTACTATTACTCTAAGACCACCATTTCATCCCCTGCAATTCTGAAATCTCATTCATACACACTAATGACAACCTGGATGGTGGCTCACTCAGTGCAAGTTGGAATCTACAGGATTCTTTCTTGAGTATATGCATTGGGAGCTGGCTGAACTGCTATGAAATATAAAAAGAGAGAGATTGACATGTAAACTTAATAAGGTGAGTTCAAGAAGTTGTAACTTGGCTTTTGAAGCTCTGAGAATGTCAGCAACCCTACTCTTCATTTAACTTCAAGCACTTCTTTCTCACCTTGTAGACTGCATCTCTCCTGGGCGTACATTATGTCAGCAGAACATCCTGACATAAATTTTCCTTCACTTAAGTTCACAGGCGGTGTTCAGGAAAACTACCATTAGGAATCATAACAGTGAAAGCTGAAGCAGGTGGGGTGCAGAGGGGTGGGGACGACAATTACCAACGGAAGTGAAGGCATTGTTCTGATGCTGTGAAAGGTGCTTTCAAGTGTATTAGTGATATTTTTGCGAAAGCTACCTTATCAATTCATTCAAAACAAAACAGCCATTATGTGGAAATTGTGACGCAGAAGAAAAGAACATAATGATCCTTTTGTTACAAACATCTGGGCAAATAAGTCAGGATTCAATCAGGGTTCCTTGAAAGAAATGGTAAGTGTCAGAATTAATGGGCCTTTTGGAAATATTTCTTAATATTACAAAACTATTGGAATTATCTGAAAATAGCTATTATTTCTTCTTATGTAGTTTTTCTCCATTTCCCTATACTAATAAGTGTCCCTAAAAATTAAATATCTGTTTCAATTCACCTTATTTCTAGTTAACACTAAGCCACCAATTATTAAATAGTAGAGCAGAAAAAAATGGTCACCAAAAATAATAATACATGTGATTATTTTCTATTTCTATGTTAGGTAATAACTGAAGATACTTGCTGCAAATATTTTTGCATAAACTCTCATGCGGGTACAGAATAATATTCATGCATTTTCAGATTTTTGAATATTGATCATGTCTTGGTTATATTAATAATGCGCCAAGAAGCAACAATAATGTGGGTTGTGATATCAGGCAAACTATTTAGCCTTTCTGGGTAATGGGGAAAATAATAAAAACATTGTAGTGGCTATTAAATAAGATAATATATATCCCAAATGGATACCTCTATGCCCAATAAACAACAGGTTTTAGACGAGCGATTGTTTGCCACCTGCACCATACTTGTGCTACTTTTCCCTTCCTCAATCTCTCCACCCACTTAGAGAAGTATTGGTTTATATAAGAAGTCCATAAATACATGAATGAATAGAAAGATACTGGTGTGGCCTCTGGCCTAATTGAGGTTTAAATACTCCCAAAATCTGAAAACCACTGCTCAATAGCTACTTCCCATAATTACAAAAACTCAGATCATGTCTTAGGTTCAGGCTTCACTAAGATGGAACACAGCCGATGGCCTCTAAGTTGGATGGATGTTGATGTTGGAACAAACATTTAGAGTAGAACGAATTCATTGTGTTGTCTTCTTTCCAAGATCACACGGAAACTGTCTGGAATTCTCATTGTTTATTCCATCATTTATCTCAAGCTCCTAAATGTGGCACATTTTCTCTGTTTTGCATTTGGCTGTGGGAGGAAAGAACCAGTTATTGAAAACATACTAGTAGTAGGCATTATATAAAGCACTTAACATGCATTTTCTTCTAATTTCATAAACTCTATGATGTTGGTACTATTCCTCATATTTTAGGTGAGAAAACTGAGACAACTTGAGACTATTTTTAAAAATCTCATGAAAAGTAAACAGCACATTCAAGTACTGGAGTTTCTAACTCCAATACAGGAAATCATTTCACTACACTCCATGCTGCAGGTTTTAGGGGCTGGGCTCACTAGGAAACCCTTGGCAATGACCTAAGAACCACACAGCCTTAAGACAGAAAACAGGTAGTCATTAGCTTCCCTTTTAATGATCCTTAAATTCTCCAAAGAAGATCATTATAAATGGCTCCTTAGTTTTGTCCTCTGCCTTCTTCTTTCTATTATTGAAAGGACTCAAAATCTCAGACTACTGGCTCTAGCTGTACTTACAATTTGTATAACCAAAGGAAGCCATTTTACTTCTCATGACCCCAGTTTCCTCAACAGAAATGAGATTGGACAATATGGTGACCCAGATATTTTTCAGTTTTGAACAGATTTTATTTCTATTATGTCGAATAAAAGTCATTTCTATCTTTTCCTTAGGCTTCATTTTGAAACCTTTTATTCATATTTAAGACTCTCCTTGCAATCTTCAACAAATTGTATACCTATCTCTCTATATATATGTATCTAGAAATGCAGTCAGTGTTTTATTGACTTGGTCAGAAACTACTTACCCAGAGAGGCAGATCAATACACCACGATGGTTGAAAGTCTATAACAGGATGGTGAAAACAGTGTATGACATTACTTAAGGCATAGGGAGGAAAAGATGAATATAAAGGGTTTGAAATTCTATTTAATTTTTATCTTCATATTCAAAGCCTTGCAGACTACTGGATAAATCCTTCTAAGCCCCCAAATTCATACTATTAAAAATAATTTTTGGTGGAAGAGGATTTAAAATTAGGATATAGTGAAATTTTTGTAAGTGAACTAACATTCATTGAAGAATTACCACATTCTTGTTTCTAATATGTCCATCTGCATGATTGTTTGATTTAAAACTCAAGATATGATGAATGGAGATCATTAAATATCTCCAGTGTAGGAATGAAATCACTAAGACTTAGAAAGTTAAAGACTTTGCTATTCATTCCATAACTAGTAAGTCACACACTTAGAATTTGAAATTGATTCTGTCTAGATCCAGAGACCAAGATCTGCCATTAACAAAACAATGATTATGATTTTGATATTAAGGAAAACAAGGTTATCACAGCTTTCTTTCTTAAAGTAGCACTGTATCAACCCTGTGACCTAAAACTTCCTAGTTCTTGATCTGCAGGATCATATCTACTTTTATAATATTTGGTAACTAAAAAGGAAAATTAAATGCCACTTTGAAAATGGCTGATACAATTTATTGAAGGAGGATTTAATGTAGAGAAAATACTAAAGAGTTATACATTGATAAAAGTTGATAAAAGTCCTCTTGAGTGATGTTAGAAGGCCTTATTAGGTACTTGGCCCAATAAGCCCTCAGACTTGCTAATGCAGGCTATTTGTTTGTGATTTTGTTTGTTTTGTTTTAGCCCAAAGACATCTAAGTTTTCCCTTCTAAAGCTCCTAGACTAGGCTTCTGAGCAAAGGCAAAGGAATGATCATCACACATTGGAAGCTACAGGAATACAGCACAATCAACATGAGGAAAGAAGGGAGAATGGAATTTCCTCAAGAGGCTTATGTTTTCCAATGACTACTTTAAGATAACATGGATAAATGCTCATTATATGGGATTTCAGGCCATGGAAATTGGTTTTAGTAGGGAGAGAAAAAAGAAAGTTTATAAACATGTATTGATTTCTTCTTGTGTGCCAGGTATTGTATAGATATATCTTTACACAATCAATGCCCCAACTCTTTGAGGTGTCCTCATTTTACGAGTGACAAAAACTATAGTGCTGAGTGGTACACTCACTTTCTCAAGGTGAAGTACAAATGTAAATTTTAGCATGTCTGACGTGATGATCTTTAAGTTCTTTGAAGATTAATTTTACAATGACCCTTTGGTTTTTTTCTTTTTCTTCCCTTCCATTTCTTCTTCCTCCTCTCTATCACTAAAAAAAAAAAAAACTGATTAATTTATCATTACCAGTTTTAAAAAGAGATTTTTAAAAAAGCTTTAATAATTTTTATTAGAAAAGCAGCATACAATTTCAATGAATACTTAGATGAAATACAATTTCAATGAAGACTAAGTAAATCTTCACCTATCCCAGGGCCTTTCCCAACTTTATCTGATTTACCCTGATTTTTTGTCTCAGAACAGAACTTATTAGAGTGCAGAATTCTGTCTATACACAGAACATAAGCCACATTGCTGAGGTGTTGAGTTTATTTCAATACCATAATTACTTGCTGGAGAGTAATTAACATGATGGATGCCATAGAATTTTTAGAACCATCGTCCAATCCTGATCACTTTCTCACAGCAACATTCTCTGACATGTATACTCACCTTTCAAGTTTAAAAATTGCAATATCAGTTGACTTAAAAGGACCATATTCAGGAATAGTTCTGAAAGAGGGAGCACAAAAGTGAAATGATGATTATTATTACCTGACCTCTAAAATAACAGATGCCCCATGGTTTCTTACATGCCACTTGAATTGGGGATCAGAAATATTTCCCTGACAGAATGATGTGCTTCCTTCCCCATTATTGAGAGGAGGGCTGGGTGCTGCAATATAGTGTACATTCTCAGCTGTAGCAAACATTTTAGAATCTGTCATTGTTTTAAAATACTAACAAGGAGGTATGACTGTTTTCTTATAGCGATGAATAATTCATTGACTAGTTCAGGTAGTGAAATCACTGAAAACAGCAGGAAAGCTTAATGCCCTGACCTTAAAACAAAATCCTTACCATTGCTGAATACTGTTGTTTTTTAAACATGACACCAGGCAAACTAATTTCCTAAGGATCTTCCTTGTTTTATTCTAACTTACTGACTTCACAGCAAAATTCCAAGTGTCGTTTGAAAGACTGAACAAATGCTGAAGTCATTCTTATAATATTGCTCTAGTTCTTAAAATCTGATTACAGATGAGATCTTGCGTTCCTTTCACACACTTATCCTGATGCCTTAACATGATTGACACTCTTGAATATTGAACCAGTGTATCAGAGACTGAAAAATAGATTGGATAACCTTGGGAAGAAACAGGGATCTTGGGCAATAGCTCTGTGTTTCCTTTTAATGTTTTTCTTTAAATTATTGAGATACAATTGCCATATAACATTATGTAACTTTAAGGTGTCCAGTATCTTGGTTTGATATTTATATGCTGCAATATGATTACCAATATTGTTAGTGTTAGCTAACATCTCTATCGCATCATATAATTATCATTTCTTTTTTTGTGCTGAGAACAATTAAGTTCTTGTGTCTTAGTGATTTTCAAGTTCATAATACAGTACTGTTGAATGTAACCACTATGCAGTGCATTAAATCTCTAGGACATTATCTACTTGTTGTGAGTTTGTACCTTAAACATCTCTCCAATACTCCCATCCCTCACCCCTGGTAACCAGTATTCTACCCTTTGTTTTTACAAGTTTGGCTTTTTCCACTTTGAAGGTGGCTACTCCATTCTGTTAGGGAGAAAATTCCTGAATTTGATCATAATATACCAGGTTTATAGCTTGCTAGCTATATATCCTTGAGAAAATCAATGTCTCTCTCATCCTGTTTTCTCACCATGTAAAGTAGTAATACTAACACCTGCCTATAAGAGTGTTGTATAGATCAACTGAGAAAAGATAAATAAAAAACTTTGTAAACCATAACTCACCACAGCAATGTCAGTAATATTGTCATTGATTCAAATGAAGAAAGAAAGTGAAATTAAATAAAATTTGGACAATAAGCTCCCCCTATGTTGAGTCTAGGGTATACTTTTATATTATTTTATTCACACAATACATGAATAACTTATGGTAAAAGATTCAGA
This sequence comes from Pteropus vampyrus, assembly GCF_000151845.1. Lineage (NCBI taxonomy): Eukaryota > Metazoa > Chordata > Mammalia > Chiroptera > Pteropodidae > Pteropus > Pteropus vampyrus. The sequence goes on from NW_011888782.1 coordinate 19,189,820, forward strand.
GTGCATAGAGTAAAATAACGTTTTCTGTAATGAATCTGTTCAAGATTTTTCCCCTTAAAGTAACCACTATTAATACTTGAAGATATATTTGCCTCCCCCTCTTTAAGTACGTTCTCAAAATGCCCTTGTTATGTCTGAGACAGACATGGAGAAGTACTGTAGTTTCACCTCTGTGTGACCCATGTTTGCCGTCTTTCGTACTTGGGACGTTGTCCATCTTTTAGATGTGAGGAAACAGAAATCCTCTGGGTGGAGGTGATGACAAAGAGTGAGTCACGGACAAATCCCGAAACGCCTGTTGTTTGAAGTATGAGGCTATTTTTTTTTTTTCAGGGTAAAGAATTATTTCATTATCTATGATTCACTAATTTTTAGGTTGCATTAATATATAAGTTTGAGAATCAAGCTGACAGGAAAATAGTGCCAAATCGCTTGAAAATGCTGCATAATCTGATCGCTCTACTGCTTGCAGGAGACTAAAGCCAAAATGATTACCTTGAATCTGTTGAATACACAGTTTTTATTTTTCGCCAAACTTTGAGATGCTTTTGAATTTTACATTTCTGATGTTGCCTTACTATACTTGAGGTTCTATGACTGAAAATAGCCACAAATTTATTGGGGATTTCAAAAAAATCTATGTCAGATCTTAATTGAAAATTTTTATTTATAGATGCTGAGTAATTTATATTGTTAATATATTTTACTATATTTCACATAATCATAATGATGGCTATACACCAAAACTAATTTTCATTTTCCGATTGCATTAAAAAATGAGGTATTAGCATCCATGATCTTCAAAACTTGTGCCGTTTTTACCCCTAAAAATAATTTTGTAAAACCATGTACCTATTTCCGTATTTAGAGCTAACATATAAAAATTTTTATTATAAATTTAAGTAGTTGTAAAATATGTAATTTCTAGTATATCATAAATACCAATTTTAAAATAAAACTGTTTACATGTACCTAACAGAATCTAAACCTTTGAGCAATTTGATACTGACATTTATTCATTTAAACAAATATCCAAATTCTCATTAGGCATCATTCTTTAATCTTTTGAGCTTATATTTATATTCTACTTAACTCTGGAAAGATGAGGTTCCAGAATAAATTCTTTTCATTAAGAGTCCAAAGGCTCAAACTCTGGCTTTTTCTTTGTAGCCATGCATATTTTGAATACAAACTATTTATGAAAGTTTAAATGAACTTTCATTTAAATGGAAGATTTTTTAAAATTCTGCCATGATACTATGCTAAACTACAACAGGTTACAATTAAGAACATACACACTCATATGTGAAATGTCATAGAAATGACAAATGTTTAGAATTGGCAGGGTTCTCTCAGCTGCTTTGAAAAGGTAAAACTATGTCTGTTTTTCTCCCACATAAGACCATATGTCTTTCACTGTGGTATAAAAGCTGTTAAATTCAAATTGTACTTTTGTTTATTCATTCTACCCTGGCAACAAATATCTAGAAAAGGGAGGAAAATGTTTAAATGATTGATACTGCATTTGCTATCCAAAGCACAAATCAAATTATGACCAAAGAGTACTCAAATCCCTTTCTATCTGAAACACAGATAATAAAGTAAAATGTCAGAAATACTCTTCGGCTTAAACATTTATTTTGAAGATTAAAAACAGGACCTGGCTCTATTGTTTATGAGAGTCATAAGAATTCTGTTCTTTTAGGGATTGTAGCAGTATGGGCCCACCCATAAAAAGGGAAAAAAGTCGTCTTGGAATCTTTATCTTGAGTATGTAATTTTCTTTTAGGATACTTGTATTAGTGTGTCTTGAATATAGCAAGATAATTTTTCTGTAATATGGGAAGCAGGGTCTGGTACTGTGCAAACACAGAGGATCTGGATTCAAAATCTGTCTCTGCTACTTGCTATGTGGATTTAGGGAAATAATCTCAGTTTTCTCATCTATATTATGGGGATGATAATGGTGCCTGACTATCAGAATTGTTGCAAATATTAAATGTGATTATGCATGTAAATATTCTTACCATTATACCTGATGTACAGTGTAGTAAGAACTCAATAATTGGTTTGCATTCCAATGATTATATACGAGAAAGTTGGTTAGGGTAAGAAAAATGTGGAAATGTTGTCCAGAGTGGTTCTAGTCAAATATGTTTGCAAAATACACATGAGTATATTGAATGCTCTAAAAAGTACTGCACTAAAGAATGCTTTCAAGCTTAATTCAACCCAGCACTTTCCAGTGTTGTTCACCTAGGATAGCTCCTTTCACACCACACCCTAAAACTATGATGCTAACATCTCATGGAAATTAGAATACTGACAGGTACCCCAATACCAATACTGAGAGGTAACCCAAACTATTTCTTGGTGGTGATTTATATTTAAGAAATTTGTTGGTTTTGCTGATTATGTTGGATTCTAAAATAAGGTATATTTTTTATATAATAAAGAAATCTCTGATTATTGTTCAAGTTTTAGAAAATTGGAAATATAAAAGGTAACAATTTGTTGTACTTAGGCTTATCCCCCTCCAAAAAGACCCCCCAAAAGACTAACAAAAAAACACTGTTAACATGAAATATTACTTTCCAT
>NW_011888782.1:19196477-19203878 GCF_000151845.1 Pteropus vampyrus
AAAAAAAAAAAAGAAAGAAAAAGAAAAAAGAAACTGGACCACTATCTTACACCCTACACAAAATCAGCTCAAATGGATTAAAGACTTGAATGTAAGACCTAAAAGTCATAAAACTTCTAGGAGAAAACACAGGAGTAAGTTTTTTTGATATTGGTCTTGGCAATAATTATTTGGACTGACACCAAAAGCAAAGGCAACAGAAGCAAAAGTAAACAAATGGAACTACATCAAACTAAAATGTTTTTGTAAAGTAAAAGAAACCATCATCAAAATGAAAAAGCAACCCACTATTTGTAAATCGTATGTCTGTTAAAAGGGTTAATATTCAAAATATATAAAAACCTATACAATTCAATAGAAAAAAAATCAGTTAAAAATGGGCAGAAGATCTGAATAGACATTTTTCCAAAGAAGACATTACAAATGGCCAAGAAGTATATGAAAAAGTGCTCAGCATCACTAATCATCAGGGAAATGCAAATCAAAACCACCTCAATCCTGTTAGAACAGCTATTATCAAAAAGACAAGATAACAAGTGTTGGTGAGGATGTGAAGAAAAGGGAACCCTAATGTACTCTCAGTGGGAACATAAACTGGTGCAGCCATTACAGAAAACAGTATGGAGCTTCCTCAAAAAATTAAAATAGAACTACCATATGATCCAGCAATTCCACTTGAATATGTATCTGAAGGAAATTAAATCACGATCTTGAAATACTTATACCCCCATGTTTATTACAGCATTATTTGCAATAGCCAAGACATGGAAATAACCTAAATGTGTGTCAACAGATGATTGGATAAAGAAAATGCGAAACGCACACACACACAGGAATAGTATTCAGCCATAAAAAAAAAAAGTAATCTTGTCATTTACAACAATATGGATGGAACAAAGAGTGTTATACTAAGTGAAATAAACCAGACAAAGAAAGACAAATACTGATCTCAATTATATGTTGAATCTAAAAACAAAACAAAACAAAAATCTGAACTTGTAGATACAGGAAACAGATTGGTGGTTTCCAGAGGTAGGGGTTGTAGGGTGGATGAAGTAGGTCAAAGTGGTCAAAAGGTACAAATTTCTAGTTATATGATAAGTAAGTCCTGGCAATGTAACATACAGCATGGCGACTATAGTTACCAATACTGTACTGTGTACTTGAAAGTTGATGAAATCTTAAAAGTTCTTATCACAAGAAAAAATTTATAACTATGTGTGGTGATGATGTTAACTACACTTATTTTGGTAATCATTTCACTATATATACACACATCAAATCAGTATGTTGTACATCTTAAACCAATACAACTATATGTCAATTATATCTTTGGAAAAAAAGAATTTAGGCTCTCAAGTCTGACAGATGTGGGTTAGAAATCCAGTTTCATTACCACCATTCCCCATTCGTAAAGAAAGGGATAACAATGGTGCCTACCTCATAAGATTGTGAGTATTAAATGTGATAGTTCATATTATGTACTTTACAAAGTTTGTGGCGAGTACTAAGTACCCAAAAGCTGTGTAAACACAAATATTAAGAACATATCGTATTTTAAAGACAATAAAATTTGCCAGTACAGTAGTGACAACCTAACGCCTCTTGAACCCTTAATTCTTTGAATTCTTTCTTCCATGTGTGTTTGTCTTTCAAGGCTCTCTGATTCTTCTTTTTTTTAATATTTAATTTGTATTAGCCCACATATCAACTATTTCAGTGAAATTAAAAAAAATGTATTAGTGAATTATACATAGCTTTTAAATATAATTAGCTAGTTAATCCCCTCTGAATCCATGGCTCTATCTCATTTCTCTTTTAACATTTTTTTCTTCTTCAACATTGTCTGAGATTTGTCTATTTATTAGTGTTTCCCAAAACAAATTTTTGAATTAAAACCTCAGTTTTTGTTCTTTTGGTTTCCTAATTTATTGATTTCTACCTTTACTGATTTCTTTCTCTTACTTTGATTTTCATTTTCTGGAATGCATAGTCTACCTGAATGAGGACGCATGGTGGATGAGGATGCATGGTGGTTGAGGAGAGGGACCTGGAGCAGTGATAAGGGTCCTTGCCTGTAGCTAACGTTTGCATGAGGCCATCCCTGTTTCCATCTCTAGTATAGACTCTGGATCCCCGGGTCAAGGATCATAATGGAGAGGGGACTTGTGGGAGGGCACACCCCCTCCCTGCTATTATATGTGCCTATTCTCAGACAGATCTAGCACAAGAATGTGAGGTTTGAAATCAGACACCTAGATTTGAGTCCACTTATTATCTTTGAAATAAATTCCTTAATTTCTCTAAATCTCATTTTATTCATCTGAGAAAAGAATGTAACAGTAGCATTTTTCTCCTAGGGTTTTTGTAAGGATTAAATGAGATAACGTGGAGGCTGTGTTTATCTCACTGGCATATACCTACTGATAGAAACTGATGCATGTATGTATTTGTGCATGTGTGTGCATATGTATGTAAAAACTGTTTCTTGAATTAAGAATTCAATAACATTTCTTGAGTGAGTCTTGAGAATTTCCTCCCAGCTTGAAAACTTTACATGTTACTGGGACCCAATCTTGTGAAGAGATTGAAGAGCTCACTGAACCTCTGCAGCTATTGTGTGATAAAAATGATTGAAGCCACTTGCCCACATAGAAGTGCCTTGTGCACAGTTATTAATAATACTGAGCAGTACCCATTATAGAAAACCTGCAGCTTTTATGCTTCCATAATTTTAGGCATGCTATCATCCTCTCAACAAAGAAGAATCATCCCCGACACAAATTCTACCAGCTCTCTATTTTCCAATAAAGAGGACCTTGCAAATGACAAAAACAATGGCAGATTCTTTTCAATAGCCCCACTCAGAGGCGGGGAAGGGATGTGGATGAACAATATTTACCCTACACTACACAAATCACCACATGCTTGACTGTCTCCAAGCTGATGGCGAGATCTTCCATTAACGGACATGGGAAGAGAAGTGCTCTCTGATCGACAAAGAACCACTTCTGAAAAGGCACTCCTTTATGAGAAAAACAGCATGAAAAAAAATATTTAGAGAAAATAACCAAAATGGACTCCCAACAGCAAACTGCATAGTCTTGTTCATGACAGGTACTACCATGCCTTGTTTCAGACAGTCCAGAAGCTTCTCCTCTTTTTTAGATAAGACTTTTTATAGTGACGTCACTTCTTGTTCAGGGGCAGGAAATTATGGTTTATTATTCTGGATTGCTGTGTGTAAAAATTTTAATTAGAATGTAATTTGTTGGGCTCATAGCAAATATGTAATGTTTATACTCTATATAAAATATGTCAGCCACTATAAACTGCTTAAAATGATGATAGAAAAATTACTGAGATAAAGATTTTAATCATAACCAGGGCACTGAGAGAAGAAAAATGTGTGGGGAATGACCAGTGAACAGCTGTTGCTGGCAGCTGATTCTTTGGGAACATCCAAAGGGCGGAGTGCTCCAGATGAATGGATAAGGCTCTTATGTAAGTCATCTCAAAGAGAAGGGCTCCATGGATCACTTCCTCTACAGCATTCCAGGTGAGAAGCATTCGGACTGCTCTGATCCTCTACCTGTGAGTGTCAGAAGCTGCTCAGACTTACCCTGCCACTTCTGGGGTCTCTTTCCCTCCAGCTAAAAACTAGGAAAAAAATATTGGGGTTTGATTTTGAAGATGGAGGTGGAGAAGGAAAAAAACTAATTTTAAGAAGTATAGTTTGTTTATTTTTTCCTCTTGGTCACAAAGTAGTCTTTGGGCAAAACTGTCTGTTATAAAAGACTTCACTTGAATTATTTTGAAATGGGATCCTAGTAAACTAATGATTCCTCCCATAACGGGGCCATTATTAGAGATTGATTTAATAGTATTAAGTTTACTTTTTAAAATATTATCACTCATTTACATAATAGTATGAAAAGAAGTAGGCAACTATGTTTTGTATATTATGTATTTTTTCCTAAGACCATATTCCATATGAGCTGCTAACATGTTAAAACAAGGGATGCCTAATACATCTTGAACTTTCTTCAAGATAGGCCTCTTATGCCTTCTTGCATGTTTTCTGAGGATTTTCTGATTTCGATATTCAAGGAACAGTCAAAATATCTCCATGACTTGGAAGTGTAGTTATATTCCACTCTATATTTCTTATCCAGTGATAACATGTCTCCATTGCTTAGCATTATTTTTCTCTGGCCCAGTGTAGAGCTAAGATTAACATAATTTGGAGTATTTGGTGCTACAGAATTTATACTGGGAAGATAAAGAGCAGGAATTCCCTCTAGACACACATCTTTGAGAGGGAAGGCCACAGTGAAAAGTTGGGTTAAGTCGACTTCCAGATAAAATGCCTTCTTCCCATTGTCATGCAAGATAGGAGAGAGGTTTTCTTACTTTCGGAAAGAAACGAAAGTGGGAAGGAATTGTGAAATGCTTCAAAGGAAGGGAAAGGCATTCTTTTTCCTTGTTATAGCCTCTTTCAGGATCTTTTTCGAAAGATAAACAGGGATCCTGCATGCTCTAGCTCTCACGGTGTTGTAGGAACTGTAATATCCATGAAATTTCTTGTGATTTTTTTTTTTTTCAGCCAGATTTGCCTTCATTTGACTTACTGAGGGACTATAAAAGGTTCTGGTAACATCACCCACATGCAAATTTCACGTATAGATCTACCAAATGAAACCAGGAAAGGGATCAGGGTTTTACCAGAGAAAATAAAAAAAAAAATACACAGACAACATAGAGACCTAACGCCCCCTATTGTTAAAAAAGTATAAATCGGGAAATACAATCAACTAGATTCCTCACTGGGTACTTCTTTTTACTCCTGACTGGGGCGGTTACCTATGCAGAGACCTTCTTGTTATTTTTACCGACATACCAGGTGGCCCGGTTAATCACATCCCTTCAGTAGTACTGTAGTCAAGTGAATATTGTCATGTCAGGCATGAGGAACGTAAGTGATGAGGAAGGCTCCAGCACTTACAAAGCTGCTGTAGAGAGCCCTGCTAATTGCCCTGTGGTCCAAACTCAGCATCATTGTGATTTCCTGACAGCAGTCCAGATGGCTCTAGCCTCTACTCCAGGCATGCCAGCCTGCAAAAGAGGGCAATGCCACCTGCTCAAGGAAGAGAGCTGAGTTCATTATTCTGATTTACAAAGATGACACTGATTCAAGAGTGTTGGCCATGTGGGACCACACAGTCCATTTTTGGAAACAGGCCACTAAGGCCTCCTCATTCATCCAGTCCCTGTCCTCTGGCCTTGCCTGTAACAAAAAGTTAGTTGCAGCCTTTAAACTCTGTTTGCTCTCTAGTTTTATTGCTGGCAGAAAGCTGTGCAGTTTATCAACATTATCTCATATTGGCAGATCACAGACAGTAAAATGGTAGTTTCTGGGGCCATTAAGAGATGCTTCCACACTCTGCCTGATGCAGAATTTATAGAGCCTCACTGTGTAAGGTCCTGGAAAGTACAGGTTGTCTCATTATATGAAATGACAACCTAGCACCTCAGAGATAGGGCAATTTCAAGTACTTACAGCCTCAGGTACAACTCAGTTTCTGAGGCTTGTTAAAGATGATGGTGATAAACTTTTAAGATTTTAACGGGATGCATCTTTTTCTGTGCTCAAGCCTTCAATGGAAAATATGCTTTGCTTTCTTCATCCCCAAAAGCTCCTACATATTCTCTTCTGAGGAAGTCTGTATTCTCATCTCAGCAAAGTTGAAAACTTTGCTCTTTATAATTTCCTCTATTTCCATACTGTATTTATACATACGTGTGTCTTCAGTTGGGTTCCTCAGCAGTAGGCTCTGAGACAGGGATTCTGTGCTCTTGGTTTATTAAAGGAGTGCTCTCAGCAAAGGGGAAGTGGGAGAAGCAGGAGCAAAGAAAGGAGCTGAGCAAGGCTGTGGCCTCGGCCTTATCCAATGCAGAATGTGAAGCTTGAGTGGTACCACAGGGCTAGTCTCACCTTTTACCCCTTTGTCAGTCAGTCATAGTCCTCCATGTGGAGGAGGGATGATCAGGGTTTGTCATAACCTCCAGGAAGGAGGATTTATTTATCTTGATCTAGGAGTGAGGTTCTCAAATGGTGATTGATGGATCGGCAGCACCAGCAGCACCTGGGAATTTGTTACAACTGTCAGTTCTGAGCAATCTCCCCAGACATATTGGATCAGAAACTCAGGAAATAGGGTCCAGAAATCAGGACCAACAACCCCTCTAGGTAATTTTATTCACAGTAATATTTGAGAACCACCAGCCTAGGTCAATTCCCTGGAGAAAGGGATGAGCTTTTTGCAGACTTTGCTCACAACAGATGCAGGACGGATGCACAAGCCTGGTAAAGGGAATCAATGATTTCCATCAGTTCCCAGGAAAGAAAGAAATATAGAGACTAAATCTTAATTCTGAAGAGATGTTAGTTGGGTTTCAAGAATTTCAGGTAGACAATTATATGTGAAGTTTTAAAATTAAAAAAGATTATGGTTCATTGGAAAAACCGACAGAAAAATAATATGGCCAGCAGTGAGAGCAAAGTGAATTATGATGCAAGATGAGGGTTGAGAGGTAGGCTGGGGTCAGAAAGGCATTTATAAAGCCTAAAAATAACTACAGTTAACATTTACAGAGCATTTGCTATGTGTCAGATAACTTTGCTAAGTGCTTCTCACACATTATGTGAATTAGTCCTCTTAAAAACTCAAGATGTGAAAATATTAGGTTAGAAATTTGAGCCTCAGTAACCAGCTCCAGGAGCACCATGGTGAGTAATGAAGCTGAGTTTTGACCGAAGGCTTCTTCTGGCTTGAGGAGCACTGTGTAGCTCACCATGGCTATAGTGCTAGTCACACCAGTAGAAGGTTCATCATTTCCCTTATAAAACACACAAATACAACCTAGCCTCATTGCACTATGCCTCTGAAAGTGATCAGAGCCTCTTCCTGCATCTTAGCTCCTAAGGGTCTTCTTGCTCTAATTTGTCTCTAGATGCATTCATTAAGTCCTGGTTAAACTAAGCAGAAAAGAAAGGAAATATTTTATTTCTCAATTAATTGGATTATTCATGAGCATGACCTATTTTTGCTGTAAGGATTCATTGTATTTAGGTAACATCTCCTACAGAAGAGCAGAGCTTTAATTCAGAAAACTTAGAATCAAGCAGTGGGAGATATTTATCTTCCTCTTCCAAAAAAAAAATGGGGTCCACATATTTGGGATTAAAATGTGTATATATTTTGTGTGCTTGTAAATTATAAGCACTCAAAACTGTCATTTTTGCTTTTGCAATAATACTAAATGTGCAAATCCAATTAGTGCTTTAGAAGATTAAGATATTTATGCTGTAGCCATAAATATTTTCTAGTACCCGGTACT
>NW_011888782.1:19203928-19205920 GCF_000151845.1 Pteropus vampyrus
AACAAAAAAACACTGTTAACATGAAATATTACTTTCCATATTTTTCTACCACTTAATTTTTTATTAGTATGTTTATTTATACTCACTCTGCATATAAAATCCTGTATACAGCTTTTTCACTTAACATTTTAACAAGTTATTATATATTCCTTTAGCTATCGCGTGTAAAATATTATACTGTTTTCAACTGGGTTGACATGCCATGATTTACTTAACCATTAATTTTTGGTAATGTTTTTATGGTTTTACCAAGGTATGATTCTTATAAACTAATATTAAAATCCCTTAAAATTCTAAAATTTTTAAATTCTAAAGTTTTCTTCCCCATATTTTGGATTACTTATTCACAATAAAATCTTAGAATTGGGATTAAAGGAGCAAAGTTTTATTTACTAATTGATTTATTTGTTTGTTTATTCAATAGATACTTATTCACTTTTACTTGGGTATCTGTGATGAATATGGTGCCAAGGTTGGGATCTAATGGTATTCAGTCATGGATTTTGTCTTAGAGAATATGTATCATCAGATTTTTAAGACTCTGGCTATATATAGACAAATTGCTTTCCAAAAGCACTGGCCCTATTTGTGCTATAGGTAATAGTAACTAAACTACAGTAGTAATTGTTGAAGCATATAAAAATATAGATAAAATATAGATACAGTTACAGACACTGAACTACAGATATATAAAAATATAGATATAAATCTGTCTGGGAGAGGAAGGTAGGATTATGATGGATGTATGATGTCTCACATTCTCCTTTCATCCCAATTCCTGCTTTTAATAGTATATATGCTCTTCTTATTTATCTAAAAATATGTAAATATCTGAATATCACTGTAAGTTGTCTAATATGAAAATCATTTTTGCATATATTTCACAAAATAGAGACATCAAAAGAGATGTCTTAGATTTTTAACATATTTCAACTGATGCCCCGGTATGATCTAGCTCTAGAGGAAGGTCCCACTTGCCTCTAGGTCTGTGAATTCTAGGCCCATTTAATTTTTAAAAGTCAATAGCATTCCTGCAAACTAAATCCCTCTCTCTCTTCTCTAAATTCGAACCAATTGGTGCCACTGGTAGACTATTTCCTCCACTATTGGCATAGCAACTCTAAGTAGTTTCTCCTTTATCTAGGCTCTCCCCAACTCAGGGACCAGATCAACACTTCTGAAACCTAACTCTGACGCTTTCACCCTCTCAGAAAGAACCCTTTCACGGCTCTCCACTAACCCCAGCGGGAAAATGTGAATCCTGTTCTTCCAAACCATGCTTCTTTCTCTTTCTTTTCAGGAAACTCTAGTTCCAGTCAAATCCAAATCCTCAGCTCCCAATCTATACCCTTCACTTTTCCAACTCAATCCTTGTTTCATTCTGTCTGGTTGGTCTAGAAAGCCCTATCTCATCTACGTAAGGATAACAGCTATCATGTATTCACTATCTATTTTATTCTAGAAACCAAATAAGTAGTTCCAAATGTTATATCATTTACTTTAATCATCATAACCTCTATTTAACTAATAAAATGGCAACAGGCTTGTTTAAGTGATTTGTCTAAATTCACACAATTTACTTAAATTTGGAGTTCTACTAGACTGCAGAGTTCCTGTTCTTTCGACTTAAGTATATTTCATAGTTCAAATATTGCCCATTTTTAAATCTGAATTACCACCCAATTCATAAAGTCCTTTCTAACTTTCCAATTAGATGTGATTTCTCATTCTCTGTATTCTTGTAAATCTCTGTGTCTCTACCACAGCATTAATTGTGTTATCTTTTAATATATTTAGGTAATATGCTTCCTTTCACTTATTTATCTATTCATATTTTATTAATTTGGGGCCCCCTAAACCAAAAGGACTTTGCTAGACATTTGGTAAATAAAACAAAAGAAACGTGATCATTGTTCTCAAAAAACATACAACTTGGTTGTGAAAACAAACATTAAGTAAACTCAAAATAAATATATAATTATACATTTTAAG
>NW_011888782.1:19205970-19218857 GCF_000151845.1 Pteropus vampyrus
TCCAGGAAGGAGGATTTATTTATCTTGATCTAGGAGTGAGGTTCTCAAATGGTGATTGATGGATCGGCAGCACCAGCAGCACCTGGGAATTTGTTACAACTGTCAGTTCTGAGCAATCTCCCCAGACATATTGGATCAGAAACTCAGGAAATAGGGTCCAGAAATCAGGACCAACAACCCCTCTAGGTAATTTTATTCACAGTAATATTTGAGAACCACCAGCCTAGGTCAATTCCCTGGAGAAAGGGATGAGCTTTTTGCAGACTTTGCTCACAACAGATGCAGGACGGATGCACAAGCCTGGTAAAGGGAATCAATGATTTCCATCAGTTCCCAGGAAAGAAAGAAATATAGAGACTAAATCTTAATTCTGAAGAGATGTTAGTTGGGTTTCAAGAATTTCAGGTAGACAATTATATGTGAAGTTTTAAAATTAAAAAAGATTATGGTTCATTGGAAAAACCGACAGAAAAATAATATGGCCAGCAGTGAGAGCAAAGTGAATTATGATGCAAGATGAGGGTTGAGAGGTAGGCTGGGGTCAGAAAGGCATTTATAAAGCCTAAAAATAACTACAGTTAACATTTACAGAGCATTTGCTATGTGTCAGATAACTTTGCTAAGTGCTTCTCACACATTATGTGAATTAGTCCTCTTAAAAACTCAAGATGTGAAAATATTAGGTTAGAAATTTGAGCCTCAGTAACCAGCTCCAGGAGCACCATGGTGAGTAATGAAGCTGAGTTTTGACCGAAGGCTTCTTCTGGCTTGAGGAGCACTGTGTAGCTCACCATGGCTATAGTGCTAGTCACACCAGTAGAAGGTTCATCATTTCCCTTATAAAACACACAAATACAACCTAGCCTCATTGCACTATGCCTCTGAAAGTGATCAGAGCCTCTTCCTGCATCTTAGCTCCTAAGGGTCTTCTTGCTCTAATTTGTCTCTAGATGCATTCATTAAGTCCTGGTTAAACTAAGCAGAAAAGAAAGGAAATATTTTATTTCTCAATTAATTGGATTATTCATGAGCATGACCTATTTTTGCTGTAAGGATTCATTGTATTTAGGTAACATCTCCTACAGAAGAGCAGAGCTTTAATTCAGAAAACTTAGAATCAAGCAGTGGGAGATATTTATCTTCCTCTTCCAAAAAAAAATGGGGTCCACATATTTGGGATTAAAATGTGTATATATTTTGTGTGCTTGTAAATTATAAGCACTCAAAACTGTCATTTTTGCTTTTGCAATAATACTAAATGTGCAAATCCAATTAGTGCTTTAGAAGATTAAGATATTTATGCTGTAGCCATAAATATTTTCTAGTACCCGGTACTAGAAAAACTTCATAATGAAATCCAAGATAAAGATAATAAAAGGATTTGGAGAGTTAATTAATAGTTGACTATGACTCTAGAATATGGTGAATTTTTTATGGATTTACTATGAGGCCATCTAATCTAATAAAGGAGTTATTTTCCTTGATTTGAGAATTAATATGTGATTTTATTTTGTTTATTTATGCTTGCCTTTATTCTTAAAAGTTTTGAGGAAAAAATCTCTGTATATTAAAATCATTATCTATATTTTTATCAATATAATTTTAGTCACATTGAATATATTTGACAGCTTTTTTAATAAAAATAAAACCCACATGAATATTTAAACTGTGTATAGGATTTAATCTCTGGAATAAAAGAAATGTTAACAGATACATCCAGTTCTTGTTTCAGTTATCTATTGGGAAACAACCCCTAAAACAATGATATATTATTTTTCAAGTTTCTGTAGGTTAACTGGACTCAGCTGTTGGTTCTCCTCGTGGGGGTCACACAGACATCTGCTTAGCTGGGGCTAGACCATCCAATATGGGCTCTCATTCTCCAGAGCCTCTTTCCACATGACAGTCAATCATTCAGTAATCTAACCTAGACTTCTTACCAGTATGTCAACAGGCTCCACGAAGGAGCATTTCAAAAGGACAATCCCTAATGAGCAAGTACTTATCAAGCCTCTGCATGTTTGGTGCTCATTAATGCTCGTTAGCCAAAGAAAGGCACATGGACAAGACCAGAGTCAATGTGGAAGGCAATTCCACAGGAGTATGAATACAGGGTCAGGGTTAGTTAGGGCCCTTCAACAAAACTGTCACCAAAGTTCTGTAGTGCAGCCTGAGAGATATTTGTGTTACTATAAAGTAAGTATATATTAAGTAATATCAATATTTTGTTCATTACTTACAATCATTGTAATGATCAAAGAATTGTAAAATATCAACTACTCTGGCTAAACATCAGAATCACTCATTTTCATTTCTCCTAGAGCTGCAGGTTTGTTGAGTTTATCTTGTTTCAGCTCAAAGTTTTACTCTATGTTTTGTCCCTGCAAATCATGATTTGGTGTCTTTTCAGCTTCTAACATCAGTTTTTTCACTCTCCACCTTCTGTCAAGCCAATGTATATACACACACACACACACACACACACACACACACACACACACACACAATCACCTGCTGACCCAGCTGACTCTCCAGGCAAGCTCTCTTTCAAGTCTTCGCTCAACTGTCCAGGGTGCTTTGATCCTATGGCTCTCCCATATTAATATGAACTTCCATGAATGTATAACAGAAGAGGAGAACTCAGGACAGTCAAGCCCTGGCAATTAAGCGCTTAAGCCCACAAATGACACATGTCACTACCACTCAAAATTCATTGATCATAACTTGAATTTGACGAGCCACATTGCCATGTTTAAAACAATAGAACGACAAAATGAAATCATCCATGTATCCAGAAGTAGAAGAGAACTATAACCCAACAGATGTAATCAATGAATGAATGTATACTATTTCTACCAGGGGATACTTTGCAGTCCTTATAAAAAACTAGTTAGAACTATTTCAATGATACAGATTTTACGTGAGATGTTACATTTAAAAAAATCTAACCATAAACTATTTTTATAATATGATCTAATGAATTCATTAACATTTACATTTATACTTACATATATATGGTCAATACTGAAATTACCCAAACCGAGATTTCAGTGTTAACTCTTGGGTAGAATACGAAGATGGGAAACATTTTCACAATTTGGTCAAAATATTTTGTATTCTTTAAGTTTCTTAACAATGAAAATGGTTAAGTATTAATTGTGAAAAAGTAAGTGGCAATATTATAACCTATGAACGACAGTCTATGCTTTTAGTGCCACACAGAGTTCTTTCGCTTTGTAATCTTTGTGTAAAGTTAAGGAAAAGTCCACTGAAACTGTCTTTAGGTTTTCTCAGACTTAAGGAACTTCCTACTACCTGTAGTTCTTCTCCCTTCAATTAAACAAGGATGGCAAAGCCATCAGAAGCGTGTGTTGGCCCTGTTTGGAGTACTATTTCTTATCTATCATCTTGAAACTGAACACAGTCTTAACTCCAGTGGAGATTTAAACAACCATGTGACTCCGTTGTTCAAATCTTCATCCCATAAGAGGGCAGAGTTGGCAACTAGAATTTGCAGCTTTACCTACCTATCTCTTTCCCTTGTATTACATGGGCTGTTGGCGAGGAAACCCTTGCTCACTTAGGCCTTCAGAGGACAGTGCAGACAGATGTCCTTTGTTTCCCTAAACCACTCCAACTCAGCCCTTCTTTAAACTCTGCCCATCTGGTACCCTCTCCTCCCGACTCCCTCTCGCACCTCATGAACTGTCAGCCCTTAGTCCTTATATCTCAAAAGCTTTTGCTGATTCAACTTCAGCCAAACATCAGCAGACCTTTCCTCTGCCCATTCACACTTGGCTCACTAGAGGGGGTTCGTGATCTCTGGTACCTTTTGGCTGGTGAATGATAGGGCGGGCGATGTAATGGAAGAAAAGGTGGGCAAAGTGTGTATTTCAAATTTCAACGTATTTCTCTATATTAACATCGACTGTGGATCATTTCTCATGAATTAACTAAATACATCTCGCCACAACAAGCTTCAATTTAATTTTCTTCCTAATGTCTCAGGGTTTAATCTAATATTAACAGGACTTTCACCTTTCTCTTTCATGATAATAATCTTAGCTATCTCTCTAGAAAGAGCATTTATTTTATTTGTAAGTCCTGAGTTGGTCTTCAATACAAAAGGCATCTATAACTCTTTTGTCATAACGACTGGAATATATATAGATATTACATATATATTACCAACTTTATTGACATATTGACTTTATCATCATTCCCCACACATTTTTTTCTTCTCTCAGTGCCCTGGTTATGATTAAAATGTCTATCTCAGTAATTTTTCTATCAGCATTTTAGGCAGTTTATAGTGGCTGACATGTTTTATATAGAGTATAAACATTACATATTTTCTATGAGCCCAAATTACATTCTAATTAAAAATTTACACACAGCAATCCAGAATAATAAACCATAATTTCCTGTCCTCTGAATGGGGAGTGACATCATTATAAAAAGTCTTATCTGAAAATGAGGAGAAACTTCTAGAATGTCAAATATTTTCTCTGAGTGGCCTCTCTGAAACAAGGCATGATAGAACCTGTCATGAACAAGTCTGTGCAGTTTGCTTTTGGGAGTCCATTTTGGTTATTTTTCTCTAAATATTTTTTCATGCTATTTTTCTCATAAAGGAGTGCCTTTTCAGAAGTGGTTCTTTGTCAACCAGAGAGTACTTCTCTTCCCATGTTCGTTAATGGAAGTTCTCGCCATCAACTTGGAAACAGCCAAGCATGTGGTGGTGTGTGTAGGGTATGGTAAATGTTGCTCATCTACATTCCTTCCCTGCTAAACCACATATACTCTGGTCCAGAATTTTAGCTGAAGTCACTTTCTTCCATTGAATCCATGATCAATAGGAAAGGCTTCTATTTTGGTATAAGGAAGAGTACTGAGCAGTTTTTTTTTTTTCCTCTTTGGCTATTTGGCTAACTTTTTTTGCATGATCCACTTGACTTCAAAGCATTTCAGTTTTTCCAATTAAAACTTAGGTCCCTTAGAGATGGTGTTTGTTATCTTTTGAACTTCATTTGCTCTGCCTTTTTTGTCTCTCATCTTTATAGAGCTAGGTTTTTCTTTCTTTCTTTCTTTCTTTGAATGGCATTGTGCTCCAGTTCCTGAGCTAAACACAAAAGCTGAAATAGTCTGTCATAGCTTCAGCCTGTCTACCTGTTGAGATCTGGGTGTTAAATTTCATTGCCTGCGTGGCCCAGCGTCTGATTTTCCAGGACTGAGATCTCTACAGTTTTCAAATGCCAGCACTTTTCCACCTGCAACTGTGTTGAACCACAGCACCTGGAGGGACCTCCTGCCTTAATCTCACTTTTCATCTTTTGAAACATCTTTTCTCAAAGCTTTTTTATTCTTTTTTTCTGACTATATCCATTAGCCAAAAAGAATGTGTAGCACTTTAATTACTATTTAAAGAAACAGAGATGTTAATAAACATTCAAACTTTTACATGCAAATGTAATTATTTTTATTTTATTTTGTCATACTTCCTATCTGAGATTGTTTTTTTCCTGATTGCAAATCACTGTGTGTTCTGGTTTCTCTGCTTAGTCCAGGATTGATGATCTAACTCTATTCTTCTACAAAAATCTCTCCAATTGCCCTTCCCATTAAGTGAGGATCTACATTCTATATTCTCAGGCACCCTCACACATATGTGGCATATGAATGAATAGTAGATAACACAATAGTGGTAACAGCAGATCTCCTGCGGGGAAAAAAACCAATGGACCAAAATAACTAACACTTTTCCTGTACTATTACCATCAGTAATTTATTGTGTTAAAAAAAAAAAGACAAGATCATTCATTTTCATTTAAATGTAAGAGTTTTTCATCATTTCCTGACTGCGGAGAGACCTCTCTGTCAAAGTATTAATGAATTGTCAAGCTTTCTAGAAAACGTTAAGAGCAAGTTGGGTATATAATTTCACTGTTGAATAATATAAATTATTTTAAAGTTAAAAAATGGATACATTAACAGTGCATGTAATGCAATTAAATGTCCATAATATTAAAAGACAAAATGAATTCAAGGACATTTTGCAATTTTAGAAGCTCTTGTCGGGCTAGACTTCATAAACTTCCCTGAGGGCCCACATTCCCTCTCCATTACTTGGACTATTAATGTTAAAAATTTTGAGAAAAACTGATTGCTTAAAAAGCCTTTTTTTTTGTTATTATAGAAAAGATTCAATTTTTTTTGACAATGATTCTATCGTTGCCTTGAAAGTGGAGACTAAAGGAGAGATAAAGAGTTTAGTGTTTCCTTGTAAAGAAGCATCCAAACAAAAAGCTGGTTTTATAGATTATATGCTTCATGGAACTGCCCTCTCCCGTAGCTCCGTACGTTAATGCTTAACATAAATGTTAGCAACAGTGTCTTCTAAAATGGTTGGCCTGCTGTCAGTCATAAAGGAAGGCCACAGCATAATAACAGGTTAATGGCGGATTATCTTTTGAATGGGAACTATTTGAAGGGTATGTCATGTGTAAGAGCCACAGATCTTCAGGGAGGAAGTAATATATAAAGGTTGGCCTGAGTGTTTAGAGCTTAGAAAAATAAGAGAAGGCACTTTGGTTTCTGTTATAGGTCTGAAATTTAGCATGACTCTCTAAGAGCACTGGAGTACATTTGAGAGAGATAGAGTTTTTGAAATTGATACTCTGGAGATTCTAAGATGTTGATTTGCTGGTGATCGAACTCCACTCTTCAGCCTGGCATATAACACCCTTTGCCTCCTTTTCTTCATGTTATATGATCAGTGGTATTTCTTGTTACTCTCAGTAATTTTCATTCTGAGGGTGCTGCCTGGTCCCTGAGGACATTAATATGTATGTATTGCCAGTGTCCATATACTTGCTCCTGGCATGAATTAGCAATTTACTTAAGCTAATCAAAAATAGATCCATTTTTCCTATAACGAGTATCAGTGCCTTTGTTCTTGAAATTATAAATGGCAGCTTTAGTATAAGCACAAAAATATTTCAGATATTTCTGACAAAATCCTAATGCAGAAATGAAACTAGTTCCACAAGTGATTATGGTTAAAAAACAAAACAAAACAAACCTACTAAGTAAAGTAACAAAAGTATGGGGTTTATCTGTTTGTTTTTTACTTACTTTATATTTTATTTTTAAAAAATCATGTGCTTTAAAATATTAAGTTGTTCTAAATGGCTGAAAGTGAAAAGGATACCAGTCTAATTACTCTATTTTTTTATACCCGAGTCCACTGGCCATAAGCAAAAATGTTCAACTCTGTTAACTATTTGCTCTGGTATTTATACTGATATTTCTAAATGCTATGTTTATATTGCTATTTGTGGATTTAGCCATTTGGATACTATTTATTGACTTCTTACTATAGTGGGTGAGGATTAAGCTAAAAAACACCCTTCCCCACCGTTTCTCCTTCACATTACACATGTAGTTATTTCAGACATGCCAGATAAGTCAATATTCAGTGTTTATGGCTATAAATAACTGACCACACTGAAATAAATTCTCAAATAGTCAATTCTAATTAGTGAAATATAATTATGTTTTGATTATTGTGAAACAAATTTGTTTACTTATTATAAATTCTTCCAGCAAACTTTCATTTTCTCTCTAATCAAAAGCATTAGACCATCCATCTGAGCATTTTATTTTTCCTGGAGACTTCACTTTTGAAGTCCTCTTTGCTTCTTCTCGAACCTAGGACCGTTGTTTTTTAGGCTTCTGAGAATATGTTACCTAACATTACTTATTATTGAGCCCCTGTTTCCTGCATCCTATTTTCTCATTTCTTGGTTTTATTCCTACATCTTAGTAAAGTATACCCTTCAAATGTTTTCTAAAAAGAAGGGTACTTAAAAGATAAATTGACTCTCTATTTACTTAAGCCTTAAATTGGAATAGTGTGTCTGAATATAGATTTCTATGATGGAAACTACTTTTCTTCAGAATTTCGGATACATTGTCTTTTGGTTTCCAGTACTGCAGCCAAGAAGTCTGAAAACTTTTTATTTCTGATCTTTTGTAATTTATCTATTTTTTATCGATGAAGGCTTTACATTTTTTTTACTCACTTCCTCCTATTTTGTAATGTCATGTTAATATGACTTGGTGGATGTGTTTTTTTCTGTTCATTGTGATAGATGAGCAGATCTTGAAATATTTTATTTATTTAATTTCTCTCCTATCTTTACCTTGTTCTTTTTTTCCTAGTTATACTATAGTTATACTATAATTTTGTATCACATGGATTTTTATAATTTTTTTCTATTTTCCAGCTTTGATTTTTGCTTATGTTTCTAGAATTGCCTTAGTTTTATTTTGGCAATTGCTATTTTTTTTAATGTTCAAAATTCAATAACTCAATGGCTCATTTTTTTCTCTGATACCCTTATAAAGATCAGGTTATATTTTTGTTTCACGGATGCAATATTGTCCCTTATTCCTTTGAGAATATTAGGAATGGTGTTGTTCTTGTTGTCATCAGCACCTTTATTTTCCTCTGCTCCCTTTGTGATCTCTGTTTCCTCTGAGTTTTTTCATTTTTTTTATGAACTTGTTCAGATTGTTTATCAAGTTGAAATTTCTTCTGTCATGTGACCCTGGCTGTCCCCAGATGTCCATTTATATTTAAGAGTGAGATATTAAATAGGTGATTTAAAAACTCTGCATGCCTGGAAGGGATTTATCCATTGGTGCAACTCACTGTAGTGCAATTGGGCTTTGAAAGAAAATATCAATTTCTGTTGGTCTTTTTGCATTGGGCTGGTCATCTCTACGAAAGAATCTTTTAATATGTTGCCTGAAGTTTACACTTGGTTGTTAACAGTCTGGGACTAGAGAAGGGGAGGTCAGGCTTCCACTAATGCCATTTTCAGTCCTGTGTCTCACTCCATTTCCCCTGTTCTTAGTGTTCTTCAGTCAGTGGCTTCTCCTTATTCACCTTCTCATTCTTCAGCTTTGGGTGGGAGGTGGGGAAGGTAGCAACCAATTGGCCATGTGGAATGGTAAAGGATACTTGGAAATATAAGCACTCCAAATGTAAACTTTGAAGCACTCTCCCTGTTTTCGGCCCCACGTACCACTTCTAACTTCTATAACACCAGCTGCCTCTAAACTCTGAAAATCTGTAGGGCTTCCCAGGTCAAATTCTCACCAGAAGGATTTTCTTCTTCAGGTACTTGGTTTCTCTCCTCTAGCTTTCTCAGATAGAGGGTCTCCATTCTTCCATCTGCATTCCACCTCCCCAAAAGATGATGAAATTTCTAATGCACTACTATTGCATTGCCTGTTACCTCTGCCCTCACTATTTATTTTATTCTATTTTACATTATGCTACTTAAATAGTTAATTTTATTGATGTATGTATTATTCTATTTTTAAAT
The DNA here is from genome assembly GCF_000151845.1 of Pteropus vampyrus. Classification (NCBI taxonomy): domain Eukaryota; kingdom Metazoa; phylum Chordata; class Mammalia; order Chiroptera; family Pteropodidae; genus Pteropus; species Pteropus vampyrus. Next base: position 19,215,366 of record NW_011888782.1, read on the forward strand.
ATTGAATCTTGAATCCACTGAAAAATTAAAATATTGAGCAAATTTTTATTTTTATTTTATTTTTAATTAAGTTTATCGGGGTAACATTGGTTAATACAATTATGTAATTTTCAGGTGTACATTATAATTTGACATCTGTATATTTTATTGTGTGTTGAATTTTTAAATAAATAAGAAAAATGCCATAACCCAACCCACAAACTCTGAACCATACCAAAATAATTCTGTGAAATCATCCCTGAGGTTAAGGCACCAGCGTATCTGATTCAAAGCTACATAATTTTCAGCTCATTCTGGCAGTGCAACCTTGGTATAGCCTAACCTAGTCTGACTAATACCATAGTTGAAGTACGGCACCAACATAACAATATAAAATATGCAGCATTGGCTTAGCAGCTGGCTTGGAGTGCTAAAATAACTGACAGAGGCTGGAAAAAGGGAATCCCATGTTACAGTGGAAAATATTTGATGGATAGTAACCTGCAGTAACTCAGTAGATAGCCAATATGGTTACTAAACTAAAAGCAATTGAGTGAATTTGTCAAGAAATTTAAAAAAAAAGATATGAGCTAGTTAAAATAATTGGCTAGTTTGAAAGTACACAGGAGATAGATTTCAGAAATTTGGCACAATGTGGAGTTAGAATAGCTGATTGCATTTAAACTCCAAATATAAAAGACAAAATTGAGAAAGTCTTAAGACCCACTGAAATTAAATCTGTAGGAATAGGTCAAATTAAGGTCATGGACTTTACTTCTCATATTAAAATATCTAAGTGAATTAAGATGCTTCAAAGCAAAAATAATAATAAGGATATAACATTTCCAGAATAGTCCACCTAAGGTAATCTAGCTTAAATCTAAAGAGATATGAAGACAAAAATAAACAAAGACACATGACTTACATGAAAATCATGTTCTCTAAAAGATATCTGTCATGTGAAAATTGATGTTTATTTTGAGAAAACTGTATTGTCAAATAAGTTATGAGGCTGTATTTAAAGTCCTGTGACTCAGTCTGGGATACCGACCCATCATGAGCAGAACATGGGCTGAGAAAGCTTTAAAAGAAAGCTGTGATAGAGCGTGCCCCCCCAATACTCACTTCAGAGATGACCAAGGAGGAAAAAGGTAAAGGAAGAACCAAGAACCCCACAAAGTGGAGCCAGGGACCACAAAGAGCAATGGACAAAGAAGTTCTTCCCCAGAGAAAATTCAGGGCTTAAGCGAAAAAAAAAAAAAAACCAAACATTCCTCACCTAGGATTAAAGATATTAATATTCAAAATATATGAGAAACACATAAAATACAATAGCACAAGAACAAATAACTCAAAAAATGGGCAAAAGACATGAACAGACATTTCTCGAAAGAAATACATATACATAGCCAACAGTATATGAAAAGAGGCTCAACATCACTAATGATTAAGGAAATGTAAATCAAAATCACAATGGATATCACCTCACACTTTGTTAGGATGTCTTTTATTAAAAAGACATGAGATACAAATGCTGGTGAAAATGTGGAGAAAAGGCAACCCTTGTACACTACTAATGGGAATACACAGCCCTCATGGAAAACAGTATGAAGGTTTCTCAAATAATTAAAAATAGAACTACTTTATGATGTAATCTAAAGAACATATATATCCAAAGGAAATGAAGTCAAGATTTAAGCATTATTCACAGCAGTCAAGATATGAAAACAACCTAAGTATCCACTGACAGATGAAAGGATAAAGAAAATGTGAGATATTTAATATATGTATATGTGTGTGTGTTTGTGTGTGTGTGTGTGTATAATTCATATACAGTTTTTGTGTGTATAATTCATATAATTCATATACAGTTTTTGTCAATCATATCTCTATAAAGCTAAGGAAGGAAAAGGTCATGATCCAGGAATGTTTGCAATGGAGTAAAGCAAAATTGAAGATGAGAAATTACTTTCCAAAGTGTTCTATTAAGGGTTTGTCTGCATGTGCTTGTAGCCAGTTTAGGGAGAAAGAGTATACAGAGGCAAAGGGAGTAAATGGTATGAGCTGGAGGAAGGAGAAATTATTTTCTTGACTGTGAGATCTACTGTGGAATATAAAGAACCCAATGGTAGGTGGTAAAGCATATCTAGAGCTAGGACAATGCTATAAATGATTAGGTAAGTAGTAGGTAGTATAACTGAGTCTCTAACATTTTCACATGTAATATGCGGACTGCCTGATACTAAGAACAGTATGCAGAAAGCATGGCTAACTGTTTATAGACACACTAACCTTAAACTCATTATTCATTAAATAGCCCCAAGCCAGGGTGTGTGGGAAGAGCAAACAATTATTTGGTATGGTTTTTGGTATGGATAAATTATTTAGGAGATAGAACTGTCCTTAAACTTATATCAAATATTTAACATGTTTAGTTTTTAAAATGTTTTCTTCAAAATGCACTCCAAGAATCAAAAATAGCAGAGATAATGCTAGGTACTGTTGACATTGTCCTGTATAGAGATCTGGGGGTCCTAACGTAAAAATGAACTCTGACTGATTATATAGCAAAATGATTATGATATCCATATGAATGCAAACCTGTCTTTGTGATTGACGATGATGATTTTCAAAAAATAAGTAATTTGACTCAGGATATTTGTATTAGTATAGAATAAACATTTTCTCTATTTAGTATTTCACAGTAATTGCCCTCTGGATATGAAACATTATGCACTATATTAATTATTTTTAGTAAAGCAATAGCTTTTATTAGATTTCTGATTTATATATTCAGGAGCTCATAGAGTAATTTACAACTGTTTATTCATTGAGCCTCTAAGTGCTAGACCCCCTTTGCAAGATGCTTCTACTTCTCATTTAGAGTCAGTTGCCGTCAGCCCTGGATTTGGGCTTGACTCCATTTCTGTCTCACTGTGTGGCCTTGGGCAAGTTTCTTTCTCAGAACTCTGGTCCTATTTCCTGGCCTGGACTAAATGATCTTTAAAGGGTCTTTGAGTCAGCCTAAGTGAAAAATGACTCTTGGAGAACATTGAGTTATTCCTGCATCCAGAGATGTCCTAACTGGGTTTGAGTCTGGGACTGATGGCTAATTTAACATCTCTCTCTCCCCAACCTGCTTCTAATAGGACAGCCCTTTTCTGGCGGATCACAAATATCCCACATTACCCGGGAAGCTTTCAGGAGCCATGCCTAATGGAGAGGCTGCCAAATCCAGTCCCACCGCCTCCCAGCTTGACCCCACAGGGAGCGGCCTGCTGAGACTGAGTGAGTGTCCAGGCCCTTGAGCTGGTGGCATCTGGAACAGTGTCTTTGCACAAGATCCCTGCACCGACCCCTACAGCCCACAACTGGAGAATGGTGGGGGCGGGTGGATGGGACAAGTCACACCTCAGGGTTGTCCCACTTCCAAAGACAATGACTCCCTCTCTGGGCACACTGTTTCCTTGGGTAAACACTTCAGAGCCCCAGAAAACCAGGGTGTATACTCAC
>NW_011888782.1:19219062-19235210 GCF_000151845.1 Pteropus vampyrus
AATTAGAATGACAAAGGACCATAAACTTCTATTGTAAAAATTTCCTATATAGAAATGATTTAACTATATTGATTCACAATACAATATACAAGTTACCATTCTTATAAACATAATAGAAAATGTGTTTCTCAGGTTTGGCATGCTATTGGTGGATAACACAATAATAACTTTTTTAGGTTTCATTTAAAGCAATTCTTCTTTCTACAGGGAATAAACTAAGTCGTGGAGGTTGTTACCAGCCTACTGCCACAATGTCAGTTGGTTTAGATAGAGAAATACGATTTAGTCCTTTTGACTTATAGTCCATTGCATTTTACTCTAAGTTACTATTGTAGAGAAATCTTTGCTTAATTTCATTGCTCTGTTGTTTTTACAATAATATAGGGAAAAGCAAACAAAGAAAATCATCGCCAAGTTTTTGCCAAAAAATTACTTACAACAGAACAAAAAAAAAGGAAAATTTAATTTTGTTTTACTGCATCCATTCTTCGGAGTCTATATATTACATTTATTGAATTCTTAGCATTTTTGTCTTAAAATAAACAACTTCCCTTTCATTTTTCTCTCCTTTAAGTTACCCTTGGTAGTAAAAAGCAGAGTACAGAGGGAGACTAAGTTTAAAATCAACATAAAAAGACTTTTTGTAAACAAACTAAACCTTATTCAATTTAGAGCCAGGAAAGATGTTTCTTTACCAACTTGAACCAGATCTGTACTGACATTATTCTGACTCATTCCTCTTACACAGCTGAGGGGAAAAAAAAAGTTTTCTTGTTGCTTTTCCTGAGGTACCAAATAAATTCTCTAAGGGAAAGGGTAAAATTATTTCAAGTAAACCATTGAAATTGCTGGTAACCTGTTTACTTTATCGTAGGTTAAACCTGTAAAATCGTATGCCATTCAACATCTCCCACCCTCTGGTACCAGTTCCCACCACAAAGCAAACAGCATTCATTTTCAGGTGCAGTAAATGAACAGAAGATTCTGCATCGCAAAGGGGTTACAAACTGGCTATTCTTTCTGAGCATTCTGGTGTACACAGCAGCCACTTGTGGTGGAAGCTGTTTTGAGAACATACCCACACACAACAGGAGATGGAGCTGTTCACCAACACGAAGTCAAGGTGCCTTCTTTCCGTTCAGATTAATCTTATTTACTTTATCCTACAAAACTCAGATTCCCAGAAGTTAGGGCTGCCTCAGTTTCCCATGATTATCCATTATTTATGTTGGGACGTATCACTCCGGAGAATCAAAGTCCTTCCAGACTCAGGATCTATTATTCAAAATGATGAGAACGTAAACAGGAAGCTGAGTCCCAGAGGCTGAGAGATTCGAGGAAGCACAGGGACTGTACTCCCAAAAGAAGCAAATCCTAAATCACTGGGCAGGCTGCAGGTAATGCTTGTCTGGAGATGATGGAGCTACTCCATGTGCGTGCGTGCGTGCATGCGTGCGTTTGTGTGTTTGTGTGTGTGTGTGTCTACTACAAAGGAAGGCCTTGGCCTTCTTTCACCTGGAAAATATACAGTTCACAATTTCGTATAAAGTCAATGCAAATGAAGCTTTAAGACCTTTTATTCCATCTAATTGTTCCACCCCAACCCCTTCTACATAGAAATAATGGTACTGTCACCAGGGTCTTCTGATTTAATTTACTGAATTTTAGGGATGACCATACATATTCTCTTCCCCTGCTTACCCGCCCCCCCACCCCAATGTGCTTCTTCTCATCGACATTTCTATTTTGTTTTTTGGCTTTGTTCTAAGTAGCACTTCTTCCATTCCTTTCCCTTTTTATTCTTTTCAAATGGTAGGAAATACTTTTGGAAATGAAAACCCCTCACAATTCATGGGAAGGAAGCAAAGGAGCCGAGTTTTAAACATTATTCTTTGTGACAAAATAGAGACAAAATTTTTTGTACTTCTGAATGAGTTTGCTGGACATTTGTTCCTGTCACTGGCCCACTAGCAATTGTTAGAATTAGTCATCCATATGTTGAAGTACAGTCCTCTGTAGGAAACACCTCCATGTCATCTTAACTGAAGGTATTACAGTTTGAGGCAGATATTAGGGAGGTTCCTATTGGACACAATACGCTTGTCGTAGGGAGCCTTGGAAATGGCACTTATTAGCTCACACTCTATGTTTTACTCCTAGTGTGCTCACTCACTGAAGAAGGGGGAGCCACAGAACACTAGTTAGGTTATAAATGTAGGTGGGGGATTCAGGTCAGATCCCTGCACCCAACATGTCCGCTCAGCTTTCTCAAATGCTAGTGAACCCCACCCAGGTAGAGAGAGATTAACTGTTTCTGGCTCTGCAACCATGGACAGCGCTCCCCTTACCACTAGGTTTGTGAGACCATGAAGCTGTCCTCTTTCTGCAGCCTCTGGGGGGCAGCGTTCTTTTTCCTTTTTTTCTGGGTTAAGAGAGGCCCCTATGAGAGTTTTCTCTGTGTCCCGCTGAAATAGTAAAACTAGGGGGAAATGGCTTGATAGTTTATTTATAATCACTAAATGTAATAAGGTGGGGGCTATTACCTTTAATCAAGACACATTCCATGAGACTCATTGTGCAAGATGAGTGGCACATATTTTCATAAAAGCACCTTGGTGATAAATTATACAATGCAAAACAGGGTTAAAAGCTTACAGTGAAGCAGAAGTGATATATACGCAGACATGATGCAATGTGTGTACAAAGAGTGACATAGAGCCATATGGCCAGGAAAGAGGGCTAACGGTCTGTGTCAGTACTGGTCAGAGAGGATTTCCAAAAAATGGAAGTTTAACTTGAATTTGGAAGGATGCATAGGAGACTCTCAGGCTGACAAGAGTGAAAGGAGAAACTGCAAGCAGACAAGAGTAGGGGGCATGTTGCAGACAGAGGAGGCAGCGTGTGAGAAGCACAGAGGCATGACAGAAGTTGTAAGGACTTTGGCATTGTTGGAGTGTGAAATTCTAAGATTGGGAACATGGAGGAGGAGGATTTTTGGAGTCCATGATTTTGCTCTCTGGTACTCATCCCAATATTATATTGATAGGGACCTGGTGAATGGTTTGCAGACTTATTCCCCAAGTCTCTCCTACTGTGTGGATAGGACAGAAGATAGTAGTGTCTTGGTGCTTTCCTGGGTCTCCAAGATTCTTGGAGTGATGAGAACATTTGCATTAAAGTTTTAAAGGGGAACTCAAGGCTGTTGGGGCATATATTTTCAGAAAAGGATATCACATGTGTTCTAATTACGGCGAATTTGTTATGGAAAGTTCTACTTGATTAGATACTGTGAATTATGTGACATATTCAATTTTTGCGATGAGCCAAAATCAGAGTTTCTTACACTGAACAACAAGATTTTTTTAAAAACTTATAATGTAGATTACTCATTATGGATGTGCTTAACATATCATCTGCTTATAAATGAGTTCATCAGTAGTAATTTATATGTGATGCCCTGTTAGGCCTGTTGATAAGGAAGCTCCCAAATGGAGATTTGGTCAGTTAGGTTCAAGCTGATGGCATTTGTTGGTTCTATTAGACAATAAAAACAACAACAGCAAAAAGGACAAGATTATATTTTGGTTTCAATTCATTTATATGAAAAAAAATGAAAATAACAATAAGCTGTAAACCTAGAAAGAAGCTTCAGAAAGCCTTCAATGAAGTAAATTTTAACATTATGCTCTTGAATTCTATTGAGATATGAGGTATTTTCTGTTTAATCTCTGGCAAAAACAATGTTTACATTGTATGATTCATTTAGAAGTTAGAAGAAAATTAGGTGTCATTTCTCAAAACATATGTGTTCCTCTTTATATAATAAGGTAATCTATAGTTATTTCCTTTTACGTCAGCTGCAAAAAACACTCATCATTAATCACATCTAAATTAGCTCAGTGTTCCATTTATTTATGTTCTATTATGGCTTCTTTAGTAATTTTATTTAAACTTTAATAATATTATTATGAAAGATTTTCTGTTAAAACTGAGTTTAAGACACTGTTTTCTCATTTCTTCTTTTTCTTATAGGGAGTGATATTGTCAATTGCTTCTAATGTAAGTATGACCAGGAAGTTACATGAAAGTTATATTTATTAGCCCACGAAGAATCATCTATACTAGTCATATAAATGAAGGGCAACTAGGCATCTATTGCTGGGGAAATTATTTGAAAAGAGGGGGGGAAACTTTTAAGGTTTCTATTGTGGCTGACCTTATGGTTATGAATTAAAAAGTAGGTTAATTTGAAGAGCTTTCTGGAAGGAAAAATATCAATGTGTATATTTTTAATATGTAATGTGAATAACAGTCATTTAAAAAGAGTATGAGGGATCTTGAAATTTATCAAGTCCAAAAATTTCTTCTTATGTATGAGACTATAGAAGTATTGAGGCATTAAATGACTTTCCCAGTATCACTCATTGAGTCCATAGCCAAGCTAGAACTGGAGTGCACTGCAACATGGGTTTTTTGTTTGCTTGTTTTGGCTTTTGTTTTCAAATATCACGAATTACTGATCAAGCATTTGGGAATTCTGAAATAATACAAACCTAAGGATTAACACAGCTTTGGTTAGCTTTAGTCAAAATCACAGCCTCGTTTACATTGAGACTAATCTGTATCAGAATTAAAAATAAAAGTGGAGGTAAACCCCTTCAATCAAAAATATGCTGTCCTGTAACTACAGAATATTCAGTCCTATTTCTCTGCTCACGTCATCAGGCCTGGCTAAGAAAGGCTGCATCTACTAAGCTAAGTCTAGTCTATACAGCTGTATGTTCCAAAATTAAAATGAATGCAGAGAAGGCAATGATGTGTATAGCCATTCTGTTCCATAGAGAGGTATCTTAGTCCTCAGTAAAAAGAAATTTTAGAAAACTATTTGACCACATAAACCCATAGCCTTCGAATAGCCATATGTTCTGACATGATAACCTCCCATCTTTTCTTAGAAACAATATAAAAATCCCAAAGAAAATAACTGTCGTATTTTTCAATGCTATTTGTAATATTGAAAATTAACGAGAATAGAAAGCAAACTAAATAAACTGTTTCTAAAATATGTTAATTTGATGGACTATTAGGCAAACAATAAAATCTGTGTAACATGAAAAAACAAAACGTTCATTGCTAAAAAGCAAAGAACAAAATAAGAAAATATTGTAAATGTTGCATCCCTGATAATAACATTAAATTTACTTCTAGTAAACTTTGTATGTTCCAATTTTTCTACATAGAATATACTTTACTTTATAATCAAGAATTTGCTTACTGTAAAATAGATGAAAGAAAATGATAGAGGCTTTTAAAGGATACAGTGCAGAGTGGTGTGAAAAATGAAAAATGTGTACAGTTATAAAAATGTCGTGCTTTTAATTTTACAGAGCTAGAAGACCTAGCTTGAAGCCATTTAAGCTCAGAATTGCTGCTACTTGTGAATTCTGCTTTCGTTTGTAATTCATGGGAAGAATTATATTTTTATTACTCACTGTCAACTTCTCATTTTCTTTTTGCCACCTGGCCCCTTCTGTCGTCTTCCTGCTTTCCTTCCACTGCATTTTTCCTTGGATTTGGTTATAAACTCAAGGCACTTGGACATTCCATTTTGAAAAGATTAAATATGGTTCTAGGAAGACATTTATTCTGATCAAAATGATAAAAATGAAATATATCTCCCCTGCTGTTTATTTTAAATTACATGATAAGTCTGTTAGCTCTTCCTATTTATGTTCAATAAAGAAGAAGGCTCAGAAAACCAATTTCCTTTACCAAGATTATTTTTAGATAATTACTGGTATTAGATTATTAACGTTTCAGAAAATGAGTCTTAAGTATTGGTTTTCTATGTGTTAAATTTCATTTTTCATAGCTTTTGATGACTTTTATTTTTTTCCTATAGTTTTACATGAATGACACACCCATCTCTGAATACTTGGCATTCAGAGATGGGTGTGTCGTTCATGTAAAAGCAAGGTGTTGGCAAACTTTCTCTATAAATAACCAAACAGAAAATATTTCAGGCTTTGTGGGCCACATACAGTCTCTTTTGTAATTTCTCAAGTCTGCCAATTGCAGCCCAAAGCAGTCATAGATGATATGTAAATGTACAGGCCTAGCTGCTTTCTAATAAAACTTTATTTACTAACACTGAAATTTGAATTTCATGAAACGCTCTTCTTCTTTTGATATCTTTTCCAACCCTTTAAAAATGCAAAAAACAGATGCAGGCAAGAAGAGGGTAGCAAGTTGTGTTTTCCTATTTCTGCCACGAATCAAGTGGGAACAAAATGATGAGCAAAAATATCAGGGATTCTGCTGAGTAAAACCTTGTCCTGATTCTCAACCTGATATTCCTCAGATCTTTCATTACGCTGTTACCTAGACACATCCTTGAGAGACCATCATACTGAATACCTTTACACTGTGTGATAGATTCAAAAATAGCCACAGTTCTTCACAGCTCCTTCAATCCGGACATGAAAGAGGGATCGTACTTACCCAGGCAGGCTGGCATTGCGACTTACTTTTGCCAGTAGAATGTAGCAAAAGGAACACTGCAAATTTAGGCTCGTCTTTTGCCCCCTCTGCCCTTACTATGGAATAGGTCATCATGGGAACATCTCTGTATAGTTTGCTAGAAGATAAGAAAACTCATGGCAAACGAATGAACCATTCCAGCAGAAGTATCTTAAATAAGCCAGTTCCCAGTCAAACCAGCAACTGACCAAACACAGGTCAAGAAGTCCAACTGAAATCTGATAAGGCTGGCTCAGATCAACAGAACCAACCCATGGAGCCCAGCTCAATTTGCCAATTTACAGATTTCTGAGCTAAATAAATAGTTATTGTTTAATCCACTAAATTTTGGGGTAGTTTTTTTTACCCAGAAAAGCAAACAGATACACCTGGCTTTTGCCTATTATGTGTAAAGATATTCATGGAAGTATCTAAGCAGAAGGTGAAGGACTATACACAATTCCTCCAGTAGGTATAGAAAGAGTAGTGGGAAGAACTGCATATATTGAAGAACTGCATATATATTAGGAAGTTAAGAAGAGGAACTAGCATTTATTGGGTACCTACTATGTTTTAGGCACAGTTTCAGGTGATTTATTCCTTATGTCCTCAAAATAGCGCTATGAGGCAGGTGTAATCAAGTAGGCTATATATTTCCTACAGTTCAAACAGGAGGACTATGATTCGAACAGTCATGTTTGACTTGCAAGTGCTTTCTAAGACATCATGTTCTCAGAAACATCAAAATGTAATTAAAATTTAGTATCTGGACTTCTGAAGGCTTTGAGCAGTGCTTATGTTTATAGACTTACTTTTTTTTTAATTTTGATGAGATCTTATGTTTTATCATTGCATTAAAAGATAGTGGATAGATAATATACATTGTTCTTTCACACAGCTGAGAACTTGCTAGACTGATAATGATAAAACTTTAAATACTCAAATCTGGGAGAATAGGTATTAGCAGACAAGAGAATCCATCCAATGTATGTAAGACAGAAGGTGGTACCAAGTGGACTAGAGCAGGAGGAAACAGAGGCAGAAGCAGGCCTGGAATGGGAGAGACAGAGAGGGGCTGACATGACCTCTAGACTTCCAAAGAGGCTTGAAATCTGGAAACACTTGTTTTGACAATGGGAAAAAGTGAAAATTTTATGAAATCAGAGTGTGTCTTTGAAAAACTAAAGATGAAATAATTGAGACCCATATGTCCCTACAATTCTCAGCAATCCGATATCTATACCCCCTAACATAGGAAAAAACAGCAAAGTATTTATTTCTAGAGAAAATATGTGGCCTCAGAGAAAATACTTCAAATTCAGATAGTTCGGAGCCTCAACATAATTGTCTATTCCCATGGTTATATAGTCCAATCAAACAAATCCTCCTTCCATGTACACAGAGCCTAGAAGTCAGCTTTTTTATTTCCTTATTCTTAAAACTTAGCCAACAGTTAAGATCACTATTTGAACTCAACCCTAGATAAGCCAACATAAAACAAAATTCTGAATGAGAAAAGATAATTTAGAATAGAAAATATTTTTTAAAAACTAATTAGCATAAAAAAGGATTTGTTTGTATACACAAAAAAAGGAGATCTGAAAAAGGAAAAAGAAAGGGCTCATGAAAATTAAAAACATAAAGATTGAAACACAAAATCAGTGGAAGGATTGGAATGTCAAGTCAAACAGTTCTCTCAAAGACGAGAACCAATCCAGCTGCTAGTATGACAGCACAGGACCACTCCAGAAGGTCCATTATCCAATAAACTAGAGTTCTAAGGAAAAAGAGTTGGAAAACACCAAGGAAAGATCACAAGGTGATTTCCCATATCTGAAGGACACACATTTCCTGGTTAAAGGGTGCACACAGTGACCAGCACAATAACTGAAAACTATATCCACACTTCATTTCAATATTCAGAACTATGAGGATAACATGCAATTTATAGTGCTGGTAGAAAACATTTTATCCTAAAATAGAGGTTAATTGTCAATGAAATATAAAGATAAGGTTATAGATGTTTGCTTTTGAAGTTGCTTGATAATGTTTACAAGTAAAACACAGTAAAACAAAAGAGAGAGATGGGATTTAGGATTGCATCTAATCTGGAAAGCAATGAAAGGAAGTCTCAGAATGTCAGCTGTATTACAAGCCAAAGAAAACAAGGCTAATATTGAAGTAGGAGACCAATGGGGCCCAAGAAGGAGATTTCCTAGGACATTATGGGAATATCTACTTAGTGGGTATTTCAAGTAGTTATGAAAAAAAAGGAGAATAGTACAAGTAATCCCACATACCTATGACCTAGTTTCAATAATTATTGACCTATGACTAATCTTTGCTATATTTTCATATATGTTATTTCAGGAAGTTAATAGATAACTAAATTTATGGAAAAATTATATTATTTATATATGTTGAGATAAGTAAGTGAATAATAAGCTATAATTTTAATAAATGATTGCCTATTAGGAATAATACTGGTGATTAGAAAAGAAGAGGAAAAGCAATAGCGTTTTTATTAAGACCTTGTATAATAATTGCTTTATAAAAACGTGTACTTGATGAAAATTTATGTACAATTAACATAAATATAAAATATAATTAATAAAAATGGAAACTAAGTAGTGTACGATAAGGAAATTGAGACCCTAAAATGCTGAAGCAATGCTTTACAATAGCAATTTAGAAAGTTAGAGGCGATGACATGCCTGGAACACAAATTTTAAGCTGCTAGTCATGAAGCACAAAATCATCCTGCTATTTGAGAAGAATGGGGTGGAAAGTGTTACTGCTAAGGATTTATGTCATATTCTTTATGAGAGTATTAAAAAGAAGGCAAGTCATGATTTAAGTTTGGCAAATAACTAGATATATTACAAACTTCATGATAAAAATTGCAGTACAGAATATGCATTAGATACATCTTTGGTGAAGAAATGGTGCTCGATATATTGTTCAGAGTAATTTTTTTTGTCCTAGAAAAGTTACCATCCATAAAAAAAGAGACGTCATTTATCACTTGAAAGGCAACTTTATAACAGGTTTCATTCAGTTATATGAGACTTGCAATTACTTACATAGCAAATATCCATAAGTTTTTTAATGGATATTTGCCTCTTCGTTGGAAAATTTTACAAATTATGTTGAAGCCAGAAACCTCTCAACTTGGTTAGAGCGAAGTTTAGAATGCCATATAGTATTTGGGCATCCTCCGCATGGTATCCTAGGCTGGATCACTTAGAAACAAAACCTGAGACAGTGATTCTTGTTCAAGTGTTTTGTTGAGAAATATATTCAGGAGGAAGAACATGAAGGAAATAGGGCAAGATGTGGTGGTCAGGGGCAGGGGGAGGTAAGAAAAGAAATTATGGAAGCAAGAGTGTGGTTTCACCACAGTCTCATTAGGGAGTTCTGAAACATGAATTGTACCACGGAAATTATTCCACCCAGAAGCAAGGGCACCGTTCTTTTGTTTAAACACCCCCATAAGTAAATCATTGGCCAAAGCGAGGCAGTCATTTGGGCCAATAGCTTCTTCCATTTAGTAGAAGGCAATCTTGATACCAGAGAAAGAAGCAGTTGTGAGCCTTTAGTAGCCAAAACTCACAGAATCTGGAACATGGGTACAGTAGCCTAATAAATGTCATCTGAGTGAGTCACCAATAGCATCTACTAAAGCTGGTTCTAGAAACAAAATATTTCTAATTAGACAAACCATGTGAACACCAAGTTGTATATCGTTACATTTGAGAACTTCCACCTCCTGTTCTGCTTTATCAGAGTTCCTGCTTTTAGAAAATCATTAAAATCACATTCTCCAATGGAGAGCAAACTCTAATTTCTTTCAAGTGATATATAGTTAAATTCTTCTCCTTTTATTTCATTCAGTGTAAGATGGTCTTTCTCTCACACAGGTCTGACCTCTTTCCAGCAAGCTTTATTGCGCCACTTCCATGTATTTTAAATTATATTCATTCCCATTTTTTTGTCATCTATTAGGAGAACAATTTTCTTAGAATCTCTTTTCATTGTTCAGTGAGTTAATCCTAAAACATTCTCTATTCTCTTGATGTTCTTCATATTTCATTTCCATGTGAATGGAAATGCATTTAGACTTGAGCTCTTGTACCTTCTAGTCTATATTTTTAGAGTTTGTTAACAGGTGAGGCGACTTTTATAAATCCTAGCATTTGAAACATTAATTATCCTAATACATATAGTAAAGGGCTATTAATTACAAATATAAGACAATTAACTTTTGAAAGTGGCTCTCTTACTCATGGACATGGAATATAGACTAGTGGTTACCAGAGGACTATAGACTTGTGGTTACTAGTGGAGTGGGGGAGGAGCGGGGAGGTAGACGGGGTAAAGGGGATCAAATATAGGGTTTAGGGGGAGGGTGAAGTGGATAAAGGGGATCAAATATATAGAAGCTGAAGGAAACTGGACTTTCAGTGGTAAACACACAGTAGAATATATAGATGTCAAATGATAATGTACACCTGAAAATTATATAATTGTATTAACCAATGTTACCCCAATAAACTTAATTAAAAATTAAAAAAAGAAAAAGAAAATGGCTCTCTTTCTCCTGTATCTAAAGTAATCTGTTTTTAAGTCCACTTAATACTCTTGTACTTATATGGTGGTTTAGGCCTTTTTTTAAAAATTTAAGGTGTACAATAATGCGCTATGAGAAATAAGGTAGATGTTACTATCTCCATTTCCTGTTGATAAAACTAAAATACAGAGAAATAAAATGTTTCCAAGTTGTTTTGCTAAGAAGTCAACATACTATTAGAAAAATGATTTTTTTTCTTATATCTATCCTATAGCTCTCTTCATCATATTGATTTGTCCCGAATTTTGTGGGTTAAATTTTGGTTACATTCACTATGCTAAACAATATTTATTGCATAAATCATGCAATGAAGATATTCATTCTTAAAGAAACATTTATGGTTTTATATTTCAGGAATCCTGGAGACCACCTACTGGTTGATGTAATGGCTCTTGAATCTGAGCAATGAGAAGGAGGTGCCTCATTGAGGCTGAACCAAGTCATACAATTGCTAGAAGTTCTGAGTTTTTGTGCTTAAAATGAGTTTTAAAACACAAGACTTTTGGTCTTATCTACACTGTGAACAGATTTCATTGCTACATATCATTAATACAACACAAATAAATAATTCTAAGTAAGCCATTTAAAAAGGATAATACTTCTAGATGAAGGCATGAGAAACCATAAATGCGTATATGTCTGAACTTCAAGAGTTCGAAAGAGGAAAGGTGACATTGGGAAGAAAGAAAATTGGGGAAGGCCTGTGAAAAATAGGTCCTGAGATTTTTTTAAAGCAGATGCTAAATTTTAAATATTTCAGTGAGTTTGAATAGGCATTTGGGAAGACTATATTGCTTTTACTTATTCAACGTTAAAAGCAGAATATGATAGAATTAGCAACGGAGTTCCATTACTTTCCATTGTGTGTATTCAAATAATATCAGTTGAACTAAAAAAGACAAGAATATTTTCTTTTGCTTTTCGATGAGACAGTGGGAGAAGAACAATACCAAGTGACTTAGCCTTTGCTATTTAGCTCTTTGGTGACAGAACCGAGGCTGGAAAAAGACTTGCTTTTCACCCACTACGCTGTTCTTAGTAGATGTAAATGCTGGTACCTTTTCCAACTCTCTAATGCAGAATGATGTTTACATTTATTTAGTGGTCTCCAGGCGTTCTTACATGGGTATATTTTATGTAAGTTATAAGTTTTGTATTTTTTTTTTAATTTTCATGTTACAGCTACATTCCCCACCCTACCCCACCCCCCAAAAAGGATTTATTATTATAAAATTAACATGTTGGAGGAGGTCTCAAATTTAGTATAGCTTCTTTATAATCATTACAACATCTCTTAGGAGACCATATACAAAGGGAATAATTTAAAAGTTAACAATTTCCCAAGTAATCATACTGTATAATTAGGATTTTACAAATGCACTTTGATATGTATATTAGATGGACAACTGGGAGTAGTTCTTATATACATGTACACATCTTCATGCCATAAATCTACACTAAACGACAAGAAAAAAATAAACCACATGCTCAAAAGTAATGAATGAAATTCCTGTGTGTATTCTCCCCATCTCTTCTGTATTATGTAAAGAGAATTCATCTGACTGATGCAATATAGCCTGCCATCAGGAGACACTGGTTAGTACTTCCTGTATGTTTTTCATCTCTAAGAGAAGTTACAGAAAGTTAATAGGGAGAAAAAAGAAGAGTGGGTAATGAAATGTATGTACCTGAACAGAGGAGTTTTAATACTCTGTTCTCATTACTACTTGAAACAATTACTCTACAAGATTAAGAATGAAGATATAAAATTAAAAGCTCTGTTTCTTACCTAATCTTTTTTCATTCTGCATGACGTCATATTCACACAACACATTGGTCTTTATTACTGAAGAATATTTGACAATTAAAAATTGTATGTATTTAAGTTGTGCAATAAGAAGTTTCGACATATATATACATTGTGAAATAAACACCACAATTAAGCTAATTAACATACCCTTCACCTCAGATACTTACCATTTTCTTTTTTTTTTTTTTTTTGTGGCAAGCACACTTAAAATCTACCCTCTTAATAAATTTCAAGTATACAATAATGCATTATAAACTATAGTCGCATTGTTGTGCATTAAATCTCCAGAACTCCATCTCGTGTAACTAAAACTTTGTTCACCTTGATCAATATCTCCCCCACTTACTTCTTCCTCCAGCCCCTGGTAACCACCCTTCTACTCTCCAATTCTATGAATTTGACTTTTTTTCAGATTCCACATATACATGAGGTCATGTAGTATTTGATTTTCTATGTCTGGCTAATTTAACCCAGCATAATGTCCTCCAGATTCATCCATGTTTTCAAAATTACAGTACTTCCTTCTTTTTAAGGCTGAATAATATTCTATTTTTAATAAATTGGAATATTCCAATATATATAGTTTTTTTACATTTACACATTTTTCTTTTATATATGCATACTTATATATATATGCACACATATATACACATTTCTTCAATATATATTTTATTTTTATTCATTCATCTGTTGATTAGTGAAGTTGAGCACTTTTTTATATACCTGTTGGCCATTTTATATTTTCTTTTGAGGGATGACTATTCAGGCCCTTTGCTCATTTTTTTAACTGGGTTATTTGGGTTCATTTGGGTTTGTTGTTGGTGTTGTTTTCCTATTGAGTTTTATAACTTCTCTGTATATTTTGTATATTGACTTCTTATCATAAATACGGTTTGTAAATGTTTTCTCCCATTCCATAGATTGCCTTTTCACTCTTTTGATTGTTTTCTTTACTGTGCCAAAGCTTTTTAGTTTGATATTATCTCATTGTTTATTTTTGCTTTTGTTGCCTGTGGTTTTGGTGTCATAACCAAAAATCTCCCAGGTCAATGTCAAAAGCTTTTTCTCTATTTTCCTTCTAGTAGTTTTACAATTTCAGGTTTTACATTTAAGTTTTTAATCTATTTTGAATTGATTTTTGTATAGTGTGTAAGATAAGGGTCTAATTTCATTCTTCTGCACGTGGTTATCCAATTTCCCAATACCATTTATTAAAGAGACTATCTTTCCTCATTTTGTGTTTTGGGGACCCTTGTTGAAGATTAGTTGACCAAATATATGTAATTTTATTTCTTGGCTCTCTATTCTATTCCATTGGTCTATACGGTATGCCAGTGTCATACTGTTTTCATTGCTGTAGCCTTGTAATATATTTCAATATCAGGAAGTGTGATACATCCAGCTTTGTTCTTCTTGCTCAAGACTGCTTTGGCTATTTGGGATCTTTTGTGGTTTCATATGAATTTTAGTAATGCTTTTTTCTATTTATGTAAAGAATGTCATAGGATTTTGATAAAATTGCACTGCTTCTGTAGTTCACTTTGGGTGGTATGGGCATTTTAACAGTATTAATTCTTCTAATCCATGAACATAGATGTATTTCCATTTATCTGTGTCTTCCTTTATTCTCTTCATTGTTTTCTAATTTTCAATGTACAAGTCTTTCACTTCTTTGTTAAATTTATTCCTAAGTATTTTACTATTTTTGTTGCTATCATTAACAGGATTATTTTCTTAATTTTATTTTTTGAAAATTTCATTGTGTATAGAAACATAATTGATTTTTGTATATTGATTTTGTATCCTGCGATTTTACTGAATTCTAATTTTTTGTTGTTGTTGAGTCTTTTGGGGTTTTTACATGTTCTCTGCAAACAGAGATCATTTTGCTTCTTCCTTTCCAATTTGGATACCATTTATTTCTTTTTCTTGTTTAATTGAAGTGGCCCAAACTGCCAGTATTATTTTGAAAAGAAGTAGCAGGAGTGGGAATTCTTATTGTATTGGATCTTAGAGGGAAAGCTTTCAGTTTTACCCCATTGATTATTAAGTTAGTTGTGGGTTTTTTTCTGTATGGCCTTTATCATATTGAGGTAAGATCTTTCTATTACTATCTTGTTGAGACACATTGGACTTTAAAAAGCATATTTTTTATTTGTTGAGTCCAAATAAATTTTAACCGAATATATATTAGATGGAACCATATAAAATTGCCAATATTTAGACCTCATTTAAAAAATAACAATTTCATGTGGTTCGAGCTAATGCATATTGTATAATTTTAATATGTTTTTAATACTCTACCAAATTATATCCTGACTCCATCAAAAGCAAACAAATCAATATAAACCCTCAATTAGTTAACAATTTACTTCCCATGATCTTAGAAAAGATATTTTTCTTGGTTCTACAATAAATAAGAACCTAAATCCACAAAAATTTCTGTTGAGATTTGAGTTGGGTAATATCAAATTTGTATATTTAATTTGAAGAAACTTGATCTGTTTATATAATAAATATTTTATTTATTTACATGATTTAGCTCTCCGTTTATTTAAACATTTCTTTTAACAAAGTTTACAACCTCTAAAAAATCTTATTTCATTGTTAAATTTATTATTCAGTACTTTATTTATTTGATATTTAAGTAAAGAATATCATTTAAAACATTTTCAAACTATTTGCTGCTGGATTATATAAATGTAATCAATTTTGGGGTTGGTATTTTATCTCTTTAATTTTGATAAGATCTAAATTAATTCTATTTATTTGTTTGTATATTCATGAGTCTTTTAATGTGGAGAACTGAAACATCTGAAATAAAAAAAATTAAAGTTTAACCTTCCAACCCCAAAAAATTTAACCCCTTTTTTTTTACTACTTACTAAGTAATCTATGTGTTTATTTCTGTGCAGTCCCCTTTATTACATTTACTGTTTATTTCTGTGTAGTACTTCTATCATCACTCAATTAGAAACAGTTAATTATATTGAATATTGTTAGCCTGATCATATTTAAGTATATGTGTATGGGTAGGTCTCCTTTCCTATATTTATTATTTATTTCTGTGCAAGTCTTCTACCACCCCGCTGATTAGCAGTAGTTAATTATATTAGATATTCTTAGTCTGCTCATATTTAGATATACGTACATGTAGAAAAATAAGATAGGTATTTCCTAGCTGTATCA
>NW_011888782.1:19235260-19285647 GCF_000151845.1 Pteropus vampyrus
TTATTTTTTTAAAATTTCATTGTGTATAGAAACATAATTGATTTTTGTATATTGATTTTGTATCCTGCGATTTTACTGAATTCTAATTTTTTGTTGTTGTTGAGTCTTTTGGGGTTTTTACATGTTCTCTGCAAACAGAGATCATTTTGCTTCTTCCTTTCCAATTTGGATACCATTTATTTCTTTTTCTTGTTTAACTGAAGTGGCCCAAACTGCCAGTATTATTTTGAAAAGAAGTAGCAGGAGTGGGAATTCTTATTGTATTGGATCTTAGAGGGAAAGCTTTCAGTTTTACCCCATTGATTATTAAGTTAGTTGTGGGTTTTTTTCTGTATGGCCTTTATCATATTGAGGTAAGATCTTTCTATTACTATCTTGTTGAGACACATTGGACTTTAAAAAGCATATTTTTTATTTGTTGAGTCCAAATAAATTTTAACCGAATATATATTAGATGGAACCATATAAAATTGCCAATATTTAGACCTCATTTAAAAAATAACAATTTCATGTGGTTCGAGCTAATGCATATTGTATAATTTTAATATGTTTTTAATACTCTACCAAATTATATCCTGACTCCATCAAAAGCAAACAAATCAATATAAACCCTCAATTAGTTAACAATTTACTTCCCATGATCTTAGAAAAGATATTTTTCTTGGTTCTACAATAAATAAGAACCTAAATCCACAAAAATTTCTGTTGAGATTTGAGTTGGGTAATATCAAATTTGTATATTTAATTTGAAGAAACTTGATCTGTTTATATAATAAATATTTTATTTATTTACATGATTTAGCTCTCCGTTTATTTAAACATTTCTTTTAACAAAGTTTACAACCTCTAAAAAATCTTATTTCATTGTTAAATTTATTATTCAGTACTTTATTTATTTGATATTTAAGTAAAGAATATCATTTAAAACATTTTCAAACTATTTGCTGCTGGATTATATAAATGTAATCAATTTTGGGGTTGGTATTTTATCTCTTTAATTTTGATAAGATCTAAATTAATTCTATTTATTTGTTTGTATATTCATGAGTCTTTTAATGTGGAGAACTGAAACATCTGAAATAAAAAAAATTAAAGTTTAACCTTCCAACCCCAAAAAATTTAACCCCTTTTTTTTTACTACTTACTAAGTAATCTATGTGTTTATTTCTGTGCAGTCCCCTTTATTACATTTACTGTTTATTTCTGTGTAGTACTTCTATCATCACTCAATTAGAAACAGTTAATTATATTGAATATTGTTAGCCTGATCATATTTAAGTATATGTGTATGGGTAGGTCTCCTTTCCTATATTTATTATTTATTTCTGTGCAAGTCTTCTACCACCCCGCTGATTAGCAGTAGTTAATTATATTAGATATTCTTAGTCTGCTCATATTTAGATATACGTACATGTAGAAAAATAAGATAGGTATTTCCTAGCTGTATCACACCAGACAAACAGATTCTAGTTTCTCACTATCATTTTGCACTAAAGAAATCAGAGCTCCTTGGAGAAATGGCCAATTCTAGAGCTGGGGCAGAAAATGCACGACATGATCCTGAGATATCTCCTTACTCCAATTGATCAATTACCTGAGAAATGGTAGCTACTATTACTGAGCACTTTGTATTTGCCAGAAACTATATTAAGTTCTTTACATGTGTTACCTCATTTATTCTGTGCCACAATACTATGACACACTTATCTTTAATCCCAGTATATTGCATGAAAAACTGAAGCGCATATAAATAAAGCAACCTTCCAAGGTCCCAGAGCTAATAAACTGTGAAACCTAAGATTCAAATCCAGCCCCATGCTTTTAGTCAATAGAATGTTCAGAATCTATTGTTTTCTCTTGAATGTAGTTTCCATTCACAATACCACTGTGGTACTCGTGTTCTTTAATTTCCCTTCATTCATTTCTTTGGAAATTCTAGCCTTTTTTTCTGTCCAGTTAAGACAACTATGCATGTTTCCACTAAAAGCGGAAAGATAATAATGAACTCAAAAGTATCTGTTTTTGCAACTTTTCATGTGCTATTTCCTCCATGGCATAAGCCTTCCCTCAGTCAGATACAAGCAGATGCCCTGTCAAAACCCTGTCAAACAGCTTCTTCCATCATTAAACCTCTCTTCATTATTGCAAGCAAAAATTCTCTCTCCACAGTCCTTTCAAAGAAATTTGTTTTCCCTCCTAGTCTAAAATGGCATTCCTCATGATATATGTGGGGTATATGTGGGATATAAACCTAAAAGCAACAAACAAACAGGACAGAGACTCATGGACATGGACTAGTGGTTACCAGAGGGGAGCAGGGGAGGGGGAAGTGGGGAGATATATGGGGTAAAGGGATCAAATATGTAGTGACAGAAAGAAATTTAACTATGAGCAATGAACACGCGATGCAATATATATATATACATATATATATATGTATATATATATATGTATATGTGTATATATATATATATATATATGCCTTACTGCTGAATTGTACACCTGAAACTTACTGTATTTTGTTAACCAATGTCACCATAATAAAAACTAATTAATTAATTAATTTTTAAAAAGATTAAATGAGTTCACAGAAATGAACTATTTCTAAGAATAAAATAAAATAAAATAAAATGGTGTTCCTCATTGCTTCATAATGGACCTTATCCATTTTCCCAACTAAATAGTGAGATATTTCATGGAAATGTTTTGTTCATCTCGGTGTCCCCTGCAGAACAAAATATGGTGCTGTCTTTAAGCAATGTTCCCCAGAAGACAGTTGAGATATAGCTCTCTCTGCTTTCCTGAGAAAAGAGTCATCGCCTCCCAAGTGTTTCTAGCTAAATTTCTTGTTTATTTTCTGCTCTCTTGTTTTTCTCCACATGTCTTCTCTGACATCTTCTGAATATCCTTTTTTGTTGCTGTAATACCTCAATCTTTCTGAAATATCCAATTATCAAAATCCTCTTTAAACGCCTCTACTTGCCTTCCCAGAATTTCTTGGATAAATGCTATTGGTTCAGCTGTTTTAATATGCTCCTTAGCTCTGAGTTCTTTAAGCTGATCCAGGAATTTCTGTCTCTCTTTTTTCTTCACCTAATAGAGATATAGCTTTCTATATCCAAAACTTTCAATCCAATTCTTACGGAAGATGTGCAAAGGTCTTTTTTCTCCATGTTTCAAAGACTTCACATTTACACATATCAGTAAAAATTCCACAGCAGATTTGTTTCTTCCCTCTACAGAATAAATCTCTTCTCATTTTCTAAATGAAAAGCACAGAGTATTTGATTAAGCCTGTCCTCTAGCTGCCAGAATTTTAGATTTCACTTCAGGCTTACATTCACTCATTCAAACTAAGTCAGGTAAGCCAATTTTACTGGGATTGTTTATATGTCTCAATTTTTTCGAGGTTATTATTTTTTTCTTATATTGACAATCAAATTCTGCAAGGTAGTGACTAGAGATGTGAGTTAGATCTAGCTTCTTGAATCCACAATATAATTCCTAGAAGCTTTTTTTTTTTTTTTCTCTTAGCATTTTTTATAAAGTCAACACAAATTCTCCGGTGAACTAAAGTTGCCTGGCATTGGATGTGATAGTGGAAGCTGCCTCCTTAGCATCCAGGAGACAGATGCTTGCTTCAGGTCTGCTGTTTTCCTTTTGAACAGCTCATTTATTTCTATCCCAACTACCCACGGCACTACCCTAAATCTCATACTGCCACTTCACTTGTTCAGTCTATTTTGTAAACATGGATCTCCTAACTCAGGTTGTTTTCTTATGAATCCTGATCCAAGGATGCTGCTCTTCTCTGAACTATACATGTGACTGCTTCCTTTTCCTTCATCACTTTTTAAGACCTTTCTACAGTTGATAGTATTCTATTGGCCAGGACCAGGACATAAATGGCTATGATTTGCCTTTCTAACCTTTTAACCTTTACTGCTCCTTTTGCTTCTCCATTCCCCTACTCCTCCCAGTTCTCCTCTGGTCCTGTCAATTGTGAGTTACTGCACTGTGTATAGATGTCGTGCTGATTCTTCATTATTCCTTGTGCTTCATTTTTCATTTTGTCAAGTAGGCCCAGTTTATTGGATTTTCATAACAGCCCCAGGAAGTGGGAGGAAGGACTTTACCCTATTTCTCAGTTACATAAACTAAGATTCCAGTGTGTAACCCAAGTTTCTGAATCATGATACTGTAGCTCTTCAAATGCTTAAGCAAGGCAAATAACTAGAAATATGACAAAAGTGCCAAAGTCAGAGAACTGATTCTTTCCTATTTCTTCTCATCATCACAATATAAACCTTAATTCATACCAGAACACATTATCTTTCTGTGCTTTATTTTTCTCACCTGTACAATGGGGCTAATACAAATATCTACACTGTATTAGAATTCTATAAGTTCATTCATATAAGACATTTAGAATGGTGACTGGCACACTCAGTAAGTGTTATCTATTATTATTACATCCAAATAAAATACAATCACATCTTTCTTCTCAAAATGTATTTATCTACTGTTATGTTTTATGCCTTTAGCTATGCCATTATTTAAGTCCCCTAAATTACTAAATTTAATCATCTGTAACTTACTCATTTACATTCATCTACCAATAATATTTGTTGACTTTATCTTTGAAACAACATCCATCTCTTTCTCTGCATCCCCATTTACCACTGTATCAAATAAATAAATATATATTACTATTACTTGGAGAAAAGTGAGGTCTTATGGAAAGAGGCTTATGATCCAATGAATATATTAAATGGCAGTTTCATCCAAAGACACACCATATAAACAATTCACACCCAGAATAGTGCCCCTTTGGGAAGTAGGAGGAAACTGGATGGTACCTGGATATTGTGTAAATACCCATTTACACAAGTCCAGGAATCTTGATGTGGCTCATCAATGTTCCATTATGTTTTGTTCCAACAATGTCAGAAGAAATTGATTTATTGTGTGTCAATCTAGAGTGGCTAGATTATGCATTGAAACAAAAACTCCAAATCTTGGAGCCTTCCAAAACAAGATTTTTTTTCCCCATGGTTTGGTAAGAGGCTTAACTCTAGACTATCCTTATACAGGTAAAGCTAAAGGAGATTCCATCATTAAGAACAGCCATCCACAACTTTTTTGGCACCAGGGACCAGTGCTCCTATGAGACTCTAATGCCTGATGATCTGAGGTGGAGCTGAAGTGGCGATGCTAGTGCTGGGGAGCGGCTGCAGATACAGATGAAGCTTTGCTCACTTGCCCGCTGTTCACCTCCTTCTGTGTGGCCTGGTTCCTAACAGGCCACAGATGGTACCAGTCTGCAGTCTGAGAGTTGGGGATGCCCGATTAAGAATGTTGCTGATCACCATGGTAGGAGGAAGAAAGCACTGGAACGTCTTTCCACAAGAAACATTGCCCCACATCTGACCATAATCCATTGGCCAGACTTTCACAAGATCCCCAAAATGCAAAAAGGGTAGAAAAGCCAAATCCTCCCATGTGATCAAAAGGACAACAGAACAGATATACATGAACATTACATATCTCTACCAAATCATTTAAGTTGGAAAATCTTAGTCTTCAGAAAAAACATCTCCTATCAGTACATGTCCCAGAATGGGGACTTATATATAAACCCTTTGGGTAAATAATATGCTAAAAGAACAGGGCAAAAGATGGTCTCATAAATTTCTTCAGGAACAGATAAAAATCCCTAAAATCCGAAGATCAATTTGATTCTCATAAGATATTCTTTATTAATCTATAGTCTCTTTAGGTGACATGTTCAGGCAACCACATATGCATGAGAACCCGTCTGTATATTATCACTTCGGTTGTCCCTTTCACTGCTTTATAATCTAGAAATCCACATTGTTTAACTAATGGTGTGATACCACCTTTATGCTTGATTAAAACATTTACAAGTCTGACTTTTTCATCCACAATTTGGGCAACAAATCCAAACCCCTAACTGCTCTAGTCTCAACCCTCCAGGCTTCCCTCAGTATTGTTTCTGGTGTTATTTTCTAAAACACAGTTGTCGTCTTATAACCTCCATGCTTAATAGCCTTCTATAATTCCCTGTAACCTTGAGGAAATCTTAATGAGTTTTCAAGTCTTACCTATCTCTCCACCTTCATAGTTTTACTACCTACATGTAAATTCTACAGGTGGAGGAGACTTATTATTCAATTTACTCTTTCTCTGATCTGTGATCCTGCTATGCTCTTTTGGAGGGTGGCAATATAAGGTTACTGTTCTTTTAAGTTTCCAAGGTTTAAGTAGTTTCATAGGCTGCAATGAAGATATAGACAGAACTTTTAAAGACTATTTCCTCTAGTTTATCCATATACTAAGGATTTGATATGACCAACTACATGTCATTAACAACCTTTAAAAAAAATAAAGCCAAGTAATGAAACATAAAAATAGCTCAACAACAGCAAGTGCTAAGAGTAGGTAAATTTGCTCAACTCAAGATTCTGACCTATGTTTGCCTATGATATTTTTGCCATAATCATTAAGTTGCTATTTTGAGAGAGTATATTTTCAGAGTTCACATAAAGAATGCAATGTACTGAAAAGTGCTTATATTTAATAATTTCAAATAATGCTAACAGAAACATGCATTATGAAATGATTTACAAGATAATGTATGGTATATTTTTATAAGCCTTTCTAGTGTACTTTGATGTTCATGTAATTATTCTACTTTAGCATTTATATTATTCCTTTGTTCCAACTAATCTATTCTATTATTATACTTTTGTTACACACCTGTCTTTTTATTCCTTATATAGTATATAAATTATTGTCAGGATTGAAAATCTTAATTTGTTTTCCACAACATGATTTGTTGATGGGTAAAACAAATTTTACAAAATTATTCTTTATATAGTATATAACAAAATTATTCTTTATATAGTATATAAACAAAATTATTCTTTATATAGTATATAAATTATTGTCAGGATTGAAAATCTTAATTTGTTTTCCACAACATGATTTGTCGATGGGTAAAAATAGGGAAATAAAATAAGTGACATGGGCAAATTCAAGAGGATTTGATGACTGAATGTGGAAGGAGGTGTTGGAATGAAAGATGTTATAGTGACTCACAGGTTACCACTCTGGATGCTGATCTGATGTATTTGTTTCCTGGTGACAGGAGTTGATAATCAGTTTTGTTTTAAAAAAAAAAAAATATATCTGTGATAACAAGTCATGATAGTTCAGAGGCTGCACCAGCTCATATAGAAATAGATGGTAGGTGGGTAACATTATAAAGAGATTTACATATTAAATAAAGGGTAAAATTAGGAAGAAGATAGTAAGGGAGTACTGTGATGCTTATTTTTAATTAATAGACTTAATAATAATGACATTTCAATAGAAAAAAAGTTCACGAGAGTAAGAGTTGAAGATGTTGGAAAGAAACTGTCATGTCTTTAGGAGTTACCCATATAAGGCTCCATAGGCATCACCATGACTTTTCCCTTTTATACACTGTAATGACTTTTGTGATATTTCAATTTGGCTAAGCTATAGTCCCCAGTTATTCAATTAAACACTATTCTAGGTGGTGGTGTGAAAAATTGCACAATGCAATTAAAGTCCCTAATCAGTTAACTTTAAGTTAGGTATACAGATGCTCCTCAACTTACAATATAGTTATGTCCCAATAAACCCATCATAAATTTAAAATATCATAAGTCAAAAATGTACTTACTACACCTAACCTACTGGATGTCGTAGCTTAGCCTAGCCTACCCTAAACATGCTCAGAACACAATATCCCCAAAATGCTGGCAATGCAGTACACTTGGAGTACAAGTTCATAAATTATGTTCAGGGAACATTCTGAACATTGAGATGGAAGCATTTCTCAATGGATTTCTGGCTACTAACCTTTCACAAAGAAAATGACTAATCTTCACGATTATGTGACTGACTGGGTGCTGTAGCTCACTGCCACCACCCAGCATTATGAAAGAGTATTATACTGCATATTGCTAGCCCAGAAAAAGATAAAAATTCAAAATTCAAGGTGTGGTTTCTACTAAATGCATATTACTTTCACACCATCGTAAAGTAGAAAAATTGCAAATTGAACCATTGTAAGTTGGGAACCATCTGTGTTATCCCAGATAATATGAGGGGACCTAAGTGAATTAGCTTCAAGCTCTTAAAACCAGACTGATAATTCTCAAAGGTACAAAAGAAAGTCCACTTGCAGAAGTAGCTCTGGACCATGCCCATGGAGTTTATCCTGTTTTCAATCTTATTTTCTTTCCTGTCCATGAACAACAGCTTCGGGGTGTGCCACGGGGACTTGCTTACCCAGACTTCACAATCATATAAGCCAATTTTTGTAATACATATATGTTATATAAATATAATTCCTTATAATTATGCTATACACAATTTATATACATATATACAAACGTACATATATATGATGATATATATCATATTTGGTCTGTTTCTCGGGTTGAACTTGACTGATATATATTCCCTCAAGTTCCTTGGTCCTCTTTATCTCCATCTTACTCTCATGGTAAAACCAAAATGCTAATTGAGGCCAACACTCAATAAACTTTATGACTACCTAGATCTAGACTATAAAAGATATCTTAGGAAAAAACTACATAATAGGTGAGAGATAACAAATAATAAAAAGATACAGATACTTGAGACCTATACATACTTTGCAAACAGAACCCAACCATTAAGTTTCTCATTATACTGAAGAACTTAAAGTTCCCTAAAACTAGAATTATGGAACATTAGTATGGGTGATTGATTATATGGCTTAAAAATGTTTAGAATAAAAAAACAACTTAAGATGTTTAGGATTCACTAAATTATCTTTTTAACATGTTAAGATACCCCTAGACAATAGAACCTCTACTCTATTTATTTTCTCCCTTCACTTTCACAATTTTCCTATTGGCTCTGAGAAACACCTTATCTAATAGCCTTCTACAGTTACTATTTAGTAAGTAAAATAAAATAAAATAATATACCCGAAGTATCTGCATTTCTATTTGATGAATGGAAAGTTTAATCAGTCTTAATCAAGATGCTAAAATTATACATGTTAATGTATGAATAACTGATAATGGGATTAGCATAAAGCCAAATAAATGAATCTCTAAAGAGAGAACTTCAGAAATCAGCAATTAAGTAAATCTGTGGATAGGTGAATAATGTGTAAAAATTCTGTGAGCGGTAGAATACCTCTACATCCAGAAAATAATTATAAGTCTGGTAAAATTGAAGGAAGATGCAAAATTGTGTGAGAAATATGTATTCAAAGCCCCAGGCACCTTCTCTGTCGACAATCCCATTTTCACTCCATCTACCCTGACTCATGGTAAATGGCCCTTCTTTATTGGAACCAGGTTGTGCCGACATGTTATACAGCTCTCTTGGAATTCTAAAGCAACTATGTTTGAATACTCCCACCTTTCTCCTTATTTTTCTCAGTTTTTGAAGTTGAGTCCTTCTTTAATCATGGTGCCTTAGCCTTGATGCCCTTGGCCCTAGTTTATGTCTGGACTATAAATAACCTAGAAATCCAGGAACTCTAAAAGAATGTTCTGCATTACTTGCCATGACAAAAAATGCACTTAAAATAAAATCTACCTTTATTTTAATGATGAACAAGATTAGCCCATTATGAATTAATTCTCTATTATTTAAACTTTATAAAATTTGAGGCAACCAGGAAGCCCATAAATAGCCCAATTTCAAAGCAGTATAAATGTGGTTAAAGTAACTTTGATTGTTCAACTACTGATGTGCTCCATTTAAGCCAGTTTTTGCTTAATTTATTTAAATTTTTCCCTCTTTGTTGAATTAAAAATATGCCAGACTAAGCCCAGTAATTTGTATTTGTTATTTTAAGGATAATATTAAAATGTAAAAATCCTGAATAGAATATTGATTTGTCCTTTGTAAAGTTTTGTCTGAAGAGATTTTATTCCAGTAATAAGAGAATATTCTTGATTTTTCAACCATTAAAACATTCGAAACCTGTTTTAATTTTTCATAAAATTTAACAAGAAAAAAAAAAAGAGGAGACATTGCACCACCTCTGGTTGGTTTTGTCAGTTTCACAGGCAAATTCAATGATTATTGACTTGTGATAGGAAGATCTTCATTACTCATAAGCTCTCAAGGGCATTTTGCACGGAGCGGCGCTACTATCAAGCTGGGAGAGGGGAACGGGGTTCTAATCCTTATTCTCTTTGGGGAGGAGGTTACTCAGGTAGCTTACCTTGGTACCAGTTTTCCCTTGTAGAAGATGATGAGGTTTGAGAAACTAAGCTGCAAGATTCTTTCCAGGTCTAACATTTTATGATATATGAGTGAAAATTCACTAAAATAGAAAGCACAAAAAAAGCTGCTGCAAAAATAGTGACTTATCCAATATTTTCCAAGCTCATAAATTATGTTCAGAGAACATTCTGAACATTGAGATGGATGTATTTCTCAATGTATTTCAGGCTACTAATCTTTCACAAAGAAAATGACTTCCATCATACATTATGTACTTAGAGAGCAAATGAAGTTTCTAAAATTGTCTCTGTCATACTTAAATATAAATAACTAATTCACTGAATGATCAAATCTCCTTTCTAGTTATTAAAACACTGCTCAGTGCTTCTTTACTTTCAAATTAAATTGACTTCTCTAACGTTCTTGAAGATAAAAAAAATTATAATACCACCATGTTTTAAAGTAGATCAAATTGCACTGATAAAAAAAAAGACAAAAGTTTAATTTTTAAAACCCTACAATTTATTAATACTATCAGCCAAAGATAGTAGGGCTTGAGCCAAATCAATGAGGTAGCCAAGAATAAATATATACTTCTTTTAGTTTATCTCAAGTAAAAAAAGTGCTTCAAAAACAAGACGATTTCAGGTTCAGCTCCATGTAAAGTGCTTAGAAATCATTACTCTCATTCTTAGAATACATGATAAAAGCTGAACGAACTGAAAAAAAAAAATTACTTTCCTCAGACCCAACAAAGAATTGAACTCACAGGACAAAGCACCATCCTAAAATATTGAAATACAGGAAAATACAGAGAACCTCAACTGAAACAGAGAATCAGCCCAATTTCAGCTTATGGGGATCAGAAATCTCTGGAGCCATAAACTTACAAGAAAGTTTAAATAGTTGTTTTGACAAATTGCTAGAGGCTGAGTGTAGATTGGACTATGAGTAGAAATTCCAAGGTGCCTAGTGTTAAGGGAGACTCCACATTTTCATAGATTTGCTTCCAGTAGCACCATCAAGTTCTCATAATAAAAAATCAAGAAAAATCTCCTGCTGTTTCTGGCAAAGGAAAGAGAAGTTATCACTTTGAAATTTGCAGAGCTTTCTCATAACAAAGGTCTACTCTCCAAGGAAGAAGCCTTTTCTCAATCCTTATCTGACCTGGGGAAAGAGCAATTATCCAACTCCAGTACCCAAGAGCCTTTCTGTCTCACCTAAGGCATTAAAAAAAGCTGAGATCCACTTGTGAAGCTCACAGTCCAGGGACACAGATCTACTAAAAGACTGAGATTTAATTATAAGATTATAGAATGCTTTCCTAAATGTTACAATCACATCCACAGGAATGAATGTGATAACAGTGGATCAAAGCTGAAAAAGCTTAAAAAACACAGCTTCTATATAAGGAGCTGTTAGGGAAACCCAAAAACAACAGGGGAGATAAAAACAAGGACACTAGAAGAAACTGAAGGTTCTGGAACCAACAGTTACAGCAAATATGAAACACAGCAACAATTAGCCTATTAACCTCACTTCCTATTACCAGATACATCAATACTTTTAAACACCAAATGTGTGAGTATTTTCCCCACAGCAACCAATTCTCACACCAGCCAGGTGTCCTACAATTCAGTTCAGTTCTGACACTACCTACCTGGAGTTAGCATCTGATTTCACAGGTTAAGGGCTCAGTTCCACCAGATGAGCCCCACTTCAGATATATACAACATGCAAGAACAGAAGGGTAATTTACTAGAGAGATGGAAATTCTAAGAAAGAAACACAAAGAAATGCTACACGTCAAAAGCCCTGTAACAGAAATTAAGAATGGACACAATTAAGGCAAGAATCAAAGCTCTTAAAGATACAGCAATGAAAATTTTCAAGCTGAAATGCAAAGGAAAAAAGTATTTAAAACAATAAAAAAAAAAAAAAATACCAGACCGGAATGTATCAGAACTGTGGGCTAATATCAAAAGATTTATCATATGCAAAGTTGGAATATCAGAAGGCAAAAAAGGAAACAGAGAAGATATATTTGAAATAATAACAGCTGTGAATTTTCTAAAATTAATGACAGACAAAAAACCATAGATCCAGGAAGCTCAGAGAATAGCAAGCATGAAAAATACAAAAAAAAAAAGAAAGAAAAAAAAAACCCCTTCATATAGGCATATGACACTAAAAATGCAGAAAACCAAAGAAAAAGTCTAAGAGTGGAACGGTTCTCAAAAAAGTATGGTAAATATGATGGTGACGCTGAGTCAAAGCCCCCTGTCATCAGAGTCCCATGTCTTCCAGAAACAGGTTACTTTTGTATCTCTGCCACATTGGTCTTTGGCTGACAGGAGATCATGAAATGAGTGGCTTCCACATGAATACAGTGATGAATTTCAAGACACAACAGTTGTGGGGATAGGTAATTATGCTTCCTGCAGCTAGAAACCTGAGAGGTTTGTTTTCATGGCTGCCACACTCTATATTGATTAAAGTGTTCAATTTACTAAGAGCATACAACAATTCTAAAAATTTATATGTTATTCCTCACAACATATAAAGGAAAAAAAAAACCATTGAACTAGAGAAAGATATCTCTATCATGTAGATTTTACTATACTTCTAAATATTGATAGGTAAATTATACAAAAAAAATCACATGATGGACATATAATAAGCAACAATCAGAGCTCTAGACTGTTCTCAAGCACACATGAAATTTTTGCAAAACTTGGCCATATACAGTTCATAAATCAATCCACAATACATTTTTTAAAGAACATATTATACAAATTATATTCTCTGGTACCAATGCAATTCAATTAGAAGTTAACTAAAGGATAATTTTTAATAATAAATGTTTGGACAAAAGTTATAATGGAAATAAAGGTGTGAAGAGGACAAGAAAGCCAACCATCAGTAAGAAGTCAGGTTCTCCTCAAGCTCAGATAACTGAGATTCTCTATCTTCTGCTTTCATCTGACATGTCCCAACCCCCGGTTCTATAGGGTTCACACTTACAGGTAGAGCAGGTGTGCAAGTATGGGGAGAGGTATCCTTTCTTAAGCAGATCACGTTGGACCTTCAAGCAGTAGGCACATCACTGACCCTAGGATTCAAATCCCTACACCACGACCCAAATTCTGTGAATGAGGCCAAGAGACTCGAAGTCATTGAGTCTCAATTTCCTCATTTATAAATGGATTAATAACAGCTATGTCACTGAGTTACTGTAAGGCCAAAATTAGAGCCTTTTGGTGATAAACAATATCAAAAAAATATTGCATGTTATAATTTTCTTTCCCCATGTTTGAATTCTCAGTATTTGTCTATCTGGTTAGGTCTTTATCACTGTGTTCAGTTCAGACTTGTACTGTAATTTCATCTCAAGTTTAAAAAGCTTTTGAGATTAGCTTAGTAACCCAGCCAACGTTTGCATCCTTATTTCTCCCAATTCTCACTTAGCTGAGGGAAAAGGTCTCAGCTTAATCATCTCTATCACCAAAAGATGTGGCTGTGCATACAGTAAAAATTTGAAACATAAATACTGAATAGATGAATGAACAAATGGTTTCTAAAAGCATATTTGTAAGTGGGAACTGCTAGTGGATGTTATTAAGACTTTCCTCTCCACCTGACTGAAATTCAATTTTGAAGGTTCATACTTTTTGATCAAAACCCTCTTAAGTTCTTTCACACTTGGATAGAATAGGCAAATAGAATATATTGAGTAGTTTTCAAAGAGAAAATTCATTTTTCATGAACAGGTTGCTTGATATCAGCTCTCAAAAGTGCCTGACATTAGTGAAAATA
This sequence comes from Pteropus vampyrus, assembly GCF_000151845.1. NCBI lineage: Eukaryota > Metazoa > Chordata > Mammalia > Chiroptera > Pteropodidae > Pteropus > Pteropus vampyrus. The sequence continues at coordinate 19,249,364 of NW_011888782.1, forward strand.
CATGGTGAGCCCCTTTCTGTCAGCACCACTGCTTTATACCAAATCCTTTTTATTTTATTTTATTAGATTCCAGCGTGTGCCAGGACTTTTAAGTATATCAGTTTAAATTAGTTTCTTAATCTTTACACTATTGACAGTTGGGGCTAGATAATTCTTGTGTGTGTGTGTGTGTAGGTGGTGGTGGTGGTGTGGTGGGGTATTGTCACGTGCATGGTAAGATGTTTAGCAGCACCACTGGCCCCTACCCACTAGAGGCCAATAGCAACTACCCCCCATCACTCTATTCTGGCAGCCAAAAAACATCTCTAGACATTGCCAAATATCCCACAGAGGGCAAAACTGACACAGTTAAGAAGCATTCATTTAGAACCATCCTTGCCACAATATACATACAACGTTTCTCAAAAGTTGAAGTGAATGATGCACCATCAACTCTGGAATCTGCTCCACTCTTGAAATTTATTATTGTTTACTACCTCAATCTCATCGGAAAACTCCCACTCTAAATTGGCAAGTCTGCTGTCTTCTGCTGAATTATCACAATAAGAATATTTAGTTTTTAACAAAAAGTCACTGACTGCAGATTATACAGGCTTCTGCACAGTATGTGTGTGTCACATAAATGAAGGTATATGTCATAATTTATGTTCTCGAGCTCTATATTGCTGAGTTTTTAGTACATCATCTGTCAACAGAATAGTTTTCTAAGATTTCCCACTTTATGTTTCTAAATATAATTTTATGCAAAGTTATTCAATACATCAGTAATCCAGAAAGTTACAATGTTTTGCCTTGGATTCTGCCTAATCTGAAAATAATATGATACAATGCTATTTTTACATGTTTGCTAACATACATCTCTTATATTTTTTTATTTTTACCTTATAGTTATACTGTCTCAGGCCTATTTATAATATTCAGAATAAAATCAATTTAATTTTTGATCCACTAAAATCATCTGCCCTTTAATAACAAAAATGAACTTATTTACATGTTTTAGAATAGACACATTTTGCTTTACTTTTGCCATCTTGTTCCTTTCAAGGCTCCTCTGATTTCTTTTTTTAGTAGAGGATTTATTTACTTTGTATTTATCATCTCTACTGTTTCGGAAGTTATAGTCTCTGTTTTGAATCTTAGTAATAGTCACTCAATTTTTTTCTGTCCATCTTTATCATTTTTTCTATCAGTTTAATTACCAGTTAATTAATTCTATTGATTTTTTACATTACATATTTTGATTTTATAATGTTAGGTGCATAGGAATTCAAAATTATAATGTATTTCTGATGAAATTTTCCTTTTGTGATTAAATGTCTCTCATAGCTTTAAAATTTTTCTGCCTTAAAGACTTTTTTTCTCAACATCTTCCTTTTGATTAACATTTTGTGTTGCTTGTCATTCTCCATCACTTATCTTTTTTGCTTAATCTTAATTTAGTCTCTTAAGTGTATTAAGAAGCTGACTAATTTAAAATTTACAATCTACAAAATTTTTACTGCAAGGACTTATCCCCCCAAAATCTCCCCTCCCTGTATCCATGCCCTTTGCAATGTGGCCACGTCCCTTCTCCCATGAAGAGAGTCTATTTCCCTACCCCTTCAATCTTGGTTACTCTTGTGACTTGCTGTGACCAGTAGCAATGTAGCAGGAGTGTTGGTGGGCCAGATCCAAACCTAGGCCTCAGGAGGCAAGGCATGTTTTCACTCAGTCTCTTGGAAATCTTGTCATGAGACCAAGCATGCTTTACCTACTGGAGGATGAGAAACCATGTGGAGAGACAATGCACACCAAGAGACGGACAGCCCAGAACCCAGAATCATCACCTGCCAGGTCTCAGCTTACTGAAGATGCATGAGGGAGCTGGACCAAGACCAGAAAGAAGTATTGCCAGCTGAGCCCAGCCTAAATTGTCCACCTGCAGAATCAGAAATCAAATAATGGTGGTTGTTTTAAGCTACTGTTATGGGGAAATGTAATATAAGAATATCTGGTTGATACAACAACATGTTTGTAATCACTTATACCATGATGTTTAAAGTTTTCTGTTTGTCATTCTTTTATCTTTGTTCCTTCCTTTACTTTTTTCTTCTTCTACTTGATTGCTTTATTTTGTTTTACCCCATCCCCACCCCGTTTTCCCCTAGTCATTTTTTGTTATCTTTACACTTTTAAAGTTCATAGATGATGTTAAGTTCAAATCTAAAATCTCAAGTTAATATGTTTATCATTCTTCCAGACAACATAGGAACTTGATACACATTAATTGCAACCATTTCTTTTTCCATAATTTTTTTCATATTTTCATTTCACTTTTCTTGTAAAGAACCCCAATTTAGTCATCATAATTATCAACTTTAGCAGCAGCAGCAGCGGCAGTCCAATATTCTTGAGATTTATCAACATGGTGACCAATGTGTTTGTTCTCTATCACTTCTTGTACCCCACTCTTTCCTTATGAGTTCTAGTTCTTTGAAATTAAAGTACATTTTTTTGGAGTTCCTTTAGTAAGTCTCATAGGATGTTACTCAGAATTTTTGTGCTTTTAGCAAGAGGGAGGAAAAGGGAAAATTCTATAAAAGTTCAGTTTTCCATATAGCCAGAATTCCTACTTCAATGATTTTTTCCCATTTTATCCATAAACATTTCAATATGGATCTCTAACTGTAAAGCCTCCTTCTGTTGTTGTTGTTAATGTAACCCCAATTCTATTATCACGCCTAGACCTAATAGTAATTCCTAAACATCATCAAATATCCACTAGTTATACAGTTATAACTGTCTCATAAATGTCATGATCTTTTGCTTATTTTAAAAATTAGGATCCAAGCACCATTCTGATATTGCAGTTGTTTGCTTTGTCTTCTATATTTCTTTAAATATAAAATTTCCACTTCCATAAAATTTTCCCTTGCAATTTATATATGTGGAAACCAAAATGTAAATTGGTCATCAGTCCTATTTTTTAACTTCTTTATAAATTTTAACTTTTTCTGTTTTAAAAAACAGTTTAAACAGGATTCATTGAAAGCCGTGATCCAGCAACCATTGTTTAATTGAAAGCCTCCTTTATTAGCAATGCTTTTTGTAAGTAACATATAGTCGGATTTTATATTACTTTTCAATTTTTTCAGTTTTAAATAACTTTAGACATACAGAAAGTTTGCAAAAGTGGCACAGAGTTCTTATACATTCTTCACCCCGTTTCCCCTAATGTTAATATTATACATAACCATAGTATAGTTATTAAAACCAGAAAAGATATCATTAGTGTAATTCTATTAACTAAACATCATACTTGATTTGAATTTCACCATTGGCTCAATTCCCTGTGTTGATTCATGATGTATAGCACATATTTAGTATTAAAGAACACACAGCACATAACATGCAACCGATTTTGCTTTGTGAAGTTGAGGGGTCTTCTTGTACCCTCTTGCTTGTTTCTCTGATACTCTGATCCAATGAAGACTATAAAAAATTATGATCTTCTACGCATGCTACTTTATATCTTGCTTCTTCTTTTTGAGATTGGCTATCTCACAATGAATGAGGAATGAAAGAGGAGGATGGCACAAATGAGAGAGAAAAGGAACTATATTGTTGCTAACTCCAAAAACTGATTTTCTTGTAATAGAGTGAGGCTTTCTCAGTTTTTTGATTCATGCCAATCTTAGATTCTAAACAAACATAAGTCTTGAAGTATCTTTCCTATAATTTCATGAGAAGATCATTTTATGCCAAATGACATTTTTCCCTCAACATTCTAAACTTTTGTTGACAATCAGTCTTTGCTTTTGCTATATTTGTTTTTATCAGTTCTATACAATCAGACTTTCAGAAATGCTACAGAAAAAATTATAAGCCAGTCACCAGTTAAAAATAAAATTTTATTATATCTTTCCACTTACAAAACATAGATTAAAAAGAAGAAAAAGAAACACAGATAAGAGTAACCAGATGAAAGTAACCACTTATATGTTAGCATATACTTTGAGTATCTACACAATGGCTCTATGTGTATAAAATTAAAATGGATATGTAGATAATATATATTTAAAAAATGGGAAGATGCACTTTTCCTTTTTCAATAAATTGTATCTGTCCATTGCTGGTATCATTTTCAATGTGTTTCTTTATATGGATGCTTTAAAAACAGCTGCATAAAAGCAATGAACTTTGAGTAATGAGAGAGCCGTGATTGAATTATTCTAGCTCTGAGGTTAGTAAGGGGAAAATTAATATCAGTTTTATGAGACAAGTTTAAATTAAAACATTAAAAACACTGTTTCAGAAAAAAAGAAGCAGGAATATATTAAAGACTTAAAACAAGATGTACTTTATAAATGTCTCCGTATATTTCAAAAAACTGAAAGTGTGAATGCTATACCAAGAAATTATATATAGTAGGGATTTAATTCAATAAAAAGCAAAGAGCACTATGGCAACAATTCCAAGATGGATAATGGACCACACTGCCCCTTAGAGATGAAGACCTCAATCAGGAAGAGTTTTTCCCACATGGTCACTCATCGCCATCCCCACCACCATCCCGCCTCATGCACACAAAGTTCTGAGTTCCCACTAGAGGGTGTTGATGGTAATCCTTCTGTACTCTACCCTAAGCCTCCTCTACGTTTCCCACCCCTGACATAACAGTCATTGTCCTGGGCCTCTACTAGTGACAGCAGAGGTCTACCACCCTCAGGAGTGCTGGCACTTGGACAAACAAGCAGATTTCCTCTGCACTAAGAACCGGACCTTGAGTTAAGTCACAGATAACAGGGGAGGCATATACCTGAAAATAGAATTACAATACATTATTTCCAGGGGGTCTATTTGAGATGTGCTATGGGACGATGGATGAAACATTCCTCATCCTGCCTTGGAGACAAGAGCACTCACAGAGAAGTTACCATTTCAATTCAGTCTTCAATAAAGTTAGAGTTTTGCTCCAAAATTGTGCTCCAAAAACTTACTATTCACTTTATTATATCGAATTTCAGGTTATTAAAATACTTTATTTCATTTTTAAAAAGAAAATATAGAGGAAAGTATATAAAATGAATATATAAGTTGAATAAATGATGGCAAAGCAAAAAAATTAATGCTACTACCACACGAGTCAAGAAAGAGAATATTACTAATATTAAAAGTCCCTTACCTATGTCTTACTACTTGCTATCCACTCCATAGAGAAAACTATAATCATGAAGTTATATCACCACTTACTTTTTGAAAGTATTTTTACTGCCTGTGTTTACATCCATAAATATACACTTCTGTTTTGTTTGTTTTTGAAATTTATATAAATGGAATCATATTGCTTGCATCCTTTCATAGTATATTTTATTGGTCAACATTACGAATGCAAGATGCATTTATGTCACTGGGTAAAAACACCAATTTTTTTCATCGTATATAATTTTGTTTCATAACCATGTCAATTCATCGATCCATTTTACTATTAATGGATAGTTGGGTTGTTTCCAGTTTTGCTTATTTCAAATGAAAAGTGTATTTTGGTGAACATATGTACATATTTCTGTGGGGTTTACACCTAACAGTGGAATTTTGAGTAACAGAGTATACATGTATAAATATTGCAAACACCGTTCTAAAGTAGAGGTATAAGTCTATGCTGTGTGCTAATTCTAAGTGCTCCACGTCCTGACCAATACTTGGTATCTTCAGTTGTTGTTAATTTTAGATATTCTAGTGGGTGTGTAGTGTTCCATTGTGATTTTTCCCCTGACCAGAAATAAAGTTGTCTCTTGACATTTAGGTTTCTTTTTTATCAAAATGCCTCTTCAAGTTTTTGAACTCTTTTCTATATTGTGGCTTACCTTCTTTTCACTGATCTATAGAAATTCTATAGATATTCTGGATGCTTGACCTTTCTCAGTAAATATGCGGCAAATATTTTCTTGTACTCTGTGGCTTGTCTTTTCACTCTTTCATAATATCATTGGAAAAATAGGTCTCAAATGTTGTATAGTTAAATTTATCATTTTTCATTCTTGATTGAAGCTTTTAACACCTTGTTTTAAAAAACCCTGCTATATCTCAATACCACAAAGTCTTTCTTCTGTATTCTTCTGTAAAACCCTTTCACATACATTTCTTCCATTAATCTGAAATTGATTTCAAGTTCAATTTCTTAGGAGATTCAAAATCTTTATGAGCCTATCAGAAAATAAAGGACATTAAAGTGTAAACACAATTTACTTACCTCCCAACTCATATTGTTTTATTTCTGAGAATTTTAGTCTATTATATTTTTTTTATTTGTGATTCCCTCTAGATATTAGTATTGATATTTTATATATTTCATGTTCCTTCACATTTGCACACATCTTTGCCACTTTCTCTGCTTTTAATTTCCTCTGGCTTTTCAGACCTTACATTTGTGTTTATTTTTCTTCTACTTGAAATGTTCCAGAATTTTCTTCTGTGAGATTCTGCTAGTGACAAATTTCTTCAATCTTTGTTTATTGTAGATGTTTGTATTTTACTTCTATTCTTGCAGCATATTTTCTCTGGGTATAAAATTCTAGGTTTCATTTATTTTGTTTCAGCATTTTAGAGATAGCCTCTCTTTGTTTCCTGATTTTTGTAGTTGCTATTCAAAAATTAGTCAGCTAGTCCTGCCTCTAAAAGTAGTCTACCTTATTTCTTTGCCTGCTGTTAATATATTCTCTTTAGCTTTGTTTGTTTTAACATTTTAATAACATGTAACTAAGTATGAATTTCTTTTTTATAATATTTGGGCTATGTTGTCTATCAACACTTCTGGAAAATTCTCAGGCGTTCTTTCTGTAAATGGTACCTTTTCACATTCACCTTTTTTCATCTACATATGGACTCCAGTAAAATGTCTGTAAGACATATTCTTGGGATTCTTATCTCTTGCTTTCTCATCTGTATTTTGCCTTTTGCTTTGTCGTCCATGGTACAGTCTACATGTTTCTTATGATCTTCCTTCCAATTTGCAAATATCTCCACTGCTGTGACCAATCTGTTGCTATTTATATCATTTTAAAATATTGAGATTTTAAAAATTATTTCTAGAAGTATTTTTTTTTTATTTGAAGAAGCTCTGTAATTTAGTTAATAGTACCGTATAAAAGTTAATTTCCTGATTTCAATCATTGCACTCTGGTTATGCAAGATGTTAACCTTAGGGGAGGCTGGGTGGGAGATATCCAGGAACTCTGTACTATTCTTGCAACTTTTTTCTAAGTCTAAATTTAGTTCAAAATAATTTTTTTAAAGCAGTATATCAAATTAGATAGTAATTTGGCATATGTGATTAATGTTCCTTTAAAAATGATAAAAATGTACTGACCCAAAGAAGACAGCGGGTGCTCATTAGAAGTGTGAAATGTGTATTAATAATTCAATTCCATATGCAGAAACCATGCCTGTAATAGGAAGTGAGGACACAGACTAGTTATAGCTTTTAAAAAATTCTATGAAAAAGCAAGTAACTAAAACCAGAAATTCCTTTTTCACATTTTCCTAGGAAATGTAGAATCCAGAAGCTGTAGTCTCTACATTTCCTTCTCTTTTTCATTCACCTCTACCGCTCCTTTTTCCTTTCTTTTCTTAGAAACATTAAGTATCATTAAATTGAAATTACGTTGAATACAGAATTTTTCCTTGTGAAATTTAAGCTCGAGTCTTCCAGTGTAAAAAATATTATCTTGCAAATATGCCAAGTGAAGCATAATTAAATTTCCTATTGAATCACTGCAAAGCACGGAGGGTGGGTCCTCTCTTCTGTAATATGCTACCATCCAACCTCTCTCTTATTTTATTTTCTGTTATTTCTTTGAATTGTTGCCTCTGCCTAGATTTGGAACAAAGAGAGTAGAAGTAGTTCTTGGCCCACCTTAAAGACCAGTACCAATTTAGTGAAAGCATTCCTGACCTGTTTTCTGGACAATACAGTTCATGGATCAAGCACCAGACTTTCTCCTTCTTCCATCTTCCGACTCTGGTTGGAGGGTTTTAATTAGTGATAATCCTCACCTTGCAGGACTTACGCTGCTTCCAGCCAATGTTTGGAAGAGCCCTAGAGAAATGTGGGAAGCTAAGCAGAAGCTTAGAGTAAAAGTTGATCATCTGATTTAGGAACGTGAGCAAATCTCAGCTCTTCATATAGTCTGTGCACAGGCACACACACACAAACTCACATACACATGGGACCAGAGAGTAGAGTGGCTTTAGGATGGCAACTTCCTTTTCAGAAGCCTCCCTTTCAGGCATCAAATGACAGCTGTGGCTCTGTTACACATTGAGGAATCTGGGCCTCTTTTCATCTCATAAGGATCACCCCACCTGCTTGGTAGACACTCAGGAGCCTGGCAAAGTTGGCCTCTGATGCTTTACTGCCAGCTCGGTGGGCCCTCTGAGAAAGATCCAGCTCATTTCTCTTAATCAGGAGCAATGACTTTCCAAAGAGTCTGATGGCACCAACTGATGAACTAAGTCAAGAGGGAGAAGCTAATCATGAAGGATGTGCCTTGTGCCTAAGTGTGTTATTTATAGAAACCTCTGCAGACAGGGAGAATACATTAGCATTATTGAGCTAAATATACTCTGTGATTCTCAATTCTTGTTAGTGGCAAATTCTCCCTTAACTGCTTTTTATATTATTTTACAACAATCCATACTGTATTTCTTTTAGTTGAAACTATTTCTTAAGAATGTATTCTCATCCTTTTTTCACCTCTTAAAAAAAAAAAAAAAGATGATCTAGATTTTTATAGCAAGTCGTAACAGGAGGAGAAAAAACACAAACATGGGATATAGAGTCAAAGCAAAAAGGAAAAGTGCTGCCTTTTCCTAAGTAAAAGGATTTTGTTACTTTTGAAATGCTACTTTGCAAAGGGATGTTACAATAACACAATTTAACAACAATCATGTGAAAAGGTAGATGCAGAGGAGGAGATGTGGATTAAAACATTAAGTCAGTTATTTAAGACCACGTAGAATGTTAAGTCTAAGAACTGTTAACAGTGGAACCCAGCCCCAACTCCTGATCCCACCTTCTGAGTTTATCTTCTTCTGGAATAATAGCAAATTAGTTTTCTCTTTAGGTTCTCGTTTCTCAAATCATAAGACCTATGGCACAAAAAGTTCTCAATATAATCAAATATACAGCCTACATTTAAATGTCCATCATTGTCTAATTAATTAATTAGAATAGTTTGCTTGCCTGAATCCAGATGTGCATTCTGATAGATTGATAGCTTTCCAATGTATTTTTTAACATACAATTTCTTCTTCTTCTTCTTTTATTTTTTTGCTTTCAATGTATTTATTGAAGAAACTGGCTTGATGTCCCACAAAATATACCATTGTTAGTATTTTGCTGATTCCACCACTGTGGTATTGTTAACACCTTTCTTATAAATCATTGCTTAGATTTAGAATTTTCATTAGAATTGGATTTGACTTTTTTTTTTTTTTTTTACAAAAGTGCTTTATTGATGGTATGTGTATTTGCTTTTCTTTTAAATTAAGTTTACTGGGGTAATATTGGTTAATACGATTATATAATTTTCAGGTGTACATTATAATTTGACATCTGTATATTCTATTGTGTGTTTATCACCCAAAGTGCAGTTTCCTTTAGCTACCATATATTTGATCCCCTTTACCCATGTCACCCTCTCCCAGTCCCCATATATTTGACCCCCTTTACCCAATCTACCTCCCCCCTCCTCCCCCACCCCACTAGTCTACAGTCTTCTGGTAACCACTAGTCTACAGTCCATGTCCACAAATCTCTGTTTGTTTGTCCTGCTCATTTATTGCTTTTAGGTTTATATCCCACATATAAGTGATATCAAGTGATTTTCAACTTTTTCTGTCTGGCTTATTTCACTTAGCATGATTATCTCGCGGTCCATCCACGTTGTCGCAAATGGCGGTATTGTGTATTTTCATTACGATATTTTAGCAGTTCTTTTCTCAGGTTCCCTTATGCATCCTAGATTGCTAAATATCGATATACTAATTCTATTATTTTCCCTGCATTGACTGTATTCTTATCACACCTAGCATGAAAATACTCAGATTTGTTTCTTTGGGTCTTCATTTCTTTATAAAGGTGCCCATATCACATAAAACTTATTCTAAATTAGTGTGCATGCTTTTGTCCAGTTAATTTGTCTCTGTCAATTTAGTTTTCAGACTCAATCAAGTACCCTAAGGGGGTCAAGGAAAACTTTTTCTCCCTTACACCTCTAAAAGGAGAGCCCTCCCTCATTAACTGTTTGGTTACCTAGAGGTATACTTCATTCAAAAAAAAAAAAAAAAAGAAGGAATGTTGGTTCTTTCCTGTTCATTTATGAATTTTTCATATAATGTTTCCTAGCAACTTCTAAAATTGTCCAATGATATTTTATGTTTGAAATATCATTATGAACTCGTGAATTTAAAAATCTTTGGTGTGTTTCAATCTCTTGCAGTCATATTCCTTATTGCTCATCTTTGGCTAGTAGAAGCCTCTTCATTATGATTCTGAGACCGTTTGAGTCTTGAGAGCTTTCTTGCTATCTAGTATAAAAAGATGTTCTAAACATATCTTGTGTATTTTATGCCCTAGAATTAGAGGCAGCTAGGTTGGTTATTGTTTCAGTGTCCAGAGCTAAGAAATATGTATGTGTGTACATATATATGCATATGTATATGCATGTGTATATGTAGGAAATATTAAAGGGATATTGTCAATTATCAGTCAAAACTAAAGAGACTTTCTTAACCACACAACTGTATCCCATATTCATGTGTTTATTGTTTCAGTGTGCAGACTTGGGAAATGTATGTGTATGTGCCTGAGACACATTTAATACACATGCGTCTATGTGTATTCAAATTTTTCATACTGATAATTTCAATTCAAATTCAGAACTGCAGCATTTTTATTTAACCTCATAGATGCACAACTATCTCTTTTCTTCTCAAACTGCCATCCTCGTTTGTAACAAAAATACTTTCATTATTCATTTGCGTTATTCAATAATACAAGCATAGCTCTCTTGGAATAACAATCCAACCCTGACACTAGTAACTGATTACCAGAAATAATTTATTTGCTGCTTTATTTTCCTTTGGATTGAAGAGGTTTGGAATATTCCACTGTGCCATAAAAAATTAATTTTTAGCTGAAGGCATTTCAGAATAGGCTTTTTTCTTGAACTCCTTTATCTGCCTAAAAGCAGAGCTTCCCAAAAGAACTCAAAAGAACTTAATTGTCTTAAATCCCTTCCCTGTATGCAACCAGGGAAGACTGACTCTCATCACTGGAAACTAGAAGTCGACACCACACCTAAATAGACACTGTCACAAACTATCATATATCTGACCTATTCTTCCAAGGGCCCACTTATTTTTCCTAAAAGTTGTTTTCCCATAAATGACCTTTCTTCCCCAATGCTCCCTCTATTAAAATACTATTCATGTCTTATAAATACCACTCTTTCCTTTTTCTTCGCTGATTAAACGATATATAAGCCCCAAATTCTAGCAACCTACTTGAGTCACATTTTTGTGAGCTACCTCACGAGACTAAATTGTGTCTTTTGTCTTGCTAATGTATTTTGTAAATTTAATTCACAGGTCCCTAATCACTTTACCTAAGAATATCGAGGAAAAGTTTTTTCTTTTTGATAGGATGTATCCCATATATATACCATTAGACATGTTCGGGCAAACTGTGATGTTTGTTTGTTTTAACTTTTTAAACTTTATTAACTTCATGTTATTAAAAGCTATTTCATTACTTAAATGGAACTTAATCTAAATATTAAAGTTGAGTCCATGTATGTGTTATCTTTACAATGTTTTTAAGTTTTTCTCTGTGGCTATTCCATCATTCCATCAATCAAAATCATAATTTTATTTGTTTCAGTTTACTCTTAATATATATTGATTTTTAAATTAATTTTGTTTATAATTATGTAAATACTTTAGATTGTTCCGATGTTTAAACTATACGATGAGTTATATGCAAAGAAATTTTGCTTCTCTTCTTATTCCATTTAACATTATTCCCTCCCCCACAGGAAATCTTTATATTTTTTCAGTTTTATTTTTTATCTTTTCACATTTTAGAGAGAAAATTTGCACACATATTTATATTCTCTTTTTTTCTCAGATAATCTATAGCAAACTACACATTTTATATATTATGATATTTATATAATAGCACATTATATCACAGAGATCCCGCTAGGATATATAGAGAATGCTAGGAGTAAACTTTTCTTCTTCCAATATAGATTCAGTGGTTTGGGGCCTGTAAATTAACTGATAATAAACAAATTAAGAGAGAAAAAGACAAGGTTTATTTGAGTGTACACCCAGAAGTACTCAGTGATGAGTTACTTCACTCAAGAGCCTAAGATATATGTACTAAACTTATACCAAATTTAACAAAGAGGCGAAGGAGTGGTTTAGATTTAAATGAGGAAGATGTGGAAGGTTCTATTGGACTTTTGATGCTAACAGAATGATTAGTCTGTCTCCATGGCAGCTGTATTCCCAGAAAACTCTCTCAGAAAGGGGCTGCTGGACCTGTATTTTTGGGAGCCCCTGCTTTTCTCAGATAAGGAAAGTTCACATAAGATTTCTTTTTGCATCTTCTTTAGGTCAAAATGTTTTCACTCTAAAATAATCCTTATACCAACTCTGAGGGTTTGAGTATGAACCCATAGAATTATTCTTCATTTCATAGACTCATAGTACAACATTATAGTTTATTCGAACAGGTCTCTAATGATAGAGATTTAAATCATTTCTACCTTACTTGTTATTGTTATATTCCAAATAGTCACGTAATTAATAACCATGTGCATAAAATTATTTTTGTACTTTTTTCAAACATATATTACTAAAAGTGATATCTGATTTATTATAGGGTAAATTCATATGCAGTTTTGCTAGATATTGACAAAATCCTCCAAACATAAGTATTTTTCCTTTGTCTCATCAAGAGAGTGTATTGTCAAACTTCCAGGGTTTTCTAACCTGATAGGTGAGACACTGAATCTCAGTGCAGTTTTCATTTCTATTTCTTTTATTGAAAGTGAGACTGAATACTTTTTTACACAGTTCAGAGCCATTTGTAGTCCTCTGTGTATGTGTATGAATCATCCTTACATAACTCTAGTCCATATTTCTACAAGATTATAAACATGTTCATCTTTAATTTTTGAAGCTCTACTTTTAACTTGCTTGGCTACCTCATTTAATATTTTTCCACTTAAAATAGTAACTGTTTTTCTGTAATTTAATGACAAAGATTCTCTCCTTGACCAGAATCAAATCAGGTTCCTCTGAACTTTTCAACTAGGTCAGCTTTTGTGCTCCTCTCTGCTTTGTCCAATTTTTGGTAAGAATCCTGGTAAGTCAGTTAACCAGAATCCCCATCCTTCATACCTGACCATACTTGATATTTACTTTCTAATAGAGTTCCCCATCCTCCATCATCCCCCAGGTGATATCTGATCACCGTGGCCTGCCTTCAGCTAGAATTAGGTTGGTTGAGCCAGAATCCCCTTACCCCTGGTTTTTCTTTTAGTAATTTATTCACAGACCTCCACCCTGCTCCTTGGCTATAAATTCCCATAAGACCATGCTGTAGTCACAATTGAATCCAATTTCTCTCCTCCACTGCAAGATCCCATTGCAGTGGTACCTACACCTATTGCCATGGCTGCCCTTGAATAAAGTCTGCCTTACTATCTTTAACAAGTGTCATAAATATATTTTTCTTCGACACTTACTCAGATATTTTTCTATTTGTTATTTATCTTTTTATTTGCTTTTGATGTTCTACGTCATGCAAAATTTTAACTTTATTTTTATGTAATCAGGTTTATCAATCTTTTCACCTAATGCTTCTGAATTCTGAGTTATAAGTAAGAAAGTTATATAGAAATTTATTAATATGTATAATACATACATGATTTATTTTTTTCAGCATTTAAATCAAATTTAATCAAATTAGAATTAGCCTGGTATATGATGCGAGGATTCAGTTCAACTTTGTTTTTCAATATTTTTATTCAATTATCTGAACAACACTAATTAAAAATTCATCATTTTGCTCACAGATTAGAGATACTGCTCTAATTTGTACAAAATTTCTATATGACATATGATCTATGTCTGGATATTCTATTCTACTCATTTACTCTATTCATGAGTTAAAGTTTTACTATTTCTCATATAGAGATTATATAAATTATTTTAATATCTGATAAAACAATACTTCATTCCATTTATCATTTTTCTCTTTCAGGGTTTTTCTGTTTCTTTTTGTTGACTTTTTGTTTCAAATGAATTTTACAATCTACCTGTCTAGCTCCAGGAAAGAAAACAAATGTCTGATGATATTTTACTGGTGTTTCATTACATTTCTAAATTAAAATATAGAGAACATGTTATGACATGGGACTTTTCTATTTTAGAGCATGCTTTTTTCTTTCCAAATATTCAAGTTTAACTTTATACTAGACATAAGTATTTTATAGTTTTCATTAGGTTTTAAACATTTCCTACTAAATTTACACTTTAGCAATTTTTCTATTAAAAATTGCCTCTTCTATCCTTTTTATTCTCCATGTAATTTTTGTTTGCTTTTATACGTTATGGACATTTATTATATGTAAATTTAAAAATCTGTTACTTTAATTCTCTTGTTTTTTTAGTAATTTTTCTATGGATTATTTAAGCTTTTCCATGTTTATAATCACATCATCTACAAATAGAAATACTTTTATCTTCTGCTCTTCCATTTTTATGCCTTTAATATATCTTTGCACTGTTATTAGGAACAATTTTTAGATAAGGGGGAAGTATATTTATATAATATATAATCATGTATATATGTGATTATGTTAATACAGTATTCATTATCTCTATTTTAAGTGAGTATACTTGAAATAAATGAGTACTGAGTTTTTGCAAATAATTTGTAACATTTATGAAGTTGATTATATAATTTTTCAAGTACCATTATTATGGCTGATTATATTAAAAACATCTTTTCATTTCTGAAATAAATTCCACTGCGTCATGTGTATTATTTTTTGATGTGTTGTTGAATTATGTTTGTTAACATTTTATTTAAAGTTTTTGTAATGGAATTCAAGAGTCAAATTAGATTACAGTTGACTATTTTGGCATTTAATTAAATTGGTTCTTACTTTATAAAATAAATTTTCAAGTATTACTTCTATTACTATATTTTGGAATAGTTTAAGAAACAATAAGATTATTTGATTTTTAAAGAACTATTTGAATCTCATTGTGAATCTATTTAGACTTGAAATAGTCCATGATCAACGGATTTTCAACAAGGTGCCATGAAAATTCAATGGGGAAAGAATAGTGTTTTCAACAAATGGTGCTCGGATGACTAGATGTTACATGCAGAAGAATGAAACTGGATCCCTACCTCATACTATACACAAATGAAGAAAATACCAAAATATAATAACCAAAACTATAAAACTCTTAGAAGACAGAATGGAAAAAAGGTTTACAAGTCACATCTGATAAGGGACTTTTATCTAGATTATATAAAGAACTTATACAACTCAGTAATAAAAGACAACCCAATTAAATAATGATCAAAATATCTAATTAGACATTTATCTAAAGAAGATACACAAATGGCTAACAAGCACATGAAAAGACACTCAATATCATTTGCCAGCAAGAAAGTGCAAATCAAAGCCACAATGAAACAATACTTTACAGCAAATAGAATGACTATAATAAAAAAGTCAGATAATAACAAGTATGGGTGAGGATATGGAGAAATTAGAACCCTCATACCCTGCTGGTGGAAATGTAAAGTGGTACAGATGCTGTGGAAAACAATACAGAAGTTCCTCAAAAAGTTAAGCAGAATTATCATTATTATTGTAATTCTACTCCTAGGTATACACCCAAAAGAACTGGAAATACATGCTTACACAAAAGCTTAAACACAAATGTTTATAGCAGCATTATTCATAATAGCTGAAAGATAGAAAAAAATCCAAATGTCTATCAAGTGAAGAATAAACAAAATGTTTCATAAACATATAATAGAATATGATTCATTAACACTCAAAAAAATAAAGTACTGATACATGCTACAACATTCATGAAACTAACATAAGTGAAAAAAGGCAGTGACAAAAGACCACGTGTTGTCTGATTCCATTCGGAGGTATTATCCAGAACAGGGAAAAGTATAGAGACAAAAAGTAAATTAGTGCTTTCTTAGGGCTGTGGGGGAGGGGAAATGAGGACTAAGAAATGATGGCTAAAGTGTACAGAGCCTCTTTATGAGGTAATAAGAACATACTAAAAACAACGTGGTGATGATTATACATATCTATAAAAATACTAAAAGCCACTGAACTGTACACTTTAAATGAGTGAATTATATGGCATGTGGATTATATCTCAATAAAGCTGTCATACCACCGCCCCCCCCAATTTTATTTTCACTATATTTATAGTTCACACACTTCAATAATATATTTTCCCCAAATGTTGCCATGTTATTTGATTGAAATTTAACAATTTTTTTTTACATGTTACCATGTCTTACATCATCTTTCTAGATGCTTAAAACAGTCTGATTTCTTTGCTAATAATGAGCTTCATAGGAACTTAGTTTTAGTTTTCTTGATCAAGAGAGTTTTGCGTGTCAGTGATTCTTAGTTCCTATACTGAAAGTACTAAATCAGAGTAACTCTGAGAACTTTCTACCTTTATCTGATGAGACTCAGCCCTACACTTAATCAGTTTCTCCAGTAGATTAGTGACCATTTTGCTTTTACACAAATCTTTGATTCCATCCAAAAAGTTTGAGAAAATTCTTTTATTACTCTAATATATCATTTGCCTCAAGCAGATAAAAGGCTATATCCATACATTTCACCATACTTTTGAACTAGCTACAAGAGGCTTCTTTCATATTTTTTCATCGATGCATTTATCCTGATCCTGTCTCAAGAAAACAAGGAACTTTCTGTTTTTGCTTTGAACACAGTAAGAAGTCAAAATCAATCAATCAATCAATAAATAAATAGATAGATAGATAAAAGATAGATAAATCTTCATAATACAGTGTGGTCTTATTAAAGATAGGCAGATATTTGGCTTCTGGCTCTTGCTTCACTTTCTCAAGCCCCTTTCTAATCATAGAATCTTTATCTTCCCCAGTACATCCATTCTCTTCTTCCAAAGGTTATCACTTTTAGGCTTTGTAGGTGTAGGTAGTATGATAAAGCTCTGTACATTATTCTTTTGCAATAAGAGTTTTATGTAACTATAGGAAACCAGAAAAAAAAAATCACTCAACTAAGCCTGTGATCTGAAAAGTAGAAAATGTGTGTGATCTTAGTATGCACTGTGAATCTGACCTTGGTTTCTTCATTAAGAGACTCAGGAAGATCACCATAAAAGATGGATCAAGTTTAAGTGCACACACAGACACAGATTTCTACAGATTCTCCTCTACTATGAAAACAGAAATGCCTAATATGTAGGTCAGAGTCTCCTTATATCCTCCTCTGGTCCTGCTGCAGTAGCTTGAGAACCCAGGTCATCGTGCTTGCAGGAAGGTGGGTAGTGGGCAGGAGAGAAATAGCTAGAGAATCTATCACTGTGGGCTCATAGCCCATTTCTGCAACCCGATCTCCTTTCCTTAACATTTTCACTATCCCTGGAAGAAAGCATTTGCCCCTTAACCAAAAGCAGCCATGTTATTCCAGAAAAGCATTCTTCTCCAGATGTCTCCAACATTTTTACCTCTCTTTTGACTATATTTTTAACCTACTGATAAGCTAAGAATGGTGATGGACAGAAATGGATAGCTATAGGTAGTACATGATTGTTGGTATTCCAAAGAAAGTGCTAGAGGCATGAACACTGACTCCTCTATCACACTCCTATACAGCCATCATCATGGTTTCCATCATAGAAAAGTGTGACAGTTGTTATAAAAACCAACATATTCTGGACACATGCAACTCTTTACAGAACTAACTGTGGACAGGTATATGAACTATCCTTCTGCAAGACAGGAAAAGAGAGTCGAACATAGAATCTCAAAGAGTCACATTAGGTCGAATTACTAATTTCTGTTAAGGGTTTATAGTATTGAAATTGGTATTCATCTATCAAGGTCAGTTCAGAAAATCTAACATTTATTAATAGACCAAAGTATTCTATTCCTATCCATTACCTCTAAAAATAAAATAAAGTAACATCGGACGTCATTAATTGAGAATAAAAATTTTATTCTTAAATAATTTGATTTTCACATCTGGTTGTAACCTTGGGAGTGGTAGGTGAGCAATCGGGTAACACAGAAGTGTCTGGGTTTTTTCCTTGATTTATAAATCTTTGCCTGGATTGCATGCACTACTCTCTAGAGACACATTATGGAAAACCATGAAAGCCTCCTACTTGAAATTTAACACTTGTAAACAGTGTCTTATTCAGAAGGTCACCATCTGCAATTAACCATCATTTTAAAAGCCCAGAGGAAATGAAATGCTAAGTGTGACATTTTTTTGGATCATGCCTTCAGTTTATTAAATTGCAGAAAATAAACATTTTCATTTTCCATTCATTTTTAGTTTTTCTGCTTTTTAAAGCTGTAAAATTAATATATTACTGGCACTTGATATTTCTTGAACCAAAGTATTCATTCCTTTCTTAACATCTATATTTGGAAAATCTGAATCTTATCCTTCTGGCCTAGATGTAGCTATATAAAGAATTGGAAAGGATGAGTACAAGAAGGATATTGAATTCATGGTGCAAAGATAATTAATTACTCATATGGTAAAATATAAAATCATACCCTAGCTCATACCATACTTAAAAATAAATATCTGAATGGCAGTAGTAAAATTTATAATATTTTAAAATTAAATTATATTTAAGACATTAGATTAGGATTAAATTCATTCAAAAGTTTTTTTTTAAAAAAAGCAAATATCAACTTCTTATTCTGGTTCTGCTTATAGTGAATTACTGGGTTTAATGTCCCCCTGACACTGTAAACAATCTTAAAAAGTTCAAAATGTATGATACAACTGTTAGAAGTTATTAGGGAGCAAAAAACACAGGACTCTGATTCATGAGAAAAAGGAAACATGGGAGATGAGTTCCATATTCACCTCTCTGCTCTTTCTCGGAGAACCAAATCTCAGCACCTAGAAATGGCTTTCCAACCCAGAGCAGGAGCCTTGCTAGTATAGAACAGAGATCAGACTTAGGTGCTAAAGTGGTAGCTTTAATTTCTGAAACAAGATACAAAATAAGAAGGAGGTAAACAGAGAAAGAGTGTCGTAAATCTGATAAAAGTATCCTTGATTTGTTGACAAAATATTTAACTACACATGTGTAAACCAAGATTCTTTGATGTTAAACAAAAAAGGTTTTCTGAGAGTCCTGGGCAGTAGGAGGTGTTGTGAGGTAAACAGATTCCAAAAGATACACAGGGCCATAGTGGAAAGATCTCATTAAATACTCCAAGCATTCAGTTAAGAACTCGAAGTCTACGCATTAAGAGTAGGACTCTGGACTAAGAATAAGGAATACTGCTACTTACTCTAATGAGACCTAAAACCAAGTATTGACAGAATCAAGCTAAGCCACCAGAAAAGTAACTGTCTTCTAGATTGAAACTCAGTAGTCTTTAAAGGAAAAGGACAAAAATCAGACTCTCAACAATGTATTGAAAATGTCAAGCATACAATCAATATCTACTTCATATATTTTTACAAAAAGCTAGATAATGTAACCCATGACAAAAAGCAGAAAACATAGTAAATAGAAGAAGAGCTAAGGTGATAGAGAGGTTATAATTAGCTGGTTGGGACTTTTCAAATGACCATTAAAATATGAGCAAAGACTTAAGGCAAAAGATAGATAAAATGAACTGAACAACACAAAAGAATGAAATGCTTCAAAAAGATTGATTATAAAGATAAACCAGTGCTTAAAGAAACAAATATCAAAAATAGAAATTACTGACATGTGGAATGAAAAAAAGATATATTACTACAGATACCACAGATGTTATATATTATAAAAGTTATAGGGAATATTATGAAGTAATTTATATCATCAAACTTCACAACTTATATGAAATCTCAAATTCACTGAAAAATTTTATCAAAATTGACATAATGTATTATAGAAAATCTATAAAGCATTATCTTTATTAAACAAATTGAATTAACATTAAACGGCTTCTTAAAAATAGAACTACTTTTCAGGTTTCATCTATGACATGGAAAGAGCTTGAAAATTTCTGTCTTTACAACTCAAAAATGCAGATCAAACAATATCAATGACTTTCCTTAGAATCAATGGAGAATTGAGGTCACAGGATATACCACCAACCCAAAATCTGGGGAGGCAGAAAAACACAGAGAACCAAAGCTATTATCAGCCTGCTAGATGCAGAAGCCAGTGGAGTCACAAACTGGTAGGAATACTAAAATGATAACTTTGACAAATTGCTGAAGATGGAGAATAAATTAACATGAAGGTAGAAACTTCTAAGACTATAGTCTGATAGGGCCATGTTACCTAGAAGAACCCCATCAAGTTCTAATGACAAAGAGCCAAAACCCTCATTTTTCTGGCAGGAGAAGGGAAAAGTAACCATTTTGAAATATGCCCAGAGGACTTTTCATAACAAAGGTATTCTACATAAAAACTCCTCCAATGGAAATAACTTTACAAGAGTCTGACCTGATGTGGAAGATGGAAAATTACCCATCGCCAGCTGTATCTAGCCTTCCTGTCTCACCTAAGAGCTGGGTGGAAGAGGGAAACTTAGAAACACGGTGAAGGTCAGAGATACAGATTAAAAACATACTGAAACTTAATCACAGGATCATAGAATGTATCCCCCCTTCACCACCTTACCACTCATCCACTTACATATTTTCATGGTTTTACCAGGAATATCCCCACCAGATATTGATCTAACAAAATAAGTACAGGATCTATATGCACAAAACTAAAAAATCTAATGGAAAATATCATACAAAGAAATATTTCATATTCATAGATTAGAAGACTCAATGTTATTAATTTTTCCTATTTGACCTATAAATTCAACACAATCCCAATCAAAAACTTAACCAACAACTTTGTGGATATCAACTAAGTGAATCAAAAGTTTATATGGAAAGGCAAAAGTCTCAGAATAGTCAACACAATACTGAAGAACATATTTAGAGGACCAACACTAACTGACTTCAATCAACCCAGCATGATATTTGCAAAAGAATAAACACATAAAACAATGGAAAAGAATAGAGGTCCCATAAACATACCCACACAGAGTCAACTGGCATTTTTGATAAAGAAGCAAAGCCCATTAAATGAGAAAGAATATACTTTTCAATAAATGATGCTGGAACAATTGGACATCTGTATGCAAAAAAAAAAAAAAACCTAAATGTAGACTTTACTACAAAAAATCAACTCAAAATGGTTTTTAGACCTAAATGTACAATGTAAAACTATACATACAGCTTTCAGAAAAACAAAGCAGAAAGTCAAGGTGACTCTGGGTTTTTAGATGTAACACCAAAAGCATGGTCTATAAAAGAAAGATCAATAAGTTGGATTTTATGAAATTGAAAATCTCTTTGCTCTATGAAAGACATTTTAAGAGAGTGAAAAGACAAGTCATAGACCGAAAGAAAATATATACAAAACATGTATCTCAAAAGGCTTGCATTCAAAATATAAAAAGAGATCTTAAATTTCAGCAACAAGTAAACAACAAAATTTAAAAATGGACAAAATATATGAACAAATACATCACCAAAAGAGACACACTGATAGCAAATAAGCACATAAAGAGATTCTCATCATTATTTATCATCAGGGAACTATAAACTAAAATAATAATGAGATACTACCACATACACATTAGAATGGCTAAAATCCACAAACTGATAATGTCACATGCTAGTGAAGATATGGAGCAACAGGAACTCTAAATCACTGATGTTACAAATGCAATATTGGACGGCTACTTTGGAAGATAATTTTATAACTCTTACAAAGATAAATACAGTTTTACCATATGACTCAGCAATTATGTTCCTAGGTACTTTACACAATTGATTTGAAAGCTCATGTCTACAGAAAAATTTACACATGAATATTTATAGCAACATTATTCATACTCACCCAAAACAGGAAGCAACCAATAGATTGTGCATTTTTCGATAGATTAATGGCTGAACAAACTGTGACACATCTAGGCAACAGAATATTATCCTGCAATAAAAAGAAATGAGCTCTCAGACTATGGAAAGACATGGATGCATACTGCTAAGACAAAGAAGCCAGTTGAAAATGCTACAAATTGTGTGATTTTAATTATATGACATTCTGGAAAAGGGAAAATTACAGAGATAGTAAAATGATAGAATTCAGGGGGAGGCAGAAGTAAATAAGTGAAGCACTGAGGATTTCTAGGGCATTGAAAATATCTGTATGATACTGCAATAGCTGTTACAAGATATGATGAATTTAACAAAACCTATAGGATTTTACAGCACAAAGAGCAAATCTTAATATATGCAAATTAAAAATCTAATTTAGCAGGTTGAAAGATCTCAGGAAAGAACGCAGACTATGACAAGAGAAATCTAACTGCATGAAACAACCTCACTGAATGGGAATGGGAGAAAACATGCAGAACTAAGTGATCTGGAAATAAGCAGAGTGTGTAAGATTAAAGGGAAAAGGAACTATATGTAAGCACTATACTCTAGTTGATATGTTGTTTCCCAGTGGGGTACAGGTTAACAATTCTGCTCCTATTTTACATGTATTCTAGCTAGAATTATTATTGTATTCTAGAATTATTATTGTATTCTAGAATTATAATTGTATTCTACAATTAAGTAGATAGATGGCAAAAGGTGGGAACTAGATTGCTTTCTGTTGGAGTGAAAACTTAGAGATAAGCAAAGGGAAGAGAATAAAATTATCTACTTGGTAATAAAATAAAGTTGGAGACAAATGTATGAACTCATACTTAGCTTATTATAGATACAGTCAGTTATCTATAGAAATATGCATAGATATACACAAGTTAATATAAACACATTTAGTTTTTGTTTTGCCAGCTGAGTGGGCCTAAAAATAATTACTACCCAAGCAGCAAGTAGCACATTGAACACAAAGAGCTTGGTTTCTAACTTTATTCCCTAATCAAAGCGACCAGTGCTCCTTGAGAAACGGCTGATTCTAATCCTGAACAAAAAAAAAAAAATACAAGATAAGCCTGAAGCATCATTTTCTTGTCTTTGTTCATATCTTCCTTTAGCGTTTGTGCATTTTTAAGATAGTTGTTTTAAAGTCTTTGACTAGTGGGCCCAACATCTAAACTTCCTCAGGGATATTATCTGTCCATTTGTTCCTTTGAATGGGCCATATATTCTTGTTTCTATGTAGGTTTTGTCACTTTTTTAAAATTTAAAAGTGGACATTTGAATCTTACAGTGTGTTAACTCCAGAAATCAGATTCTCCCCCTCTCTAGTGTTTGCTGTCTTTTTTGATCATCTTTGCTAGAGATTAGTTTGAGGTGATAGCTTATGATAGTCTCAGGTCTTTTATGAGTCTGTATCCCTCCATGAGCATGCATATTGGTTAAATGCCCTTATATGTGCAGTTGCTTTTAAATGTCCTAATCCTTAATTGTCTGACCCCCAAAAGGAAAGAAAGGGATTAAACAGCAACAACAACAGATGCCATTCCTTTGAATTCCCTGGAGGACATTTCAGCTGGTGGGGGTCGACACGATGGTGTACAGACACTGTGTCTGAACCTAAGTGGTCACAAGCAGCAATTAGCAACCAGAACACAGAACAGCTATTTGGAGGGCAGCTATTTGTTGCCCACCCTGACTGACTCCAGCAAGCCACACCAGGAACCATGAGTCTGGAATTGGAGATGGGTAGCTGTTATCACACTAAAGGCTGAAACTGACCATAATTAACTCCAATTTACTTGTCAAGTTGCATACATTCAAATAGACTCTCAGATTTCCACAGCAGTTACTTCAGACAATTTCTACCAGAATAACTGTTTTCTAGGTGTAGGAACAGATTCCTAGTACTTCCTACCCCATCATCTTCTCCGATGTTACTACTGATAAGATTTTAAGCACTGTTAATAGAATAATTTTGAGAGGAATATAAAATATAAAAAGATTAGAATATAATCTACAGGCTATACAGAAGGATTAAAAAGAGACAGCCCAATATATAATCTCTTTTCTACCTTTCACCTCATTATTTATTAATAGGAACAATTAGATCTCAGTATAGTGATCCTTCCTCCCACCTAATGATTTCCCTCATAATTTGAGTTGGTGTTAGCAGCAAGCCACATCACCCAGTCATGGTCCAATATTGAGTTTCAATTTGAAATTAATTGTCCATATGCCTTGGCTCGGTGTAATGTACTTCTCTGTTTACTGATATAAATACATTCTGGAAAACAGATCTGAGGCAGAGACACAAGGGACCTACATTACAGACTGAATCAAATCTTTGAGAAAATTATTTTTACCATGTCCTTGAGTAGATAAAACAATCCATCATCTCACTGTTAAGTCAGGTTCTCGTACCACATCATCCTCAGCTGGTGTAAATGAATCAGAATGATAATCCTTAAAATTAAATATTATATCCTCAAACGGTAGCCAAAGTATTCTATCCAGCTCAGGAGATACTAACCATTCACACATTCTATAGAACAAAGATTATCACTGTCTGCAATACTGGGAGGAGAAAGAGGTCAATGATATTAAAATTGCAAATCACCACCTAATTTGGTGATTTTTCAAAAGAAAATTTTTTAATGAAAGAATAGAGTAGAATGGAATGGAAGAGTACAGTGCAGTAGAATAGGACAAAATAAAAGATATCAACTACATAAGTGTATTGCTTCTGAAAACTTCCTGAAGCTACTTAAGATATAAATGTATCCTGAATTACAATGTAAAAATAATATCTCACTCTGAATCATTATCCAAAAATTTGAAATTCCCTGTTTCTAAAACAATTAGATTTTGAGATTCTCATAAAGCACTTGAGGAAGTGGAATTTGAGATAATTACCAGGGAAATGTGAAAGTATCAGGAAGTCACTTTATCATTAGTAACATTAGAAATGATAATAATAATAATGATACATAACAGTTTGTACATGAGGCGTATGAAAAGCTTTGTAAAATATTTAGCACTATAGTGCATATCAACCCCTCCTTTATGTGGGAAGGGTTTCTGTTGTTGTTTGTTGTTTTGTTATAAATATTAACAATAATACTTGGGCTTCATCCTGTAGATTTGCCTATGACCATGTGTGTTTGACAGAATACACAGGTGAATGCATAGACGGGGTTGAAAACACTGGCATTATGCAAATATGACAAACGAAACAATAAACCTCCTTAATGCAAACATATCTAATGGGCAGCTTACATGGTTTTGCCTCTTGTGACCATAAAATGTTTGATTTTAATTGTCAAGGAAGAATAACCTATTTCAGAAATCTACATAGAATAAAACTGAGGGTATGTAGTTATAATTTGACATTTTAGTTGATGAAAGATTTATTCAGAGCATCTGAGCCCTCACTTTGGAATAAATGCACAGAATTTACCATGCACAGTTACACTAGAGTCTGAGAGACATGTCACAAGTTCAGCAGAGTCTCTGGTTTCTTCACCCAGGAACTGTTCTTAGCCCTAAATCAAGTGGCAAGAATAGTCTTTCTTCTCTGAAAGCTGTATCTACTTGAGAGTACTTGTCCTCTGCTCTTTTGGGCTCACACCAGCAGATCTGCCTCTTGTTTCATGCTCTAATGTCTTAGCGTAGAGATTTCTTAGACCTTGCTTATCTCAGGATTACACACTGCTGACCCTCTATAACCTGACTACACTTGTCTTCATACTCTTCAGGACCCATCTCTCTGGCCTAAGATCAGTCAATGTCTTTTGCTCACTGACCAATGGGATGGTGTTTCAAAGTGCATTTGGTGGGAAGAGTTCTTTTTCCGCTTGAAGTCTGAACAAAAACCAGATCTTAGTCAAGTACAAACACAAGGACCCCACTACCCTTCTTGCTAGGTGAACTTTTAGATAGCCATGTTGAAATAACAACATCATGATCACTCTGTGCTCAAAATTTCATGAGACCACAAAACACAGATAGTTTTGTATTATTTATTCAAGCCCTGGGAGAGGTCTGGGAGCATGAACACCTGGGAAAGGACTTCAGCAGGCAGGAGATGAGAGAGAATTGTAAATGACAGCAACTTCTGGCTTTTCTTTGAACCACTAACTTGAAAGACACAACTTATATACCTATAGAAAGAATGAAAGTACCCACTATGCCCCAAAGGCAGGGCTATATAAATGTGAATGATATTTGGGATCTCCATTCAAGGAATACACATTCTATAAGAAGAGATGAGACAAATGTATAATTATGCCAAGTGCTAGGTTGAAAATGATACATCAGTGAGCAAATCTACCAGTTGAGTGTTGGATTCTTGCACATCACTGTTCTTATAGCCGCCAATGATCCCAAAGAGCAAAACCATTTCAGCACATGAGTATAGAAAATATGTTAACTCTTTTTAAGTAATATTATTTATTTCTGTTAGGAAAGAAGGCAGGTGAGAGATCAGACTCATTTATTTATTTTCTCATTAAGCTAGCCTATTGGGAAATTCATCAAGGGAACACAACATGGCATTTTAAAGCACGCATCTTTGCAGGGGTCAATTCATTACTAGAGGGTGGAATTATCATTCTTTGAGGCTTCATTAGCAAGGACCTCAGTTCACCTTCTGAGTCACAGTTTCTCAGAGAATAAGAATGTTCAGTAAAATAGTACTGTTTAAAGTTCCCAGAATAGTCAACTTTGTATTTTTTAAACAGCTGTCATCCTTTCACCTTTATTTAGGTACCAGGGAACAGCTGAGTTACTGAAAGGTAAAGAAGTAAGTACTGGGCAAGAAAATTGAAATTCTTACTTAAGCTGAGATAGAGACAGACGCCCAATGGGACGAGCTCACTGCTGTGAAAGGGGAAAAGATGAAATAGAGTTAGTAGCCTGAGTGTATACAGCATAGTACGGTAGTGATAGGATAATTTTATTGCTAACGACCAGGTTTTCCTTTTGTGAAATTCTTTGAGTGGTATCTAGCTCCCACTTTGAAAATTTCCAAAGAGCCTCTGAGAAATTACCTATAAACTTCTTAGCCTAGAAAAAAAATCTGTAGTACTGGTAGGGCATCCAGGATTTTCTTAGCTGGCTGGAGGGAATAGAGGCTGGAGTCAATGAATGTATCCAGTAGACAATGTATATACACAAGGAAAGATTTAAGATTAAAAGCCTCCCTTTATATACCTTGAGTAGTAGACTGACAAACATATATGTGATAAATCAGCAAGGAAAACTCTATTAATCCTAATCTTTTTTTTTTTTTTTAATGGAAAGGGAAAGAGTGGAAGTAGCCAAATATTTTTCTCCTCTTTGAAATATCTCCATATAACTGGGCTCATTATGAATCATTTCCATTCATTCATTCACAATATGCTTTGTTTTAAGTACATTTATATTACACTGAAGGCTACATCATAACATATAGATTTCTCAAGTTAAGGGCGAACTTCTTCCTAGTTTTAGCTACATGTTTTGTGGAGTGTGATTGGAGGTGGTGGTAGATATTGGATCATATACATACAGGGATGAACATGTCAGGCAATCCCAGAGGTTTTTCAGATCCCGAACTCCTCTGGGGGCCCCTGAAGCATTCTCACCAAGAACAAGAAACACTTGTTCTATTGGATTTCTTAGATTTTCATACATTTGATTGTGAGTTTTATTATCTATATAACATAATTTACTGTTTTAAAATTTATTTTTTAATTAAAAATTTTTTTCTCACACTATAGATAGAAATTCAGGTCTATTGCACCCACCCTGCAATAGCTGCTGATTTCATAGTTAACTTGGCCCTCTTAATAATTATCTGGGGTAACTTATTTACAAATTAAGTACCAATACTAGGTAGATATCTCTCCCCCCATATTGTCCTAACCAGGGTTATTTGAACTTTTTCCAAGTTTGGGCAAAGTTTTACAGTTTATTGAATATTATTGTTTACATACATATATATAAAATATATGTGAAATGTGTGTGTGAGACATTCCCCTCCGCCACCCCTTCTCTTTATGACAAATCTCTCTCTCACTGTCTCTCTCACAACTTCTAACAATACCAGGCATCTGTAATGGGAGGATTCTCTTTCATTCATGCAGGCTTGAGTATAACCTACATCCCATTTATCCCACTGCACCGTCATCAGATGTGAGACCTTCATACTGACAGAGCAATCCTTCCCTATGCAGAAGTACACTAGAAGCTAAGTTCATAGTTCATCCTGAACTACAAAATAAAAATTGCCAATCAAATGACAATAGTGGCAAAGGCAGTTTGTCTTCCTTGTCATGGTTATTAGTAAGTGTTGCTGCTGTATTACTAGGTGCAGAATCTAAAGCTCATCCGGAGGCTGGGTTTGGTGCTAGGCCTGCCAAATAAGATGGCAAGGAGGAAGGAACTGTTTGTTCTGATATAATTCCTAGCTTAGTTGGCACCTTTTTTTTTTTCACAGACAGAACCAATATCAGAGATGATTCCTCTGAATAAACATGTTTCCAGAAAACAATAATTCTGATTGGATTGCATGTGAAGGTAATACTTAGGTGATACAAATGGGATCGCAACGTTCATTAACCACACAGCTCAACTGAAATCCGCCCAGAAAAGTGTGAAATGGTCCCTGCTAAGAAAGCACGAAGCGGTGAGTCACAAATTCACAGTTAACACCTAGGTAGACACAAATACAGATGTCATCTCCCCTTCTTTCCTTTCCTCCTGCTTCTCACTCACACCCACCAACTGAGGAGGCTAGTGAGATTTTTCACAGATGCAATGTGGGTAAAAGGCACCTAGGTTGTTTGTTGGAATTTTTTGTTTTGCTTTATTTTATGTGTATATATTTGTTTTCTTGAATGTACCCCAGAATTTCTCCAGAAATGACACTTATCTCCAATCTCCATTTGTTTATTATTCCTCAAAATAATTTAAAAGGAAAAGGTCAGAATGCTTAAATTGATACTGGCCACATTGATAAAGTGATTTTAGGTAATTAGGAGAGAGAAAAATAATAAGATAAAAGAAATGAGAGAAGAAAAGTAAAAAGAAGAGAAAAATAAAAAAATTAATAGATGGCAAAAACAAGAGTCAACAGATGATAACATATCCTCTAGGTACCTAAATTGTGCTAGCATTTTCCTGGCACTATTGGAGTGAGATTTATTGTTGCTATTATTTAATAAATAGCATGCTGCCTCCTAGCAATCTCAATTTGAATTTTGCTTAAAAATACTAAATTCTAATTGCTTAAAGAGCTCTCACACACCCAGACAAGAAGGAAGCCTATTTGCTCTTTTATGCTAGACCATCACTGTGAACTGTGCTTGAAAATCTAAACTAAGGTAATTGTTGGTTATGAGTTGAACTGTGAACGCCCCTCCCCAAATTTGTAAGTCCTAACCCTCAGCGCCTCAGAATGTGACCTTATTTGGAGACTGGGTCTCTACAGAGGTCATCAAGCTAAAATGAAGTCATTAGGTCATTAGGGTTGGCTCTCATTGAATATGACTGGTGTTCTTATAAAAAGGGGAAATCTGGAGACAGATGTGCACGCAGGGACAATAGCATGTGAAGATGAAGACAGAGATTGTTGGCAAAGCCCCAAAGCTAGGCAGGAGGCATACAACAAATTCTCCCTAACAACCCTAAGAAGAAACCGACTCTGATGACACCTTGATCTTGGCGTCATCCGGATCTGTGTCATTCTAGAACTGTGAGACAATAAATTTCTATTGTTTAAGCCCCCCAGTTTGTGGTACTTCGTTATGGTGGCCCTAACAAACTAATACACTGGACTTACTCTCTTTGTGCCTCTCAAGACTCACCTATCACAAACAAAGGAATAAATATTCTATGGAGTTAGAAATACAGTAGAAATCGGGAAAAATGATTTTAAGGAAATATAAAAGGGCCCCTACTTAGCAGCACTCCTAATTTAATATCTTGATATTCCAGAGAGTAGACATGAAACTGTTGGAAATGTTATCAATCTGGCAAAAAAAGAAAGAAAAAGAAAAGAATAAAAGCACATGATCCTAGCCATATGAATTATGAAATAAAACTCAGTTTTCCTTATTCTGAACCAATGTAAATATCACAAATTGTCATCCAGATAGTAAATACAATAAAAAAGTCTATAATGCCACTTCAAATTGACCCACACACACCAACATTTTTGAAGTGAAAAGTGTTATACTATACCTTCCTTGAGAGGTGGAATGAATATATAACCAAATAATCTTATGGTTTTAATGAGTAAGCAAGTAAGTATTCACCTAGTGAATGCTCAAAACGGTGTTAATCTAACTTGATTTGGGACCATAAAGCTGTTTATCCCAATAACTGTATCACAAAGTACATCACAATGCATTTTAGAAAATTATGCTTTTGCTTCCTTTTATATATGTAGCCATCATAAGATAAATTGCTTATGCCATGAAAGAGACTTTATTGGCTCTCATATGTGGAATGAGGTTCAAAACGATTTAACCCGATTTTCAAAAGAAAGTCTATCTCAGTAGATGCAAGAAATTTGATAATTCTATACAGTTATTCCCGTGGATAAACAGATATCATTTATTAACACTTATATGTGCCAAAGATTGGGTTTTGCCTACATCATTTTATTTAATCTTCATAAAGCCAGAATATATTTTCATTCTACTTACCTAATGTTTATGTAAGAATTATGTTTGAAATACATGAATGGATTAATAAGTTTTGTTTTCGGAATTTTAAAATAATAGTTAAGTGGTATTGTCCTTCTTTTCTGCCAACCAAAATATCTGTCCATGACCTTTGGAAGTCAAAGCTAGATAATACATATGACTTTCGGATATCTGAGTATATTCATAAGCAACCTGATTAATAGGCCCTAACATATCTTTTTACCTAATTACAGAATATTTCCTACCACTCTTTGTCAGGGGAATATGAGTTATTTTCTATAGTTCACTTAACCAATAGGCATCACCTGCAGAGCACTGCAGTAATCTCCATGATGAATAATTTGTAGATTACCTGTAAAAGAATACTCCATCCCCTTAAAACCCAATCATAAATTTAGAATTTTAATTTTTGAAAATGTAATCCTGTATAATCTAGTGTGAAATGAATTCAGAAAGCAAATGGGTTTCATCATTTAAAGGAAATATTACAGAAGACTAAAATTACGATGATGTTCAACTATATTCCTATGCAGGATGAATGATGTGGTTGAAATAATAAAGAATGTGTACTTTTAAAACTGAGTGAGGTAATAAAACGTTGCATTTCATAAGTATTTGCTGCCTACTCTAGATTTGATAACCATGATGTGAGACAGCTACAGGAGTAATGATTCTCCTACTGTTTTAATTGAGAAAATAAGGGCCCACAGATGTTAAATAACTTGCCTGAAATAACACAACCTCTAATTGTGTTATTAAAAACCTATATTAAATTAGAGCTGCGATTACTCCCAAGGACTTCACAGATATGCTGGATCATCAGGGATGCCACGAGGTTGCTAGACAAAGGCGTCACTGGATACAAGGCACTGAATGGCCCTACCTTGGATACTTTTGGACTAAAAGTATTAAGCAAAATACCACACGATGCTACAGTATCTGATAATACAGAACAGCTCAAGACACTTATAAAGTTGTTTAGGTGGTTTATACAATTTCTGATCCCAACTGAGTCATAGCTATCATTTCTCCATATTCCCATTAAATTATATTAAAATGAAAATTCGGAACTGTAACTAGAAATAGATTGAAGAAACAAGAACTAGGAAGCAAGAATAGCGAAGGAACAGGAAGCGAAAACATACCAAAAAGATATTTTAGATCCAGGGGATACACAGAAGCTGGATCTGAGGAAGTGATGGAGGGAGGGGTGGAGAAGAGTGAGGGCAGGGACTTCGAAGGGAGTATGAGGAAACAGAGGGGGTCATGGAACGGACTCAGTTGTGGTGGTGCTTTCATGGATATACACACATGTAGAAACTTAGATTGCACACTTAAAACAAATATGTTGAGTGTATTATATACCAATCATACCTAAATTTAAAAAAAAAATGAGTAAAAGGCTTGAATAGAAGAAAAGAATGAATAGCTAAAAGGTCAATAAACATATGAAAAGGTCGTTCAACTTGTCTTTAGGGCAATGCAAATTAAAACCACAAACTGACACTATTACATACACATTAGGATTGCTCAAATGTAAAATTCTAAAGCAAGTTTGGAGAGTATGTGGAGAAACTGGAACTTTAGTATATTGCTGATAATAGTGTAAACTGGTATAAATACTCTCAGAAAGTATTTGGCACATCTATTAGACTGAATACAAGCATATCTTTTGACCCAGTAATCTCACTTATAGGTGAAAATATAACAGAAAAGTATGCATATGTTCACAAAAACAATATATGTTATTTTTTATGAAAGCATTATTTTTAATAGCCAAGCAACTGCTAAAAAGACAAACATTTATCAACAATAAAACGGATAAATAAATTGTAGTACGTTCAAACAATGTACAATGAATCAATAATGAGAATGAATGAAGTATATGCATCAAATTAGATGGACCTTGCAATCTGATACTGAGTAAAAGAAGCCACTGTGTAATTGCATAAGTGTAATTCCATTTATATAAAATAGAAAGAACAGCTATTCTAGGAAGTTAGTGAGGGTGATTCTTTATGATGGGTTTATAGATGAGCTCAGAGAGAGAGCTCTGGCATGCTAGTAATGTCCCATTTCTTGACTGAGACCGTGATCGCATATTTATAAAATTTATAAAATGCTCAATTTATAAAATTCCACTGAACTGTGCATTTTTGTGTGTATTTTTCTGTATGCATGCTATTTTTAATGCAGAAATTTTTTAATTATGCATATAT
The DNA here is from genome assembly GCF_000151845.1 of Pteropus vampyrus. Taxonomy (NCBI): domain Eukaryota; kingdom Metazoa; phylum Chordata; class Mammalia; order Chiroptera; family Pteropodidae; genus Pteropus; species Pteropus vampyrus. The sequence goes on from NW_011888782.1 coordinate 19,282,556, forward strand.
GAAATAAGATGAAGATAAAAATATCAAAACCCAAACTGATTGTAGCTCTTCGTGCTTCCTGAGGTGCAAAATGCATCGCTATACCACTTTCCACTCTGCACTGACAGCCCCTTGTCTCACGAAGTACATTAATGAGCATTATACACTAAAGAAGGGATGGAAAAATAAATTTCCATGTAAAATGGAGTGAGTAAATTTAATTTATATGAGATTCCAACAGTTAGAAACTCTATTATGTATAATTATTTGATAATTCTATACAGTTATTCCCCTGGATAAACAGATATAATTTATTCTTGGTTTACTTCCCTGACACACTGACTTTGGTCTTGGCCTGTGGCTCTAAGGAGATGTGGCATTTGCCATATTCAAGCAGAAAGTTTCAATGCATGGTGTGGATTGACTGGGACCTCTTATATTTATCTTCCACCGAGAGCACCGCCCGCCCCGGAGAGTGGCTATTCCTTTAGCCTGGCTTCCAAAATGAGAAGATGTGCACAGTCTTGCAAACTGACCGAGCCCTTCCAAGCTCCTCGGAGTCCTACCTGACCATCAACTCTCAGGAAATATGAGCAAGAAAGCAAGAAAGTGACTTGGAAGCCACTCAGATTTGGGGAGATGTTGTTATGCAGTATCAGGAATTCACAGAGCAGTACAAGCAGCAGAAGAATATCTTTATTCTTATGTGTGTTCTTAAGTAAAATAGATTCTAAAGTAAACCAAGGAAAATAGCTGCTAATAAATGTCCCTGTTCTCTAAAGCATCCAGGTGAAAATGGAGGCACTCACACTTTTGCAAAGACACACTCAGAGCAGAAATAGCCAGAGGAAAAAAAAAGGAGAAAAATAAGAATCAATATCTATTTATAGAGGACTTTCTTTTTAAAAAAATCAATCATACTACCTTCTGGGAAGGAAATGGTTTACAGTGTCTATTATGTTTGACCTCAACCAGACCTCCAAATAAACAGTCTACTACTGTAATTGGGTTTAGTAACAAGGGTACATATCTTAAAAATGTTTTTCATAGTATGTACTTGGACATCCAAATTGCTAATTATAAATAAACTTGGAATTTATAGAGCTGTGGGCCATCGTTGGATGGAGAGTAGAAAGCGGTCACACAGACTTTCCCCTCTGTGTGACTAAGGGAGAATAAATACTGAGAAACCCTACATTCAGACAGATTCTCCTGAGAACAATGTTCTGTACATATTGTTAGTGCTGCCTGCTACTGCAAAGCTAAATCTCAACCCAGAGAAAGAGACATTTTATACAAGATGAAGGTTTGAGGTCCCATCAGAGAAGAATTTTGTATTTATGCCTCTTTCTTGATTTATTCTTTTTATCGTCAGCAAAGTTTGCTGTTGGATAAGATATTTAAAGCACGTGAGTCTGTCTTGGCAGTTTAACCCTCGTGGTGAGGTACCAGTGAGAAATTACTTGGTTTTTCCTTGTGCTGGACACTATGCTAAGTCTTCGGGCTGTTCGAATAGTAGAGGAAACACTTGTTACGGACTGAATGCTGGTGTGTGCCCTCAGAATTCGAATGCCGAAATCCTAATTCTGAGTGTGATTGTATTAAGAGACAAGGCCTTTGGGAGGTGATTAGGTCAAAAGGGCAGAGACTTCAGGAGTGGGATTAGTGCCTTTATAAAAGAGACCCCAGAGAGCTCTCTCACCCTTTCTACTATGGGCGACGGGAGGACACAGTGAGAAGTAGGCAGTTTGCGACCTGGAAGAGGGCCCTTACCTGACCCTGCCATGGCAGCACACTGTGGACTCCCAGCCCTCCAGAACTGTGAGAAATACCCACCTAGTCCATGGGACTGTGTTATAACAGCCTGAACTGATTAAGATGGAAAGGCCACAGGCAATTTCAACCTTGCTGCAACAGAAATCAGCACTGAGTACCAAGGAAAAAAGGATCCACTAAATCCTCAGTTTTAAAATTTCTTTTAAAATTTCATAAATCATTAGTCTCTCTCACAGAGTCTTGGGATTAATGAATGGCTTGGTTAATTAACAATTACTTAATTGCATTACTTTTCTTAGTTTGTAAACTCTCAAAAGGAAAGCATTTTGACTATTTACATCTCTTTGAATAGTGCTAAATTCTCTAGTAGATACCTCCATTTCAATTAGGCGCTAAATAAAATATTTTACAAAGAAAAAATGTGATAAATATAGAAGTCACTTAAGTCACTTCAGTTAATAAGAATGTGAATAATTTGCTTTTCTTCAAAATTTAAGATGTATATAGTCTTTCACTTAGCATGTTTTTGACATTCATCATTGTAAGATGGATCAGTACTTAATTCCTTTTTATTGTTGAATAATATCCCATGTTATCTTAATATCACTAAGATTTAAGATTTCTTGTTATTATTTGCATCTCATTTTTTCTGCAGACATCTTAGATTTTGGGTGCATGCAAACTTAATTGGGGGAACACATCATGCACTTGGTAAGAAATAGTTGAATTTCAGAGCTTTGGAAAAATTAGAGTGACTAGCCAATGGAAATCTAAAGTGATGGCAAATGTCACATCGCTCTTTCCAGAAATACCACTCCACATTACCCCCAACCACGGGCTATTTAAGGAACTCTACTTTTGCAACATAGGTGATGAGCAAGTGCCATAATCATGGACAGAAAAAGAGAAGTGGGATTCCATTAAGACTACTTCCAAGAGTAGAAGGTCTTGCCCTCAGTGTCCTACCTAAATGAAAATCTCAGGTGCCGCGTTTTGCAGAAGAGGAACTCACATTTAGAGTCCAAAAAGTACTTATCGGAAATGTGTTTAAATCCATTACTAATTCTTTAAGTGCTGGATATATATGAGTCTGCCTCCACCTCTGCTCTTTTAGTATATTAAATTGTACTGCTGGACATTTGACCATGGCATATTCAAAGTATTAAACATAGAGTGCATTTCTCTAATTGAAAAAATAAGATCCCTATTTATATTTAACTACCTTTTTTCCTCAGAAGTTATAAAGTACAGTCTGTCATGCAGTAAAAAGTGCCCATCCATGGAGATAATCATATATTTTAAAACAAGTCTTGCAGAAGGATGTAGGGTAGGGTTAC
>NW_011888782.1:19285697-19339351 GCF_000151845.1 Pteropus vampyrus
GCCATAATCATGGACAGAAAAAGAGAAGTGGGATTCCATTAAGACTACTTCCAAGAGTAGAAGGTCTTGCCCTCAGTGTCCTACCTAAATGAAAATCTCAGGTGCCGCGTTTTGCAGAAGAGGAACTCACATTTAGAGTCCAAAAAGTACTTATCGGAAATGTGTTTAAATCCATTACTAATTCTTTAAGTGCTGGATATATATGAGTCTGCCTCCACCTCTGCTCTTTTAGTATATTAAATTGTACTGCTGGACATTTGACCATGGCATATTCAAAGTATTAAACATAGAGTGCATTTCTCTAATTGAAAAAATAAGATCCCTATTTATATTTAACTACCTTTTTTCCTCAGAAATTATAAAGTACAGTCTGTCATGCAGTAAAAAGTGCCCATCCATGGAGATAATCATATATTTTAAAACAAGTCTTGCAGAAGGATGTAGGGTAGGGTTACGTTGGAAGAAATATTGTAGGATCCTGTAGGATACATAAAAAATGTATAAAAATACATATTATTCCTGTCTGCTTTGTATGCGGTATGCATAGGGGCATTGCAAAAATAGAGGTGGATTTACGTTAGCTGGCAGAATTTTTTTCCTCATTTAGTTTATTTGTTATTTGTTTTGTTTTGTCAATTAATTTTTACATGAGGGTATTGTAGTTTTGGTTGGAGAAATACAAAATTTCTATTTCACCAGTTACATAAAGAGCTATATATGGAATGAGGTACCTGGCCCCTGATACTGGGGTATTCTAGTGGCTGACCTCCTCATAGACTGGAGCAATGAAAAACTCTGGCTGACTTGCTCCTTCATTTCCTGTGCTTATGCCTTCTTAGCTACTTTTTCATTCAGCTTCTTTGGGGAATGTAAAGAATTTGAATTAAAATCCCTTACCTTGTTGCTGGTGACTTAGTGGAAAAAAAATATTGTGTCTTGCATACAGCCTCTCTTGCCTCCCTTGTGCTTCTCCTTCTTACCATTTTTCATACTCTATATTTGTAGTGGTGTCTTAGCTTGAACTGCCATAACAAGATACCATAGACTGGGTAACTTAAACAACAGAAATTTCTCATAGTTCTGGATGCTGGAAGCCTAAGCTCAGGGTGCCAGCATGGTTGAATTCTGGTGAAACTTTTCTTTTTGCTTGCAGACAGCCACCTAGGAAACTATTTTCTGTGACCATGTACTATTTTAAGAGAATATAAAATTATTTCCATTTAAATTCCTTTGTAACATCCATTAAAGTAAAACTGCTAAAAATGTAAGGGCACTATGGGTCACCGTTAGCATATTCATTCATTTCAGGATTTGCAGCTGTCTTCGGATAGGATCCTTTTTGGTAGCAAAAAAAAAAAAAATGTTTTATTTTTTGCATACCTTCTATCTTTTACATATTATATGTATTTTCAACCATAACAAATAACTGAATTCAATAAGGTAAATAAACTCTAGAGACTTTTACCTCAGTTCTTCTTGGTGTATATAGAGATCTTAGGCATTGTTTTTTTATTTGATAGAAAGTAAACAAGATAATAACTAAGCTGTTTCAAAGTCTAGGCAAATCTGAATCAGAAGAGGAACAATTAAGAAAGCCCAATTTCAAACTCTCAAAATATGAAAGTATTTTATTGTACCTCCTCAAAGACTGGTTCTTACTTAGTAATGTATGTATTAAAATCAAATCAACAATACCCAAGTAAACATAAGAAAATACATAGGAGTCCTTTGTAAATCTCTTAAAAGTCACAAGAGAACACTGAAGTATTTCACAAATAGTGAACTCAAGCATTACATAAAAACACACTTCTTAGAAGATTTTTTATTTATGCTTCAATCTCTAATCATTAAAATATAACCATAATAACTGTCTTAACTCATCTTTCTGGTGCCATTAGAAAGAAGAGTTTCCAGTAAAATGAAGCTTTGTCATAAACATAATAGTTTTAATTATTAAATAGTAGACAATTTTTCTTATATTTGCTCCCTCATTTCCAACCATACCTCCTCCCCTGCCCACCAGAAAAAAAAAAAGGAGAAAAGATAAAACTATCTTCAGAAGAATAATCATTTTGAATAATGGCAGGTCTGAGCCAGACATAGTTGGCTGTTTCTTTGCTCTTAATATTCCTGTTTACAGTTTAAGTTTTCTACTTTTGCTGATTACATGAAACATGTAAATTTATGTTGATTTTCCCATTGAGGTTAAATGAAAATTTGCCGATGACTATTATCCTAATTCTGGTAAACTTCTTATTTCTATTCTCTCTCTTTTTATCAGGAAAGTCTATATTAGCTATAAATCTGCCCTCCTTTCTTTCTTTTCCTCAATAAACTTTCTGCCAGCGGGGGTGATTTGTGGCTTTTTTTTTTTTTTAATTGAATTCAACCAGAAAACTGTAGTTATGTTACCTAAACATCATAGAAAAGTGAATTCTTTAAAAATGTTTTATTACTTTCAGTAACTTAGTGAGACAAATCAAAGGTTAGCAAAATATTTCCTAGAAGATATCCAACTGTTTTATCAACCAAAGAAGAATCTTACTTTTTCTTTTTTATATCATCTTTTTTGAAGTATCATGCAACCATTTTAAGAGTACAATTCCAGCTTCCAAAAAGCAAATTCCAGAGTTTATTTTAAGAAGAAATGTGCTGATATGATATACCTGAGTGATAATTATTATTCACCTTATACTTAGATACAAAATTTGGGGTAGTGACTGTATAAAGCATCAACATATGTCATTGAAAATATTAATTTTCAAGTCTTAAGTATAAGTATGATATGATGTATAAAAGGAAAAATATGTTAGAGTAGAAAAATTCTAAGATTTAAAGACATTTGGATAAATTTCTTACTTTGCCAACTTTACTCATAATAGCAAAATAATGGAATTTCACTTTGTGTGAAGATGGAGGCATAACAGAAGTAAAAATTGCTAAGTCAATTTTCAGCAGCAAATCTAATTCAGTTATGTTATTTTTCTGCTTCAGAAGGAAAAATAGTAACTTTCCATAACTGCTTCATTTTATTTTCTTTCAGACACAGTTTTAGTCAATATACCAAGCATCACTTAAATTTTTGTTATTGCATCTGATTTTTAAATTTTATTTTTAACAATAAAATCTTAAACTTACATAAAACTTTATATAGACTTAGGTACAATTCGATCTCCAGTTATTTCATTAGAACCACAAAGTATACCTGTGATGAATGTAGTTACAGTATTGTTAATCACATTTTTAAAGTGAGAGGTCTTTAAATATGGACTTTATGGGATCTTGTAAGACATGACCCGGAACTAAATTGAATGGAAGGGGCCAGTGTTGGAACTTGAAAGAGATGAGACTAATTCTGAGGACATAAGGCTAGCTGTGTAGGAGAACAAGTCAATCAGAAAATGAAGTAATGGGTAGCAGATGAGTGCCAGGCAATCAGTGGACTGCATGAGGATCCAGGCCTAACACTAGGATATTCCCACAAGAATAAGGAAGCTACCTGTACAGATACAGACATGTAGCTCCCATCCAGAGGTCTAGATGAGGACAGCAGCTCTCCAACAGAACCAGGATTTAGTATCCCAAAATACTCTATCCCTGGGGACAAAGGATTCAGGAAGAACTGTGATGCTCTGAAAACAGATAACTAATTCAGGCACATGACAGGGGTCTGCACTGACTTTAGTACAAGAGATCTTTAATGGTCTACCCGTCTCCAGGCTTCTATCGTTCAAATCCAGTTTCCTTGTGGCAGAAAGAGGGATCATTCTCAAATGTAAATTTGATTGTCTGAGAACTTTCAATGGTTCCCCAGAAACACGTTTACAAAAAACTTTAAAAATGAGATTCAGCCTGTCTTTTTCATTTTCTGCCATGGCACTTTATTTTCTAGTATCATTTCATATTTTAGGGTCTTTTGTTATTCACTTCATCTGCCTAGAAAATTCTTTGCTTCCTTTTCTTTATGACAATATCTCTATCTTCCGTCTTAAAACCACATGTTTTTTTTTTAACTTACCCAATATTTATTGAACACCCACTATTAGCACTGTGTTAGAATCTGAGGATATAAATAAACGAGACTTTTGAATTCTAGAAATACATAGCAAGGTGGTGGAGGGGTTGTTTGTAGGTGGAGATGAGCCATTAGAATTCAATGAAATACCTGGTATTGTTGTTAAATAAGAATTTTTAAAAGAAACTATAATCATGACTCTCATTCAGATATCTAATAAACATGTACCAAAGACTGAAAGCTTGTATTTAACTTATTAATTAATGAGGGAACCAGTAAGATGGTATAACTGATTCCAATGAGAATACAAAGAACAGGCAGGTAATATACACATATATATGTCAAAATATGCATATATATTTCTGAAATACATTTGCAAATAGAAGAAAATAGGTCTACTACAGAGCAACAATCACTTGCATTCCACCGGATACAATTAATTTGCATGTCTATGGGCAAGACTCATTTGCATTATTACGTTTTCTACATTTTCTGAAGTTGTAAAATAGCTCCGAGATAATGAAAAAGGGTGATAACCCTGGATGAGTTAGACAAGACACACATAATGTTTTCTTGTCCATTTCAAAGTTTTCCACAAATTTTCTTGACAGAGTTGAGGCAAATGAGAGGGTGATGGTCATAGAGATTATGTATGTAAATTTGCCTAAAGTTAGAGGGATCATGAGGAAAAGTTCAGGGAATATTTGAGGCCTTGACTGTTAATGTGAATTGAATTTTTCTAGGCCAGTGTGAGAATGAGGAACATGAACTCTATAAGAATGAGAAAGAGGTACGGGCAAAGGCTTAAAGGAGGTAAAATTAATGGGTCTCAAGGATGTTTCCTTGTGAGGATAATAAAGCCCTCAGTCTTTTCAAGATTCTAAGTAGAACACTGATGAAATAATTCTTCCTGAATGGCGTATGGCAAGAATGGTCAATTGTCTTTCTTCCTAGGTTGGTGGTTCTCAAAATGTGGTCTAGGAACTGCAATATTGGCATCATTTGGGAATTTCTTAAAAGTGAAAATCCTTGGGTCTTAACCCAAACCTACTGAATCAGAAATTCTGAGGGTGTGCTGTTAATTTGTATTCTAACAAGCCTTCCGGTGATTCTATGTTCTTTTGAGTTTGAGAACCACTGTCTTAGAGGTGCACGTAGCTACCTGAGGTCACTACTTTGAGAGGCCAGACCTCAGCTGGAGGAAGGGAACTCACAATTATACAAGAATATATACACAAAAATAAGTGAAAATGTATTCTTCTAATTTCAGAAAATAATTTATCTGCACATCTGTCCCTTTATTGCTTCCTCTAGTCTATGAGAATACATACTGTATCTTTTCTCAATTCCCAGGTCAAGCCCATGGTAAATATAGCATGACAAAGGTCTGAATGAATGAGCAAATGACTTCCACAAGTCAGAAACTTAACACAAGTACACAGGATCAAGAGTACTGCTGGACCAGCAGCAGAAGAGCTAATATGAATATGGGATAAGAATGACTCAAATCCTCCAAGTCAAAAGAACAGCTCGGTTTCCAGTGAGAGAGGATTACGCTTACACGGGTGTAAGCAGGGATACTGGATACTGGCTCCCCCTAGAAAGCAGAGCCTGAAATAGGGATTCACGTGAAGGTAATTTACATTGGAAAGCGATCTCAAGGAGGTGGAATGGGAGACAGTGGAGAGGGAAAGAAGGGAGGAGGGAAGGGAGGAAGGAAAGAAAACGCTTGAATCGGTTTTGCTCTTGAGTAGGCAGCTGGAGTTCGATCCTGCCAAGTCCCTTGGGGATCTCACAGAATACACTTCCAAGCTGTCCACCAGAGGACTGAAGAGGAAGCATTTAGCCACTTCTTTGGGTCAAGGCCTACTTCATGGGACATAAACTCCCTCACAATTCCAAGCTGTGTTTGCAAAAGTGAGCATATTCAATGTCTCAGAGAAACCCTCGAACAGAAAGCCAGAAGTACTCAATCGCCTGCGCTAAGGGATTGTGGGGTTCCACCGTCAGGCAGACGGCTGCAGCAGCGCTGGCTAAAACAAAAGGAGGGGCACGAGAAGTGCTTAATGTCCAGGTGTTTTACTGCAGAACAGAATCTTTCAAAGTTAAGATTATTCCACTTTCTCCACCCCCAACTGCAAAACATTTGGCCCATCCTAGAAAGAAGATTTTGATATAACGGGAGTCTCTACATGTGCCTTCCGAAGCCGGTGGGAGTGGCGAGGGGACAGCGGTGCAGGCTGAATGGTCTCAGTTACTAGATATCGACGCGACAATCCCCAGCCTGGCATTCCTCTTTGCCACTCATATTTTTGAGAAAATTTTATTTTCCACAATCCTCAGACTGTTCATATAAAATTGTACTAATAATCTACTTATTAGTCTCATAGCATATCAGGAGATAGAAATAATATAATGTTTATGAAAGGTGTAAACACCATAACGAACAAATTAACATAATAGCTAGTTAATACTAAGCATTTTTTATGTTCCAGTCACTATAATAAGTGTTTTTTAATCCTCAAAACTGCATTGTAACTAGCTTCTGTTGACCTCATTTTATAGATGAGGAAACTGACGCACAGTGAAGTTGGGTAAGATACACACACACACACACACACACACACACACACACGCACACACACACGCACACTTAGTAAGTGACTAAGCAAATATTTGAACAAAGCTATCAGACTCCAGAGCACACTGTTTTTAGAGCAACTGCTTTCCGATTTTTTTAACATTCTGTTTGTGTGACAAATAATTTACATAAAGTAAGGCAGCAGGAGGAGGCAGACTGGCCATGACTACCTGCTGCAAAGCGATTCACCACAGGTCTCTACACAGAGGCTTTTTATAGAAAACTAGGTTGGGATAACAAGAAAAAGGGATGCTGCAGTAAAAGTGGTTGGTCTGCAGGGTCTACAACTTGGAAGAGAAGTGATACAATCATTTTAAATTGCACAATTTGTTTAAAACCACATGTCCCACAAGCCAGCACCCCCCAAAGCAGGCCTCCCATGTGTTGTTCCTTTGCAATTTGCCCTTTCCCTGCCTCCCTAAGCATCCTGATTTTTTTCTCATATTCTTATGTATGACTTCATTTCTTATCTCCCCATTTTTGGCTTTGCCTCATCTTTCCAACCAGGATCTTGACATGATTTTTTAACCTTCTTCTATCTTTTTTTTCACTAAGCTTCAGACTCTGCGTCCATCATCAACATTTTACACTGGATAAATACCCCCCCGATTTCTCACACAGCCTGGGACCATCAATCGCTGCTTAGCTCCTGACTGGGAAAGAAGGATGTCTTATTGAGTTGGCCCTTTGCATAAAATATAGATTTGATGGGGAAAATAGATTCTAATATTACACATTTCTTCTTGGGATATGGTCTGGTACCTATGAAATTTTTTATTGAAATGTACAGCACTAGAGTGATGACCATTCAATGGACAGACTCCCTCCAAATGTTCTTAACATTTGTACCAGTGCTCCTAAGGGTGAAGTTTCTCTTTACCATTCTCAAAAGGATAATTCATATGTAGCTCTGGCCTGGAAATGTGATAAATGCTATGTCCACTTGTGGCTCCAAGGGGACTAAGTGGTGGTGAAGATGGTAACAGAAACTGCCAAACTGAGAGTCACAGCATTTCACACTTCTTTCTGAGAAGAGAATAAAAGCCATGGAAGAGATTTCGATACCCTTTATCTATCAGCTTTCAACACTTTACAAGAGCAGTGGCCATGACAAGGAGGTGTTAAAGGTCCCAATCTTGCTACTGTCTGTGAATTCAGGCTTCAGCAAATGAGTACACATATTTGAGATGATGAGAGCCAGTTTTCTCAGGGGTAGTGAAGAGAATTACAGATAAGGAAAAGGGAGAGACTAGAATATATCTAGTGGTGGTGTTGATTTGAGATTGACATAATCGGCATGAGCACAAGGTTAATAATTGATATAGATATTTACTGGCTTTGTTGCTGAATGAATCCAGAAATAATAACACACTATTAGCAATGAGTATATCTAGTGAGGGGGCTCCTTGAATAAAAGGCTGATTCTAGGGTTGGAGCAGGGAGAGTGAATGATGACCTTAGGATATTGATGGACCGGTGTATGCTAAAAAATAAAAATAAAAAATCATGGAAACATACCAAAAAGGCACAGGGAGATGGACTAAAGTTTTCTGCTAGCCAAATTTGGAACAATTTGAACATCAAAATGAATTAAAATAGTAATGGATTATAAAACATTGAATAGGATAAGAATCCTTGAGTCTGTATTGATTAGATAGATGATAGATTATTGACTGATTGATAGATAGATAGATAGATAGATAGATAGATAGATAGATAAGAAGGAAGGATAGAAGGAAAGGAAGGAAGGAAGGAAGGAAGGAAGGAAGGAAGGAAGGAAGGAAGGAAGGAAGGAAGGAAGGAAGGAAGGGACAATCCTTTTTTTTAGTAGATTGCTAACAAATAAATATGGATGAAACAATGGAGTTAGAAAATTATAAATGGATTATAAATCTAGTGGATGAATATCTGATGACAAAATATTTATATACTGTCAAAGACAAAGTAACTCCCCACAAATTAACAAAGTAGAAAAGAGTAATTTTGCAACAGAGAAATTTAGCAAATATGACTTTAACCAAGTTAATTGCAGTTAATATAATCAATATTGGGACCAACCCACATCACATGCTTTTTGATGTGATGCACTAAGAAGTGTGAATATCACTTCTGGGATACTTCTGCCAAAAAGATACAACCTGAATTCAGTTATAAAAAAACACTATACAAACTCAAACTAAAGGGCAGTCAAAGGCATCGAGGTCAAGAAAGACAAAAAAAGGCTGAAGAACTTTTCCAGATTAATGGAGATGAAAGAGCCATTAGTATGACATGTGTGATCTTGAATTGGGTCCTGATCCAGAAAAGAGAAATAGCTATAAAAGATATTATTAGTATAATTGATGAAATTTGACTAGACTGTAGGTTAGATACTAGAATTGTATTGATGTTAAATTTCCTGATTTTGATTATTATACTGTATAGGAGAATACATATAAATTATATAAGAGCATACCTTTGAAATTAGGAAATGCACACTGAAATATTTAGGGGTAAAGTGTGGCCACATTTACAACTCAATCTCAAATGTCTCAGAAAACTGATGAGAAAGAGAGAAAGAGAAAGAAAGAATGTAAACAATTTCTGAAGCTGTATAAAGGGCGTGCATGATTTCCTTATACTATCTTGCAATTTTTCTGTAACTTTGAAATTGTATCACAAGGTATTTCCACCACTTGAAAGTGGATAGTTTCCTGTAACAGAAGGAAAAATAAATGGATTTGGAATGGGAAGAACCAGTTCATGTGAAAGTAAAGTGGAAACTAACATTTCTGTATTACCAAAATAACATAACTCTTTGCATCATAGCTATAACCAAAGTGCTATAAAATCTCTAATGAAAGCAAGGAGCATATCTGGAACTTCGAAACTCAGTCTTCAAGTTTGTAACTTCACAGGGAAACTGGAAGTGCTTTAAAAGCAGTTTTTCTTTTTTCTTTCTTTTTTTTTAAGACTTGTGAGAGTTCCTCATGCTCAGTATTTCCATTGAAATATTGAGATCAACACAAGATAAAACCAGAGCAGTCTGTCGTTGTAATAATTGGGGAAGCCTTATCTTTACCTTGTGTTAATGGGTGCCCTCATTTAGCACAGCTGACGGGCTGACGTCAGTACTGAAGTGTGATGGGAAGAATGGTCAGCAGTCCTCCTCCACAAATAAAGCTTAGGTTCTTTAAAATTTTGTAATAATTTGCTTCCTTTTTCTTGTTCAGTGAAAGAGGGCTAAGTGTACCAAGCACTACTTGCTATAGGCACACACAAATACATTGCTTCATTTGAATACTGGGAACTAATTATTATCGTCTTATTTTATAGATAAAGATACCACAGTTCTTTCTGGCTGGTTAAGTGACTTCCCAGTCATCATAAAATAAATAGCAGTCTACCCAACTTCAGAATACCTGCTCTTTCTACCACATTGTCCTGCCTCTACATGAAGAGGTGCTACTTCTGGAAAGTGAATCAGGCTAAATCAGCCTCAGGAACACCTTCTTCATCAGGAAGAGTTAGTTTTAGGGTGATGAGAAGGTGTTGGGCATGTACGCGCTAAGAAGATCTAGAAGGAGTAACTGAAGAGAACAAAAGCAATAAATACACATTCCACTCTGTTTTCAGCCATCTCAGTTTTCTTCTCACCTACTTTAAATTTCTTAATTACCCAGTTGCTCATTCCTTTTTTGCTTTTATGCTTTGAAATACTACTACGGATCTGAGAAGCAGGATAAAAATCTTTGTTCTTAGTAAATATGTATATGGAAACTTCCCAGCTAAGAAGTAATCCAGTGAAAGCAGCTACTGAGGCAGCCCACAGTGGATGGGCTGGATAGGACATTAGTTCCAAGTTCTCTGGGTTTGGCTTTGAACATAAGAAACAGAGAGTGTCTCTCTACACACTTAATGCCCATAGTACACACACACACACACACACACGCACGCACGCACGCACGCACGCATACACACATACACACAGCGAACATAACAGAAGCTGACAGATCACAAACTCTACAGTTTGATAGAAATATATCCAACTCTTAGCTTCTCCATTCATAATTGCTATGGTCCTATGGCAATGATGCTCACTTCAAGAATTTAAACCAGAAGTCAAGAAGTAAAAGATTGGAATGTCACTACATCCTCAGAAGGATAACGCCTCAGGCTTATCTTTTGTCTAATGGGAGTCAAGTATTATCCCTGCTATGTCAAAGGTTATTGTGATACTCAAATCAAATATTAAGGTGCTTTGTACATTACTCAAATCATATACTCAAATCAAATATTAAGGTGCTTTGTATGCATTACATCCCATACAAATATAAAGGGTTGAAATAATATTTTCTCCATTGTCCATAAGTAACTTGACACTGAGCTAAGAGTCAATTGGTATAAGATATAAAATAATTCACTGCACTGTCTAGAATGTAATAATTCCTCCATGAGATTAATCCCCACCAGCAAGAACCATTTCTGGAACATCATAGGCATGCAACAAATAATAAATATGCTCAGATACATAACTGGAAGTGGAAGCCAAAAGATCCTATCATACTGTGTTGGTTCCTGAAAGGCATCTTGGAAATACCACACCCTAGCACAGCGTCTGGCACGACACTATTGTAATGGTCAATTTTATTTATCAACTTGGCTGGGCCATGGGACCCAGATACTTAGTCAAACATTATTCTGGATGTTTCCGTGTTTTTTTGTTTTTTTTTTTGAATGAGATTAACATTTAAATCAGTAGACTTTGAGTAAAGCAGATAGATTACCTTCCACAAAGTAGGTGGGCCTTGTCCAATCAGTGGAAGGCCTTAATACAACTGACTGGCCCCTCTTGAGCAAGGAATACTGCCAGTAGACTGCTTTGGACTCAAACTGCAACTTTTCCCTGGGTCTCCAGCCTGATGGCCTACTCTGCAGATTTTAGATTCATGAAGCCACCACAATCACATGAGCCAATTCCCTAAAATACATCTATAAATAATACATCTTGTTGATTCCGTTTCTCTGGAGAATCCCAACTAATACAACTATCAATATTCAAGAGATATCAAGTTTTTGATCCCCAAATGAATTATTCTTTAACTATTAAAATATTTCACTCTAGAAGAATCTTTTTGTCTTTTAAATAAAAATTACTTCAAAAATGTTTCTGTATTCAATTATCCACTCCTTCCTAAATATTTCTCCTCATTTAACATTTACAGAAAGGAAGAAAAATTCTGCATAAAGCAGATGGAGGGCCACATCCAAATTTAGCAGTGGTGAGAGTCCAAAATACTGATATATTACAAATTTAAAAGTTATAAAATATTAACTCCATTGTAAGAATATTGCTTGTTGACTAGAGAAACGTAAGGAAACTTTTTCCTCTCTGAAAATACTGGACTTATAAAGAGGAATTGAAGTTGAATTCATTCATTCTGCATCTAATGTAGAAAAATGGCACTGAAATTTTGAAAAGAACATGAAATTGCTGTACTTTCTAAGTGTCTATGAATAAAATAGGTGAGGAGAAAGAGAAAAATTCAATCTAACACAGAGTAATTTTCACCTTTCCTTCTCTGAAAAACATACATGAAAGGTCATATGTTGTCATGGAAACAGTAAAATAAGAAGTCTGCTCTCAAATGCTTGAAGTTAGGTGCAAGATTGTCAAATATGGGCTGTTTGTATTTGCCTCTTACAGAGTAGAAAACACTGGTAATGATTTGGTACATAACTATCTTTTGTATTTATTCTAAATCTTCCCTTACTTCGTGTTTAGTGTCTTACAACTTCCAAAAGTTATTTTCTCTGATTTTCCTTTGTAGAACTTTAGAGAAGGCACCTAGCCCAGATATTATGCCACCGGGTTAAAATCTAACATATAGAGTTTAAAGTTTAAGGTCATTTGAAAGAATTTAATGCAAAGCAAATGCCTGTTCAAATTCATGTACTCATGCTCACAACACAAAATACACAAAGAAATAGTTGTAATTGCTTAGCTGTCAAAACCATGGAGTTTAGGGTAAGACACACCCCTGAATCTGAGTCCTGGTTTTTCCCTTTATTTACTGAGTGACCCTGGTAAAATACTTAACTCCTCCCTAATCTGTTTACTAATATATAAAATGAAACTAATTGACTTACATCTTTTTAGAATTTTTGAATAAATATTAAGTAATATAGACCCCAAAGCACTGCTATTAGTCATTATTATTCCCTTCCAATCACTCACATTAGGGATAGGATCAGAGCCTGGATAACTGAAAGTGACCTTTAACTCACAGATCCCTTCTACTGCTTTTGAGCCTCATGGTTGTGCATATTTTCACCATTCTTGATCATTGACAGTGATTCCCATCAGAAGCCTAGAATTCTTTCTCTGACCCTCAAAGAGCCCATAATCTACCCAGGTGTTGCCTATCACTCTTAAGTTGCATGCTACCAATCAACCTAGAGCCACTGAGCCTTAAAAGCTGGAAGAAACTTCAATACTCTTACTTCATGGTTTAGAATGTAGTGTGGTTGAATATCCCACTGCTAGTGAGAGGTAGAGCTCAATTTCCCAACTTCTAATTCAGAGCTCCTGCCTTTGCACCTCACAAACACGGACCCAAGAAAAGCCAGAATGTACTGCCCCTTGCATATACTATGCTGCCCCTAGCATACACTATGCTAATTTCCATTGCTCTGTCTTTTCCTTGGAGAGAGCAGTTTTCTTCAAACTTAGATACCAATGTGAGTACATGAAATTATCCCAAGGGTCAGAGCAGCAGGAATATTTGAAAGAATTGATTTCTAGCTCCTCGACATCTGTATCTTCTTTTTCTTAAAAGTGATCTGCCTGAAACCCTACTTTTCTTTTACTTTACAGAAGAAATTTGTATTCTTCATTCATCCCACTACTTACTGTGGTGCATTATCCCAGACTGAAAAACCTTCTCCGGGCAAAGTGGAAGGCTCCTGTAATTATTTGTCAAATCATCCCAAACTTTTCCTTGTCTTAAGCATATTTATGGTAATAGAGAAGAATGGTGTGAAAAGGGATAGTAGCAAAAGTCAAGATGTTCTAAAATTGGACACATGATAAATAAAAGGCGAAAGGAATAGCAATTTAATGACTTTACCTTTACCATCCCCAACTATTATCCAAAAATTCATCTTCTTTGAGGCAGAGCCCTATGAGAAGAAAACAGAGTGTAGTTAAGAAATGCTGAGTGCTAAGAATTTTGGATCTCGTATTAAAATGCATGAAAATTTTGCAGCTATTTCTAATATACATCCTTGGAACATACATTTAATTGAAAAGAAAAGACCTTTAAACAGCCAAAGTCATATAACTTTGCTTCTTTTACATGCAATTAGTGTTTTTCAGGACTATCGAATTTTCCAAGTTTCACTGTATAAAATCCACATGCATCAAAAAGTTTGATGCTCCATCTAGATCCTCCTCTGGTCAGATGAAACATGCCCAAATTGCTGATGGATCACAGCAGTCTCTTCCCATCTCCTCCCCTCCCCTCCTTGCTTTTTTGTCTCTCATATCTTTCCCCTTCCCACAAGTCCAGACTACAACTAACTAATTCACTGGCTATCATTGTCCAGGAGATTGTTTGTAGTGTTACACATGCAATTTTGCTCTATATTGCAAGAAGCGAATCACTTTTCAGTTTCAACTGCCAGTATAGACAAACTTTGCAGACTAAAAGGCTTTTAAAAATTATTCCCATTTAATGGAGCAAGGGGAGGAGGGTGGTGTGGGGAAGGCAGCTGCTAAATGACAGCAGAGAAGCAGTACAGATACATGAGTAGAAAAACATATTCTAGGATCCATTTCCAGGGGTAAATGATGCCACTCTTAAGGCTTCTGATTCTGGGCAATGTGAAATAGCAAGGTTCAGATTTATTCTCTTGCCTGAAACCACCAAAAAGTTGAAAGAATATATGAAGCAATAGTTTTCAAGACGTTGGACATCAAGCTAATAAAGAAAGTAATCCCTGAGAAATGGAAAACAATTGAGATGAGCCCTACAATCACCCAGCTTACTGCTGTGAGAGAGTTTCTAGGCCTTGATGCAGAGGATGACACAAGGCCGAGCATGGTAGAATTCTAGAGCTGAGAGTCTGAGGTTAACAAGGCAGCTATAGTTTGCAGGACAGAACACTGAAGAGGAGAGAGCTTACACACAGAGAAAAAGAACTCCAAAGATGTGGAGAGAGAATAAAAAGGTAAACCACGGACTGGAAGACTGGATTACAAATTGCATATCTCATTAAGGATTTGTATCCAGAATATATCAAGAAGCATTAAATTTAATAATAATAAAACTAAAACTAGAATTAAACACCATTTTTAAATGGGCCAAAAGTTTGAACAGAAGATACACAGATCACAAATAAACACATCAAAAGATAATAAGAAGAAGCCACTAACTCACCAAGTAAAATAGTTAAAGACCTCATTTTAAGTGTTAGGATGGAGAGGAACTAAATCACTTTAAAAACAGTTTGAGTTTCTTTAAAAATTAAACCTACAATTTTGGATGATTTATACTCTTCTCTCCTGGGTATTTATCCAAGAGAAATGAAAGCAAATGCCCACACAAAGACTTGAACACAAATGTTTGCAGCAACTTTATTTATAATAACCCCAAACTGGAAACAATTAAATATCTATTAAGTAGTGAATGGATAAACAAATTGCAATGTAGTCACGTAACAGAATTGTACTCATCGATTTCAAAAAAAATGAACTGTTGATATATACAAGTTTTATGAATCTCAGAATAATTATGTTGAGTGAAAAAAATCAGACTAAAGGGTGTGATTGCATTTATATAAAATTCTAGAAAATGCAAACTATAGTGACAGAAAACAGATTAGTTGTTGCCTGGGGACAGAGTGAAGGTGTCAGCTAGAGTCCAGAGAAAGAAGTTACAAAGGGGCATGAGGACATTGTCAGGGGCAGGGTGGGGAATGATGGTTTCACGGGTATATACATATTTCAAAACTTATCAAGTTCTATGTTTTAAATATATGCAGGTTACTATATGTAAATTATAACTTAATAAAGCTGCTATTTTTAAAGAGATGGAAGTGAATGCTAATGTGAATTTCCATACCTAACAGAGATTCTGGCATTTTGGGGTGGGGGGTAGGATGAGGCTTTCTCTAATCCCTTTTCAACTCTAACAGCCTTCTTCCTTTCCATTTTAGGGCCCTGCTTTCCAGCCCTCCCAGATCACAGTGTTTCCTGGAGCTGACATAACTTACCAATAAACATTTCCGTAATACACACTCCAGGCTTGGCCTCTTCTTCCGCATCTTTTTGGCACTGGAGCCTTGGGGTATATGTCCCAGGGTCAGGTTCTTCATTCCCAACACAAACAACGTGCAGTCATTTCACCTCCCTTACTTCTCAATCTGGAATCCTGCTTGTCTCTGCATTGTGGCTACAGCCAGAACTTGAACTGCAGGGGTGACCGGAAGGGAATAAACAATGCGTCGAAGGAAGTCTGAGGGGAGATGATTTGACCAGGCTTGTCCTTGAATAGCCAAAAGAAATTGTCATTGGATATTTGGATCTTGAAGAGAAAAACTTAGAGGTCAGTGTCCCCATAGGTAGCCATTTAATGTTTGAGGGATCTTTTTCTTGAAGGCTAGCCTGTGGTCAACCACCAGCAATACTATATCTTGAAGTCCGGCTATGTTATACTTCAGTCCTCACCAACCACTAACAACTCAGGGGGGTGAAAAATAAAGAGAAGAAGTCATACAGAAAAATCTGTACAATGAGCAAGTCTATAAGCAAAAACTGTCCTAACAATAAATATCCTGAAGCAAAAGCAGATGTCCAGGACAGAAAAGAACTCAGAAGTTCTAGGCCAAATGTTCCAGTTCAAGATGACAACATAAGAGGCTCCTGAGTTTACCTCTTCCCTGGGACACACTGAATTTGGAGCTAGACACAGAACAATTTTCTCTGAAAGAAATCTGAAACCTAGCCAAGCAACTCCTATATACCAGGCAAATGAGAAAATCCCACACAAAGAGGGAAGAAGAGGCTGAGACACAATTTCATCACAATACCCCCCATCCCCCGTGCAATGACACATGATCTGGATGGAACTCACAATTCAGAGCTTCTCACTGAGGAGTGAAGGGTTTGAACCCCAACTTGTAAGACTTGCACCTGAAATACACCCCCCCAAATGGCTAGCTTTTAAAGCCAAGGGGCCTTGCATCCACAAGACCCACCAGGATACAGGAAATTCAGAAAGGTCCTTAAAAGGCTCACTCAGACTCACCTGGCCACACCCCAGGACCCAGCCCAGAGGCAGCTGACTCAAATGGGTCCAGTCTTTCTGTGAAAGAGGCTTATTTGCTTATCTTAAAAGCTCTGGCCTAAAGAGCAGGTATTTAATTTACTATACAGCCAGGGGACAACTGAAATACTCTCCAAAGACTGCAGAGGACAGAGGGGGCCATCATGCTCTCTCTCCCCAATGGGGCTTGTGCACATATCTAGCGTGACCTAGTTTTTGTGGCTGCTCATCAGGGGATGTCCTTTGATTGCCTGGTCTGGCAAAATCTAGTCTAAGATCTCTTAGATTTAGTTTAAGTCTAGTCTAAGCATTACACCCTTCATGACAATATTTAATAGTGATGACCTATGCATATTAACCCAATATAAAACCTTTATAGTTTGTTATATATGTATTCATAGCAAGCTCTATATGTTCATCACTAAAGGAGACTCAACCCTCCTTAACATATCTTATCGTTGCCTTCCATAAATTCTCATGTTACAATTATCATGGTAACTGTCAATCTTGGTTACAGGGTTCCTAACTGGACACTAAAGTCAAGAGTCTGGTGCTAGAGTTTGGTGAACTCCAAGTAAAATATCTAAAACCTTGAGACAATTTTTGTTCCCCCTACGTGATTATCTCCCATCATTCAAATTCTAAAGTTGCATTTCATCCCAACAGCACTGCCTCCCCGGGCCCCCAGTGGTGGCTCCAGGGGTGGTCTGCACTCATTTCCAACCTGGCGGGAAATTCCTCGGGTGAAGTCTGCTAGAATGTACTGACCATTTCCCTCTCTCGCCTCTTGCCTCTCCTCTGCCTGGATATCATTCTGCATCATCAGATGATAATGGTTCCTTTATCTCATGCTTATCTATGCGGAAATTTCACTTTCTTATATCAGAGCTGATATCAGCTGTCAGTTTTTCTATATGAAAATTAAAATTTGATCTTTAGAGTATTTTCTTTCAAACATTGCTCTCTTTCTGTTTCTATTTGCCATTCCATAGATTTGGACAATGCAGATACCCTGGAAGAATCACTCTCTGTTGAAGATGTATACATTCTCAATGGTCACTACAAAATGCCCTCTTTGTATTGCTGTAGTTTTAACCTTAAAACTTTTTTTTTTTTAATTTTGGAAATAAAAGGATAATTCCAAAGTTGAAGATTTCTGGGTAGATCCTGATTCCCTGAGATGTGTTTTCGTATTCAGCCTTCCTAAAAAATATTTCCTTAACCCTAAAACCATTGAACTATTTTTTAAATTATTTTAATATTTTCAATTACTCTATAATAAAAGGGGAAAGTATCTCTAGAGATGATTAACATTAAAATCCATATACATTAAAAGATTATCAATATGAAATCAAGGATAAATGATTTAGATCAGACTCATCCCTGTTGCTTTGGGGATGATGGATAAATATGGGAAAGAGAATAAAGATGCTGAAGTTCAGTTTTACTAACATCATGATTTGCTTTCTTCTTAAATTTTCATTAAAACAGTATGGCTAAATGTTCTTATATTTTTTTGTGCCAATTTTTTAGTTTATTTAAGTTGATTGACCTCTTTCTCAGAATAAAGTTTTTAAATACATAGAATAAAATACATAGGATTACCAAAGAAAACAGTTGCATTAAAACACAGTTATCAAAATATTTTAAAAAAACAAATCAATGAAGTAGTACTATAATTTAGTTGCCTTTTAAAGACAAGTTAAATAATAAGACCTAATAGCAGATCTAATAAATAACATAATTACAAATGGTGTTGAGCATACACAATATTTTAAAATATCTTTAACAACTGCAATAAGATATGGAAATATCTGCCATGTTTTATTGGTGGTGAGGTCACAGATATGGCTAATACTGCTATGGCTTGTTGCTTATATTCATAAATGAAACAAACAGTAAATTTCAGTTCGCCGTTAGTGAAAATAAAGATTATTTTTTCTCCATCTAAATGTACAGATCTCCTGAACTGTTTCATGGAGGGAGTTCCTCTGCCTTGTATGGTTAAACAAAAACATCTCTATGCATTTATCTATAGATTTACGTTTTAGTTATTCAACTGAGCATTACTGAGGACATACTAATCACCTTAAACTAAGTGAGGGGCTCAGAGCTGCAAGGTAAAAAACATGGTGCTATCTGAAAGAAGCTTTAGTCTAATAGAGTAAGAAAATTTCATAAATTACTGCAATGAAAGATTATAAAGAATAAAAAATTCCGATACAGAGAAAGCACAAATGAGGCGAAGGTTAAATAGGTCAAGTCCCATAAATAGAAAGGTGTCACCAAGCAGACTTATGGGTGATGGGTAGGAAAGAACTACCACGGCAGAGGGAACTTCATAATCAAAAATATTGAGATGTAAAATAGTTCTAAAAGAGTTCATCATTTTCTATGGCTAAGATTTAGTGTGAGGATCTCTTGCCACAATTATACTGTATTCACTGACTATGGAGATGCTTAAGCATAGCCAAATTACTTATAGAAACTCTTTATTCCAAAAGAATTCTTTAAGTAACTGGCTATTACACCTAAGCGTGTGAACTTTTTGTATATTTGTTGAATGAATGAATGAATGAATGAATGAATGAATCGATCAACCAATCGATCAGTCAATAGGGTAAATTGGAACCCTCCAGTGGCTAGTGTAGTAGCTAACAATTCTCATAGGAACCACCAGGTGGCAGATATTTAGTCCAAGAACGGCTGTGAACCAAGAGCAAAATTCAGATGTTGAACTACATAATAGCTTTTGTTTTCTTGATTCTTAACGTCTGAGTTCATTAGAATTAAAGGATTCATGTGAGGAGATGTAGTGAAGAATAGTTTTAGTGCTTTTGTCCTAGAAAAATAACTGTTTATTGAATTGGTTTATAAAATTGAATTTGAAAGTGATAATAACAAATATTCTCCTCTCAGCGAAGGAAAAAAAATAATAACAAAAAGGATTTTCAAGGCTAAGTCATCTCTCTATAGTGTTTTCTACTCACTCTCCAAAATCAGTAAAAGAAGCATTACAACCATGAAAATTATTATATTGTTACATATTATTTTAAGAAATAAAGTACATAAGAGTCACACAGCACAGTGAAGCCTTTCTATTTTGCTACCTAGAAATTGAACCTCAAGTCACCATAGCACAAGTCACCACAGAAGCTCAAGTCACCTCAGAATAAGCAGAAAGGAAGTATCTGAAACACAGCATCCCCATCCATATGTAGGACAAATCCACAAGCCCTCGGTACATAGTTGTCTTAAGTGGGACACTGAGAAAAAGAGAGAGGTCACCCAAAGGAGATTATCTAGAATAGAAACCAGGTCATACAGAGAAAAGCTTCAAGAAATGAAGGTGCTCAGTAGAGACATGTGACAGGAGTCATCGAGGGCTCACATGGGTAAGTCAGACAAGCTACTTTTGCTCGGAATTAGGCAACTGACTTACAGAGAGACAGAGTTCTGCTTTTAAAAGCGAAGGATTTTTTTCATAATTGGAGCTGACCACCTAAGAGAACTCTGAAGTTTTCCTCAATGGACCATTCCAGTAGAGGCTCAAGTGTAATTAAGTATATTAAAACCCAAACAATCTACTTCCAGAGATCACACTCATGTAGCCTCAGTTTTGCGTCAGAAAATAAATCTAACTTAAATAAATAAATCTAACTTAATTTATTTACCCATATAACTGTTTATGCATGCTTATAATAAAGATCATAATACTTAATAGTCACAAATTTACTTTTTGGTCTATCAAAAACATTTGTATGAATTTATCTCATTTATTTAATATTGACGGTGACCCGAGCATAATTCTTGACATAATAAGTACACAGCATCTTTGTGATTGACAATTATCCCTATTTTATATAAACTGATTCGCAGTATATAAATCTCCCATAGTTTATACATTGCAGAAATAGCAAGTTAATTTATACTTTCTCAATCTTTTCCCTGTATTTCTTTTCACAATGCTGCATTATCTATAAATAAATACAAAAAAAAAAAAAAACCCAGCAACATATATATCTGTGTGTGTGAGCAAGAGAGAGAGAAAGTGAGAGAGAGAGAGGTCTCCAAGAAAATCCAAATATAGTAGAAGCAGTCCCAGTTTAACCTATATTACATTGATCTGCTAGAGATATACATATAGAGTCTTTGCGTTTGGACTAAGAAAGTTCCTGATGATGAGTTCTGCTATTCTTCAGAGAAGACTCGTTTAGTTTCACAGAAGAAAGCCCTACTTGCTTCTGCCAAATATACGTGAATATATCTATTTCCTACACATATTTGTGCATATACAGACGTTTCCCAATTAGTAAGCTAAGAAACAGTGCTGAGCTAGTTCAGCATTGGCCAGGGCTAACGTGATACATGGAAGAAACTACAGAAAACACGCGGTACAATGTGAAGCCACCAACAAGGGAAAGGTTAGTTAACGCTATTCAGGGAATGCAGAGCGATCAGCAAGAAGAGGATTAAACTGGGGTCACTGGGAGTTCCCCCTGCACACAGCATGCTGAGTAGCCCATTATATTATTCATGATAATCTGTACCAGCCTGTAATGGCTTGCATAATTATAGGCTATCCAACGAAGTTTACAAATTCAAGTTTTAATTCAAACATAGCCTTTCCTCAGTTTGGTAAATTTACTTGAAGTATTTGTTACAAGCCAGACATTACGTAGAGGGCTTTAC
Organism: Pteropus vampyrus; assembly: GCF_000151845.1. Classification (NCBI taxonomy): domain Eukaryota; kingdom Metazoa; phylum Chordata; class Mammalia; order Chiroptera; family Pteropodidae; genus Pteropus; species Pteropus vampyrus. Next base: position 19,307,353 of record NW_011888782.1, read on the forward strand.
ATGTATGAGTTCACTTAATAACTCAATAAACACTTAATTGCAAACTCCATTTTACAGGTTTGCAAACCCAGAGGGGACAAATAACTGGCACTGGGTCACAAGAGTGAGCCAGATTTTGAACCCAGGCACTCTGACTCCTGAATCATCTAACCAAGATCACTTAGACTAAACACCGTGGATTGGTAACAAAGTAAGTAACATTCAGGTTCAGGGGAAGCACAAGCCTTGGGAGTATGGGTCAGACGGCTCAGCCCTAGAAGAAGAAATGGGCTCCACATATTGGATGGTACCGGAAAGCATTTTGGGTGCAGGGTGGTACAATTAAAGCCCAGGAGAACGCTGGAAATCAGGGTTAGTTCTGAGCCAGTATGATCACAGAGAGAGAGGTACAGGCAGACATCAAGAACCACAGACTGAAACAAGACAGAACCTCCAAGGAGGGGGAAGACCCCCAGGAGAAAACGCCTGAAGTACACAAAAGCCTGATCCTCTCCCATCTACAAAGGCTCCCCTACCCCTAGCCCTGACACACAACTCAGTTCAGCTAGTCGACATCCACGAAGGACCATAGTCAAAGGTAAGCTAACAGCAGAGGTTATAATTTAGCATGTAAAATTTCAGAAACATTTCGAATGGATATGTGCATTTCATTACTAATAAAGAAATTACATTCCCATTTTTAACCTCTCCTTGTTCCCTCTCTCCCCGTTTCTTTGTCTCTCTTTCTCTCTTCTCTTTCTCCTTCTCTCTCCTTCTCTCTCTCTCTCTCTCTCTCTCTCTCTCTCTCTCTCTCTCTCTCTCTGTCTCTGTCTCTCTCTCTCTCTCTCTCTCTCTCACACACACACACACATCTTTCTCCATCACACATATTCATATGATGCTGTCGTATGAGACTGGACAACCCCTCATCAAGGATTCATTGAATGGACACATGGGATGGACATATGTCGTAGTCCTGACAGTGAAGCAGTGTGCTGAGGGAATACTGCAGATATAGGGCCAAAATTAAAATGCTGATTCAATCAGTAAATTTTTGAGGTAGTGTATAAATGAAGTTGACTTGCACCTGTGATTTTTAAGGAACAGACTGGAGCACGCTCAGACTCTGGCCACTACCTTGTCAACACTCCCGTTGCATTTGCTTTTGTGCTCCACAAGATGTACCTTTACAGGCCTACTGAGAATTCCAGGAGCCCTGAAGCCTGACAGCCATCTTCTGAGGAAAGAAGCCCCCTAGTGGCCACTGAGCCACTTTCTTCTGACAAAATCCAATTTATGTGCATTTATCCATTTCATTTTACTTTTAGGTTAATTGGTTTGCCAGGGACTAGAAAAGAGTGAAGACAGCTAAATATGAACTACACATGAATAAGAGAGAGAGCGCAGTTATTTTTAAGATCACTGGTACAAACTCTTGTCATAGCAATACTCAATTTACTGTGGTACTCAGATACTCCAGTCAGATAACTTCTTTTGGGAAATACAAATTACAGGTGAGCAAGAATACAACAGAGCACTCAGCTCGAGGTTGTGTGGCACCAAGCACAATTTTCTCCATGTGCACCTAGTTAAGGACCTAAGACCCAGGAGAACTCTATCACTGATGAGTTCATATTCATTCAGCATATATTACTGAGTCAATCCTTTGTCACTCGTTTAATTCAAGGTCTAAATATATAGCAGAATAAAACAGACAGGATCCTTGCCCTTGTGGATCTTACATTCTAGTAGCGATGAAGTCAATATACATTAAACAAAGAAATACTTTCATTTTAGATGGTGGTAAATTCTAAAACAAAAATATAGGTCGGTATTTAGCTAAGAGGAGGAGTGACTTTATATATTGATTGGTGGAAATCTCCTAGAGAAAGTTATATTTGGGCTAAGTGCTAAATGATATGAAATACTTAATCGTGTAATTACGTGGGGGTGAGAACATGCTTAGCACGTTCCAGAAACAGCAAGAGGTCCAGTGTGGGGAGAAAGTAATGAGAAGGTAGCATGGCAAAAGGTAGAAAAACTGATGGAGCCAGATCATGTAGGAACTTCCAGACCCTAGCAAGAAGTTTTGAATCAAATTCTGAACATGCTAAAAAGCAATTGGGGTAGAGAGGGTCACATATAGGAGGATGGGGGAGGGTGAAGTGGGAAGACTGGACTTTGGGTGGTAAACACACAATAGAATGTACAGGTGTCAAATTATAATGTACACCTGAAAATTATATAATTGTATTAAACATCGTTACTCCAATAAACTTAATTAAAAAAAAAAATCAACTGGAGGATTTTAAGCCAAGGAGTGATATCTGATTTCTCTTATGAAAGTTCACCGTAGTGCCATGGGGGAAATGGATGGCTGGGGGGAGGGGAAATGAAGCAGAAAATCCAGTTAGGAGGTCATTCTTGGAAATGTCAAATGATCAGCATGCAATATTAAATTGAGGTCACTGGGAGTTTCTAATATATTTAGCATACTGAATAACCCATTATGATATTTACATTTTTATCTAAAAACCAAATATCTAAAAGTTTATATATTCTCAGGGTATTCCAGTAAGGTTTACTGAATCAAACATTATTCTTTTTTTTGCCATTGCTGTTGTTAGTTAGGCCTTTGTGCTAATTTCCCTTTTGTTGACAGACAGATTTTCTAGTGTTAGAAAACCAGGAGATAGTATTTAACTCTCAGCTCAACCACCATTTGCCAGGCGACCTCGAGCATATCTCTGAGCCATTTTGGGTCACAGTCTCTTTTTCCAAGAATAAGAAGGGTCAGCATAGTCTCATCTGGCTCTGAAATTATATCATTGTTCAGATCACTTGTAGTAATTAGAGCTTGGCCTCAATTAGCTTTGTCATTTTTTATTCAGAAGGGAAAATTAATTGACCATGAGCCCAGTAACCTAAATATTGGTTATAAATTTGTGCTGGCTTCATATAATAGTTTCATTTCCTTCAGTGCACTTATAACTCTCTAAAAATATCTAGTTTATTTGTTTTTTACTCCTACCTTCATAATATATGTTTCATATAGCAAAGACCTCCTCCATTAAAAAAAAAAAAAAAAACTCTGTATGTTCAGCCTCTAGAGAAATACTTAGAATATAGTAGATGTTCAATAAATATTAGCTGAATGGATGCATGAATGAAAGATTTATTACCTTGGTGGGAACCCCTATGTACTAGGAGGCACAGAAATTTAACAATCAAGTTTTATTTATAAATTGTGAAAGACAAGTACTTTTCATAATTTTTAAAGTCATGGAATCCTTTGTTTAATTAAAACCTTGCATAAAAACAAAATACAAAAACTTGGCTCCAGTTGAAGAAGAGATGGAAAGCCTAGAATTTTGCCCAAACACCTCTGTTTTCCAATTCCCTCTCAAGCATCCACTGAGATACCTCATTATAATCTGAAAACTGCTGAATCTCTTGACTGCCAAGATCTTTACAATTCCATAGAAGCTAGAGTTGATTAAACCTCAATAACTTGTTAGTCCTGCCCTATGCTTGCCACCCTATTCAACAACTTAGTCCTTGCCGACCACTTCCAGAAAAAGAAATTCACATCCTCTAATATTTGAATATCTCTGTTAGAAAGTGCGGCCTTCATCTGGTAAAAATCTATCTCCCTGGGCTTCATCCAACCCTCATGAATCTCAGATAATCACTTCGTTCTCTTTCCCACAGGACAAATTTTTATTGATTGGTTTCCATAATGGTTTAGGATGAATTAAGCAGAAGTATATTTCTCTCTTAAAATATTTTTCTGGGATTATTTACATCAATCTCGCTCAGGGATTAAAAATTCTTTCATGGGATTGTACTTTTAAAAAGCAGCTAATATGTGGGGAGTGGTGACATGGAAGTTAAAAGGACAGAGAGGCTCATTCTATGATGCATTCATTAAAAACCTTACTCAAACATCTCAGGTAGGTCTCATTACTGAGGTGTACTTTTCCTTCTAAAGACTGAGTCCCTGTTGCTCCAGATCCTGCCAAGACAACACCAAATTATTTATGGAAATTAGACCAAAGATTTGGATAAATTTTTCCCCATCTACTCAAGTTCTGCACATAAAAGAAATGAGGGCAGTAGTTAGCAGCCAGAGGCCATACTACTTTTCCTGAGATTTTAACATAATAGTATTAACTGTTATGTTATATAAATAACTATAACCCCAAATTACCTTCCTTCACTTCTGTATCTTCCTAGGAATTTCGGGGTATCCAAATGTTATATGGCTAGTCGACACTGGAAAAGAGATTCAGGTGTACATTTTGAAAGCAAAAGGAGTTACAGTAAGTCAGGTAATACATTTATCTGGAAGGAGATTTGGATAAATATTTGAAAAGAAAAAAGAGTCATAGAAGAGCTAAGGGAAGTGGGACATTCATGACTCTTTAGTTGAGATTTTAACTTTCAGAAGAGGTGACATCAATTACAATTGATTATGAAAAGCTGATTTCATCATTACTTGTAATTCTCCCATTCTCATGGCTTAAGCTTTCTTTTCCCATCTGATGAATTCTGATTCACATTTCCACAATGATCTCAACTACTACATTTTCTGTAAATCCATGGGAAGCATTCACTCTCTTCTCTAAGCTCACACATATGCAGTCCATACATCCATGTTATTTCTCCTCCTGTATTTAGAATCTACAGCTCTATGGCCATGCTACCCTGAACAAGCCCGATTCTGTCTGATCTCGGAAGCTCAGCAGGGTCGGGCCTGATTAGTACTTGGATGGGAGACCACCTAGGAAGACCAGGTGCTCTAGGCATAAAAACTAAAAAAATAAGGGATTGTAAGCTGACAAGGTCCTTGCAATCTGTGAGGTCAACCAAGGGTTGCCTCACCTAAAAAAATCAGCAAATATAAAAGCCAATCACCTAACCACGGCTCCAAATACAAATGTACCTTCTAAATCATGAAAAAAAAAAAAAAAAAAAAATAGAATCTATAACTCCCTGTCTTCTTGTTCTATGAGATCTTCAAAGGCAGGAAACATGTCCCGCTCTTCTTTGTTCTTCCAAATCCTACCACTATAACTGGAACATTGTGGACAGTCAGTAAATGTTTTTTGAGTAAAAGATAGAAAAAGTAAGCTTGTTTCTGTCTGGATTTCTCAACATCTTATTTCTTCCATAGCTGGTTTATAAATTTAATCTTCCTCAATGTGTTCAAGTCACTTGGGTAATTTTTCTGAACCCCAGGAACTCCAGGGGTCCTTTTTGTTAGCTTTAATGTCAGAGCTTTCCATATATCTTTCTGGATGTTGTCATTAACCCACTCTTTGGGATTACATTCTCTCTTTCCAGGCATCCAAATTCTAGATATATCTACTGTCATCTAAACCCAGTGGTGACAAGTCAGTAGCAAATTTCCACAGTGAATTTCTAAAGCCTACATAATGGTTTTTTTTTTTTTCCCCTCCTGGAAATTCTGTTAACATTTTCTTAAATATTCCTTTGTGGGCATAATCTCTATTTTGATCACCAAGAGGACACTCCATAAACATACTTTATTTGACCTAGATTTAATAAACTCTAATTTTAGGAGCATTTCTCTGTGCCAATCTATGAAAAGGTCAAGTGAAGTAACTAACTACACCTAATTTCTATGTCCAGTTTGCTCAGTTCTAAGCCCAGGAGTTTGCACCTGGTGGACCTTCAAGATATAGAATTTGCACAATTGAACCAGCAAATTCTACTTGTCTCTTGACTTATTTGTACAGCTCTGTGTAAATCTTCTAAAAAAGTCTCCACTTCTATCTCTGACTCAAATTTTCCACTGCGATAGTTCGTAATTTTGAACCAGGCTACTTAAACTCTAACCTGAATTGGTTCCATAAATCCTTTACACAATTTTGACTCATCTATAATTAATCATAATAATAAAATTGTTAAATTCCATTTATTTCTAATGCCATAAATCTTTCATACCAGATAATTTGTGGTATGCCATGATTAGCAGAGTAGCATAATTAGCAAATTCCAGAGACCTAGAGCATGACCTTGGATTGAATTCTGCTAGTCCTCCTTATCTCATTATCAGTAACTCCAACAGAGGATTAGAAAGGCTGTTACATATAAATCCTTTCCTTCTGGCTCTTTCCTGAGAGCCATATTACAACAGTGAGTGTCTCTCCTAATATGCTTTCTAGTTTCCGCTGCTTTTTGTGACTGTCAAGTTTAAGTTCAGTTAAGTAAAATGATAGTTGAATTCATTTAAATGTATACAACATTGCTCAAAATATTTTATATATACGTAGTATATATAATAACCCCATATAAAAACCGATTCTACAATCAATGCAAGCTGTTGGTTCTTTTAAAGACTAGCCCTAGAGCTAATACACTGTCGCTTTCAATGCATTCTATTGGCCAAAGCCAGTGCTAACTTCATGGGCATATGACCTGTGCAGTTGTACAGGGCTCCATGCTTAGAAAAAGGCCCTGTGTTTAGTTTAATGCTCTACTATCACCACCTTAAAATTCCTAATAATATTTTTAACAAGGGGCCCCATATTTTCATTTTGCACTAGGCCCCCACAAATTATGGATTTAGTCTTAGTCAAAACAAATCACAAGGCCAGCCCAGATTCCAGAGAAGGGGAGACAAGAGATTGAGGTGGTCTACTTATTGATGGGTTAGAGAGCATAAATGTTCAGAGAAGAAAGAAACTGATCTTTGGAGACTAACATGTATTGTTTTACTAGGAAGGAAACTAAGGTGGAAGCAGGAAGCAACTTTCACCAACTCACATAGCTGGTCATTCGTATCACAGATATAGCTCTGGTACCCAGTAGGCAACCGTGGTGCTTAGTCCAGAGCACACTGGGGATACAGCCCTGAAACTGAAGGAGCTCCTACTCTTCTCGTACAGTCACTGGAAATGACTATTGCTACACTGAGAGCTGATTTAGACACAGTTTATCTCCTTTCACTATCTCAGCACCCAGTTTAGTTACCCTGGCTTGAAATCTCTTCAACAACTCCGATACTGCAGACTCCAATGCCTAAAAACAGCCATCTGTTCTTCATTCCACTTGGGCCAGTTCGTGCCTCCTTCACTCCCGGTCAGGAAAAATGCACGTGGGAGAAGAGAAAGACTGAGGATAGGGAGAAGATCTGACACAAGTTAGAGGAGGACCATAAATGCTGAAAGAAAGTAAGGTCAAGAGATAAGACCCTCCTATCATGAGCCTGAAGATGAGATTCAACAGGATAAGGAAATGAAAAACAATTAGAGCAGGATTAGCTTGTAAATTTGAAATCTTAGAACTATAGCAATGTCTAGAGATTTATTGTTAGGTAATCTAATGGTTTGATAGGCTGAGGAATCATAAAAGTATATGGGAAATATATGGTCATATTTTGATTTTCGATTAGTCTCTTGTGAATGAACATTTTGTTTTTTCCATTTTTGTGCTGTTACTGACAGTACTACCTGGAGCCCATGCATTTTAGGGTAGAAGTTCAGTGCCCAAGCCCTTCATCAACACCTAGAAGGCCTCATTCTAATTCTGCCTGTGCTAACCAATAGCTAAGTGACATGGGACAAGACACTTCTCTTCTGTTGTCTTATTTTTCTCATGTGCAAAATTGTGGAAGGAATAGTGCCTAGCTCGTTAAGTCTTGGGCCGGATTAAATGGGATTCCTGGTGCTCAAAATAGACTCTGAAACACTGTAAGTACTCAATAAATGCTAACCATTGTTAATTTGTCATATGTCTATTCCAACATATTTATGGGTTAAAATAATTCTACCTTTGAAATTACCATGTCAAGTTTTGAAAGATATCTCAAATTGCCCTTGAAATTTTGCATTGTGCCTGTTTCTCCACATCTATTTCAATTTATCAAATTATTTAATTTTTGCTGAATCTGTTTAGTGATTTAATTTTAATAAATTTGTTAATTGAAATATCTTGAGAATATTCACATCTTTAGATACCTGTCTTTCTTTTCCTGTTTCATGACTTCTCATTTTTCTATTGGGTGGTTCATTGCTATGTTATGAATTTGGAAAATTAATACCAAAAAATGTAAAAAAGAAAAAAAGCCTTTATCCAAATGGATTTCTTTCAAATACCCAGAAAGTTTGTCCTTTGTCTCTTATCTTATACTATTTTTTGTCATAGAGTTTTAGGCGTTCCCTTAGTTTTTTTAGGCAATAAAAACTTTAACTCTTCTTTTGATACTGTGTTATGAGTATATATTTTTTGCTTTTATGTTTTTGATCATTCTAGACCTTATGGTATCGATGAATAAAGTGGGGTACTTTAGGTAGTATTTGTACAGCCAACATCTGTGATGATGTGAGATTTGAGCCAAGAACAATAGGAGGAGAATGAGCTAGCCATGTGCAGAGGCACAGGGAAGAGGAGATGCAAAGACCTTATAGACCTGTTATGTCCAAGCAACAGCAAAGTGGTCAGTGTGGCTGAGCAATCCAAGTGTCCGTGGGGAGAAACAGGCAGAGATCGGCTCTAAAGGAAATCTTCGTCACCACAGTTTTTGTCCCTGTTGTATTACAGTGGCCTCTATTATAAGTGAACCAATGTCAGACAGGAACTCAGGGACCTACTAGCACAGAGAGTGGTGTCTGTGGCATGAATAAAAGTGACTTACCCATTAGAGTGAAGGGAAGTTAAAGCAGAGTTTGTTAATTTTTCAAAATGAGATAATTTTAAAGCAAAAGTCATGAAACAGAAAAAGAAATACAAATGACGATATGCGTTATATCAAATAACCCAATGAGATATTATGTGTAAAGAAAAAAGAAAAGGCTACACATAATGGCATATACTGGAAAATTCTCCAAAACAAATGCATTATGGAAATATACTATGGAAAAGTTACTAATCAAGTAATTCCAAGAAATGCAAAAACTATATCTTTCTTGATGAACAGGTAAATGGCATTATTGTATGGAATAACCACTGCAGTATGTAGTTATACATGATTTACATGTGTGAGAAGACGTGAGAGTGTGTGTGTGTGTGTGTGTGTGTGTGTGAGAGAGAGAGAGAGAGAGAGAGAGAGAGAGAGAGAGAGAGAGAGAGAGAGAGAGAGAGAATATGAATGTGTATGTTCCAAGGAAATTTCAGAAGAACTAATACAAGGTCTCACTGACCTTTTCTCTAGCTTTCGAATTCCATCAACCACAGACAGACTCTGCAGTGTGCAACTGGTGCTGCTCATTGAGCCACAATCCTGGAATGAATTGGTTTAATTAAGGTGAGACTATTGTGTGCAATAGTCATGCTTAATCTCCTAAATCAATGAACCTGCCATGCTATACTTTAGATTTTAAAGCAGAGTGTTTTCTCCAAGAACAGTTGCTAAACGATGAACTAAACACCAATGTGAGGAGTAGAGAAACCCTGCCAGTGGGAATGGTAAACTGCACTGTTTTTAAAGAAGTTTCCTGTGAACACAGCAACAGGAACACTGGAATAGGCTTTCCATACCTGAGGCAGAGCCACTCCCTTTGATTAGATCACATTTGAGCATAATCTTTAGAGTCCTGTCAAACATAAACCTGGAGCTCTGGAAGATGGACAGTAGTAAGGGATTATATTCAATTCATTATATTCAATTCATGCAGCATCCCTGGACCATTCTTGAGATCTAGTCCCATCCTCTTGGTCCTGTGACTCCCTTGAACAGTACTGATTAAATCAGATGTGAAGTCTTGCTCTGGAGTACCTACCATGTGGACCAGTCACTTTCCATTATCAAGGACTTTTTTTTCATACGATTTGCAATATTTTTGATAAAATTTTTATATTATTATATTCATAATCCTGCTTCCTAAAGTTATATCCAAATTGCCAAAGTAGAGATTGGATGTTCCCAAATTTACAAATATCCATCTTCCACATATACGCCCACATATGCTTTTTGATAATGTCTTGGATGTTTACAGAAGTGACTCCTTTTATTGCTTATGTTGGGATTTTATCATGTTAATCCTTAGAGGACCACTTCAATTATAAGTTTTGGGGACACCCGATATTATGTTATGTAGAGACTATGTGCATTTTGTGGAAGGCAGAGGACTGACCGCAGACTGCAGTCCCAGTCACAGCAGTGTGCAGACTTGTGCTGGAGTGCAGGGCCCAAGGGGACTCAATGGACTTTACAAGATATTTACATAAAGTGGCCCAAAATTGCAAATCAGTACACATTAACCATAGCTGAGAAAATAAACCAGAACCAGAATGATAAAAGTAGTAGAAAACAATAGAACCAAACAAGTGAGGGAGGACAGGAGTCAGGAAAGGTGTGAGGAACAAGGCCCAAAGTTGAAGTTAAGATGGACTGGCCAGATAGGCTGAGGACAGAAGCTGTGACTAACCTAAGGCCACATGAGGACCATTTTCTTATCTGTTTTGGCTTGCATATCTAGAGTAGAGGTCTGCCAAATTATAAAGAACACGGAGAAACACACAGCAGATGTTGTCCTAAAAATTAAGCATATGGTTCAGCCATGAGAAAGAAGGAAATCCTGCCATTTGCAACAACATGGATGGACCTTGCGGGTGTTAGTGTTAGGTGAAATAAGTCAGACAGAAAGACATATACTGTATGATCTCACCTAAACGTGTAATTTAAGAAAGCCAAACTCACAGAAACAGAGAGTAGAGTGGTAGTTACCAGGGGCTGGGAGATGTTGGTCAAAAGGTATAAATATTCAGTTGTAAGATGAATAAGTTCTAGGGCTCTAATGTACAACATGGCACTTTTAGTGAATAAAACTTTTAGTGAATATATATTGTATTATATCCTTGAAAGTTGCTAAGACAATAGATTTTAAATGCTCTCACCACAAAAAAAGAAATGGCGATTATGGAACGTGATGGAGGTGTTATTAGCTAATGCTATGATGGTAATCATTTTGCAGAATATAAGTGTATTAAATCAACACGCTCAAACTTACTTGATGTTACAATGTCAATTATATTTTAATAAAGCCAGAAGAGTAGAAAATTAAAAATTAAGGATATTGAAAGCTTGATATTTCTCAGTGTCTGCTACTATAAAATCACAATGCTCATGATACCTTTTTAAAATCATGGCATAGCCAGTTCTTCTAGGAGTTGTCTTCACTACCTCAGTCACAGACTGAGCCATCATTGTGCCTGGTTTCCTCAGCCTCTGTAGTTAGGATGGGAAACATGGCCTACCTGTGCCAGTATAAGTCCCTGACCTCATACTGCTGGGAAGGGATAGGGAGGCTTTTGGAATATGAGGCCAAGGCTACCAGAAGCTTACTGCCCTCTCACTCTTGAAAGGCATTTCTACTGTAGAAGTGAGAGACTCTCACAGAATGAAGAAAAGAAATGCAAGGCAGAAAAGGAGAAAGAATTACAGTATGCTCCTATCCTGATCTAAGGAGGGTCAGGTCTTCCCTTAGACCAGAAGTCCCCAACCCCCTAGGGTTGTGCCGTACAGCAGGAGGTGAGCAGTGGGCAAGTGTTTGCAGCTGCTCCCGAGCGCCAGTATCACTGCCTCAGCCCTACCTCAGATCATTAGGCATTAGATTCTCATAGGAGCACCGGTCCCCGGTGCCAAAAAAGGTTGGGGACCACTGATTTAATTGAAAAATTTAGAATTAGGAAATGATATTCTTTACAAAACAAATCTTCCATTCTTTTAATATTAATGGAAAACTTTATGAGCATGGAAAGAGTTAAGGCACAATGACATTTTAATAACTCATTGATAGTTGATATTAACTTACATTAAATTAGTTTAACAGCCAGGTTACAAATCGATTAGAATCTATCCAGCTATTACAAATCTTGGTGATATCTTCAAAAATGATATGCTGATAGACATGTAATATATAATTGGCATGAAAAATGTATTTATATGCACACATGTAGGTTTGTGCATACAATACACATATATAGTATGCAATATAAATCAAATGTCTTATTAGCGTTCGACAAAAAGATACTGTTTCTAACACACTCACGATCTTGATATAATTGGGCCCATAAAAAAATCTGCCAGCCATATCTGAGAACTCTTTTCCCCAGGGACTACTGCGCAGTTTTCTTACGTATTTTTTTTTCCAATGAATTTTCATTTCCAACATATTTCTATTCTGTGGCTTTTGCTTCCAAAGACCCTTGAGAGAATGAGCCTTGTTGCACTGGGCACAGCTGTCTGCACTAGAGATATCAATGCCAGTTGCTTTCATGCTCATAGGAACCCCACTACTTTATTCCAAGAGTTCCCATATGTTGGACAGGCCCGTCCCTCGGTTCGCCACAGAACATGACTTTTATTTTAACATTATCAAAAGTTCAGAAATCACGGAAAGGAAATTTGATCCAGAGCATATGTTTTTCCATTTTCACCTGATATATAGCTTGGAGATCTTTTTCAATTAAAATATTAAAATTTACTTCATTAGTTTTTAACTGTTATATAGGTATGCAGCATGGTTGTACCATAATTTTAATTTAACAGAAAATTTAGAGTTAGGAAATGATATTCTTTGCGAAACAAATTTACCATTCTTGTAATATTAATGGACTACTTTGTGAGCATCGAAAGAGCCTGGAAATTGCACATAAAGAGCTATCTTAGCATTTTAAAATCTGCTGCATTGCTACTCAGTTGTATGGCATCATTACAACTGATTTAATTTGTCACATAATAATTGACATTAGACTACTCTGTGCTACTGCAAAATGTGGTGTAATAAATGCCGTCTGTACAAATAACTCTGTGAATAAGATAAAGTTCTAGAAGTGTTGTTGCTGCATAGGATGTGTGTGTGTGTGTGAGAGTGTGTGAGAGTGTGTGAGAGTGTGAGAGTGTGAGAGAGAGTGTGTGTGTGTGTGTGTGTGTGTGTGTGTGTGTGCGTGCGCACGCGTAGCACTTATTGCCAGATTTCTATCTAGAAATATTGTACCCGGTTACCTCCCACCAAAATTATTTTTACTCATAAAGTATCCTTAATGCCAGTGTGATTAAAACCCAAAGGATAAAACAACAAAAAAGCGACAAAATAATAAAATAAAAAGGCAACAGGTTGGGTGACTGGCAGGAGTACTGAGATCTAGATGACGTTGATTGTCAGCTCAGATAAAAGTGCCAAGTTTACAAAACCAATTTTTTAATTTCAGACCTCTTCCTATTTCACAATTGGGTATAAGAGATTGTGAATCTGTTATTATCAAATTTGCCAATCTTATTAGTAAAAAAAATTTCTGAATAGCATTTCCTTAATTATGCTTAACGTTAAATGTTTATGTATTAACCATATGTTTGCTTCTTCTAGACAAATTATTCATTTAGTTATTTCAATTTTCCAAATAAATTTTAAGAATTCTGTGTGTATCAAAGATACTGGCTGATTTCAATTATGTCGTCTTACCTAGCGTTGTTCTTGATTTGTGATATTTTTAATCATAAAAATGTTTAAAACTTATTTTAAGTTCTGGATTTTGTGTCATGCTCAGAAAGAAACCCCTCATTCACTGATGTTTTCTTCTGATATATTGACCCTCTTTTTTTTATATTTAAATAAATAATTATTTTGAAATTTGTGTGGGTAGACAAGAAGTACATTAAGTATGTAGATTTTTTCTAATAAGCATTTTAAGTTTTCAGATATCATTTATGTAATGATTCACCTTTACTATACTAATTTCATGTATCATATTTATGCAAGATCCCATTATTTATTAGATCTATTCCTAATGTCTCAATTCTGGTGCCTTTGATTCCTTTATTATTTTTCCTGAGGCTCTGGAAGGGCTAACAAAAGATACAACACAGATGACCCTCAGATATCCCCATAGCAACAATACCACCAGGTGACAGAGAAGCAAAATGTCCAGTGTTCTAAAGAAAGGGAGAGCAAAGTATCTGATATCCAGTCATGCTTTCCTTCAAGAATAAAGCTACAAACAAGTTGAAGATGCAAGAACTATACAAATATTGTTGACAAAAATTTCTAGAATTATTTGAAAACAAACTCTAGACGTACCAAGATCTTACTAAGAAGACACTAGAAAAAGAAACTGGTAGTAAACATTAAATGATTAGATATCTAACTCCTAAGAAGAGCACCCTAGGAATAAAAATGGACTACACGCCTAACAGCCCTCGTGTGGTCTGCACCTAGCCTTAGGGCAACCTGAGAGGACTCAGAATATCATAAACCCTCCATTTAGAAAAAAAGTGATCTCAGACTACTATTGCCCAGCCTCCTAGAAAAAGCAACTATTCTATCGAAGAAAGCAACACCAATATAACTTCAATTTTTTTCACAAATAATCTTTCAAATATGTTGTCCAACATACTTGAGATTAAAAAACAATAACTTATCATTCCATTTCCCCTTCTCTTCCAAATTCCACTTAATTGCAACTTTATATATTCCTTTTCCAGTTTGCTAGTGAATAATAACCTAGAAACTATAACACACATATTTATTTGACTTATCAAATTCTAATGTTAATTAGTACTGTTAAACTTTTCCTAGATAATACAAGAAACTTAGAGCAATTTAACTCCATTTTCCACCTCCCAAAATATATTTTATTCTGGTTGTATATATTAACAATGTAATGCATTAATACAAGTGTGTTATGCAAAGTTTATTGTCCACACTTTTACTACATTTGTTGCTCATTAGTTTTTCTTAGATCTCTCAACCTCTCTTTAGTTTGATTTATTTCTCAAACAATAAATTTTCACTTTTAACTTTGAAGTATAAGCTAGTGATATACACTCTGATTTTTTTCTTTAGTCTTCACTCGTGAAATATACATTTTCTGACTATAGAATTCAAGGTCGGCAGGTATTCTTTTGACACATTCAATGTATCATTCTACTATCTTCTTTGTTACTAGTAAGAGGTCAGGTATTTGTCACTGTTTGAAAGTATTCTCTTTATCTTTAGTATTCTTCAGTTCCAATATGATGTGTTGCAGTACGGGCATCTTTTGTTTACCTGTTTGGAATTAATGTGTCTAGGTTCTGAAGCTTGATACCTTTCTTTAGAAAAATTCTTAGCCCTTAGTTTTTCAAATGTTGGTACTTTTTTATTTTCTCTCTGCTCTCCAGGAATTTGAGTTTCTTGTGTGTCCTTGTATCCTTGATAACTTTTACTTTTTAATCTATATTTGATTAGTCTCCTTATCTTCTCTTATTCATTTCTTAAATTCAATTATTACAGATTTTTTTAGTTATAAACTTTTACTTTAGTTCTTTTGCAAATATGCCATGTATTTTAAATAATTTTCTTTTTCATGCTGATATTTTAAAACTTGGCTTTTAGCTTTTGAACCTGGTAGATATAAGTGTCCAATAAACAAAGATTAACAGATAAATAAAGAGAAACAATGCTATGTATAATGAACAAAAAAGGACTCTAAAATATTGTCCTGGAAATTATAGCCAGTACAATAAGGCAAGAAAAATAAAAGGGAAAAGTGATTGTTATCTAGAGGAGATATTATTCTATACATAGAAAACTCTATGGCATCTTTACAGATCTGAGTTTTCATCACTATATATATATATCCCACAGAGATTTAAAAGTATAATAAAAGTTATTATGAGCAGTTTTTATGGAAATATATCTGAAAATTATTTGAAAAGCACACTGTATAAAAACTACTGAAAAGAAATAGAAAATCAAAATAACCCTTTATCTATTGAAAATATTGTTAATTGTAATAATATTAAACTTTCTAAATAAGAAAACTTTAAGTCCAGATGCTTCGGAGGGGAGTCTATTAAGTACCTAAGGAAAAAATAAAACCATTCTCATACAAACTCTTTTAAAATACAAAGGAAAAGGAAACTTTTCTCAACTCATTTTATTAACACTGCACAGCCTTGATACTAAAATTTGACAAAGATAAATTGAAAAACGAACAAAAAATGACCAGTATTACACATGAACATAAATTCAAAATTCCTTAAGTTTTGCCAAATTTATCCAGCAATATATTAAAAGGTTAATACTTCAAACAGAAGATAGGAAAGCAAAAAGAACCTAGAAAGGGTAAGAAAAATAAAACTACATAACAAAATGATAGATTTAAGTGCAAACATATCAGTAATTATATTAAATATGAGTAAATATTCCAAATTATTAAAAGTAACTATATAATGTTTAAAAAATCTTCTAAAACATAAGATAGAGAAAGGGAGAAATTAAATAATTAAAAATACATTTTCATTCCCACACGTGCAACAAGAAAAAGCTGAAATGAAAATCAGTGACTATCCTTCGGTCCATTGGAAAAATGAATTTACAGGGTCAACTATCATTCTGAAATCTGGAAAGATAGGTGAATTCAGAATGTCACAGCTGAGAAGCTCTGGAGCCATAAGCTGGTAGGAACATGAAAGAACAGATAGGTAATTATAAGCAGAGAGACTGAAATTCTAAGAATAAAAAGAATATACTAGAAGTCAAAAACATTGTAACAGAAACTTTGCCTTCTTTGCACTCACTGGTAGTCCGGACATGGCCAAGAAAAGAATCAGTGGGCTTGAACACAGGTCAGTAGAAACTTCCCAAATTTAAACTCAAAGACAGAAAAAGGATGAAGATAAAACACAGGAAAAAAACATTGAAGAGTTGTGAGAAGATTTTAAAAGATGTAATATAAAAGTAACTGGAATTCCAGAAGAAGAAAGAGAGAATAAAGCAGGAAAAAAATCTGAAGTAATGATGGCTGAAAACTTTTCAAAATTAGTGACAGATACCAAATCCTAAATCCAGGAAGCTCAGAGAACACCAAGCAGAATAAATATACAAAAATATAAGTTTAGGCATATTATATTCCAACTGTAGAAACCCAAAGACAAAGAAGAAACCCTGAAAGAAGCCAGAGGGAAAAAACCTTGCCTATAGAAAAACAAAGATAACAATTAGTAAGACCTCTCTCATCAGAGACCACACAAGGAAGAAGACCGCAAAGTGAAACACTTTAAGTATTGAGGAAATTCCACCAATCTAGAATTCTAAGTGCAACAATATTATCTTTCAAAGGTTAAGGAGAAATAAAGTCTTTTCATTCAATAAAACTTGAGAGAATTCATTATCAACATATCTGTCATGCAAAAAAATGTTAAAAGACATTCTTTGGAAAGAAGGGAAATTATATTGATCAGAAATTTGGATCTACATAAAGAAAGGATAGCATCAGAACAGCTAAACATAAAGGCAAAATAAAACATTTTATGTTTTATTCTTAGTTTATCTAAAAATAAACTAAGGTAATAATAGTAACAGTATGTTTGAATGATTATGTCACCTGAGTAAGTGGAATGAATGACAGCAATGTTATAAGGGATGGAAAGGAGGAAAATATGCTAATAGTGTTAACGGAAGTTGAAAAGGTTATACATTGTATGATTCTAATTATACAACATTTAGGAAAAGGTAAAACTCTAGCTATGATAAAAAGATTAGCAGTTGCCAGGAGTTTCAGTGGAGGGCAACAGGGTTGAATACTGAAGTACAAGGTATCTTTTAAAGCAATGAAACTATTCTGTATGATAATGTAATGGTGGATACCTGACACTATGCATTAATCAAAACCCATAGAACTTTATAGCTCAAAGAGTAAATTTTAATGTATGTAAATTTTAAAAACTAATTTAGTAGGTCAGGGGATTCCTAGATGGAATGTAGAATATGATTAAAAATTCTAATTGTTCTAATAGTATATGAAACATTACTGAAGGAGGTAGAGGAAAATGAGCAGAGTCTGTAACACTAAAGGCAAAACAAAGTCTACATAAGCACTGTACTTACTTGGTAAAATTTTTTCCTAATTGAATTATGAGTTAATGATTCTAATGCTGCTGTTTTTATACTGGAATTGAACATTTAAGTGAACGAATGGTACATGGTCAGATCCAGGTTTGTTACTGTTGGAATGGGAATTTATAGGTAAGTGAGGGGAGGAGATGAGGATGCTATTTATGGTAATGATTAGATTTGAAGACAGTATAAACTCATATTTAACTGAATACAGATGCGTATAGTTACATGGATAAAAATTTATAGATATGAACATATACACAGGTTAGAATGCATACATGCATTTCTTTCTGTCTGCTGAGAGGACCTAGAGGCAATAATACCGAAATAGCAACAAGCACAGTTAGTACCAGATCTTTGTTTCTAATACTGTTCTCCATTAGTATTCGGAACCAGTGCTCCATGGAGAAATGACTGATTCTGGAAATGGGGTTGGAAATACACAAAATCACCCTGGAGCATCTTATAGGGCCAGAAAGTAATAAAGTCCTTCTGAAAAAGTAACCACAACGATGAGGCTATGTTAAAGGGACACAGGAGGGACCTGAAAAAGCTTACAGTGTCCAGAGCTGGGACAATTTGAGCAACAAAGTAGTCTGGATCTAATCCAATGTATAAAATAAAAATCCATAAATCCATACTGATATAAATGACTGAATAAATGAGAGAGAAAAGACAAAGAATTATGAATTATTTAGATATTCTTCCCTTAAGAAAGTAGGTGTAATTTTCACTGTTAGCATGGGCTGCACATAGTAAAATTCCTTCAAATAGTACAGTATGCAAGGGGCGGGTGGTGAACAGGCAATATTATAGTGAAGACAAACCTGACAAACACTACTTCAGCTAAGTGATCTACATGATCAAGGTCAATACCAACAGCAATTAGTCATGTTCAGAGCACGTATCCTTAATATGACGTGATAAAAATGACACTTTGTCTCTGTGATCTTCTTTCCCAAAACTCATAACACCAATTCAATGACAAGAAAAACAGACAAATCCCAATTGACAGACATTCTACAAAATATCTGACAACTACTCCACAAAACCGTTCAAGTCATTAAAAAAAAAAAAAAAAAAACAAGTCTGAAAAACTGTCACAGCCAAGGGAAGCCTAAGGAGACATGGAAACTAAATATAACATGATAGGTTTCTTGTAAGGTATCCTGGAACAGAAAAAGGACATTCAGCGAAAACTAAGGACATCTAAATAAAGTATGGACTTTAATAATACTGAATCACATTGGCTCATTAATTCCAACTAATGTGTCATACTACTGTAAGATAGTAATCAAAGAGGAAACTAGCTGTGGGTGTATTGAAACACTTTGTACTATATTTGTAATTTTTCTGTAACTGTAAAAGGGTTCTAAAATTAAAAGTTTATTTTTTAAAAACTTGCATGCACAACACACACACACACAAAACACTCATACCCCGCCAACATCAACCAAGAACACAATGCTTTTGAGGTTACAGTAATATAAGCAAAACAGACTTTAAGGAAAAGCATTATTAGAGATGAAAAGAAAGATAATGATTCAATTTACCAGAAAAAATATAATAAATCTAAATGTATTCATCTAACAACATATGTTAATATAAAGAAAAAAGAAGCACAGAAAGAACCAGGCAAATACACAGTCACATTGGGAGATTAAAAGACAATCTCACAGTCATTCGCAGGAAAGATGAACCAAAACAAAAATTCACTAAGGATATGGTGTATTTAAATACCGTGGCATTCTGGATGAGACAATTTAGTGTTGTGAGATATTGGCCAAGTACTACAGGATTTAGTGTTGTGAGATACTGGCCAAGTACTACAGGATTCCAGTTTAGTCCCACAAACTAAATGCCAGGTTATTATCACAAACAAACTGTTCCCATACCTTTCCAAATGCTCCTGGGGGGCGGGGCCAACAACTCCTGCTTCTCCCACTGCCGCACACACACTGCTTGAACCACACAGTCTAAATCAGACCCTCTTCTGTGATACAATCATGCTATCATATGTGTGTGTGTGTACATATATATATATATATTTTTTTCCATCGCAGCCCTTTCACAGCATGATCTCTACAATGACATGCCAGTCTCCCACAGCAGAATGTAACTTCTTACACATATTTGACCAAATGGCATCACGAAATAAAATCAATTTTTATAATTATAACAGTGGTGAACATTTATTAAGCCCTTATTTAGCACTTTGCTTAAATTTTCTAGTGGTAAAAAAGAAATATCAATTGTTATTTTATTCTGAGACTTAAGTAGTGTAACGTGTTTAAAGCCGTTAGCACAATGCCTGAGATGATAAGGTTTCAATTGAGTAGCACTATTGTGAAATTACTCACTGTATAAGCTGCTTCCTGTGAAGCTGTGGAAATCCAACCCAGGAGAGATGTGGATGTCAAGGCCCTTAGTCCAGGCAAGAGGTACATGGGATTACCCAGGACAGTCCGAGGTTGCAGTCGAGAGGAAAAACATCACTGCCGAAGCACCTTCCAGTTTTTATCTGGTTAGTGTTCAGTGCCATTCTGAAGATATGGTAAGATGCAAGGAAAATGAGAGAGTAGCATTTGTAGGCTGGCAGACTGGAGTGAGGGCCTGGTTTGGTGTGAGGTTCTGCACAGGTGCTGTGTTTGGGAGAGAGCTGGCGTCCCCCTTTTACTGCTCACAGAGAGCATGAACACCCTCTAACCCTGGGTGCATCGTGGGGTGCATCTAGTGTGAAATAAAAAGGAAAGAAGCCTCTCTGAGTCCATATAGATCCAGAGCTTCTAAAAGGTTCTGCTTGACTCAAGTCCCTATTCATGCTTCTTAATGGAAGGGTTGAAAGAGTCAGGTGTCAGAGATGGCAAGGAAAAATACTTGGGGGATAGAATGTCAGACAAAAAACCCTCTGCTCTTTGATTTCCCTTAAGGTCAGTGACACAAAGACAAAGGACAGAATGAGAGGAGTCATCCCAATATTTTTTAGCTTCAAGAGTAGTCACATGCTAACAGTGGCAGAATCCCCCAATTAGCCATTCTGCTCAAATAGCCAGCCACTTGACATTAACCCTAAGCATTATTTCTTCAGTTCTAGGCCTTACCTTTAGGTCTCCTTCATGACTTACTATGTGTCAGCCACAGGGCTACTTAATGTCACTGGGAAGCCTGCTATGTTATTTTCTTTGAAATGATGGGCAATATTTTCTCCCATGCCCCCCATCTACCAATCTGGGAATCAACACTGGTGAGGGCATATGTGTGTGTGTGTTGCAAAAATCATAAAACCATAAAAAGATGAAAATGTTCATACTGTTTATCAGAAGCTCAATGTTCCATTTGTTTAACAGATGACAACTACTAAATGGAAGGGTAAAGAATTGAACTCAGGTCTGTTGAAATCAATGTCTGTGTTGATCTGTATATTAAAACTCTAGACTACTAACTTGCTTAAAATATTATTGTTATCCCTTTTCGTAAGGGTTTTGAAAGAGTTGGTATAAATGAGCCAATGCCAGAGCTTAGCATGAATGGCTTTTTCACCTACTGAATTCAGTCCAAATTTCTTAGCTTTTTTTTTTTTTCATGAGCATTCTGACTGCTCTGTGGCTCCTTTCCCACCTGCTCTCTATATTTTATGTACCCTTCATGCTATCCCAGGTGAATTAAACCATTCCCCATAAGCATCCCACATATTTTCTGTTCAATGATGTAGTATAGCAGAGTGCTTTAGCATACAGACTCTGAAGCCTGCCTGCTATGTTCACATCCCAGCTCCTTCACTTTCTAGCTTTGTGACCTTGGGAAGGTACCATTACTTATCCTCACTGTGCCCCAGTTATCTCAGTTATATCCATGAAATGATGTCATAAAGTATTTCACTCACAGAGTTGTTTTGAGGGTAAAATGAGTTAATATGTGTAGGAATTTTAGTGCCTGGCAGAGAGTAAGTGCCATACAGATGTCTGTTGTTGTTGCTCTATTATTATTTCAACTGCTGTAATGGCATCTCCATTTTTACCTCTCCAAATCCGCTTATCTTTCCATGCATGGAAAGTGCCTCTCTTCTGTGATGCTCCCCTGATCCCGCCTGCTAGATGGGATACGATCTTTTCTGCCTTAAAACCTCCACAAAACCTTTGACTTTGATTTAGCACCAACTTTATTTTGCAAATTACAATGAGTACATGGATACTTCTGAAATTGTTTGGGGAAGACATTTTATTTTTAACATGCTTTTTAAAAAGTTTCTGCAGGTGCAACTGGGGTGTGGTGGAAAGCCTTGCTAGTCAGAGTCATGCATGGACCAGCAGCATCCACATCACCTCTGACCTAGTCAGAAATACAGGAACTCCAGAGCCTCCGAAGACCTACTGCACCAGATCTGTACTTTACAAAGTCCTCACACTGAAGCACTGAAGTAAAGCTTTAAGAATCGGCCAGGATGAACTGGATTCAGCTATGTGGTTTTGGGAAACACAATGTCTATGTCTTCACGAAAGCTCCATGATACTACTTTTAATATGTATCCAAGTTGAAATGGGAACCTAAATCTCTGAGTCCAAAATCTTCACCATTAATCTATGTAATCCTGACTAAATGCCATTGCTTACCTTTTGCAACAGTAATGATGTTTATGATGCTGATGTTGAAATGGGGGCTCAAGTCTTATCTTCACCACATATCAGTGTGAATAGAGGAAACCCATATTTGCAGGAGTTTCCACATGCTTAAGGACGCATGAAGATTATTTTGGGTCAGTGACTGTTGTATCTCTGGTTTATTTAGGGAAAGGCGATAGAGAGCAAGCTGGAGAAAGAATGAAAAATGTATTTATCAACTCTGCCTCAGTTTACTCTCTCCAAAGATTTAAATGCATTTACTAAAAGGGTTGTACAACTATTTATTTTCGAGTGCCCCAAAGAGAAAATTTCTTTTAGGATATTCTCCTTGAGACAAATATTTCTTAAAAATATACTTATAGTTTACTAAAACTTACTAATTTTAATTTCGTGCTCTTTTTAAAGTCTTAGTTTTTCTTCTAATTTTTTAAAATGCTGCTGAGCTCCACAGATTTAAATGTTTATTATTTACATCATGTTTCATGCTCTTTTTGTTGTGCTTTTGAAGTTGGCTCTGCTAGAAGGAAGAACAAAGAAATTACTCAATTTTTCCTAATTTTAATGCTCAGAATGAACTCCCTAGCACTCAAATACATAGGAATATAAAAAAAGCTGGCAAAGATTGGCAGTGAGATGGCTTAGTAAACTTGCTTGTGCTAATCCAGGGTGTAGCCTTATTTTAGGAGGTAACAGGGAGGAAGCATTGAGAGGAATCATCAGGGCAGGTATACTTGTCTGATAGAAAAGAATCACATTTTATTTTGAAGCTGGATATGACCATGGAAATCATTCAGACCTACCTTCCCATTTACCCAGTGATAGAAAGGAGACCAAGAGAGTTTACCAAGGTCATGGGCTAAACGAGACTCAGTGATCCCTACATGGCTGGCGCAAAAGTGGATTTGAGCAACAGTTGGCAGGGTTCTCAAGAATCTGGGAGTCCTCCATAAAGTCTCCCAAACGGGAAAAAGACGGATTTATCTTCATTCCATCCCAGTTCATTGTTGATACCCTGCTTGTAAGACCATCGAATATGCTGAAAACAGAGCTAAACTCAGACATGGGAAGTCCCCTGGTGCTGGAACCCCCAGACCAAGGGTAAAACTTATGACTTTAGACCATACACTCTTCTGGATGCAGCTAGGACTGGGGTCCCACATCTGCATTACACACAGATCCCAAACTCCATCCTCTTCCCAGATTGGGGAGAAATCCCCCACCCCTCATGCCTCTTTCCCCTTAATTATCCAATCGCACACACCTAGGAGAGGCTGCTCCATGACTTTAGACTTCCAAAAATAAGTGGAATGATCAACATTCATCAGCTTTTCTTTTACACTCTGAAAAAAAAAAAAAACAAACCATAAGGTAGGAAAATTAAGGGTCTGGCAACTTCCTTGAAATAGAAATGGGGAAATACAGGAAACATAACACACATAGCTCTAATTTGGCATGGTTCTCTAGAGAAGAAAAAGTAAAACCCAATTAATATGTCTAGAAATGATCACACCACATGGACTAATATATTTCCCATTTAAACTTCATATTGAATGTCAAGCTAAAATGTGATAAATGCTAAGTGTATTCAGGCCACCTGCACATCTCCAAAAGATGTGTGGTAGAAAAGTTTGAGAAGTTTGAAGTAGGAAAAGTTTGAAGTAGGCCAACGTCCTCCTTTTGTAGGTGAGGGAAATGAGGCCTAGCCAGGCTCTCTGTAGTTACACACACATCATTGATGGCAGATCCAGGTCACAGTTTACTGGATGGAGGCCTTGGAGTTTGTGGTGAGCTCAGGGAAACCACACCACTTACTTTAGTCTATCAAGGATGTCCCTGTAGTCCAGTGTGCTCTTGGCTTAGTCCTTGCAGGAATATCACCTGTCCCGCCAATCACAATGACACAAGAGACCAGGCCCTGAGAGGGATGCTGTAGTTAGAAATGACGACTCACTTTTCCCTTAGCTGCCAGGACAAATTCTTACACCCATCATTATCTCCATCATCACTGGATGTCCACACCACTCACATAATCTATTAATAGTAGGACATTTTCCTCAAACAGTCCTGTATATCCATAAACACAAATTTCCACTTGTTGCCAAACTCCCAAAACTTTCCATCATGATCTCAGGAACACTACAAATGGCATCAAGAAAGTTCTCTACTTCCTCAACCTCTTTTAGATTTCCTTCAACTCTAGAACTCACTGTCACCTGGCCCACTCTAGGAAACTGTTTCTTTAGGAACCCTTCAAATGATAGCCACTTTTCTCTCCCACAACCCAACTGCCACAGGGGCTGATGGAGGGCTAGGTTACTGTCCTTAATGTTTATTGCTGAACTATTTCTTTTCCCTTCTCTCCAAGACCCAAATGAAAATCTCTTTCAATGCACATGCTATCAGACCATACGATCCACTGCTCTTCTGGTTTGATCTGAATATTTGTGTCTCCCCAAAATCCGTACATTGAAATCCTAATGCCTGTGATGGTATAAGGAGGTAGGAGCTTTGGGAGGTGCTTAGGCTATAAGAATGAGCCCTCATGAATTTGATTAGTGTCTTTACCAAAAAGAACCCACAGAGCTCACTAACCCCTTCTACAGGCGAGAACACAGCAAGACATCTGCAGCCAACAAGCCAGAAGAGGATCCTCACCAAAACCCAACCATGCTGGCATCCTGATTTGGAATTCCAGACTCTGAAACTGTGAGAAATAAGTTTCTGTTATTAGTAAGTCATCCAGTTTGCAGTATTTTGTTATAGTAGCCTGAATGGACTGAGACACCTTTTTTGTTGTGGTCTTTTCCTGACTCCTGGTCACTCCCTTTGATGGAAGGTTTTAGAAAATGACACATCATTATCGTTACTATTTTATTACTATTATTACTTTTGATGATTTTTATGTCCCATCAAAATGACAGAAATCCACAAAATAGAGCTGAAGGGAGGGAGAGAGAATGGGAAAAGAGAATGAAGGATAATTAAGAAGCCTTAATTGACAGAACAGAGAAAGCCAAACAGAGCTTGAGCTGGTGGCAGTGGTGGTTGGGGAATGAAAACCAAAAAGAAGCAAGATGACTCCTACCACACCTCCACCCCACCCTGAAATGCACACAGATCTACTGCATCAGGTACTTCTAAAGTCAGGGAAGCCAGATGGAAGTGGAAAATTATAAACTTGGTTTAAAGTTTGATTAAGGAGCAGTGAGAAATCTGGATCTCCTCATTTTCTTTACCAAGCCAAGTGACTTGCTCCTTCTCTCTTTGGAAGAAGCCTGGATGTTTAGTCTCTCAAGATCTTAAGTGAAAAAAGACTTGGGACTTATGACTATGAGTCACAAGGAAGGCTAGAGGTAATACTCCAATACTGAAAACAAGAGATTAAGTGACAATTTGCCTGCTGAAAAGTGAGCTCCCAGCTTCCTTTCCATATTAAACCCCCTGAAGTCAGCTTTGTACGACATAGTCAAACACAAGATTAAAGTACTCTTCTCTGTGGAACCTAACCAGTTCAAGATAAAAAAAATCTCCAAGACCTATAGCCATTGACCTTGGGTGGTCCCACAAGTAAATAGCCACCTTTCTGCCTG
This sequence comes from Pteropus vampyrus, assembly GCF_000151845.1. Lineage (NCBI taxonomy): Eukaryota > Metazoa > Chordata > Mammalia > Chiroptera > Pteropodidae > Pteropus > Pteropus vampyrus. The sequence goes on from NW_011888782.1 coordinate 19,333,387, forward strand.
ATCAATTTACAATGAACCGCATCAACCGACAAGTGCTACTACTGCTCTACCACCAGCATTATCCCCCCAAAACACACACAGTGAGTTTCCAAATACCAGTTTAATATATGTTGCTAAGATCCAGGAATGCCCAGGCATTTGAGAAAACATTTAATATAGAGGTCAGAGGTAAAATTTAAAAAAGAAAGGAAAACAGAAGAAAAATAAATAATGCTCTGAGTAGAAAAAAACATAAGTAATATCCCAAAGAGATAAAAAGGAAAAACATTGCTTCCATTACAAGTTGATGCAATAAAAGGAAGACTATGAAGAAAAAGAAATAGAGATAAAAATTATAATAGCATAAATTAAAAATGCAGTAGGCATATTTAAAGATAAGTTAAGAAAGAATATAAAAGACAGTATCTTTAATTAACATTTGGGAAAAAAATAAAGATGTGTCTAGTATCTCTGTGTCTGTTAAGGATATAGTAATGAATGCACACATGCAACACACACACACACATACACACGTGCACACACACGACATATAGTGAACTAAAGACCAAACTCTAAACAATAATTATATTAGGAAAATTATTAACTTATTCATTAATTATCTCCTGACTATATTTATTAAAAGCTAATTTTATAAGAATTTTTCTTTCTTTTCCTCCAGTGACCTTTAGTATAAGTATACCAGTTTATCAGTATATTAGTGTACTTAACACTTTGTAAATTATATTCTTCCTATTTACACATTGATGGTAAGAGAATAGATTTGAAATCCAAATAGCATTTTCAATTTCCCTTTTATACAGGTCTAATTGAAACACAAGGCTTTAATCAATCAAATAATAATTCAGTAGCCTTGTGCAGTGTACACTGCATTGAATCTATAAATTAAATATTATTTTAATATCAGGATTCAATATCTTGTGTCTGTCTTATTTTAAAGACAGATTTCAACTCAAAGTAATGTAAACAATTAAACATTTATTTATTTATAAATATATTTTATCTTACTGTTGTCCATTTAGTAGTTACATTTTAAAAGAAATTGCATTGCCATTTACTTAATAATAGAATTAAGAACTATGGAGGAAGATACAGAGAAGATAAATGAGGTATTGGTGAAGCAATTGCTCCCTTGTGGCGTAATCATTAAAGACCATAAGCCAATGAGCTGTGTGAAAGTTTACTATTAATGCTTTTCTAGGCACTAAATTTGCATGTGATATAAACATCTTATTTGTAGCATATGATTGCTGGAGGCTCAATGAGCCATTTGAATGGCAAACAGTTAATATATTACTTCTGCCCTTCTGTTTTACACATGTGGTATTTGTCAGAAAAGTTTAATTGCCCCAATGTTCTTTTAAATAATTAAATTGCTTGTTTGCTGTATTTTCCCCATGATATAAAGAATGGCTGAGAATAATTCATCTTGAAGTTGAGTAATAACCATGACTTTGTGTTACATGCACATAACTAGCTTGGAAAATGTTTTAAATGCTTTCAATTAAATTCAAATGGAAAATGGAGAATTTTTATCGGTGTGGGGCAAACATGTTTTACTAATACAATTTCTAGCACTCTGTTCTCAAATGTATTTTCTTCTAAGAATACCATCAGTTATTTCAAAACTGATATTCTTAATAGTTCAGATATTAGTCTTGAACCAAAATTTCTTCTGAGAATCAACCTCTCCTGGGCAAACATGACAGGTACTGAATGAAGTTCTGGAAGGGACAGGCAAGCCGGCTGAGTCACTGTGGCATTATCTCCTGGCTGGGGATTACAGCGGAGATTTAATGAGTCCCAAGGAAATGACTAAGACTGGTTTTCTTGAAACATAGCATGTGATAGCCCAGTGGGGATCAGGACACTCATCAGAGATGTGCTCATATGCTCGAGTTCTACCTACGCAGGCCATCGTATTGCTTGTATAATCTCCTAAAGCATTTTTCTTCTCAAATCATCCTCTAACTATCCACTATGTTGTCAACAAATTACCATTACCACTTTCTTTCTATCTAGAATCTATTTTTCCAGGCATGTTGTGAGGACTAAAGTCATTCATTCATCTACACATTCATTAATTCAAAATTACTGAGTGCCTACTCCGCCAGATATTGTCCTAGGTGCTCAGAATATAGCAGTAAACAAAGTCCCCCACCTCACTCTGGGACTTACATTGAAAGGTTCAGAAGAAGAGTACAAATGGACTCTATTTACTGTATGTCTAGGTATTTAACAGTTATAAATCAAGTTAACAAATGCCTGAATAACATGAGTTTTTATCTTCCTTTCCTAAAAAAAAAAAAAAAATATGCCTTGATGCTATTCAGGTTCAAATTTAGAATTCTCAAACTCCTTGAAATTCCCCATTAGAACATGGTTTTGTAAAGAGGAGAGCCAGCCTCCGGCGGATGGCTCCCAAGAGAATTCTGCCTGCCCTTTCTGTCTCACCTCTTCCTCTCTTCTGCCCTGCAAAGGTCTTCCTGCAACTTGTGTAGAATCTTCTACGAATCCTCTAAGCTTGTCTAAGCTAAGTCTACATTTTGTGAAAACTACTCTGGAGCATAGTGGTGTGCTCAGAAAGGGGCCTATGAAGATCCTGGAGGGAAGCTCAGAATCACCTAAGGAAGGAATTCCAAGATCTTCAGTACCCAGAGAGGTCTAGAAAGGGGCTTAGTTCTCTGGGAGTGCAGATCTTTCCGCTCTTCAACCAGGGATCGGCATTTAAGGCCTTCTCCTGTAACTCCAGTGGTGCAGAGCCTGACTAGACAAAACCCGGGGGTGGGGGTGGGGGCGTGAACCAATTAATAAAGAGGGTCTCCTACCCTAAGGGACCTTCCTTATCAATTTCGTGAACTGCCTTTTCTTCTCTGCCTGCAGAAACATCTGAGCCTGGAGTTTTCCTTTTTGCAGAGTTTTTGTTTTATTTTTGTTTTTTGTTGTTGTTGTTTTGTTTTGTTTTTTTACCGTAAGTTCTATTTCTTCAACAGATAAAGTTCTATTCAGATTATCTATTTATTCTTGGAGCGTTTGGGTAGTTTGTGACTTTCAAGGAATTACTGTATTTCATTTAAATTTGTGAAGATATATGCTTAGAATTGTAATATTTTCCTATCCTTTTAATGTCTGTGATGTCTCTAGTGATATCCCTTGTCATTCCCGGCAAATGGTAATTCGCATATTGTCTGCTTTGTGAGTCTGACTAGAAGTATATCAACTTTATTGATCTTTTCAAAAATAAGATTTTGATTTCACTAATTTTCTCTATTGTTATTCTCTTTTTAACTTAATTGACTTCTGCTCTTATTATATTATTGCCTTTCTTTTTTTCTTTATCTAGTTTCTTAAGGTAGATCTTTAGGTTTATATTATAAAATTTAGAAATTTTATAATATAAGCTGTCATGGGTAGAATTATGTTCCCCCACACACACACCAAATTCATATATCAAAATTCTAATCCCCAGTAATTTAAAATGTGATCTTATTTGGAAATAAGGTCTTCGTAGTTATAATGAGTTAAGTTAAAATGAGATCATTCTGGAGTAGGGTGGATCCTTAATCCAAGATGATAGTATCTTTATAAGGAGAAATCTGAACACACACACGCATACAGTGAGAGTGCCACATGAACACAAAGATGACCATCTACAAACCAACGAGAGAAGCCTAGAACAGGTCCTTCCTTCACAGCCCTCAGAGAGAATTAACCTTGCCAACACATTGATTTTATACTTCTAGTCTCCAGAAGTGAGACAATAAATTCCTGTTGTTTAAGCCACTTGGTTTGTCGCACTTTGTTATGATAACCCTAGCAAACTAGAACATTTTTAATGCTATTAATTTCTCTCAAAAGTACTGCATTAGCTGTATCTCCCAAATTTTGCTATTTGGATTTTCATATTTGCTTTGTCAAAATATTTTCTGATTTTCCTTGAGATTTCCTCTTTGACTCTTGGGTTATTTAGAAGTATGCTTTTTAATTTCCAAATATTAGGACATTTTCATTTAACTTTTTGTTATTTAATGATTAGTTCCATTACAGTTAGAGAACAAAATTTATAAGATTTCAATTCTTCAAATATTTAAAGATTTGTTTTATGATGCTAGATACAGTAACTCTTGGTAAGTGTACACCTGAATTTGAAAAGAATGTATATTCTGCTCTTGTTGGGTGAGGTGTTTTATAAATCTCAGTTAGATCCACGATTGTTAACTGCATGCCTTTTACCTCCTTACTGATTTTCTCCCTATTTGTTCTATTGATTATTTAGAAAATAGGACGGATGTCTCCAACTCTAATTGTGAATCTGATCTGACCATTTGTCTTCCAGTTCTATTGGCTTTTGCTTCATGTATTGTGAAGTACTTTTATAAGGTACACACACATTTAAAAAGTTTATGTCTTTCTGGTAATTGGCTCTTTTTTCATTCTGTAATATACCTCTTTTTTCTGTTAATTTTCTAAGCTCTGAAGTTGACATTGTCTGATATTAATATACTATTCTAGCTTTTTTATCATTAGCATATGCATGGTATATCTTTTCCATCCTCTTTTAACCTACTTATATCATTATATTTAAAGTGAGTTTCTTATAGATAGCATAGATTTTGGATGGGACTCAAATGCCAATAAATCATTCCTACTATGCACCAGGCATGTTGTAGAGGCTACATATCTAGAATGAAGATTACACTTTTTTAAATGAAGTCCAAAGAGAAAAACTTTACTTTTAGTTTGGTACATTAAATTTTCATTCTGAAGTCACTTTAACTCCATAGAGTTAGAATATATTCATAATATCTCATATGTGTCTGCCCTGGAAGGTGAGCTTTGTGACCTGAGCAGGGCACTTTTTTTTCAGAGTATGATTACAAAGGAGACAGGGGGACAGAGGCTAGCATTAAAAAATAAGTTAAATACTGATGGGCTCTTTGTGGCTGAATCTGTCAGCCTTGTGATTTTCTGCAGGGACTAAATCCTGTCTAAAGAGACTTTGTGCTGACTGACCCTTCTTTGTTGCCATCCCATTTTGACCAGCAGCTTCCTGATTGCAGCTTTCAGCATGTAACACCTTTTCACATGTCAATATCCAAAAATTATAGCTCGTTTTGTGATGATTACAACTTAGAGGGTTGTTTCCTGTTTCTTTAACACCGTCAATCTGCAAATCACCATGTAGTAAAGGTTACTTCTGTGGAGATTCCTACAGATGGCTAATTTCTTAGAGAGACTTGTCTTTATTTTTATGTGGTAACATTTACCCAGCCTCATTTTAGACTTTTAGTTTGGTACACTAGAATCCATATTGCCTGTGAGAAGAAAGAAGTCAGTCTACTTCACTTGCACCAAAGCCTCAGACTCTAAGATCAAAGCAGTAACAGAAGGTAAGTAAAGCAGGCTGAACCACAAAAGGATATCCCAGAAGTAAGTGACCAGGCTGAGGCCTGGGGAAGATTGATTTGGGAGGACCAGTGACAAGTAAGATTCTGTGAGAATGGTGGAGCTCGGTGGGAGGACGTATACTTTTGACTGATATAAAAGTCCAAGTTTAAGTAGCTGTGGTCAAACAAAAATCAAGGTAATCATCATTGAGACTGACCAGAGAAATACAGATTCCTAACTTTTCAAGAAGTTCAAAAGGCCAAGCCACAGCACCAACTAAAGACAAAGACTCAAAGAAATAATATATGGGTCCAGTCACTAGACTAAGTTTGTGTTGCAGGTTGGATTCACTAGGAAGCAATGATGAAGACTGGCACGTAAGAATTTTACTCAGGATATTCCTGAGAACAATATATATGAAAAGGAAAGGAAAGAGACAGAATTAAGCAGAGGAATAAGTTGGACTATGATGCAGTTTCCAAGAAGTGTTAGTCTGAGATTACAAGGAATTGTAAAGATATGTTAGCTCTTCACAGTGTTTCAAGTTGGGGCCTTCGTAGCCCTGCTTCAGTCATTAAAT
>NW_011888782.1:19341761-19366257 GCF_000151845.1 Pteropus vampyrus
GCAAAGCCTTTGAATGATGAGATGTGGTCTATGGCCTTGAGAGTAAAATTTACAGGGCTGTGGGCACAGGGTCAGAAAGGTCATTAGCGAGACCCCTCAAGATCCTACTGTGGACAGCTGCCACCCTAATGGTAGCATATAAAATGTTCTTCTGTTTAGGAATATATATGTCCTTTCACTAGATGCATTGTTGACACACTAATTCATTTATTCAGCATTCATTTATTCAAGACACATTACTAAAGACTATATGGCAGGTACTGTAATATATAATAGAAATAAACAAAATAAGACATAAGACCTGCCTTCAAGTGCCTTACATTGTACTAGGCAGAGACTGACATAATTATGTATGGAATTATAGGAGCATACAAAGTAGAAACTGGTAAATTATACTAGGAAGATCAGAAAAAGTTTCATAGATGAGGTAACACTTGCCTTCTGATAGGACAGTGAGCAAAGAACGAGAGAAAGAGGATCTTCATGCTTCTAATAATCATGCAATACGCACCTGCCTGAACTAGATGCTGGGACAGTACAAAGTCCTATAAAAGTATGGTAGCAAGAGCGATAAGTATACCTTGTAATAATTTATAGGCCAAAAGCTGTGCACATACTATATTAATATCTAGATTAATCCTCTTAGTATACTGATCTGGGAAATTTTATTCATCTCATTAATTAGTAAAGAAGCTGAGGCTAACTAAATAGGTACTATCTAGTGGTACAAGAACCAGGATGCAAGGGTACAGGCTCTTGGGAATAAGACTACATTTAGTATACATTGACATCTCAAGTTCTTGTATTCCTAGTCCATTTATACTCTTCTTGGTGTTAATGGCGGTCATAACTATATTTGAATCCCCAAAAATAAACTTGGCTATGGGAGGCCAAAGGGAACATCTGCCTGTTACATCTGTCAGTTTGGCTGATTTGGGATCTCATCAACTATCATTAGTATGTATATGGTGTTTTGGTAGGAGTACTTTAAATGCTTCACATGAACAGTGTTGTAAAGGATTTTTTTTTTTTTTTTTGCTTCCCTCAGGACATATTAAATCAGATATCTTTGGCTATTCTCCAGCCAAAACACATCTAGTCTTCCCATCATCATTATTCAAGTCCACAGCCTTCTTCTTTAGGTTTTTGCTACATAGTGGTAAGAAAAGCTACCTGGTAAAAGAATTTCCTCTATATGGTTGATCATAAGTGGGTTGAGCATGAGAGAATGGAGGAAATATTTTTAGATAAAGATAGTTCAGGGCTGAGGAAAGAGTATTTGGAAATGCCTACAGACAAAATATCATAGAATATTTTGGTAAGTAGTTTTTATGGTGAGGCTTTTCAGTTTGTCACCCCCAGCCTGGAAATGTCAAAAATGCTTTTCCGTTCAATCTAATACTACATTCATATTATTAAAAAGTATGTAGGCAATATTAAGGAGTTCGGAATTTCTCCTAAAGACCATAGGAAGATTGTGAAGTATTTCAAGCAGAAAGTCACACTGGCCAAACCATGGAGGCTCTACTGGATGTAGGTGGGGCAGGCCTTTGGACAGGAAGACCGATTAGAAGATATTGCAGGAATATATGAGAGAATTTGCACTGAAATGACATTATAGCACCTTCTAACTCTACTTGAAAACAAAACACATGCTCTGGATGAAGAATATGGGAAAGGAGATCCTAGGATTTCTTGTACGTTGGGAAATGCAGCTTTTGGTATCACATAGAAGACTTCTAAACGCTTAATTAAAATACTTCTTAAAGTTTTCTAAATGAGAAAAAAATCTTTGTTAATTTTAAGAATAATTGCCTTTAAAACACCGAATTGAATTTTCAAATACTGAACCAAAAATTCAAGTAAAGTTGAGCTATTTGAGTAAATTTTTATATCAGGCAGTTGAGAATAATTCTTCCTCAGTTCTCAGAAGATTCTAATTCTTAAAGTTTGAGGTTATTTTTTAAGTTACTTGAAGTTGTATGTATTTAAAGTTGAAAGAAATATGAGCTATCACCAGGCAGTCCCTGATGCAGACAGAAACACCCCAGTCCAGAGCTCCCACAAGAGCTCACCCTTGGTCTCTGGCTCCAGACTCCCAGCCAGAGTAGACATCCTGAAATGCCAATCTACTCACGTGAGATTCTTGCTTTAAAATCTCCGACAGCCACACATTGCCTCCAGGAGGCAATAAGAACATGTTGTGAGGTCTTCCCAGATTTTCCCCCTATGATGTTTAAGGCTTCAGCTCTGCCTTCTCCAAAATCTGAAGTACCAAAGCACTGTGTTCCTTCTCACTGGGCAAGCAGCATTCCATTGGCCTGTCACGTTCCTCACGTCTCTAAAATGGTAACCTATCCTACCACTCCATTTTTCTCATTCTACCTGCCTTTTAACACTAATCTCAAAGTTCCATACATGGAAAATCATCTAGGGACCTCCCTCTTATGCCTCCCCATCATCCGAGTAGACAGAGTACAGGACAATCCTGAGAACTACTCACATGGGGTGTGGAGCAAATTAGCCCTAACCAACGTGGAGATGGCATTGGAAAGGATCCAGGCACGGTCCTCCGCTAAAATTGCACAGTGGGAGTCCATAAACAACTAAAATGGCTTTTATTTATTTCACTAATCAGTCTGCTCAAGGACAAAGTGCTCAGACTGCCTTCCCTGCCAGCTGCTAGCTAATCAGTTTATCAAAAAAAAAAAGTACAAACAAGATTTATTTTCTGAATTTTGCCTTTTCTACTCCCTCTGTTCTCTCCTATCAATCCTAATTTTGACTTTGTTTCTCAAACTACAACTGACCTCCTGAAATGTGAGTAAATAATTTCCATGCAAATTGCTGAACAGCATGCAAAATAACTTTCTAAAAGTATCTGAACAATTCTTTGATATTACCAGACACATGGTAGAATGGTACTGTATTGCCTACCTATCATAACACCCTAACTCAGGGATGCCCTGAGTAAGTGATGCCTTTTTCTAATTCTCAAAAAGAGCCATACCTGGCAAATCAGGTAACTATCTACCTCGCTCATGCATTAATATTTATTGTATGTCATGTATCACCATTGAAGTTTGCAGTGGTATAAGAAAGATGAGCAAGATCCCTTCCCTGCTCTTGATGGACCAACAGGCCCATCCCTGCCCAGGAAGCTCAGGAGCAGTGACAGCCCACTCCTTGAAGAGCTTCTCCATTTAATGTATCCCATTTATTATCTCTCTCCTGTAGAGACTCATATTTATTGCAATAATGCCTCTGCCATATAAATAATTGAAAATTGAGAAAATGTTGTATAGTATCAATTCTTTAGTGTGTGGCTCTTTATAGGATATGAAGCAAGTTCTCCTAAATTCCCCTTTTGGACTTCATAACAATTAGTGAGGAAGACAAGATGGATATCAACATCTCATCTGACAAGGGTTGAGGCTCTGAAGATCACCCAGGGTCCTAAAAATAGTGAGGTTCAAAGATGTCCAATACACGTTACCTGGAAATTAAAACAATTTTACATCTTGATATCATCATCATGACACACTTTAAATGGCTGAGTCAAAAATGTCTCCCAGGTCAAAAGAATCGCAACAAATCAACCAAGATAAAATGTACTTTGACATCCTTCAGGTACCCCATACACATAATTTATCAAATAAATGTATACGCTATATAGGTAATAAACATTTTATTTTCAAATTTTATCTGTTCATCTCATGGAGAATAAGACTGATCTGAAAATTCCAAAATTATTTTTCCAAATTAAATAATCCATCTTTGTCAGCTCCTAATACAGCTGATGGCAGCAGGTGACATTCTGCACAGTGACTTTGTTTTTCCAGAATGAGAGCTGTGGCAAGATTTAGTACTGACACTTTCAGCCTCAGTTCCTATACAGTGATACTTCCCATCAGCTCCAGATTCTGTTTCTTCAATTATACTGAGGGGTTTCCCAAATCTAATCAGTCTTGAACATGAATATAAAGAACAGTCCTCAATGATCTGGCCAGCTCTTACCTCTTCTCCTAGCTGCCCAAGTTATCCCACCCATTGATGCCGCCTTATTCCTCTTCGCAATGCATGAATAGTTTTCACATTCACTCTCATGTTCAAAACCTCAGTGATTGCCAGTCACTGATAAAGATCAAACACCTTATCTTAGAATTTATGAACTCTACAGTGTGATCCCAATCTTCTTTTAAATCAAGAGATACATAATTACTCTGTTTCTTATGCATTAAATTCACTTGCATAAATCTATATCTTCACTAATAGAAATTTATCCACCTTAAATATTCTCTTTCTCCTTTCCCATAATTGCACGTACAAATTCTACATGTTGTATCTCAGCACTCCCTACAGAGACTTCCCTCTAGCTGGAAATAATCCCTTGCATCTCTGAACTTTAATATGTTCCAAGTGTTCCCTTATTAAATACCTTTTACTTTTTACATTGTAGTATCTACTTCAGAGCATAAGCTTTCTGAGGGCAGAGGCTCTGTCACATCCATTCTTCTTCATTCTTTTGCAATACTACCTGATATTTATTAAGTTCTCACAATAAACCAATTAACACAGTCAGAGCTACTCCACATTCAGCTTTATTCCTAATGGAAACGAGTAGGAAGTAGAATCTATCTAGCACTCCTTGTTATGACTAATGCCACTTTTCAGTAGAAAACCAAGTGAGTGATTTCTCTGAATGTACATAAAGGGCCATCTGAGACTTAGGGAGGTGTGTTTTCTTGGCAGTTGTCAGGCAGGTACATTGTTGATTGAACTAGGAAAGCAAGAAACTTGCTAAGAAAATATTCACATATTCTGCTATAATGAATCAGTGCATTTCATTGCATTTTCAGTCATAAAAATAACACTTATCTTGTACTTTGCATATTAAATTAGGAATCTATTTGTATATCGCAAGGTAAGAAACAAGTATGCTGATTAACGATTGCTCTGTCGTTAGCAAGTACATCAGGTGAAGTGGGCTAGGTACCTGGAAACAGGTGATGCATGTGACAGGACAGTATGGGGATGCTTCAGTGGAGAACCAGCTTCTGGCTCCTCATACAAATAGGACAGATGTATGACACTCGTTACCAAAGACCAATAGAAGATAGAAGAGCCCGGATATCAAAGCTCCCGAGGGTGGCAAGGCAGGCTTTGAAATAAATAAGAACTGTGGGAATAAATTATTCTAGTTGGAAAGGATCTGGCTACTTACTGCCTCTCACCAATCCAAAACGTGACTTGGTCCTTATGAGTCATATTACTTGTGGACACGTGCAAACCTCATTTACCTTGCCAGAGCTCTGCAGTTTGTCACCTGTGAAATGTAAAACAGACTCATCCACCCTTGGCAAATGGTATTTTTCTAATGAATTTCAATGCAAGGAAGCTTAAAAATTCTGCCTGGTGCTTTCCCCCTTTCTCTTTTCATTTGAGGAAATAACATTTTCTATGACGAATACATTCTTATTGTCTCTTTTTTAGAGGCCTGAGATTACTTTTCCCTGAAAGTCTAACAATTACTTTGAGAAGGAGGTTGTTTTGTCCCTGCTATACAGATGAAAAACAGCTCAGAAAGCTTAATTCCTGGCTCAGGGACCCACAAGTGGTGACTGGCAGAGCTACCATCCAAGTCTGGGCAGGTCTGTGTATTTCCCTTGCCTCTCTCACTGCTTCAGTACACAGTGATGCCTCTCTCAGTGATGACTGATCTCTGATGAGCTCTACTTTCTGGAGATGAACTCAGACTTGATCAAGCATTTCAGGTAGGTGGTCAGATTTAGCAAATAAAAATACAGGAAAATTAATGAATTTTTTTTTTTTTTGTATAGGTATGTCCCAAGCAATGTTTGTGTTCCATATTTTATCTGTGAAGACTATTTTAAGGAGGGCCTTTATTAAAGTACCATATGCACTGTATTCCCAGGAGATATCCTGGTTCTCCCTTTTAGATAGAGCTACAAAACTACTCCTGAAAATGTACCCATTAAGGAGAATGAGCATATCTAAATAATTTCTGAATCCCCAGTTATTACTTGGCAGGAAACTTTTTATATAGAAAAAAGTATTTAGCAAATACATGTTGAGTGAACTGCTTAGAGTTAAGACAGACTTAACTTTATTTACATATCGTGGTAAAATCAATTATAGGGATAACATATTAGAAACTGATACAAAATAAAAAATAAATCGAAATAAGAAAGGATAGTGAAAATTTGGAACAATGAATACAAAAATCTGAACCATGAAGACATTCGTTACATATAGTTAACAGAGAAAACATCTAGTTCTTCCACAAACTCTTCCGAGCATCCTATTTCCTAACCTAGAAATGTTCACTAGTTGTGAGTAGCAAATATTCCAGCATCTCCTCCTTTCCCCGCTACCAGGGCTGCAGGCTCAAGGACAAGTCTGACTCTGGAAGAAACCTCAAAAGCTTGTTCCCATCTTCTGGTGGCTCAGCCTCACCTCGGGGCTGCTGGCCTAGATATGGACATTGTATCCTGGCTTTGGCATCATGGCAGGCACTCAAGGTACCGTAAGGGTGACTTATACTCAGCACTCCCAGTAAGGACTGGATCCTGTCTGGCACCCAGTGAGTAGCACCCATGTCCATATTTCTGTTGCCAGCCAGAATGTCATCAGGTTGTCTTCTTCTGTACTCCCTATTTTCTCGCACTAGTTATTAGTCACAATATTTTGTCATCCCCTTTGAGTACCACTCTTTTAGTATACAATGAGTTTGCTCCCCCTAGACCTATTTGGACCCCTTTTTGTGCACTACAGCCCCTTTGGTGCCCTTTTGCTTCCAGCAGCTAACACCCATTTCGAGGAAGATGGTCCTCAGGCTTTTGACCTCATTTTCTAACACCAAGAAAAGACAGAGTATCTAAGAATTTACATTCCTCTTACTTGGGCAGCCTACCAGGTGCAAGAATATGTAAACATAACCTCTCTTTCCTTGGGATTTCCTTGTGGCAAAACTTCCCTGTGGCATAGTGTACACTCCAGAATGCCCCTGCCAGACCAGGCTGAGAACTAACCTCTGTAAGACTTTGTAAGACTTTGCTTGGTCTCCTTCCCCTCCTTGCTCCTGTACTACCTTACTGGTTTCCTCTAGAGGCACTTTCTTAACGATTCACTTGCACCTGAATCCTTCCTTGGGTTCTACTTCTAGAGAATCCAACCCAAGGTATCTCGCTTCCTCCATACTTAGACTGTCACATGTTACTGTGACTTAGAGTGGGACAAGTCTAGATTCCCTGGCATTGACAGCCTGAGTAGGCAGGTTTAGTTACAAATCAAGGTATTTCCATCCTGCTGCAGGGATTTGGTAAACCAGAAGATATAAGAGCAGCTTCTAATCCACAGCTTGGACTCTTCTAACAGGAGATAGAACAGGCCTTGGAAATCCATGCTAATTTCCATGCAGGCACTAGGCTCTTCCCTGGTGGAATGCTGAGCTTTTTACCAAACTTTATTAGCATTGGAGGAGTGCTACTGACTCTGCTTGAAATTTGTTCTCAGAACCTTGAACAACTACCTGTCATTTTACTGCTGTGTATTTATAATAAGATACCTGAATTTTATTATTCCTCTCTTTTAAATCGCCAAAACATTTGAGGGGGAGGGGGAAGGAGAGTTCATTGTCTTGCCAGTGGTCTTGATCCTCAAAGAATTGTAACACGTTATTTCTCACAAATAGTTATGCTCTATGGCAGTGAAATCATGATATGATGGGGTCAGATGATATGATGGTGGTTATCTCCCATTAGGAGCTAGAAAGGGGAATGCAAAAAGCAAGACTCGATCAAGGTTTTCAAGGGAAGTCAGTGACAAGGCAAACACGAAAAGATGAAAAGCATCTGAAATCTGTGGGACATTCGGCTAAGCAGAATTTCTATCTGGATTTAAGGTCTGGCATTTGTGCAAGTGTTATTTCTTTCTAAATCCTCCCCAAACAGAAACGAGATTATTTCATCTTCTGTGTCCCCACAACCCACTACTGGAGCTGCTGAGAACAAACGATTGCAAGAGATAGTTTCCAATACTAATCTTAGCAATGTGAGGGCTGGCACTGCCTTATCTGCCTCTTTTTTTCCCTAGTGCCAAGCAGTGAACCATTTTCATAGTGAATGACTTAACAAAGTGCTATCATTGCCATCAAAATATTGGAAAGAATGAGGAAAGAATGAAAAACTGAATAATCGAGTCCAAAGGACATATAAAGACCAGAATGTTCTCCCTTTAGGCTTTCTCTCCTTTCTCTTCATGAAATTAGACTCATCCACACTGCAAAAGGAATATGGTGCTGAAGAAGTTATAGTGCGACATGGCAATCATTGAAGTATGATCATTTAACACTAGTTAAATCATCACTCAGTGTGTATTTGTTTGTAAGCATAATAAGAACATTATTTTTTCACAGAGAAATTGCTTTCCTGGACAATTCACGGTGAATGGTACAAATGGCTGTCCAACTCAGGATGCCAACTCGGGAAGAGGAGAACTGACTAGGGCAAGAATGCATGCCCAGTGACATGGGTAAGATGCTAAGGATGGCCCCAGGATCACAGGGAAAGGAAGGGCAGGTGAGACAGGCAGAAAGCAGCATCAAATCTGTGTCCATCCAAATGGATGAACTCCACGGACGACACTGAGCTAAAACGGCAGACACAAAAGTGTGTGTCATATGATTCTCTTTATGCAAAGTATAAAATTAGACCAAGTCAATCTATTCTACTGAAGTCAAGATAACAGTTCCTCTTTTACAGAGAGATAAGAAATGGAAGGGATGAAGCTCCGTGCTGGCAACTTTCTGTTTATTGATCTGAGTTCTGGTTGCATGGATTGTTCTGTTTGTGAAATTTCAGCATGTTATACACTAACAGACACTTTTTTGTATGTATATTATTCCTCATTTCAAAAAAAAGAAACCTGCTGTTGGCTAACAGTTCTTTTCCTCCTTCCCAAATATGAGAGGAGAGTTATTTCTTATTTCTCAAATTTCAGAATATTATAGAGAATCATGATCACAATGGTGGGCTTTCAAGGAGTTCAAGGTTGAAGCTCATATTGAAGGTCCTGAGGTTGCCTTCTGGAGAAAAGGCACAACAATATTCCCCTTTCTCCCTTTGTCTCCTCTTGCAAGTTATAACACCATTTTAGTTGAGACAATAGGAGGGCAGAACTTATTGCTCTGGAAGTTAAGACCACTGGAGAATCCCAAATTCTGATGATCCTTTCTTCTCATTAATGTGTTTTCTCTAAATTTCCCTTGTTCACATTAGAGTGGTAAGAGCTAGGCATTGTTCTAACATATTTCATCAGATCTAAGACGTGCCTTTCCTGTTGTACATACATGCAATTAAAAGAAAGAACTGTGGATTTCTGGATTTTTCTTAGCCTGAGCCCTGCTGTCTAATATCTCACTCAGTTTTATGCTTGGATTCAGATTCGTCCTTGTGTGTCCCTGACTCTTAATTCCAATCAGTTTCCTTATGTAAAGCTTGTCTGTCTAGGTCTTGCTCTGTTCCCTTGTAACCTGGGTTCATTAATTTTCATGCTCTTCCCCATCCACAGACCTCCAGATTCTCTATAACTTTCTCCTTAGAGCCTGCTTTTCCACCTTGAACTGCTCCCATAGACTGTAGAAGATGTGACTTATTTTCTCAGTATGTCACTGTATTAGCCTGCTTGGTCTGCCATAACAGAATATCACAAATTGGGTGGCTTTTGCTGAGGAATCTCTTCCTGGCTTGCAGGTGGCCACCTACTGGCTATGTTTTCATATGGCCTTTTCTGTGCACAGGTAGGCAGCCAGAAAACTCTAGGGTTATCTTTTCCTCTTCTAATAACAATATAGATCCTATCAGATTAGGGCTCCACCCTTATAACCTCATTTAATCTGAATTATCTCCCTCAGGGGCCTATCTCCAAATACAGTCACAATGGGACTTCAAAGCATAAATTTTGGGAGACCGCAATTCAGTTCATAGCAGTAACATCACCCCTTTTTTCTTTTTTTAAAATATTTTTGGAGTTATATGATCTATTAAGTATGCTTTTTTTTTCCTGGAGGATACAGGCTGTTGGCATTAAAGCTATTAAGGGGCTTTAACTCAGCATAATCTTAGGAGTGTGTTTACTATTTAGCAAATTCAAAATAACTGTACAGCAATGATTTTATCATTAGCTGCCAGACTTCATACAAATCCAAGACTCTGAAGTTGCAACTTCATGTATCTATGTCCAAACTCAGGGCATTAAAAGGATTTTAGTTATTCTTTGCTCCCTTTCCAAGTGTGCACAGAGGCGAGGGCAGTGAAGATGCTCTCAAGAGGCTGGAAGTAATGCAAGGCTGGTGCAGGCAGATGCCTGGGCAACAGCTTTGCTTAAAAATGACTGAGCAAAACTCAAACTGGGGACCACTGCGTGCCTGATTTTAGGGGGTACTATGTACCTGCCAGTGAACTTTCATCATGGAGTGCAAAGAAGAACCAGATGCAATAGACGCCCCCAGCTCAGCTTATTAAGAGAATCGGAGGTGGCTTTCAAACCCAGCAGCTTAGAAATGCATCAAGTATCCCTCTCCCCCTCACGTATGGCGCAGACTATACAAAGTTCAGCTTGGCACATACGAGGCAGGATCAGTCATTCAGATGCAGCAGAATCATCGTTGTATTTCGTCTGAACAGGGACAGGGTATCCTAGTGATGATAATGAAAATGTCTCTCTTTTTTTTTTTTGGCAAATAATCTCTTTCTAATAGGAAGGACAGGAGCTCTCTAATGGCTTTGCAGACTTCTGCATTTTAAGTTGTTAATATACATAAAATTTTAGAACTGTGGAGTTTCAGGTACACCAGCAGAAAGGGAATCAAATGGCCAAATTTCACACACTTTTCTACCTCATTACTTTTGCCTGAGCGTGTCACTAATATTATGCAATAATTGCCTTTGCATTAATTCATTCTTACTTTTAAAAAGAAAGTATTGGATCCTAATCTAAATGCAAAACCAGCATTTCATCCCATTATCAAATAAAATTGGAAAAAACACACACGGTAAAAAGCAAAACAATGGTTAATAAAGTCTAACTAAATCCAACAACCTATAGAAGGTTTTGAACCTGAAGACCGATTTCGTTGTGATTGAAAAAGGAGAAAAGCAAGTGTCGGGGTGACATTCGATACTAGTAGACATTCTCCTCACTGCAGTCAAAATGACCAAAAGAGACTGAAATAAAAGAAGCTCTACTCGACGCAATGCTATTAATGCCATTTAGGCACAGTGCCTAAATTATCACTTGTTCCAATTACATGTATTACCTTACTCACTCACTAATTATGTGCATCTCGGTTTCCTTATCTGTAAAATGGCATTTTATATAAATGAGTTCGCATATAGTGAAAAGGCTCTTTCATGGGCTTATTTATCACTATCATTGATGTCATTATTGTTACTATCATTATCATTTATTCTATTAACCTCCAATACTTATGTGCATACTATGTGCAAAGCACACCCAAAATACAAAATATCTGTGATTTATGTCCCAATATTTTTTTTAAAAACTGAGCTATACCAGCCTCTATGTTAAAGATTAAGTAGCTAAGATTCAGAGGAAGGGGAAAAGTCTACTTAAGGTCGCATGGCTATTACTTTCCTCAAGTTTACAGACTTCACATAAAAAAGGAATAAGATGATGCATTCAAACAACCCCAAATTTAATATTAACATGTACTTACTATCTTTTGTCTTCCAAAACATCTACTTTGAAATAAACAGATTGTATGAATTAGGAAACCAGGCTGGGAAGTGTTAAAACGTTTATCATGCTCCCATCCTTCGGGCCTCTGCTTCTTACACAATTTAGGCTTCCCCTGCCAGTCTGTCCACTTTAAGCTGGCACTTTAGTGACCAACACTGACCACTGTTCACTGACATGATAACAGCACTGTCAGTGGAGACTGCCGTTGGCATCTTACCCACCACAAGGAACCCCTCACAGTTTTCTGGACAATGAAGCAATGGAAAAGGAAGGCAATTCTCATGTCCCCTAAGCACCACATTGGTCATGAAGACAAGATACTTCACCAATAAAAGAAAAATGGTATCTTAGTCCATTCAGGCTGCTGTAACAAAATACCATAAACTGGGTAGCTTATAAACAACAGAATTTTTTTTTTCTCAGTCCTGACGGTGGAGAAGTCCAAGATCATGGCACCAACAAATTCCATGTCTGGTAAGAGCCTGCTTCCAAGTTCATAGACAGCTGTCTTTTGCCATGTCCTCATATGATAGAAGGGGCGAAGGATCTCTCTGTAGTCTCTTTTATAAGGACACTAATCCCATTTGTGACCTAATTACCTCCTAAAGGCCAAATTAGAGTGTCTTTAAATAGTGAGTAGCCGAGCCATTTGCTTATGGTCTGAATGTATGTTTTCCCCCAAAATTCATATGATGAAATAGTAATATCATCACCTCAGGGGTTAAAATTTCAGCATATGGATTTTGAGAGGAAATAAACATTCAGATCATAGCAAATATTTGGCCACTCACTATCCAAAGAAACTTCTAAATTAATTTGTAATTCTGCACAACAGAATATCGATGATCAAAGAAATAGAAAAAACAAGACACGTGCCTAGTATCCTTGACTCCAAGTGAAGATGATGATGTTGGAACTCCATGCAGCTAAAACCATGCCCTGATGAGGACATGGGATTAGGAGATTTTTGCATCTGGTCTAAGTCCTGCTCAATGCCTTCAAGTTTGTAGAATTCGTCCAAAATGAATTATGTGCCATCTCTACAGAAAAGGATTTTCTGTCCTTTAAGATCAAAACAAAGCAAGGTAAACGGCAGAAGCAGAAGAAATGTGTTCCATTGAGAATTCATAAAGAGAAAACGCTGTCATTTTTCAAAAAATCATCAGTGACTGCATTCTCTGTATTATTGAACTAGGCAGCAGGGTGTATATAAACGTGGGTGAGGCTGGATCCCAGCCTCTGAAGAATCTGTATGCTAACTGAGAAGCTGCTATTAATTAACTGCTAATGTAATCAGGAGAGGTGGGTAAGATAGAACTACAAGAGATTTATATCAAATAAATGACGCAGTGTGTATTTGTACATTTAATCCTAACACTCGAATGCCACAGATGTCTTTGAGATTCTAATGAAAGCTCTGATCCCTCTTCCTGGAAATACAAACGTGTGTACAATAACACACACAGTATTTAAGGTCGGGATCTCACTGGAACCCAGATTCAGAACTTCTGCCTCAGTACAAAGAGATGTATATTTAGACTCAGAAGTTGCAATTACTTTACATTTGAATATTATTGGTCGAAATCAGCTGGCAAGAATGTATATATAAATAGATGGCCAAACCAGAGACCTAAAGGTATCTGAATCTGTGTCAGGGACTAGAAGCAAATTAAGAGTTAAAATGGGCAAAGAATAAGAAAAGTGGTAAAATAAATTGGGATACATTTTTAAAGTTAAATAGGCAGTCATAAAAATATTGTGGAAATAAGTAATGTGAAAAAGAACATATCTGGCCTCATCATATAAAGGTAAATATTAAGTATATTTTGTAAGTATTAAACACTTATACATGTATATTAAATTCACCTAAGAAATTTATTCGAAGACATACCAAAAGATTAACAGCAGTTATTATAACAGAGAGAAGGGGAAGAACTTAGATTTTTCACTTTTTAATATGGTTTGAATTTTTATTGAGAGTATGAGTATTATAATTGTTCCTGATACACACAGAATCCAAACTCTTGCTTAAGGCATTGCAACACCAACAACTGTGCATTAGGAACATCCTACAATTTGAGCACTGCAAGTTTTCCCAGAAGCAGATCTTGAGTCAAGGATTTAGAAGCAAGTGCTTTATTAAGAAAGTGCCTCCTGGGAGAAATCAGCAAGGCAGTAGGAGAGTCAAGATAGAGAAAGGGAATAAGCAAAGCAAGAAACGATTTCAAGCAAACTCCAAGTCTCAGCCTGATCCCACAGGGAGCTCTGGAACGTAAATCACAGTTCAGTGCCTTGCATGGAGGAAAAAGAGCTTGGCTTTTGCCCTTCCGCACTAGTCCTTGGTAGGCTGTACAGGCCCCCTGTTGCCTCAGGGATGGAGGAGATATAAAACTCCTAGATGCTTCCGGCTATCTGTACCAGTCAGGTGGCTCCAGTGTTGGGGGCAACCCTCTGCAGGCCGGAGGTACGGTTGTTGGCAGTAATGTAAACAGAAGCTGGGGATGCGTGCTCAGAGAATATGAAAGGGATCTCAGGGGAGCTAGACAGGGCACCAACCATACATCCACATTCAACAGACTATAGCTTCCATGCATTCAACAGTTATTTATTGACAGTATAGAATTGTGTTATCCAACATGGTAGCCACTAGCCGAATACAGTTTATTGATCATTTGAAAAGTGGTTGGTCCTAAAAAAAATACTATAAGTAGGTACAGTATTTACACTGATTCTGAAGACTTATAACATCTCACTAATAATATTTTTATATTGATTACATGTTGAAATGGTAATATTAAATATGCATCATAGAATAAATAAAATATATTACTAAAATTAAGTTTACCTGTTTCCCTTTACTTTTTAAATATGGCTTCTAGAAAATTTTAAATTACATATGTGGCTCATATTAAATTTCTTTCAAATGGCATTTGTTGAGAATATGTAATACTGTGCGAGATGTTAGGGATGCTGCAATGACTAAGGGAGACTTGGCCTCTGCCCTCATGATTTTGACAGCCCTGTGGTGTAACAGACAGTAATAAGATGGTACCATTTATTTTAAATATGATAATGGAAACAACAGAGTAGACAACTGAGAGGGACTTACATCAGAGAGACTCATCAGGAAAGATGACTCTAAAGAAATGTCTTTCAAATTCAAAGGCTGGGACATGGAGTGAACCATGAAAAGAGGTTGTGAGAAGGGGCAGTTGAAATGTTTTAAGGGTATTCCAGGCCACAGGAACATCAGATGGTAGGAAAAAGCGTCTATGAATTGCTTAGCCATTTGGTTATATGAGCATAAGCAGCCTTAAAACCACTGAAGCAGTGAAAACAACATAAAATTCCCCTAGACATTTAACTTGGTACATACAGTTGACCTCTACGAAAAACAAAAAAAAGGATATATTTAAGGGTTAACTGGAAAACAATTTTTTTTTTCTTTCCCTAAAAAACAATCAGACTTTCACTTCAGCCAATAATGTCCAAACTACTTGGAGAACTAAAGTTTACGTAAAGGAGACAGACTTCTACGCTCATATCAAGATGAAAAGAACGCAAATTATAAGAATGTGCCTTAAACACATCCTCAACAGCTTGTTTATTTTCTACTTGCTGATTTTGAAGTGATTTTAACTTGTCATTAAAAACATATATGAAAACATGAAAACACACTGAAGTGATATTCTTCCTACTTTTTTGATATGAAGTCAAAACAAAATGCTTTTGAAATTTCTAATACTGAAGTGATTAAGACATATTCCTTATTATATAAAAATCTGCTCCAAGAACTATAATTCTGGCATAGTCTGTTATATTTTTGATAGCATGTGAATATTTAATATAAAATGATTAAAATGGACTCTTCTGAAAATAGAGAACTTTAGTTTCTTCATATTGTTTTATTCAATGTAGTGACCCCAAATTGTTTTTTTAAAAACCTTGCTTATTCCATATTTCAGTTGAAATATGTGGAAATATAAAAATTATTGGTTCAAAATCTTAATTTCTCCTCTTAAAATTGCTATAACTTCTGAATTAATATTTTGTGGCAAATTTAGAATTAAAATCCTAAGGAACAGTTAAGCATAATTATTTCTCATAAGAAAGTGTATAGGAATCCAATACATTAAAAGGTGGTTTCAGTGATAAGTTTATTAATACATTGTCTATTTTAGTCAATAAATATTTACTGGTTAAGGCCCCTTGTTAGTTACTGTAACTATGAATGTGACTCCTTCCCTATGATCCACGAACTTCATAGGAAGGATGCAACATGACCCAATATGGGAAGTGCTGCTATAGAGATGTCTCTAAAATGCTGAAGGAAAAAGTTCAGAATAGTGACTCTCTGAAAGTGAATCAGAGATGGCTTCAATGAGGAGGTGATATTTGACCTGGCCCATGAAGGAAGAGTAAAACTTTTACAAATACAAGTCAAAGCAAAGTATTCCTGACAGAGAGAATGTTACAAGAAAAGTCACACAACTGTGAAACTGTCTAGGAGAGTCACTAAATATTAAACTGGGAATGTGACAAGGAGCTGTGTGTGTCTAGAGCCTTAGAATACGCAAGGTGGCCTTGGACTAAAATGCAGCAGGAGTTTAGAATTTATCCTCTATTTCTTATTTCTTTTTAAAATGTGTGTGCAGGTTTTAATGCATGTTCTCCAATATTGTTAGAAAAGGAGTAAAAACGTAGCGAAGCTTCAAAAATTTTTAGTTGTTTCTGATCACGTGTCCCTCCTCAGTAATTGACAAACTTTGTGTTGTTACCTTTGTTCTCTCTGCTTTTCATTAGGATGATTAATGACTTATTAACAGCCTTAATGTGTCTCTTTCAGGCATCCTGAATCACTCTGACAGCAGCTCTGTAAATAGATCAATTTCTGCCTTTAAAATTTGATGCCTCTGAACCAACCATTATTTTGGCTTAACTCAGATAGAGGAATTCTTCACACTTGGCAAATTAGCCTCTGAAGGGCTGAGTTAATATTATCCTTATTATGTCAAGTGGAAGTAATCCAGGATGTTGGACTTCATTAAAGGTCACTTGTTTACTGGGTAGCTTTGCTGCCCAGGAAACAATGGGATGGGGTAATTCAGCAACTTTGGATAACAGTGTTAATTATCACCTGAAATTAAGAGGAAGAGAAAACTCCTTATCACTGTCTCTGTAAATCATCCATGAATTGACCTTTCAGCAACCTAGGGGAAGCAATTCTTTGCATAGATAAGAGGTGAGTACTCTTGGAGAGGAGCAGAATTTCTAGGTCCTTCTCTGCATTTCCTTCACCTGGTCACGACCTCATACCACTAACAAACACATACTTTTTAAGTTGTTTCATTCCTTAGAAAAAAAAGGCTCACATGGTAGAAACAGAAACGAGCTACGGCGGCCAAAATATCTTGATCCCAATCTTTGCACATCTACTTAACTAGCTGTTATGGCATTAAGAAAAATATCATTTCATGTTTGAAATACTTTTTCTCTGTATAAGACAAGGAGAAACATCTCCTACCTTAGGGGTCATTGCAAGGGATGAGGTAATACATGTAACAGTTATCTGTAAATCGTGCAGCTAGCTCTTAATAAATGTAAGATCTTGCCACTACTCATTGACTCTGCAATTCCAAAAGGGTCAGGAATTAAACACAATTATGCTTATATCACCATTTTAACATTGTCATCAATTAAAGTTGTCTATATATTCAAGGAATATAGAATACACACTGTCTTTCTGTGAATCATGTTCGTGGCCCTAGCAAAAAGTAGGCAGGAAAAATGGGCATTTTCCAAGGTCAAAGTATCCTCTCATCTATACTTAGTATGTAAGAAGTGATGCTCAACCTCATTAGCTACCAGGTAAATGTAAATTAAAGCGATATTTGTATACTATTCAGTGAATGGATTGTAACCTCCTTGCAGTTGGCCCGCTCTGCTTCTCTCTTGGGAGTTAGGCTACACAGAAGATAAAAGCTCTGGCTTGCTTCTCCATGGAGAGTTTCACAGGGGCAAGAATAGAGTTCCATATGGGAAATCCCTGGGTTGCCCAATAATGGCTGCAACCATATGGGCAAAAATCTTAATTTTGAGGTTTGTATTAGGAAGCTCAATTGCTTGCAAATAAGCCACATTCTGAATTGACTTTATCAACTGGAAGAAAATGGCATCATTTTGATCTCCACCTGTTTGACTCCTTTCTATTTACTAAAAAGTGTCATTTGGGGATCCTCTCAAACCCAAAATCTAAGCTTTGGGCTGTGAATCTTAAAAAAATAGACAGCGAGTATCATTTGTGAAGCAAAGGAACAGTAGACATTAAGACTTTTTGTGGAGTTGGCCTTGTGGGTCTTTGACCTGGATGACTTGTAGGGGCTCACCTTGCACATGGCCAGTTTTTATCTCATACAGTCTAGATAGGAGCTGTAAGTTACCTTTAGCAAGTGCTGGCCTTCATCAGCCACTGCAGCATATGACCGCTCTGTCCTAAGGAAAGTAGCTAAGTCAAGACACATGTAGAACAAAACCTACTCAGGTCTCACGCAAATGCTTGCGGGGTTGAGTGGGAAGCCTTGGCCAAAGGGCAGGTCTACCAGGCCAGGTTCTTAGGGTACAGCTGCTGCTTCAGCTTGACCTTGAACCAGAGAGTCATAGCTTCATCTGGGAGTTGGGGGAGGTTTGGATTATTTTAGGCACTGGCAAGCCTGAAAATATTTGCCGCCTTCAAGTTGCTAGACACCCTGGATTTAGAACCACAGAAAGAATTATGACTGGAGTTCATGTGACCTGTCCACGGGTTCAAATAAACTGCCCACCATGTGTATTCAAGGTGACTTTAGATTTGCATGGTTTTAACAATGCCTTTAGATTTCAGATACCCGAATTCAGACTTCACTCAAAGAAAGATGGTTCTATTAAAAAAAATAAGGGCCCTTATTATTATGTGCCATCTTCTTGAAATGAGACAAAGAATCATTTTAAGGAAATTCTTACAGATAAAAAGATTCTGAATATTTTACAAGTTTGTACTTGAAACAATAAGATCAATTAGGAAATTAAGCAATAACAAATGCTTTGAAAATTATACTTTACTCTTGTGACAAAATGAAGAAAGATAGATTGATTAAGCTAGAAGAAGAGCGAGCTATTCTTGAAGGAAAGATTAAAATTTTATAATACAGAATGACATAAAGGAGAAAACTGATATTAAAGACCATGATAGATTAAAATAAGAGACAAAAGGAGATGTGCTCAGTTCTAACTACTCTTCAAGAGGGAATTGGAAGAAAAAGGAGCAGTCTTAACTGTTAAGAGGTTTTAAACAGTGACCAGAACCCAGAAGAATTTCATGGAGGTGGGAGACAAAATTACCAAAGCAGATCGAAGTGTCTCCGCCACAGGGGGAATCAAGATCAGAGATCCTAAGAAGACATGGCCTCAAAGCGCTGCCGATGGAAGGTCCATTCATAGTGACAGTAACTTGGGAACCTCTCTTTAAAGATTGGGCAGCTGTACCAAGTGGTTACAAAAAATCTGGACAGACTTGAGAGGACAAGATATGGAAGATTAGCACAAATCCCAAAACACATTATAAAGTAAGCTCTAAAGTGGCATTGCCATTGTAGGTGGTGATATAAATATTATCTGTATCCTTAAGTATACTCATATCCACAAATACCTTCTCAAGTCAGACAAAAGCAATCTACGGGCTCCCATTGGCATTTTTGCTAGCCAGAGACTAAACCAGAAACACAACATTCTAGACTCTCTCAAGTTCTGCTTTTATTTTAATTAAAACATATTTATAGCCTCACTGCAAAAAAATATCTACCTTCTCATTTAAAAAAAAAAAAAGTCAAGTTTTAGACAATTTTATTCACTTGCTCTTAAAGGACAAAAAGTAATAAAAGTTTTATAACTGAGAGTCTGTGATCATAAAACCAGCAAGTAGGCCCTCTTTACAAGGATTCAGAGGATTCGGAGAAATTGGTATTGATCTGTTCAGAAAAACAAACTTGATTTAGGCTTAAATGAAACACAAAATAAAATAAAGATGTTTATGGAAAAGTTCTGCTAAAATCAGCAGAGGTTTTCACAAGATGTAAGAGTCTGAACAGAAAGATTTGCCAACTTCTCTCATCTTTGTTTGAAATTATTTTACTCAGCTATTTTTTAAATAAAGCTAAATTTATCTGCAAAGTACAGGAAAAGTAGGCAGGTCTTACCTCCATCTTCATCTTCTTGTTCTTCACTTCCCTTACAAGTGTCCTGAGTAATTTTCTTTGGCCAACTTTACAAAGCCATTCATTTAATCTTTCATTCATCCATCAAATATTATTGAGCATTTACTCCATCACAGACCACATGAATAAGGTTCACCCATATATCTACTGACAGAGGGGGCAAGTAAACAAACGTTCATGGTACAGTCTCTAGGGAGTCCACAGACAGGCCAGAGGTTCCTAGAAATGTGACTAGTTGGGCTTCAGCCAAAGTTACAATTTATGCCAAATACTGGGGGTGAGTCTTTAGAGCAAGCACCATGGGCTGAGCATTAGGTACTGTTTGTTCCCTGAGAGATCTGTGAGTTGGATAGCTGTGTACAGGAAATAAATAGTACTATTGGGGAGTAACTTTTTCCTCTTTTGACCTCTTTGTTTTATCCTTTGCAAAAATGGTAATAAACCACTTAAGGCAGACAGTGGTTGACATATGCAGGACATAGAAGAACCTGTCTGTATAGTGTTTCTTGCATGCTTTTTTGAACTACATCACCTAGTAGTAGTGGACTGAATGGGTCCACATGCAAGAAACACTGTACAGACAGAAGAAACTCCCTGAAACCGCAAGCATCCAATCTAACAAGCCTGCCCCTGGCTTTGCCACAGGCATTATTTCCAAATTGGGATTGTTTCCTTCATCGTAGCTTCAGTCCTGAACTGCTTACCCTGACCTGCCCCTCACACATACCTGTCTCTGGACCTTTCTGCTTTCTCTGCAGACTTGCCTCAGCCTTTATCGTACCTGACACTGTGCTCTACTCTTACCTCAGTGCTCCTCCCTGGCCATGTCTCTGTCCTGGACAAAGTCTCTCAGAGTCCTCTCGGGTTTCTGGGACCCTAACTCCCAGCATAGTCCTCTACAAAAATGACTGGAAATTGGCAGAGAAGCACAATTAACTACATAGAATTGATTTCCTATTCCTATGGAAATAATCTACAAAATAAATAACTTTTAAGGACAAAACTACTTTTTTCTAAGACAATGAATATTACCTGCAGTGCCATACGAGTCTGAAGTTGTTTTCAAAACCAAAATACTTGAGAAGCACACATACATGGATTGCAGTTCTGATATTTTTCACAGATCGATTTGGACTATTAAATTATAACTGACTTTATAAAAGAATAGATTCTGCTCAATTACAGTTAAATAAGGCACTAATGTATAATATTAGAAGGTGTATCTGAGGTAACATGATAGTAATAATTTTTAAGAGCTTATGTTTATTATTGACAAAAAGAAACACTTGTGTTTATCCCAGAAATCTCTCCACATGGTTTTGACGTAGTTGCTTTGAGACCATATGCAATGATGACTATAACGTACATTGGAGGCAGCCTGCCTGCCATAGTGGCAACATTGGCTGTAGAGTTAGACTTACCCATGTTACATGCATCATTTTAGACACATCAGAACTTTGTGACCTTGGGCAAGGTCTTCGGCCTCATTCATATTTAGCTGTAATAGTCAGCCAAGAGTACATACCTAACAAAATTTTTGAATGAGAATAAAAAATGGCCCACAGAGCCTTCAACAAATAGTACCTAGTTAAGCATGACTAAAGGTAGACTCTGTAGTTTAAAGATCTGGCTTTATGTAACTGTATGCACATAATTTTTAAAAATATTTAATAAAAATATCTGAAGCAAGCAATGGGCCAGCATGAAGCCCTACTGGATGTAGACCATTTGGGGCAGCAGGACCAAAAGACTGAAGCCAGAAAGATGAAACAAAATAACAGAGAGAGGGCGTGGACCAGAAAGAAGACAAATATATGCCTGGTAACACCTTGCTGAGGATATCTGTCCTAACGTTTTATAAAACTAAACCACTGTTACAAGTTTCAGTCTCTGTGTACGAATGCAGGTATATTATCTACAGACAGAGGTACATATCAATACTTTTGCCAACTTTCATAAAAGTTGTTTTAAAGCCACTCCTTTAAACTACAGAACTCTGATCATTTCTTTCTCCACAGTCACATTTGTAATTATATATCTGTTTGCTTATTTATTATCTATTTTCCTTTTAGGTTGTAAGTTCAGTAATGGTAGGAACCATGGATGTGTCATTCCTCAATGCATATACAGCACATGGAATATACAGAGTACCCAATAAATATTACTTAAATAAATAAATGAAGACCTAAAGCATGACAAAGAGTAGAATTTGGAATTTAACAGAGAGAGAAAGATAATGTATGTTTTTCAAGCAGCATTCCCCGAAGCAAACACTAGGTAGGGCTACTTTAGGATGAATATATTCATTGGAGTGAATAAAGGTAACTGATTTGGTGAATTCGCTGACAGAATCGGATTGATGTGCTACTCAACGGAAACCTCTCAGGATGAGCTATGGAGAGAAATATATATTTAAACTCCAGTATTCCCGAGTATGACTAGGGGATTTATTTTAATATTTCCCTCTTAGTTACACTGCAAACTCTACGTTAACCTCTAGTCATTATCTGCACACACATGACCCTTTTGGTCTAAGTAACGATGGTCACATACTTCTTGGCTATTTTACTGTTTGTCAGTTTCTGGTATGAAAAAAACTCTTGAAGATTGAAAAAAAATAGAAACTTGCATAGCACCTCGGGCTTTGAATCTTGGGTTTAAATGCTGTCTGATCTACTTACTATCAGTGTGATTATGAATAATTGTCTTCTCTAAACCATGATTTCCACATTTGTAAAATGAAAGTAAAATCAGTACTTCGTAGAAATGTTGTCAGGAATAAATAAAACAAAGCTTGTAAAATCCTTAACTTGATACCTAGCATGTGAAATAAGTATTAACTACTTATTTATTATTGGTTGATTGTTCCCTATAATTCTGATCACATGTAATCCAAGTTAAATGCAACATTCTTCTTTAAATTTTTCTTTTAATTTATACTCAATCATCACACATTTATTGAAGGACTACTATGTGCCAAGCATAATCCAGGATGTAGAAAATATTTTCACTAGAACAGAGTCATAACACTTTCCAAAAGAGTAAAATTCATATTGTGTGAATTAATAAACTTGGCAATGGAGTGTAACAAGTGAAATATCATGCAAAGGTGATGTCATCCATAAAGCTATTCTGAAATAAGAACCATTTTAATTAGACCTTAATGTATTTTCAGATTATTTCATCTCAAATTTCTAAACCAAAGTCACTTCAAAAATGTGAGGTGTGTTTAAGCAGTATACTATGCTTAAATTTGGAGAAGTCTGTAAAAAGAACCTTTTTGATAAATTCTCATTATTTCGCCAGGCAGCTTTTTCTCTCTTGTATTTCAGTATTTTTTGCTTTGTTTTTGGTCATTTTGACCATTTTTCCTAAGTGGTCTAGTTGGTACATAGACTTTTGCATTTTTACTATACAGAAAGCAAAACAGAAAAGACAGAAAAACATGGGAAAATAAAAGAGATAAACAACCTCAAAATAACCATTTGCCATTTTTTTTTCTGTTTTGAGTAGCAAAGCATGCTGGGTAAATAGAAATCAACAGGCCAACTTCTTTCATTTTTCACCCTCTGACAAACATATACCGAGTCTCTACTACATACCAGGCACTGTGCCAGTACTTGACAAGGATAAATGACTCCTCTCACCAAGAAGGCAGTAGAGAGAACAGCTAAAAGAATGGATTGCGGAATCAGACTGACTAGGCATTACACAGTCACTTAGTAACTGTGACCTGAGAAAGTTCCACTGGGAGACCAGCCACAGACTGTGGGATCAGGCAAAGCTGAGTTCAAATTCCAGAATTTCAACCTACTAGCTGTGTGATCTTGAATAGGTACTTAGAATCTTTGTGCCTCAGTTTTCTCACCTATTCATGAGGAGAAAGAATCTGATTTTTAAAGTGAGGATAAAATGCAATAAAAATCTGTAACGTGTTTAGCTCAGTGCTTACGTCATATATAGTAGTCAATAAATGTGATGTTCATTCCCTTACCTACCTGTTCTTTTTATTCCAGGTAAACCTCTAGAATCAAAAAGGAAAATTGGTAGAAAAAATCAACTTCGGTCAAAAATCTGGGATGATTGCTAGCCTGCATCACTCTTTTGAAAGGACAAATGTATTGTTATGAGTAAAACCAAAGACGTAAGCTAAGAATTTACAGTCAAAATCTCTGACTGTAATTGTCGGTTGGTACTGGGAATTTATCAGCACTATAAATTTAGTGACTCAAGAAAGCAAAAGTTTTCTACTATTCTGAAAAATGGCATGTAGCTCTTGCTGTAGTAATAGTTTAATGTTAGTTTCAACCGAATCAAATTGTTCACCATCTGTTCATGAAAAGATAAAACCCTTCTTTCTGTATAATAGATCAACAAGAATTTAAAGAAAAAGAAGTTGTCTCAAATTTTGGCATCAAATAGTTATGTTTATGTGACCAAAAATTGCCCACAGGGAACAAATAAAA
>NW_011888782.1:19367997-19412338 GCF_000151845.1 Pteropus vampyrus
TAAAATAATAATGGTTTAAGAAGAAAATTATGAGAATATATCCACGACTCTGGGACAGATGAAGTTTTCTTGAATAGAAAACAAAGTTGATAAATTAGATGATATTAAAATTAAGAACTTTTGTTCATCAAACTATGTCATTAAGAGATTGTAAAGGCAACTCAAAAAGTAGAAGATATTTGGAATAGACATACCCAAAAAAGAACTCACATATATGCCGAAAATCAGGAAGATAGAAGATTCACAATCAAATATAGGTAAAAGACTCGAACTGACATTTATAAAAGAGGATATCCAAAATAACAATAAGCATATGAAATGGTGTCCAATTTCATTAGTCACAAAAAGTGCAAATTAAACTACAATTTTGTATCACTATACGCTCAGAAGATTTATATCTAAAATCCAAAAGTTTGGCAATATTATGATATAACCAGTCACTACAGGTAGGATTGCAATTGGCACAATCGCATTGAAAAATTATTTGTTGAGATCTAATGCTAAGTCCCTGAAGTCATTTCTTATGTTTATAATCAACATTATTCACCAAAAACATGTTATTCAGTATAGCCTCAAATATCTCAAATGATCCAAATGTTATCAACAGTAGAATGATAAATCAATCATGATATATTCCTACAATCACTATACAGCAATCACAATGAAATAATACTGCCACTTGCAACAATATGGATAAACCTCATAAACATAATCTTGAATAAAAGCAACACTATCTGATTCCATTTATGCAAAGTCTACAAACAGGCAAAATGAATTTATGATGTTAATCTAAGGGCAGTGGTGACCTTTGGGTAGGAAGATGGTGGGAGGTGGGAAGCTGTCAATGTTCTCTTTCATGTGTCACTAGTGGCTAGAATGATGTGTTCTGTTTATGAAAATGCATTGAGCCATGTAACTATGATTCATGTACTGGTCAATATATTTATTAAACTTCAAAAATTAACTTTACAAAACAGTATTACCTCTTAAATATATACGATATTCCTTGATTTTTTAAATGTTACATATATCATTTTATATAAAAAAAAAAAAATCCTGCCTACTTGGTAAACCAAAAAAAGCAAGCATACAGTTTTTCTTTGAATTTGCACTTCTGTGAGTACTGCATTACTAAAATATTTTTTTTTGTACTAGCGTGAATAGTAAAATTAAACCTTTTTTCATGTTAGTTTGTCATTTATATTTATTTTCCAAACTATTCATGCCTTTTGTTCAATGTTTTCTCTATGGTGTATACATTTATTATTATTATTGTTGTTGTTGCTGTTGTTATTGTTGTTGTTATTATTATTTGAAGATTCTTCATGCAGTAATGGAATTAATGGCTTGCAATGTGTGTATGGTTATGAGTTCTGTGTGACATTGGGAAAGTTATTTATTAGCTTAAGTTTCACCTTCTTCATCAGAAAAAATGGATAATAAATAGCATCAACAATCCTGGAAATTTTTCTTTTTAAAGATGATATGAGTATCTAGGTGGCATGTATACCACAAATGATTTTCTTTTCCATTTTTCACAAATTTGAGTACCTGTTATATGTAAGGACTCAAACTAGGCATTGGATTGAAAGAAAAAGAAAAAGACCACTTCTACCATTAAACCAATATGCTGGTCATCTGTCAAAGAATCATGAATTTCCATTCCTCACATTTCCATCAGTCACTTCATTATGCTGGCATTAGCTCCTCAACATCCCTCAGGATAGTTCCTTCTTTTCCATCCCCGCAACCACTGCCTGCATTCAGGCCTTCATCGTTCCTACTGGAGAATGCAATGGCTTTCTAACTGGTCTATCTGCCTCCCTCTTGTTCTGCTCCCAATTAGTTCAACTTCCTGCTGCCAGACGGATCACTCTAAATGCAGCTCTGACCATACCAAGCCTCCTATTTCCCTTGGCATGGATTCTATTCACATAATCAGATCACAAAAGGCAGTCATCATCTGATCCCTACATTTTCTCTCGAGTGTCATCTCTTAACAGTCCCCAGTTGTCCTTTCATGTTTCAAAGGTTCTAAGACACTAGCTGTTTACTGAACGATCTATGATATTTATATCACAGGACTTTACATATAGCATCTCTTCTCACAAGAATACCTCTTTGGCTCTTTTCCTCCCTCCAAATGCATCTCATGCACCATTTTCTCTGGGATATTTCCTTGCCACTGACACTTGGGGTTCTAGCTCAGCCAATCCTCCTATAAACTCCCATATACTTATCCCATCATGTAGATAATTGCAATTGGATCACTTATTCATTTACATGTCCAACTCACTATCCTAAGATTTACTAAGGAACAAAGTCTATATCTTTTTTCATTATCCCCTGAGCCTGAACAGTTCTATATGTATAAGTGAATAAGTGAATAAATGAAAGAGCATAAGAATGGGCTGACTCTCATGTCATGCACCTCAGCAATATTCTCAGGTAGATTTTAATAGGATCTGAATAAAAGTCAAGTTAGGGTTGAATTTTCTGGAAAGAAGATACAAATTATAGTAAA
Source organism: Pteropus vampyrus (assembly GCF_000151845.1). NCBI lineage: Eukaryota > Metazoa > Chordata > Mammalia > Chiroptera > Pteropodidae > Pteropus > Pteropus vampyrus. Next base: position 19,370,522 of record NW_011888782.1, read on the forward strand.
CTCTATCATCTATAGAGTTCAGAAACATATATATTCTAAATGATAGACGGTAGAAGATGATAGGCAGACAGACAGATTTCAAACAATAGAAAATAGACTAGTGTTAATTCATATGGCCATTTCTGACAGGAATTCAAATGTCTTAAACTTAAGAGCACTTGAAAAATATATTATATTTGGCAGTTGTGTGTTATTAGTCTCAGAAGAATGATTCACCCCTTCAACTTTCAAACTGCTCTTAAATCAGGGCTATGGATTTGAAGGAAAACAATCTATATTCCTTTGTAGGTGGTTGCAGAATGCACATTATAAATGGTTCCATTGCTTCTTTGGAGAGGATGGAGCTCATCACCTCTCTTGCTGCCTAAAGGATCTATTTTAGAGCTTATGTACTTGAGGATTATCTCATGTAATAGAAATTCACCAAAAGAAAAAGCTTAAAGTGAGATCACATCTGTGTAACCCATTGAGAGATGACTTAACGTTCTCTTTTCTTATAATTTATAAAAGTGAAGATTTAGAGACCAGGTCCAGAGAAAAATGACTTCAATCTACTGTCAATTCATCTACAAATGTAGATCTTCTTCTTATAGGATTATGAGAGTTGTATGTATATGGCAGACTTATTTTTTCTAAAGTATTTTCTCATCAGCTACTTCTTCATGAGCATTTTGTTTTCTGTGATCAAGTTGTACTTCTGTGACTCTCCCCTTCAGTATCTGCCTTAGCACCTACTTGGTTCTCAGCAGTTACAGGTTTGAATTGATCCTCAAAATGTCCTGTGAACCAGGAATCCAGGAAGTATCTGTTTTTTGTGGGTTTTTTTTTTTTCACGAAAACTTCTAAGGGATAGAGGTCGAAGTCCCCAGTTTTATCTGCATTCTTCAGACGTTCATTTGCAACAGACATTTGCTTCCAATTTGCTGTGTGATGGATAGTGACAGTTGCACATAAAACAGCTCAGAGACTATGAGGGAAGAGGGGAGCATCCATTACCTCCAGTTTATGCACATTACTGTCATTATCCTTCTGCATTTCAGCATGAGAGGCAATCATAGCTTGTCAAAAAGTATGAAATATCCCCTATTTCCTTTAGTGCCACTGGTTTCTTGTGACTCTCTGTGTCATTTAACTAAGTTGGTGACATCTGTGTCTGAACTGCCATAAAATATGTAGTTGTTGATATCCCTCATCCTTTTGGACTTAAAACACATTTGTGTAATTGTTTGGGAATGTTGTGTGTGTGTGAGTGTGTGTATAAGTGCTTATATTTGTATGCATCAGTCAGTACATGAGAGCAGCCATAGGAAGAACCTTAAGAATGTGGAAATAAGCACCAAAATTAAAATATATATATATATATATATATATATATATATATATATATATATATATATATATACACACACACACACATTTATGTAATGAATCAAAGCAGAAATATGCAAAATTACCTTAAGGAGATAAAATGATTCCAAGGTCAGCAAGATCTGAGTGAAGGTAGAAATACATCTAAATGTGAATGGCCCAAAAAGCAACTGGCTAGACTTAGGAACACTGGGAAGAGGTAAGTTAGGGAGACAAATATTGTCAGTGTCCATCCAACTCTCTCTAAATCAAGTGAAGAAATGATGACAAAATTGAGTCAGCTTGGTACAAAATACCTCAGTCACAGAGACCATGCTTACACACTGTACTAACCAAACAATCTTTCAATCACAAAGCTATTTTCCCAGGTCCCTCTGCACCAGGAAAAAAAGATACCCTGGACTGAGGACATAAGTAGTCTCAAGACTGCCCAAGGATCACACACATGTATAAACACATACCCATGCGCACATAGAATAAGATGGCATGCAGGTTTATATACACAAGTCCTGTGTATGCGTATGGCTTTACTTGGCGTGTACTTCTTGGTGTTTACTTATCCAGAAGTCAGATGGGCTCTGAGGCACTGAAAAGCCTGAGCACATAAATAGGGATGTACCAAAAAGCCAGAGAGGTAAGAAAACTGAGAATATTGTCGAAAGAATAATTGAGGCAATGGCTTAAGGATTTCAGGATGAATAAATAAGAAAGATAGGAAAAGATGTAAAATAGAAGTTACAGAGGTCAAGGGATTAGATAAGGTCAAAGAGCAGACAACATGGAAGAAGCTTAGTGAGCAGGCTGTACTGGTTGAAAAGTAGAAAAATCTAAATTTATAATTTAGAGGTAAGAAGCAGACTCCAGTGATTGCGAGGTTCAGGATGTGGCTGTGGGAAATCTTTGAACATGAACTCAAGATGTTGTTTGAGTCATTCATTTAGATATTTGACATCTAGGATTATAGCAGGAAAAGAGTTAGACAGGAAGACTATGAATTAGATGCCAAATTCTTCAAAAACAGAAGGCCAAATATTTTACCCCCATTGCATTTTGTCTTCATGGTTTGTTCATGCTCTTCCCACTCAGTGGAATGCCATCCCTACTCCACATTACACCCCACGTTTCCATGGAGAACACAGATATTTCCCCTAGAATATGAATTTTTTAAATTATATCTTCCCTACAATAAGTTTATTCTTAACATGATACATATAATTCAATGGCTAAATCTGTACATGTTTATTCAATAAATAAAGGAAACATTATAATCATGAGATCATTCTGGAATGCAATCCAGGAAATTTATTAAAATTTTTTTTCTGGTACTATTAAAAGAACCAGGGCAGAGAGAGAGAGAGAGAGAAGTAATAAAGAGATCAAGAAAGAACAGTAATTTCTTTTAACGGGAAAATATATTGTCAGCATGGAAGGCACTGGTGATGTGGATGAGCACGGTATTGGTGTAAACAGCTAACTTGTTGGTGTTGAAGGCTCAGACTTACTCTAGCGACTGCAATATACCCACAGTGTCCAAGATAACTAACTAGCACAGGATGCCTCCAGGGGAACGAACGGGGTGCATTGAAAGCAGACCTCTGAAGAAAGAAATTATGCCTCACAAATTAGGACAGAACTCTGGAATCTGAAAACGCGGACCGGCAGGAAAGATGTATGGAGTCTTAAGAGAGTGTTTTTTTTTCTGAGAGAAGAAGTCTCTCCATTTCAACCATGTCCTTTTAAGGGAAATCATAACTTTCTGTGAAATTGTGTAGGAAAAAAAAAAATAGGGCACTAAATGCAGGAAACAGGTTGTCTGTGGCGCACACACCTAGAACCAGTTGGTCCCCATCTCTGTCTGCCCAGGTTTTGGGGTCAAAGTGCCTTCTGAAAAACCGCTTTTCCCTATTCCTGGGGCAGATTCCAGTTGGATCATCTTTAGGGTACACATTTAGATAATCCGCAAATACCAAATTATAAATCAAGAGGAAAAGAGTCGCAAAAGGTTGTTCTCATTGAAAATAAAAAAAAAAAAACCTTCGATTTATCTAAACTTCAACAAAGCATTTTTATTTTCTCTAAATACTAGCTCCCTCATGTAATTAAATTAAAAAATGATAGGCAAAGCATTGAATCACAGAAACATTTCAAGGCCTTAGGTAATAGGAAAAGTAAGATTTATCTGAGCCAATGCTGTAATCCCTACCCTTAGTTTCCACTGCAGAAAGAAAAGAGGAAAAAGGCTCACGTTTACTTTGCAGACCACAGACAAGACAGACTTTAGATCAGAGGCTTACAAATGGCCCTCCCATGAGAACAATTTTCTGGGCGTCATTACTAAAATTAAATGTACGGTTGTTGTTTTTTGGTTTCTTTTTTCAAATTTACAGAAGAAACAGATAATTATTTCTAATCTTAATTACTTTTCTGTTATAAATTTTCTTTAAATGTTGAGAGCTGATACCATAATCAATACTATAATGAATGTACAATGGTGTCTGCTTTGAGTAAATTTATACATTTGGTTTCATTAAATTGAACCAGCTGATATTTCATGTTATACCTCAAAGAGCTCCCAGATGTTCTGTCCCCTGATCAAATGTAGATTTCTCAATTTGTTCGGAATCAGAAGAGGTTACTATACTAACAGATAAATCACATTTTTTTAGAAACAAATATTCTTTTTATGCTATCACTAATTGCTTACACCTGGTCAGAACATATTAAATGCCAGGATGAGCAATGGAATTCCCAGATTAGCCCTATAAATTAAAGCAGGTATATTTTTCAGGTGAGAAACTGAGGATCAAGAAGTTCAATGCAGGTCTAGAGTCACAATGCTGGCAAGTGCCTGAGCCAAGCTGTCTGGCCCCAGAGCCTAATCTCATTGCCACAATGTCTGAAGCAGAGTGGTGGAATAGATACTACTGATGGCATAATAATCTATCAGGGCTGGGCCTCTAGATTGTCATTCTTATTCACTTTTGAAACCCCATCACCCAACTCAGTACCAGAAATGTAGTGTTTACCAAATAAATTAATAAATTAATGTGTTTTCTCGAGGTCTTTAGCAAATAGAAAATCAGGAAATAGCCTATCAGTCTGGCAATTGAACTTGAGGCCAAAGTAATAACTGTGTGAATCAGATTTGCTTTATTTCATGTTAGGGAGTTTGGCCAACAGGACATAAATAATATCTAATCTTAAATCTATGATTGTTTCACCAATTGATGGCCTTTCTCACATATCTCTGGCTAGCTCTCTACTCTCCAACTCCCTTATAAATAAAGACAAATTCTTGGTCTTACACTCCACCCAGGAACAACATTGTCTTAAGTTGGGCTCTCCAGAGGCAGAGTCTGAGAGAGATCCAGATGTAAATGATTTATGGAGGAAGAGCTTTCAAAAGAAATCTGTAAGAAAAGGAAGGAAGAAGGAAGAAAGGAAGGGAAATAAGTACAGATATGGTCTCAGGAAACTATAAAATTAACCTGCTCTGCAGGGAGCTGTGGAGCATAAATCACACTGCAGAAGTATCTCTGCCTAGAGACAAGGGGGCCAGCCTTTCCCATATCCATGTCGATCAGACATTGGCTATGGTCAGGCCCAGAAGAAGAGATACATCATCTGTTTAAGCTGCTCCTAGTCTTCAGAGAAGAAGCAGCTGTAAGACTTTATCTGTGGAAGTTCGAGGGTTGTGGTAAAGGGAAGCTTGGCTGGGTACCAACAGTTTCTAGTACAATTATTCTGGAGACTTGATCGCTCCTTGGCTTTGTATCCATAAAAGAGCAAACATTGGTGATTCAACAAAATGCAATGATCCCCTATCTGTGCCAGGTCTTTGTTTTAGGCCAAGATTACAAAAATGGATAAGTCATTGGCCTTTCTACATCTGGCTAATGGCAATACTATGTCTAAGTCAGATAGTAGAGCAGTACGTATATACATAGGAAAATTTCAGATGATGAGGGGTACTATAAGAAAAATCAATCAGGCCAAGGTAAGAGAGTGACTGCTTTGGAATGGATAGTCAGGAAAGGCCTTTCTGTAGAAGGGCAATTTGAGCAGAGACTGAATTAAATAAGGTAAGGAAATAAATCACAAAAAGATCTACAGGTACAACTTTCCTGGCAAAGGGAACACAGGAGCAAAGTCTATGTAGTGAGAACAAGCTTAGTAGCATCTAAACTTTGAATAGAAAATAAGTAAGTAAAGCACAGGGAGGAAATTCCAGGATAAGTTTTAACATGTAAATGGAAAATAGAGCAATGATCACGGTCAATCAACACAGATAAAGACCGCACATCAGTGGGAATCTTCTGCATCAGATGCTAGAAATACAAAGCTGTGGTCTCTGGCCCCAAGGGATCCACAACTTAATTCTGAGACATACAGAAATGTAAACAAAGATTCTAATTCACAGGACAAGTGCTGCGTGCTATAAAGACAAAGAGGAAAGTACTGGATTCTGCCTAACTGTGGCAGTAAACACCCCCAGAGGGGACAGCGTTTTTTGAGTAGGGCATTAAAGCATTAGTAGCTTATGTGAAGCAGAAACAAAGAATGTGACATTCTAGGGAATGAGCAAAGGTACAAAGGTGTAAGATCTGGAATATCTAAAGAATATGTACTATAAGGTCGGAGAGGAAGACAGGTAGTAAGGAGAAGCAGGAAGATATGCTGATTTACCTGAAGAGGCAAACTAGAGCAGCTTTAAAGCAATTATTTGTTTTATTATTTCCCTGTAATTAAACAGCACCAGAAAACGCTAGCTTAAATTTGGCTCCCCAGGACAGCATTTCTCAAGTGTGGTACATAAACTACCTGTATTAAAATCACCTGAAGTGCTTAACAAAATGCAGGTTTTTGGACCTCCCTTCAGCCCTTCTAAAAAAAAAGATGTATGCTATAATCTTTAGGTGATATATGAATACTTTCTAGAGTCTATAAATATCTCCTTAGGTAAAAATGAAATTGTGTCACCAATAGTATTTATTTTTAAGACGAATGTATATTTGCTTTCTACCATACTTTTACAAATAGTGGTAAAAATTTTAGCCATTTTAAGAGCTGGGAGGAGAGAAAGGTTGCTTAAGCCTATGTGTCTCAAGGAAGAACTACCATCATATATAATTTATTTCATTTAATCCTGGATTAAATCCATGAAGTCTGGATTACAATTTTTCCTGTTTGACAGATGAGGAAGCTGAGACTAAGAAAGATGAAGGAATGTGTCCCAAGATTACAATGAACACAGATACAAAAGAAGGTCTGATCTCACTGTCTTGATATCTAATATCTTTCTATTTGCCCACATACCCTGGCTCTATCACTGCATCACACAGGGCTATGCACAGTTGGCTGGAATTTCCAGTTCCTGAAGGGGGAGATTTTTCCTCTCATCAAAGTGAAAAATATTGTAGATGTGGAAAAAAGAGTAAGACACTGGAGATCAAAAACAATTTATCCTACTGTGTTAACATCTCAAGTTCACTAAAAGTGAAAGGGGTCAAGTATTTGGTGGTGACAGAATGAAATCTAACTTTGGGTGGTAAACACACAATGCAATATATATGACATACTATTGAAGTATACACTTGAAACTTATTTGATTTTATTAATCAATGTCACCTCAATAATTTTTAATTAAAAAAATTAAAAAATTAAAAATTAAATAAACAGAAGATCTGAATTTCACTACTATTCAGGGAAAACAAACTAAATATCGATGAAATATTAATGAAGAATGAAATGCTAACTACCAATGACTTTTTTTGTGCATTATATTGGTAAGAAATTAATTCGAACATAAGAAAGTGAAGAGAAATTAGCTATCTCACATTCTGTTGGTGAGCAGTACAAGGAAAGAAGGCAATTGGACAGGACATATCAAAATGCAGTATGTATAGACACCTTGACCTAAAAATTTGCTTCCAGTCTTGTGAAAGACTACCACATGACTGGCTACCTAAATTGCAAGGCCCAGTGCTAAGGAAAATACAGGACCCTTGTTCAAAAATGATTAAGAATTTCAAGACAATGACACTAAACCAAAAAGGGACCTCTCTTGAATGTGTGGTCCTACACGACCACATAGATCTCACATCCATGAAGCCCGCCCTGGCTATCACATGTACACAAAGTTATATAATCAAGGATGATTATTGTAGAATTGTGTATAATTAAAAAAATGAAAACAATTTTAATGCTATCAAAAAGAGAATGTTTAAATTAATTATAGAATATCCATACAATTATTTGTTTCAATTAAAAAGAATGAGATATATAATTAACTAACATGGAAATATTTCCCCGTCGTGCTTGTAATTAAACAAGTGTGCCTCTGAAAAACAGATATAATGCTGCTTACAAGGAAAAAATAGAGATTGTTTATAAATATCAGTATAATACAGAAAAGGGGCTGGACAGACACATGAAACTATTCCCAAAGTTACCCCTGAAAAGAGAAACCTTAGAAATAAGGTACAAGGATGTCTGTGTCTGTTTTATACATCAGAATCACTTGCATTAATATCATTAAGTAGTACATTTTTAAAGGAAAAATTATCATGTAAAATTTCCAGATAATTGGGGAAAACAGACCTAGAAAAATTGAGCAAGTACAAGCAGAGAGAAAGCAAGAAACATTAAAAACAAAAAGCATAAAAGTAGATAATAAAAAAGATATTTTAAGGCAAAAGATTTTCAAATGAGGAAATCAGTAACTATCACCTGTAATTTAGACGAGCAGAGATGTCAGAAATACATACCAGGCAAAAATAAATACTTTTAAATAGGTAACAGTGTATTTATGAATAAAATGTAACAAAACAAAAATGATTAAATGGGAAAAAGAATGATTTTATAATGAAAAAGTTATAAATCTTTAAGATGGACGTAAATGTCATCAAGTTTTATGCACTCAATTGCATGCCATTAAAATATATATAGCAAAATTAGAAATACAAGAAAAATTTTAAAAGCAACAGGTTATTTCATGAAACACCCTAGATTTCCGATATATAAAATAAATACATATAAAGATATACAATAAAATAATTACAATGAGAATGCTACCTTGAAAATTGCATAATACAATGGTTAAGAATGAGTTCTGCAGTCACACAGCCCACAGTGTGAAATTTCAAATTTTACTTTCAACTTTTAATTTAAATATCCCTAAATTAATTTAGGTAAATACATTCTAGCAATATTTTAGAAGCCTAAAACCTCATTGCGACTCCATTTAAATCTACCAAGAATCATGCATAATTCGAAATGTTAAACCCACTAATTTTATCATCACTAGTATTTAATGTAAGACAAATCAAAATGACAATGATATTATTATACTAAATTTCACCCAAATTGGTAAAAACTTAAACAAACAATAACATATGATAAGGTGGGATTTAAAACCAGTGGGGAAAGAATGAATGGATTAGTCAATAAAATGTGTTTGGGTAATTCATTGCCTATCTAGTGAGAATACCTTTGTTTAGCTCCTTAACTCATAGAATACACCAAAAAAAAAAAAAAAAAAAGCAACTAAAGACACACATATATTTTAAATATAAAATTATTAGAAGAAAACAAAAAGAAGTATCCTACTTTATTTTTCTCTTCTCCTTCCCCTTCTTTTTCTCCCTCTTCTTCTTTTTCTCTCTCCCCATACCCGTACCCACACCCACTCTGTTTTACTTTTAGGTTTAGTTTTAGTTTTAGTTTGGGAACGAGAGAGATTTCCAAGGCAAGAAACAAGTCTTAGTGGTTTCAGGAAGAAGGAAGAAGTGACAGATTTGACTACAAACTAAATTTTAACTACTGTATAATAAAAACTATAAATGGGAGACATAGAATTAATATAACTAAGAACTCCCAAAAATCAGTTAAGAACGAGGCACCACAATAGGAAATCAATGAAAATCATGAACTGGCAACCCACCGAAAAAAAAATTCAAATAGCCAACCATTATATACAAAGATATTAACCTCAACAATCAATACCATGAAAATTTAAATAACAAGATTACATTTTCACGAATCAAATTGTCAACTATTTAACAGAGTTATTAAAAGCCAGCGCTGGTGGAGATGTGAGAACCATGAGATCTTACACTTTATGGAAGTATAATGTGATGCAATCTTTTTGAAGGGCAATTCACTAGCACATACTAAAATACAAGTGTTCATTTATTACCAGCAAACCCCTTTTTAAGAATCCACAGTATTGGAATAGTAAAAATAATACATTGAGATAAAGACAAGGATCTTCATTGTATTTTTTCTGTTAAAAAATTTAAAACTCAAAAATAACTCAAATATATAATAATGAAATGACTTAAAAATAACAATACAGTCATGCAACAGAATTCTGTGCAGCTCTTAAAAAAAATGAATGTATTGACCTATAGAGATTTCCATGATATAAGTGAAATTTAAAGTTATCATTAATACTATGATCCTATTTTTGTAAAAAGAAAATATTTATCTAATTTGCATGTATTTCTATTTTTCTATTACTCAACAAATCCTCAGACCTCTCATTGAACTTTTTCCCCATATTAGTTTTTTATTCCCTTAAAATGGAGGATTCTGTTCAAAATGCATGTTTTGAACATTTCCAAATGCTGCATTTACTGCTGCAGGTCTACACAGTACAATACTTCTAGAAAACACCAGCATGTTGGGGCTGGAGTGGTCTAGAGGCTCCAGAATGGAGGTAGTGTGTCCACAACCTATGTCCTATCTGATTTAAGTCTTCTTAACAGGTGTTCCTATTGGTCTGACCTGCCCAAGGGACCAGAATCTCGGGGCCACACAAAGATGCCAATCTGGCATGGACTGTCAGCACTGAGATAGAAATATGGTATCCAAAGAAGAAGATACTAGAACCAAAGACACAATATGCTTTTGTCCTAAAAACAAAGGGAGCTATAAGGGCAATCAATGGGACTTACTGAAATTGAAATATAGTGTATCGGTCCCTCCAACATCAAATGTTAGAAGAAGTGAACAAAGAAATAGAGAATAGAATGTTGGCATCCACATATTGACTTGTTCATCATTCAAGAAATGGTCACTGACCTCTGAAAGTGTGCCAAGCTCAGGCTGATAGCTGAGGAGGTAGGCAGTGATCTCTCCCCTTCTCAAATGAATTTTACAAATGGTGGGGTGGAGGGTTACAGACTGGGAAACATACATGAATGAGCCAGTGACTGGATGCTATGATAAGAGTACAACTAGAGTGCTGTGGGCCAACATAATAAGAGCAACACCTCTTTTCAGGTGTATTGAGGGTGAGTAAAGAGCAAGGAGGTGAGCAAAGACCCAGAGTAGAAGTTGCTTTTAATCCAAACTTAAATTAAGCCACACGAAGGAGTGAGAACTAGAGAGCACTTCAGGCAGAAGAAATGGTATTTGTAAAGGCTCATGAGTGAAAGAGAGCGGACAGCATTTGAATAACTGCAGGAGACTCACTGTGCCTGGGGTGTGAGAGCAAAGGGGGAGAGTGATAAGATGTGAGCTTAGACAGGTAAGCAGGAAGCCAGGTGTGAGGGCAGAGTAGGTCACAGAAACTTTCCATGCACAGCTTTTCATGCGCAACCCACAATGGTGTAGTATGAATTTTACATTTTTTTGTGTGTTAATATTAATGTAGGTAAGTGATCATTTAGAATCTTCATGTGTGGTATGATTTTCTGTTCAGCTTCAATTTTTCACTGAATATTTTTATAATATATCCTGTCTCTGTTCATTGCACTTAAATGTTGCTTCTCGTTTCTGTCCTGTTTTACCTGAAAAAGTGAATAAGTCACGAGATAGAAGTGGATGTGCAGAATCTAAATCACCAATTAGCATAAATCCTGTCAAGAGTTAATTTTCTCAACTTGTTGCAGGTTTACTTGATGTTGGTATCAGCATTTTTTAATATATAGATTTATGCATATAAGCATATGCATGCAAATATATAATTATTAAATATTATATTATTTATGTATTATGTATTTATGTAATTATACATAATATATAAATATATATTATACATTATATATGTGTGTGTGTGTGTGTGTGTGTATATATACATATATCCAGATACCAGTGTATGAATGTATACAGGGATTCAGCTCCATGTTCATTCTTTAATGCATTGAAGTTTACATTAGCCAGTTGCCATAATTTTTTCAAGTAAGCACAATTAAGCACAGCAAATTTTTTATGTTAGGCTGCACAAATCGTTTGTTAGATTATACTCTCTGCTTCTTTATGTGACAGCATTTCTCGCTCAAGGATGTCCTGGTGTTTCGAAAACAGGTGACTCAAAAGACCATTTTGGAAATAAAATGTGGGCTCCAGGTAACTAGCAATAAAGAAGTTTAAATTGGCAATTAGAAAACAAGAAGCTAAGCATTTTGTTCCAGAACCTTAATGAGTTTTAACCCATGGCCTCAAGGACCTGCTGTGGCCTAAAGCAAATAGTAACCTAAATTCTATAAGTGAGGAATTAGAAAAATTGAAACCTTGCAAACTGGAATTCAGCTCTAAGGAGCACAACAAGCTTCCATTTATGAATAGAATCGTGTTTTCAATAAAGTATTTTAGAACATATATAATTCATGGGGGAAATTGCAATATTTCTGGCAAAGAGTGTCCAAAAAAAGAACACTTTTCATCCTTAAAACCACTGGCAGCCTTCTTTGACAATAAAGTTAAAGTATTTATTAATTAAATTCTTCTTAAAACATTTCCAAGATACATACATATATTAAATAAATTAATTCTATAATTAAAAAATATCCAATAAAGAAAACATATCCAGAGAGATGGATTCACAGATGAATTACTCCAAACATATAAGAAATAATATAAATCTTATCTTACATAAATTCTTCCAAAGAATATAGTGAACTATTTCCAAAGAAATAATGAACACTTTCAAATACATTTTATGAGTTCAGCATGATACTGATACAAATTTGACAAAGAAACATAAGAAAAAAAGTTATAGGCTAATACCTCTTATTATCGTAGATGCAAAAGATCTAATGAGACTATATGTGGATATATATGATATATGATGTATATGTGTGTCTATGTGTGTGTGTGTGTGTGTGTGTGTATACATATATATATCCTGAACGAGTGAGGTTTGTCAAGTAATTCCAATTTTGGTTTACCATTTGAAAACCATTCAATGTAATTCACTATAATAAAATTTTAAAAGCACATATAATCATCCCAACACATGCAGAAAAAATTGGTAAAATTCAACAACCTTTTATAACAAAAACTCTCAACAATCAAAGAAGAGGAGCATATTTAATTTGATTAAAGGAATCTACCAAAAACCTAGAACCGTATGTAATGGAGAAATAGTGAATACTTTTCATCTAAGATTAGAAACAAAGCAAATGTTTTTTTATCATTTCTATTCAACATTTAACTGAAGATACTAGCTAGATTAAAAGGGCAAGAAAAAAAGAAAACAAAAACAAAAACAAAAGAACTGAACTGAAATAAAAGACACAACTGAAAATAGCACAAAAGAGCAAATATCTAGAGACAAATCTAATGAGAGTTATGTAAATCCTCTACACTGAAAACTATAAAACACAGTTGATTCAAAACATTGAATACAAATAAATGGGAGAATATGACATGTTCAAGGATGGAAATTTCACTTTTAAAAAATGTTAATTCTCTCCAATTTGAGCTATAAATTCAATAAAATCCTAATCAAAATTCTAAAAATACATATTTCCAAGAGTTCATCCAGAATATTTTTACTTTCTTAATCATACTGACTATTCTCATATTTTTCTCACTACTTATTTTATTGGTATAGTATTATATTTTAATTTATATTCTATAGCTGAGAATTTCCTAAATAGAGATCAATGGATTTTTGAAAAGGACTTTGGATATATATTCAGTCCCTAAATATCTCAATGATACTTTAACTGATGTTTAATAAGCATTTCTAAATATTAAGTATTTTGTACCTGGATCACCTTTGATCTATCTGTCCACAATTTCTGTCCCTAAGTTGATGTTTGAGCACTATCTTAATTGTGATCCCTCAAAGCAAGAGTAGAGTCAGTCTTTATTCTTAACAGATGCATTCACCCATGTGAAGGCAAAGAGTGAGATGACAAACTGGGTGTGGAAGTTCCACAGTACCTGAGAACTGAGTCATCACTCCACCACAGAATAAAAGAATCCTGACCTGAACAAAAGGAAACTCGACCACAGCAAGGTGGCCCAAGTTCATTCTGTGTGCGATGATGCGGTTTCCACAAAACCATGTTTCCTGTCACTTTGAATTAATGTTAATTTCATGTATGTATTTTAATTTGCAGTTTTATTTTTATTTAATTTGCAAATTGAATTTGGCTCATATGAACAAAGCCATAATTTTAAGGAGTATATAAAACTTCAAATATTTATACTTAAGCAGGTAACATAAAAAAACCATTTTAAATCCACCTGAAGGGTCTGAAATATTTTGTTTTCCTTCAAAGGGGGCTCTGTACTCTTCCAGCCTAGATGCCCTAGATGTGTCTTGTTACTTTAATTAGATTTTGAGCTTCTGAAGGACAAGCCCTTGTCCCTGAGTTGATATCTCCTGGGTCAAAAATTTTGTACATGCTTGTTAAATTACCAAGGAATGAATGACACATGTTCTTAAAACATTGTTTTTTGTTCTTATGAACCTGAATACTGCTTTTTAAGACCCAAATTTATACCCCTATGGGATACTCTGCCCTTCCGTCTTGTTCCACCAGTAGGAATGTATGCTTGCCTTAGCAAATATGGAAGTGGACAAAATTTGAAATAAATTATCTCAAAAGTGTCTTGTGGATTTTTTATCAGTTAAATTTGTCCTCAATGGAAAATCTACTAATTAAAAGGTCTAATTTGCCATGTTGATTTCATGGGAGTAAAATTCTGAAAGTTAAAAAACATTCTTGCATGCTTTGGTTTTTCTGGAAAATAACTTGAACTTGTCTCTCACTTGGCTTTATTATAATGGCCCCAACTCCCAAAGGAAGTGCTATATTTTGATGTAGCAAAACCTCCAATTCCAAAGTCCTGACACAAAATGAAATTTCCATGTGGAGAACTGAAACCCACCAATTAAGTACCAGCACAGCATAAAAATAACTTGAAAATCTCAGATATCATGCTGTAATGGAATATGCTAAAAAAAAATTCAGAAACTGAAATACAAGAATTAGTGACTGAAATCTTCAGGAAGCTGATATATAATATAAGTAGTAAAACTTAAATCATGAGATACTATAGTTCCATTCATCGAGCCTCATTGGAGAATTTTGAATAAATTTTTGTAATTACAAAAATTTGAAAGTTACCTCCATTATATCCTGAGTCATTAAGAAATGCTTTGAAATACACAGTTCAATGAAATCAGAAGCCCACTACTCTCTATATATAAACAAGCTGACATGAAGTAAGCTACGATAAACAACGTCTTCCTGAAAAACTAGATTCTGGTTCAGAAATCCCAGATCTATTGATTAGAATTTTAAGTACGGATTTTGCTTTTGATTTTTGTTTTATGAATCCCGGGGTTTTTTGCTACTCAAATTAATAGCTTATTAAAATAAATTTATAATGTGTTATATGTAATATGATATATGATCATCACAAACTAGGACTAGATAATGGGAAAGTTATAGTCCCTTCTTTTTCTTCTCCCAAATCCACTTTCTAGAGTTGACCACTATTTACAGTTTGGTTTTATCTTTCCAGACAACTGATCACATATGGAAATCACTGTTGTAAAAATGAGATTGCATTATATGCACCAGTTCGGGTCACAGCATGAACCAGACAGCGCCCTCAAATTAAAATAAAGTGAGAAGAGTTTATACAGTAGAATTAGATATAAAGTTGTAGCAGTATAAACTCAAGGAGAAAGCGGCACTCTGGGGCTTTTAACAGTGGTGTTATCATCTCCCTAGGACTGAGGGGGTGGTTCTGGACTGAAGACAAAGAGGGTACACAGAGCTGCCCCACGGGACACAAATAACCAGATTCAGTCGGCTTATAGGAAGGGAGTCAGGGAGATAAAACTCTGCCCAAGCTCCTTCCCTCCAGTCTCCTCTGAGCCCCACCCAGAACCAAAGAGCAAGAATGCAGTTTGAAGCCTCTGAACAGGTCAGCACCCAGGACCCTAGAACAGGGCTGGGCCAATGGAAGTGTTCTAGTGTGTAGGATTCACTTGTTTTGCAAATCTTGTTTGAAAAAACAATGGACGTTTTGATCAGTTCTATAAATTCACCTCATTCATTTTTCATCGTTACATAGAATTCCATCAGGTGGACTTGTGCGTGCAGCCACTTAGCAATGGACGCCGGGTTCCCAGTTCTTCACCAGCTCAACCAATGCTGCAGCGTCGATCTTCACACATCTTTGTCTACATACTGGTGCAAAGTCTGAGATGCTTCTCTCGGCAAGAAATTGCTGAGCCAAAGGGGCTGCTGCTTTTCGAAGAGATGAAACTGTTTTCCTGCCTCCTCTCTTTAGAGATCGAAATTCTCAGAAAGCTAATGTGCAGGAAACAGTGCAATGAAAGTGGTGGTGGCCTGTTGCATCTAATGAATATAAACTTCAAAGGTAAAAAATGGTAGACAGAGCCAGAGGCAGGAGAAGACACCACTCCCTAACTCCCAGCCACGCAAGGCCTCCGGAAGAATAGGTTTTTACAGTTTTCCTCTGCTCGGAGTTTTATTAGTCGCCTCCCAAAAAATGGTGTATGGGAAGTTCATTTTCTGAGACTCTGCATGTGTAAAAATGCCTTTACGACTGGATGTAGAATTCTATGCGAGAAATCATTTTTTCTCAATATATTAAAGGCATTGTTCCACTGTAATCTCTTTTCCAGTCATGCTGACATGAAGTTGGGGTTATTCTGATTCTTAAACTTTTATTTGTAGCTTTCCCCTCCTTATCTCTAATCTCATAAACCAGGTTATCTCATATATTATTGAGGACAAAGAGTAAATATTATCCACATTTTTCTTTTGAGACCTTTAGTAAACAATTTTCACAGGTTCACTATTCCTATGCATATCTACAGAACACAGTCCCTTCTGTTACGTAAGAGAATCTCTCCCTAAGCCTCATGTTAACAATATTTCTGTGTCCTTAGACTGAATGAAGAGAATGCTAAGCAGGCCCTGTATTTTCCAACACACAGGGTGCATGTGCTTCCGGTTCCTAACACCATCTTCCTGGTGTTGTCAGAATCCCAGTCTCATACAAGGAACTAAGGGCAAGTCTTGTGCACAAGTCCTGACAAATATGCAACATCACATTGACCCATATCTAAGGCAGTTCTACTGGGCCACGTCCTCTCTTACTTGGCCTCTGGCTATTATTAGAAAGTTGATTTATTTTGACATAACATTTAAAATCATATGCAAGAAGCAGTATGCAGAGTTACGACATCCCTTTGCCACACTATTTCCAATGGGCTTCTGTCACCCTCCACCCGCCCCCGCCCCCGCCCCCTGCCCCAAGCTGCTGCTTGCTTACTTCCTATCCCAGAAGGCACTAGTTAGTCTCTTCCTTTTTACCCTCCGCTGCACTGCATTCCTGAGAGTTGTCATCTCTGGATTATAGAGTAGAGTGGTACTGCTGGCAGCGGGGAGTGTGGGAAAGGACCAAACGCTGCCTGGGGAGCTGCAGGATGTTCAGTCAGGACATCTGCTCGCATGTTCCTGAGTTTCTAACATGAAGATAAACCAGGGACTGAAATAAAAACCCTTTCTTATTTTCTTTGCCTTGACATTTTGCTCATTTAGAGATGTTTAGGAACTTCCAACATTTATCAATTCCTTTAAGAAACTTTTACAAGTAGCCTATTGCTGAATGATATCCTTCATTATCAATGCCATTGCAATGCTTTATTTGTGTGTATATATGTGTTTTCATGGATATTTCAACAGGAAGATCATTAGGAAGCTAAATGTGCTAAAGATTGCAAGTGAGGCATTTGGAACTTTAGGGATTATGTGTTTTTTATGGTTCACCCCATTGGAGCTGATAACTATGAACTAGATAAAAAGAGGAAGTACAATTATTTTTGGTGCCTCTATTCTAGAGAAACAAACCTCTCCCATGGCCTTTCAGCTGGCTCATTGACTCTTCCCTGACAATTCTGGCACTGAGTTTTATTTCTCTAAATGCTGGAAATTAAAGGTTTTCCACTTCAGGCCATGTGCAACCCTTTGTCATGACAGCATCTCCCATGAATACTTCAAGGGAGAACGTTTCCCTGGACATGGATGGGGGCACCCATCAGAGGGAGCTGAAGTTTTTCGGCCACCAGCCCATCCATGATTTGGAGCAAGAGCAGACCGTGCAGAAGGCCCCTGATTCCCTTGTCAGCTGTCTGCTCTCCTCCTTCCCCACAGTTCAGAGCAAGGATGAGCAGTAGACAGAAGGCAGGACTGGTATAGGAGGACACCATTTCCAATATCCAAGATGAAGCAGGTCTCCAAACAAATTATTTGCTAGAATGTGTTCTATTTATTTATTAAATAAAATAGAAGGCAAAGAAAGCATGGAAAGAAAATTCTTGAAATGGCAACATAGGTACAGGCTGCCAGTTTTAACATTTTCTTATTCATTTTTGGTCCTTCTAAATGTGCTCATACAATTTGTTGAGTGCTATTAAGCTTTGCTCATTTTTTCTATTCTACTTTATTCATTTAGGTGTTACTCTAGGCCATTTTTCATAAAGCTATAGCATTTTCATAAGGATTAATTTAAATGTCAGCACGATAATTCATCAAGAGTATGATGCCTTTGTTTGGTGATATTCAATTTTGTTTTACTTTCATGCATTATAAATAGTGCCATAAGTGATATACTTATGTATAAGTAAATTCTTACAGTTTTTTAAATTTGTTTAGGTTCTCAAGAGAAAAATTCTTAGGTCAAAGGACTGAATATTTTTATAACTATTGAAATGGATTGTCAAATTGCTTTCTAACACTGTTCTTGTTCTCAAGCATTGCCAGTCACCTCAGCTAACACAAGTATGTATATTTTATGAGAGAATTTTTAAAAAGATGTATCTTCTTCATTCTTAGCCCAACATTGGCTGCGTTACTTATGTGGACAACTACTATTGTTCATATTTTCAGTTTTTTGAAATTATCCTGTTGTAAGGACAATTTGCACTGGAAATGTGAGGCTCTTGCAAGTGTCATGGGGATTGCTGATATATTTTTGCCTTCCTACACAGAAGGTAAATATACCACCCTTTACAAAACGCAAAAGGGCTATGCAGTCCTGCTAGTGGAATGGCTCCACCATTCATGAGCCGGGTGCAGGCGGAGCTGTTCCCTGTGCCATAGCCACTCTCTATGAGGGCACTGACATCTGCCAGAGTTGTGCAGCACAGCCCTGGCTTTATGACCATATGCATCCTTTAACCTCATTGAGCCTCCTATCATACCCTGGAAAATAAAGGTGATTTGGAAAATCAAACAAGAAAATATTATCGAGTAGGCACGATTAAATATAATCCTCCCCTCTAGTTGGGTCAGCAATGCTACTATTTAAAGGAATCATATATAAAGTCTTTTAATTGCCCATCCCTGAATTATGTAATAAACTCCATGATTTACTCTTAAAATCTTCGACGAGTATATACGTGTCCCCTTGACCGTATTTTCTACTCCCCGCTCCTTCCTTCCACATGCACCAGCTGCACGGGTCTGCTCTCAGTGCCTAGGACGTGTGGCTTTATCCTTATCTGAAGGTCTTCTGCATAGAATTCTTCCTACTTCCTCCCTCCCTTCTTCTCATAACACAGCACTCAGGTCAAACGTCCCTTCCTCTCATCAGTCTTCTCTGCCTAACTCACTCTCCTCATCTAGGCACTCTCCATCTAGTTACCTAATTTCAATGTCATTATCGACTTTACTACTTCCTAGAAATATGTTACTGTTAGTGTTGTTTACTTGTTTATCATCTATCTGTCCTCCATGGCTAAAATATGAGCTCCAGAGAGCAGCAACTTTGCTCACTGCTGAATGCCCAGAGTCTAAAGCAGTGCCTGGCACACATTAGGCACTCCACAGGTATTTATTGCTTGGAAGCCCAGTTGTAACTCATTTATTGCATCGCAAGGGACAAAAATTGTTGACTATTTTTTCAATCTTGCTGGATTTTTTTTTTTTTACTAATCGCCAACTAATTACATATGACACTGTAGATAATAAATGTATAGCAATGGTCAAAATTTAGTTCTGGGAGCAAAGCATTCCAGATTTCTCTTTCGAGATGCTCCAACTCCACAGGATAGATTACTGATGCTGGAGAGAATGCTGACATTTACAATGACCTCATCTGGAGAGGAAATGAGTTTTGCCTCATTTTTTCCTCCCAATTCTGTGAGGCTCTTAAATAGCCACACCTTTCCATAAGTGTTGAGGGAGGAACTATGGAATTCACAGGGCTTCTTTCTTAGGGATTTATTTCGAAATTAATCAAAGCTCCACTTTTGTTTGATTTTTGCTGATGCTTTCTGATCTCCTTTGCTATTACTACAGCCTGCAAAAATAGCCCTGCACATAAATTATGCATCAAGTCTTTAAATATCCTGGTCTTTTTCTTTTCCTGCCCCACCTCTACCCAAGGAGAAAGAGTGCAATGCTCTTATAAAGTATCTGTGTTACTGCCATTGGACATTTTTTCCCCTGCACCAGATTATTTTCTTTTCTGAAAGAAACATATTTGATGAGAATCTTTCTTCAAAAATACGTGTGTGTGTGTGTGTGCACACACATACACACAACATGCTAATGAAATGCATTTTAAACTCAAAGTAGAGAGTCAAGCTCAAAATTAAGATGTTTTGCTAAAACCGGAAAATTAGAGGGAAAATTTTCAGTCGTGAGTGAAACTAAAATCTTGTGGTCTGTCAGAGTAAGCAAACCGGATAAAGGCCTTAGAGGCTATTTTTATTTCAACAAACAAACAATCCTCAGGGAGGCAGTAGCCAAGGCCCTGACCACCTGAGCTTACTGCATAAATAAATCTGGGCATGTTAGCAGTATGACTTCATTTGTAAAAATGCTCCATGATAAGCCAAGGATAGGACCAAGGGGTTGACGAGGGCCCTAGGACATGCGTAGAAACCAAGCAAGCAGCAAGAAAGCAGTGCTTTTAGACTGATGCAAAAATGTGTCCAGAACCTGTGAACCACAAAAGCCAGAGGAGAAGTAACTCAGAAACTTCTGATGGGAATGTTTCCACAAGCTAAAACTACATGAGACCTGCACAGAGCTCACAGACAAAAACAATAAAGTGCATGACCGATAACCATCAGATACATCAACGTGGAAGGTACAGAGACAGAAAGTAGAACAATTTGAAAGGACACTACTCAATTCAGTAAGATAGGGACAGTGAGGTGGGCAACTGGGAAGTACAAGGATCAGAAAGAAATGGGCGGAACAATCATATGCAGATGTGTTTGTCTACACAGAATGTAAGAATCAGGAAGTGAGTTTCTAGGGGAAAGACAACTCATAAAAAATAATAGTATTTCTATCACCCAACAATAACTAAATGTAAGTTTTTAAAGGTTTCTTTTCACAATAAGAACTAGAAGTAAATGATACTTGGGAACATATCTAATAAAAGATAAACATGACCTT
This sequence comes from Pteropus vampyrus, assembly GCF_000151845.1. NCBI lineage: Eukaryota > Metazoa > Chordata > Mammalia > Chiroptera > Pteropodidae > Pteropus > Pteropus vampyrus. Next base: position 19,391,587 of record NW_011888782.1, read on the forward strand.
TATAGAGAAATTGCCCACTGCTATCTAGGAGATAAAACATACATGGGGATATATGAATAAATGAAGAGGTATGCTGTGTTCATGAAGGAAATGACTCAATTTGTGAAGATATAAATTCTCTCATAATATTTCAAAGGGTGTAGTTCTAGACTAAGAAACCCTATTCTAGAGGATGAGGCACACATATCTATCATTTCTTTAAATAGAGCCCAAAATAGCAGTTCGTAGCACCATAAACTTCATGCTTGGTTTTTATTTTAAAGTCTTTTCTATTTATAAGATTTTTAAACTAGATAAACTGAATTGCAGAGCTCGAATGTGATTTTTTTTAATTATGAAAGAAAATACATAGCAACACAAAAGTTCAACTTCGAATCAAGCAGGAAAGGAGGTAATTTGTGGATGCAATTACATGATTGAGTGCATTTTAAAATACACCCTAAATGAAATATTTTCAAAGCCTATGAAACCCACTCAAATAGATACTTAGTGCTTTCTTATTTTAGAAGCAAATGATCTTAATGGCATAGTGAAGCAGAGAAATATTATGGATATGAGATACCATATTCTCTACATTTATATGTGTGTATATGTGTATAGATAGATGTATATGTGGCTATGTATGTGTATTTAATTTAATTTAACTAGAATTCAGAACTCAGAGGTACAAGGATTAGAAATAAAAAGGCACAATAATTTGTAGAGATGTTGTGTTTTTTCTACACCAAGTGTAAGCCCCATAAGTGAGTTTCTGGGTGCAAGAAACTCAGCATTTATGAGATGAGTGCCTTTTTTCATGTAGATTTAGCATAGCAAACAGCAATGGACTGACTTACTAGTAAGGACTAGATCCAGTTATATTTCAAATGCCTTTTGTCAGAAACACAAATTTACAGTGAAATTCAGTGGGTCAATGCAAATATCTCACATTGCTGCCTTCTCTTAGGAAGGTTATGCACCATGCTGAATCCTGGAAGAGGTGTGCTGAGGACACCAAACCCAGAACCAGAGAAGTCAGCTCCAGGCAGAAGTGTGACCTGGCTGATTACTTCTCTGGGTCCCTGCCTGAGCCTTACCTCGCTACACCTCTCTGAGCATGGCTCTAAACATGGCTCCTCCTCGAAGCCCTCTTCTTGGTTCCTGATGTGCTGTACCTCTCGCCTTTTTAGATATTCAGTTTCTTTTGCCCTATCCTCAGTTTTCTCTTTCTCTCCCTTTTATTATTCATCTTGGATCAATTTGCTGCTGATTCACAACATATATTCTTCCAGTGGGAATTTCTTTCCTAAGTTCCAGACACATGTATCTAATTGTCCAGAGCTGAAGGCACCACTCTGAGATGTTTGTGATGATCAGACAAGGTGATGAAAAAATAAGAGGGACCTGGGGGACCAGTTTATCCCTGCTCTCCATCTACTCTATGTCCAGCTCTTCTTCTCAATAGACCATACAATCAGTGGCACCAAGCCCACCACGGGGTCCTGAGCTTCAGGCCCGCAGAGGTGATACTTGCACAGAGGCAGCTGTTTCCAGAGGCAGACTTCCATAAACATCTCTGCAAGCACATGGATTCTTGAAATTTCCAGCCAACTCTGGTCCATGTGCCCTGAGCTTCAGAATGACTCGTGCCTGCCTCTCTCATCTTACCATTCCCACTTCCAGACCTTCACTTAGTCCTGCCAGATTTACGTGAGTTCTAGGAAGTGCCTCCTTCCTGCAGTGTTTATAGTGGCTCTCTTTTCCCGACCAACCCATGAAGGATGCACCAATTTCAATCTGCTCTTCCCCCTTTCCTGCTCTCAGGAAATACCAGCACTTTCTTCCAGTTAATGTCCACCACCCTCTTTACTTCCCATCATATCCAATCAGGCACAAATCCTCTCTCTGAATGATCTCAGGCTTGTTCTGTCCTCTTCCTCTCTACTAATCCCACCTCCTTAGTGCACACCCTCATCACCTCTTACCAGACATTCGTTATCTGCTTAGCCCTCTCAGTGTGGCACTGTCTACTTCATACTTTAAATTCAGGAGAAGTGTGATCAGTATCATCTTACTCTCCAATGCCAATTTCTTGTAAAATATCTGCTCCTCTTATTTTTAGGTACCTAGGCAATTTACCTCTGTCTCTTTTGTTCCGAACAAACTTCTGGTCAGCCTCCTCATCCACTGCAGAGTTTGCAACCTGGTTTACAGCAACCTCTCTCCCTCGAGGTCCTAAGATCGTAGGTCCTGACATCATCATGAAATCGCCTAGAGTGACCTCAGTGTGCACCCAGACGACACGTGTAAGAGCCTGACTTCTCAGTTCCTCAAACTACTCAATTCCAGTGTCCTCACCTTCACTTCCTCTTCAGCTTCACATTCCCTTGACCATAGGCTGCACTCTTGATCACCGCAACTCAGTCTTTAAACCCTGAGTTATGATAGCCCCGTCTTACAGCTCTATCATTTAGTTCTTAAAGCTTCGGGAGTTCCTAAACTCACTGCAGTAATCATTTTTAGAACCTTCTCTCTCTCTCTCAAGTTCTTTCTGCCTTCATTTGCTTCCATGTCAAGGTTAGACCTCAGGCTCCATCACTTCAACCATCATCTTACATGTGTCATTATTTCCTCTAGCCCCTGCCTGTTGGTCACATCTCCCAACACAATCCTGGTCTCCATGTCAATGCCTACACACAGGCTGTGGAGTGCTGTTACAGAAAACTGCGCAACCACTCCGACTGCGGTTTCTAAACTTGAATTCCCAACAGCAAGGACACCAACCCCTCTTTCTATGATTCCCTTCTCAGTGACAGCTTCTGTAACCTTTTCCACTGTCAAATTTCCTACCTCAACACCTACCTTCTCACTATCCACCTACTTACTTCTCAAAGAAATTCTGATATGAAGCATTGTTTACTCCCTGCCAAATCCCCTATGAACCTGGGCAAGCACTGAGCTGGGTACTGGGAATAATAGAAAGTAAAATAAGGCCTTGGGTGTGTGGACGGAGGTGGGGCCTTGCAGTGGATTAGGCATGGGTGCAATCTCCACTCTGCCTTTTACCTTGCTCCAGCTCCTTAAATTAACAAGCTTAAACTTGAGAATGGTTATGAGTAGTGCTGACCTCTCAGGCTGCTTGAATTGATGAAGTTAAATGAGGCAACACAGGAAACTGCCTAAGACCACAGATAATTATTAAACATTTCCACCTTGCTCTTGCCCTGGAGGAACCCACAAGCTAATGGGGGAGACAGCACTAACCAAACAAGCACCTACAATATGAAAAATGCATCACAGTAGTATGACCCCAGCAGTGGGAACTCAGAGATGGAAGCGACTGACTCTGCCCAGGGCAGTCCCATGAGGGTAACCCAGGTGAGGGTGCAGTTACAACTTTTTGCTTTTATATCCATAAACTATAGTACCTATGCACGGTTGATTTGTTTGGGTTTGAGTGAGAATTTTGGGAAAAGGAAGAAAAGGCTGCAGTTCTAAGATTTATAGGGAGTTTTTGTATAACTCAGTTCAGTGAGTCTCAGCATATTTTCTTTAAACAAATATAATGTGATTAAAGTAGCTTATTATTAGGGGAAGAACTCTCCTGACACAACTGTTAATTCCTCTCAGATCCTGGGATCGGCCCTGCAGGAAGCCCATCCTGGCTGATAATTCTTGAGGAAGAAATGCATTTATAAGTGGCAGCCTTGTTTGTTTATGAGGAGTTCTCTCTGTCAGAGTGACAGACAGTACTGCTCTCTCCATTTTATTAAACATTTTGAGAAGTGTGACCAGGGATTGATGCAAACCCTATGTCTTTCTATTCATGTGACTTTTCACAGAGGTCAAAGTGCCTAGGCCTGGCTCCCTTCACTCCTAGGATGGTTTCTGTGGACCTCCTCTGGGACAGGCTCTGTGCTGGGCACAGACGGTGACCAGAAGCTACTTCTGCCGTCTAGGACTATACAGTCATTGTCCAGTGTGGTTACTTTCATTTTTGGTAGATTTCAGACATCTTACTTAGTACCTCAATAAAACTGATTAAAATATATAAAATATAACAAATAGTGGCTTTTATTGAAGCAAGGAAATAAGACCTAGAACCGCCCTCCCAAGGGCAAAATTGAAAGATCTAGTGAGTGAGGGTGAAGATGTTGCCTGAATTTTGGAACAAAATTTGAAGAGCCCTCAGCATGGTGGCCCAAACTATGCTGTTGACAGAAAATAATTAGGTCAGTCTCATCTCCCTGCAACCCTTTTTCTCCTGTCCAAGTACACTTCCAGAAAAGACAGGCTGCTAGGCCATAGGAAAGCTGTTTTCACCTTTTTACATTAGAAAATTTACTCTATTTTCACTTTACTTTCCAATCTCTTTCTACCCCTAGATTGGAAACTTCGTTCTATGGAGACACATTTACTCCACTTCATTCTGATGGTCCTGCCTGAGGCTCCCGAGGACTTCTGCTCTTCTCTTGTTACATCAATCTGCACTGCATCTACTGCCTTGGAACTGCCCTAAGTCGCTGATATGTATGTGCAGAATAAACCCCATTAAGTTGCAAACTTCTCGAGGAAGTCCTGAATGTACGCTTGCTTCCTTTATTCCCTCTCACATATCCTTGCAGAGGTCATGGCTGACCATCCACCAAGTGACATCATTATGTCTAGGACGGCATCCCAGTAACCCTTTCTCCTATTGAATATGCCCTAGGGTGTGTCCCTCTTTTGCTGTTGCAGCTTCTGCCATAGTATAAATTTTATTTTGTAATCCTAGTCTTTCAAAGGCGGTGACTTGTATCCTCAGATCATCACACAGTACCGGGCACTGGAACTCAATAAACATTTCTTAATATTAAGGGAAGTCTCTATCTTCTACGCTGGTTTCTACTGAGATCCCTGTTGTCAGAGACTCAATGGTGTCTTCAGGTCATTTTTGGGTTACTTTTGGGTTGCACTTGGGGCAAGAGAATCTTGGCAAATTTAGGAGCACCTATACCTGGAGCCATCGTCTCCCTCCAGGCGAACATCACAGGCTCTCCCACTAAAGGCCTCGCCTTCTCTGAGGGCACTGTCACTCCACCTAGTATGACCAACCATCCAAGTCTGCCAGAGACTTTTGTGGTTTTAAAACTAAAATCCCACATTCTGGGAACTTGAACCTCTAATTTATCTTCATTTGTTGTGGGCTGAGGAAGTGGGCTATAACTCTTTTCTGCCCTCATAATCACTCCATTCTCCTACCTCACCAACCAGGACACCCAGCACAAGCTTTCCAGTCATAAAAGCATTAGGAAGAGCTAATGATAACAACATCTGCTTGCTGTCCTGCAAAGATGCAGATACAGAACACAAATGCTGGTTACCCACTGATAACCAACCAAGGAGGGAAACTACAGGAAGAAAAATAGTCTAACTAATTACCCTGTCATATACACAAATCACTTAGCCCAATGCCTGATACACAGGCAACAGTAACAATTATTATCCCTGTGTACCAGATGCAGTCCAAGCAAAATAACACATGGATATTGCCCTCAATGGCCTCACGCTCTGGTAAAGAGAGGCAAGAAAGAGATGTGTGTGATTGTATTTTAAGTTAGATCTGATTCAAGATATTAAAAACGTTATCTGGTCTGGTATGTGTGAGGTAGACAAAAATTGTTGGGAGTCAAGAAGAATTAATAGAAGAAGGTAAAAGATCCACAGGATACGGAAAGAGACCGCTTGCAACAATCTGTGAAGCAGTATGCCTCTCAGTATGTGTATATTCAGATTTTATGGTTTCTCCTCAGGCGTAGCTCCTGCTTATGTCATTTCTGACGGACTTCTAAATCTTCTTTTGTGGCTGAAATGAAATTCTGCTGCTTGTCTGGAAAAAAAAAACAGGAAGTTATTTCTCTAGATGCTCATTTTATTGATCCTCAAATGTGTGGAGACATCTCATCTATAGTTAATTGGGACAAGATTTTAAAAGTGGTTTCCTCTCTTGCACTTTTCTAATTAGGTCAATAAACAAATATGCTAAAGAAATGCTATCTTTGCAAGCTTTTGCTGGCTGTGCATTTAAAGATTGCCCTGGAGACCCTCACTTTAATTAGATTCAGTAGGGGGTCTAGACACTTTTATCGTCTTTAGAATTTTTCAGTACCCCACTTCAGGCTTGAATTTAGGAAAATGTGGCTAGTACATGACTCTAAAATGAGAAATATAAAAATATAGATTTATTTTTCATCACTTGGACAATACCCTTAAGAAAACTCTGCTTGGCATTCTGCTTTTCAAATATTTATTTTCAAAATTTAGGGAATTTAGTCTTGTTTGCACAATATTGTTGATAAGAGTAAAAACTGACAACAGCCTAGCTGTGAAATCACAGATGTGTGGTTCATCTATAGGATACATTGCAGTCATTCAACATACAGACCAGTGCATATACTGACACAGAAAAATCAACTAGAAGGACAATATGTATATTAAAACCCTATTTTTAATACATATGTGATTAGAGATAATGACAGACTGTAAACAGTTTTAACATTGCTTATATCTGAATTATGAAAATATGTTGATTTGTTTGACATCTGAATACTCTATTTTCTGAATACTGGTGAATTACTGGTATATGAGTAACTGCCATAATTAAGACTAAATAAAATAATGTAAATTTGAAGATACAAATTAGTTTCTATTATAGCAGAGAATTGCTACTGACTCTAGTGCCCAATGGACCTGGAAAGTGACTCAACATGGCAGAAGGTGCTGAAATTAGAGCACATCAGACCCAATGGGACCCTGGAGCCCCAACTGTTCTCCCTGATTTCACGGCGAGAAAGCTAAAATCTTAGAAACAAAATATCTTGCTCTAAACCCTACAGTTCATCAGTGCAGTGACTGAGTTTTCTGACTCACTTTGGGAAGCTTTCATTTGCCCCACATATTCAGGGAACTGCTCACATAACTCCACCAACTTTGTGTTTCACACATAGCTAGACACTTTGAAGAATACAGAATAATTTTTAAAGGCAGTCATTACTCACAAATAAAATGGTAAAAATTTTTGAAAATTCCTAAAATTCCAAGTTTGGCTTGGTAGGGGTGACATATCTGGGGTTGGGCTGGGATGCTTGGGATGAAGGATCCTCTCTCCGCACAGTCTCTTATCCTACAGCAGGAGAGTCGAGGCCTGTTCACTTGGCTACCAAAACAGAGTGGGAACTGAAAGATCTCTTGTAGACTAGGTATGGAACTGGTATGCTGCCATTTTCACCACATTGTTTTAGTCAGAGCAAGTCATAAGGCCAGCCCAGACGCAAGGGACAAAGAAATAGACTGCTTCGCTCGATCAAAGGAGCTACAAAGAATTGTGGTCATGTTTGCAATCTACCCCATGTATATAAAGGAAGCAATCAGTTCCAACAGAAATAACCTAGTGTGACTCTGTGTTTTTCACAGCATCCAGGCTCTAAAGATGAGCCTGGATATAAAGCTGAGCTAATTAAACACTAATGATAATTGAGTCACAGGCTTGGGATTTGGACTTGGGCAGAACAAGAAGAGACTGAGGCTCTCAGTCATGATTCTTCACCACTCAGCTCAAAAAGCAGCTCTTCTAAGTTGTTATTCATATACTTAAAACGGATATACCCAAGTGCCTTCCTTTGAGCCTCTATAGCAATATACGTGTCATCTATGATAGTCTTTATCTTGCCCTGCTATGTCATGAAGTCATGTTTCTACTTTGATCCCCTATTCCACATTTAGTCTACTTGAGGGCAGGCACTGCAATTTGTCAATCACTATATATCCCGAAGCATCAAGCAGAGCAAGCACACTGGAATACATTTGTCCCACTTTTAAGACATTTGTATTGATATTTATGTTTAGTTTACAGTTTTTCTTCTACTGTGCTCTTTTTGGCAGACTTTTTAAACACTGTATATCTACTTTATAAAAATAATCTGGAAACTTCTCTTCCTTTGTGTACAATGAAATGATTTAAATATCATTGGAATTATATCTTCTTTAAAATATATAATTCTACTCTGAAACCATCTATACTGTTACTGTGAGGTAGTCTTTGACACCTTTATTTTTCTCTAATAATGAACTTGTTTAAATTCTCTGTCTTTACTGGGGTTAACTCTAGTAATTTTTATTTTCCTAGACAGCCATCTCCTTCTGTCTCTAAAATTTATTGTATATATCTGAGTATAAGTGCCTTCAATGATTCTTTTAATTTATTTCTCCTGTATCTATGTTGATTTCCCCATTATTATTGCTAATTTTGGATATTTGTGCATTTCTTCTCACTTCTTTATTTTAAATTTAATTAATTAATGGTTCTCAATTTTGTGGGGGAGGGGGTTCTCAATTTTATTTTCCCAGAAGAATCAAATCCTGCGTTTACATATTGTCGTTTCTACTTTTTAATGTAATTTTTCTATTTAATAAACATTTAATTATAAAATATGATACATAGAAAGGTGAAAGGGGCATGAAATATAAATGTATAACTTCCTGAATTATTGTACAGTTAACACCTGGGTAACCAGAACTCAAGTCAATAAATTAGACATTTCTTGAAACCCTGAATGCCCAGACATGACCCTTTCAATTTCAACATCATCCCTCTCCTCAGAGCTAAACACGCTGACTTTGGGGCAATTATTTCTGGCTTTTCTTTATAAATTTCGCACCTAGTTGGCAACCTAAATCTTCAATTTTCCTTGCCGATTTTGGAATTTTATATATGGAGCAAGAGGGTATATGCTTAGATTACCTCAAGCAGCTGTGTACAACTGAAGACTGTTAATTTCGTTGTTAAATATTTCATTGTATGAATGTACCATTGCTTACTTATTTTATCTTTTAACAAGACTGGTAATATTTCCAACTTTTTATAATTATAAACAATGTTATGAAGTGTAGTCTTCTAACTGTACCCTAACACACATCTCTATGCAGAAGTCCTCAATCCTTGGGTCCATGGATAGAGTTTAGAGTGTCCATAAACGTGAATGGGAAACATATAACATCTTAATTTTCACTAACTTCAATCTGAAATGCAGCATTTTCTTCCATTACAAATATAGACAAAAGAAAAGCAATACCTGCACTTGTAACTTTGTCACAAGTAGTTTTGTAATTTTGCATTGATAGAAATAACAGATATTTTACATGACATTATGGTTGCATATACCTAGAAATATCATTTATGCTTATCACTATTTTGAAATTATGGTAGTTACTAGTTATCTATTAGCTGTTACTTAATGTTAATAAAGATCAATAATTTTTACTATAGCGTAAATTTACTGTTTTAATATTTGATAGCTGTATTCTGATATAATTGTTTTCTTTTGTAAACCCTATATATTTTATTTTATATATTTAAAATATTAAAGATCTTATGAGAAAGGGTCCCCATGTTCAGCAGACTGCCAAATGGTACATGGCACAATAGTCTGATGTTCCAGGTCATATAGCTAAGAGGAGAATAGAGTCTGTGCATCAATCAGGGATGAACCAGGCTAAGCTCTTGTAATAACTCCCAAAACTCAGTGGATTAAACAGTGAAGGTTTATTTTCTCATCTATTCTACATCTCCCTGTTTCTACCTTGGTTTTGTGGAGGAGCTCACTAAGCAAGGTAGGATGCTAGAGTTCCCATCATCTAAAAAGTGACTGGTAGCCATGTCAACAGAAATGGAAGATGGCAAATTATCTATTGGATCTTAAAGGCATCCATACAGAAATGAGTGATATATTTTGCTTTTGCTCACATTTAATTGGCAAAGTAATTACATAGCTATACCTAAGTTAAAGGAGATGGAAACAAGAATTCCATCAAGTATCCAAAAGAGGAAAAACTAAAAATGTTGGTAAACAGCATTACTGACAATCAGACTATAAGTTATCTCCAACTTTATTATAGTGCCCCACATGACCAAGAAATTTAACAATGTACATTTCCACCAGTACTATATGAAAATTCGTCTTGCTCTACATATCCTTAACTACACTTAGACTTTTGAAGTTTTCTTCATTTTGGTCATTCAAATTGCTTTAAATTTTTTCACAAACCTTTTATTCATGTGAGTATTAGCCCTTTTGATGTCCCATTTTCTAAAGTGTCTTTTCAGATAATTTGCCCATTTTTAAATTAGATTATCTCTTTTTCCTCACATTTATCTAACTGACATTTTGTCTTTTTCTGTTGTCTCGCCCTGTTTCTCATATCTTTTGTCTCTGTCTTATGCCTATGTTTTAGAGGGACAGTTGCTTCATTAACTTTTTTTAATTCATGAGATAAATGAATGGCAATTTTCATCTCTGCCATGGTAATATAAATATTTTTTATTTGTAATTTTTTTCTCATTTCTTCAATCATCTGTTGTGGTAGTTGTTTTGATTTCATTGGAAGTATTTTGTGAAAGACCTGTTTTTGGTCCTTTTTATTTATTGTTCACATTTTAATAAAATTAATTCTTCCTGGATCAGCAAGAAGCAGGCAGTTCATTGAAAAGGCCATGTTACCGACTTTCAGGAGTTCTTGTGAGACAGGATGTCGCACATGCAAATGTGAATTTTTAGCCTTAACTTCTTCTCAGCCCACCGAGATTGACACCTATGAGTCACACCACGAGTCTCTCTTTTCAAAACTACCTTGTGAACAGACTATATCCTGCATAAGTGTCCAATTGTTTTTGGACCCTATACTAGTAAAGATCTATGGACGTTCCTGCTGCTAGATCATGCACCCAGTGTCTGATGTTACAAACAAGGAATTGTTAATTTTGTATTTGAAGTCATGTCAATGCTAGCTAGGACCTAACATGTTCTAATAAAAACAATAATGAGTGTTATAACCATGATGCTGAAAAAAATATTACTTCTACAACTCTTCTGTAGACTTCCTTCATTAGAATTCCTGAAAGATCACCGACTCTCCCTCTATCTTTGAAATACTCCAATTTCTGACAGTCTAACTACTTTAAGAATGTGGCTGGCAAGTCAATCTTGCCTCCATATTGTACTTATATTACATTTAAAACATAAAGCTTTATATCATTTCATAAAGATAGATACATGGATGAATGCATAAATAAACGACCTGGGAATGGGTCAAAGAGCTCTGTAAACGAAGTGTGGACACTGGTTTTTTTAAAAAAACTGGTAGAATTCAGAGAGTAATAAAGAATGCTGCCTGGTACAACCAAAAATTAAAAATAAATTTTTATTTTTTTTTTAAAAAACAGTTTTTTCAAAACATCTTTCAGGCAACATAAAACAGTAATCCCTGAAAGGTGGGAAACATATTAGTTGAGCCCCAGTTTACTACTTTGAGAAAGTTTCTAGTCCATGGTGTAAGGGAATCCAGGCAGAGCCCATCAGACTCCCTGAATTGAAGAGATGGACCTGATACTTTAAGGAGATCGAGACAGCTACAGTTTGCAGGTCAGAGTCATGGAGAGAGTTGCTCAGAGAGAACCTGGAAATCTTGGGAAGATCCCTGCCACCTGTTCAGCAGAGAGAAACACATACATGTGAGGAAACTACCAGAGGCTTAGGAAGAAACATCAGAGAAGACTGTAAGAGAACCAGGTTCCCAGTCAAGGCTGAGACTAGACTGCCATGACAGACTGGAAAAGCTCAGAATTCACAGAACAGCAGGTACAGTACTCAAAAGGGTCTTGACTCAGCGGTGGGGAATAATTAGACCAAATGCTGCTCTGGTCCCACCTAAGAAATCATAAAAACTAGACACAAGAGGATCAAATTGTTTCTAAGATAATTTTATCCCAGCACGAAACTTAAGAATATTTGTAGAAATACAAAAATTTACAGAACCCAACAAGGTAAAATTCAGAATGGCTTGCATCAATTCTAACATTATCAGGCATGTAAAGAAACGGGAAAATGTTTCTTCTTCATAATGAGGAGAAAAATCAACCAACCACAACTGACTTAGAATTGACAAAGGTAATAGAAATAGAAGACAAGAACATTAAAACAATTATAAGTAAATTACAGACATTTAAAAAGGTAAGAAGATACACGCAAAATATAAAAAAATCCAATTCAAACTTTTAGAGATAAAAAATAAAATGACTAAGATGAAAAATACACTGGATGAGTTTAATGTTAGAATAGATGTTGTGGGGGGAAAAAATATTAGTGAACTCTAAGAGACAGCAACAGAAACTATCCAAAAGGAAATATGAAGAGCGAAACATCAAAAGAAGAAAACGACTTCAGTAAGTTCTGTGGCCACTTCAAGCATTATGATAGATATAGAAGGAAAGGACAGAGGAAACAAAATTATTTGAAGATCATTGATTTTTCTAAGTTCGATGAAAACTATAAAATTAAAGATCCAAAAGGCTCAATAAACTCCAAGCACAAGAAACATGAAAAAAACTATATCAAAGCACATCATAATCAAATTGCTGAGAAGCAGTGATAAAGAGAAAATCTTAAAAGAAGTACGAACAAAAAGACACATTATATGTAGAAGAACAAAGATAAGACTGACAGTAGATTTCTTGCTGAAAACTAGTAGGAAGAATAATAGCTCCAAAAAGATTTCCATGCTCTTATTTCCCAAACTTATGAATATATTTCTTTATGATGACAAAGACACCTTTCAGATGGAACTAAGGTTTAACCTTGAAATGGTGAAATTATTCTGGTTTATCCAGGTAGCCCAATCTAATCATATGAATCTTTAAAAGCAGAGAAACTTTCCTGGCTGTAATCAGAGAGATGTGAAGTGAGAAGGACTCTATCCGCCATTTCTGGCTTCGAAGATGGAGGAAGGAGCCCACAGAAAGGAACATGGTGATTCCTAGAAGCTAAGAGAATAGCTCTCGGTTTACAGCCAACAAGAAAACAGTAACTTTGATCCTACTACCACCAGGAACTTAATTCTACAAACCCAAATGAGTAGAAAACTCTTTCCTGGAGCCTCCAGAGAGTAATTCAATCTGCCAAACTTAGATTTTAGCCCAGTGAAATCCAAACCAGACTTATGACTGACTGACAGAACTATAAAATAACACATTTTTGCTGTCTGAAGCCCAGAGTTTACAATGTTTATCATGACAGCAATAGAAAACTAACAAAAAATAATTCAAGTAAGAGGACAAGGAAGTGTTATATTTAAAGTAATAAAAAGCAAAAAACTCCATCAAGGTAGAGTTCAATATCCAACAAAAATATTTCAAAAATGAAGATGAAATAAAATCTACTTCAGATATACAAAAGCTAGAAGAATTCATCATGAACATGCCTGTGTTACAAGAAACATTAAAGTAAATTCTCCCAATAAAAATATGAGTCTGCAGAAATAAATAAAGAGCACCAGAAATGATTACTACCTGGGTGACTATATAAGAACATTTTCTCATTTGAATCTCTTTAAAATAAAATTGATTGTATAAACAAAAATAATCACAATATATTGTGATGTTTATAACATATGTACAAGTAAAATATATGACAATGATAACCTAAAGGCCAAGAAGGGAAAAATGGAAGTATACTCCTGTAAGCTTTTTATACAATATATGCAGTGATATAATATCACTTGAAGATAGATTTATGAAGCAAAAGCAATCAAAAATAAGACAAAATGTTATAAATAATCAATCAAAAAGTGAGATAAAATATAGTCAATTGATCTAAAAGAAGGGAAGAAAAAGGGAAATGGAGTAGAGGAGACAAAAAAATGCAAGATGATAGTTTTATACTTAATCGCATAATAATCATATTGCATGCGAATGATCTCAATATCCCATTAAAAGCCAGAAATTATCTGTTTGTATTAAAAATCAATGTCTAGTTAATAATACTGTACTACATATTTAAAAGTTGCTAAGAGAGTAAATCTTGAAATTTCTCATCACAAGAAAAAAATGTGTAATTGTATACTGATGGATGTTAACTAGACTTATTGTGTTGATTATTTTACCATATATATGTATATTGAATCATTATATTGCACATCTAAAATTCATATAGGGTTATATATCAATTATATCTTAATAAAAATTTAATCAATATCTAATGACATGCTATTTATAAAAAACACATTTTAAATATAAAAAACACAACTGGGTGAAAATTAGAATGGAAAAGATATGCTATGTTAATACAAATCAAAAGAAAGAACAGTTATATTAATATTAAAGTAAATTTCAGAGAAAAGAATGTTACTAGAGATATATGGTAAAAACAAAAGCTGGCTCTTTGAGATCAATAAAATTGATAAATATATAATCAGACTGATCAGGAATAGAGAAAACACAAATTACCAATATCAAGAATGAAGGGAGTGATATCAGTACAATTTCTAAAGATATTAAAAGGATAATAATGGAATATTATGTGCAATTTTACGCTAATAAATTCAACAATTTAGATGAAACGAACAAATGCTTTAAAAGACACACAGTACCAAAGCTCACTCAAGATGAAATAGATATTGTGAATAGCCTTATATCAAAGAAATTAAATTTGTAATAAAAAATCTTCCCACAGAGAAACCTCCTGAGGCCAGCATTACCCTGGCATCAAAACCAGACATAGACATCGCAATTAAACTACCAACTATTAATCCCAATGGACATAGACACAAAAATTATAGGCAAATTTTAGAAATTCAAATCAAATGATATATAAAAAGAATATGTTACAAACCAACTTAAATTTTTCAAGAAATACAAGGTAAGTTTAACACTGAAATTAAATCAACAGAAAAATAGGCATAAATTTTCATAATCTTTGTTTATGTGATGATTTCTTGAATATGACACTAAAAGCACAAGCAACGAAAGAAAAAATAAATAGAACATCATTAAAATTAAAACTTTGTGCTTCAAAATTCAAGAAAGTAAAAAACGAAACAGAGGGGGAGAAATTTTGCAAATTATCTGACTAGGATTTATATCTACATACAATATTTAAACACGCTCTTACAACTCAACAACTACGCATTTGAAAAACAGACAAAGAATCTGAATAGACTCTTTTCTTAAGAATATATATAAATAGCCAATAAGCACATGAAAAGATGATCAACATCATTACCCATCAGAGAAATGCAAATCAAAATCACAATGAGATACCACTTCGCATTCACTAGGAATGGTATAACAAAAATGACAGATAATAACAAGTGTTGATAAAGATGTGGAAAAGCTGGAACCCTCAGACATTATTGGTGGAAATATAAAAGGTGAAAACAGTCTTTGCAGCCTGGCAGTTCTTCAAATGGTTAAGCATAGTGTTACCATATGATTCAGCAATATACCCAAAAGAAATTAAAACATATATCCACACAAAAACATACATGAATGTTCATAGCAGTATTATTCATAATAGCCAAAAAGTGGAAACAACTCAAATGTCCATTCACTGATAAACATAGAAATAAAATGTAATATATCAATACAATTGAATATTATTCAGCAATAAAAAAATGATGAACCGATACATGCTACAACATGGATTAACCTTGAAAACATTATGCTAAGTGAAAGAAGCTTGTCACAAAAGACTGAAGGATTACAGAATACAAGATCAATAAACGAAAATTAATTGCATTATTACCTACTAGCAATGGTCAGAAATTTAATTTGTTAAACGTAGAATCTATAATAACATCAAACATGAAATACTCAGAGAAAATCTGACAAAACATGTGCAATACCTATATATCGAAAACTATAAAATATTGCTGAATAAAATTAAAAGAAATCTAGTAAATGGAGAGAATATCTTGTTAATGAATTTGAAGATTTAGTAGTTAAGATTTCAGTTTTTCCCAAGTTAGCCTACAGATTCAACAAAATTCCATTTGAAATGTCAGTAAGCATTTTTTTTCTTTTATACACTGACAAACTGATTGGAAAATTAATTTAAAATGCAAAAACCTAAAATAGCCAAAATATTTTGAAAAAGATGAACAAATATGAGAGATCAACACTATTTGTTTTCAAGAATAATTACCAAGCTACAGTAATTGAAACAACGTGGCATAGGAAAAAATATAGACATATTGTCAATGATATAAAATAGAAAGTCTAGAGGCAGACCCATACATATATGCACTACTAATTTTTCACAAAGTTGCAATGGAAATTCAGCAAAGAAGAAATAGTTTTGTCAATAAATGGTGCTGGAACAATTGGATATCCATATGCAAAAAAATGAAGCTTGACATATACTCACACCATACACAAAAAGTTATTTCAAAATGGATAATAGACCTCATATTTAAGAGCCAAGCTATAAAGTTCTAGAAGAAAACATTGGACAAAGTATTTGCGACTTCAACTTAGGCAAAGACTTTTTTTTTTTTAGTTTTATTTTATTACTAGTTTCAAGTATACAGTACATTGGTTAGACATTTATATAGTTTCTGAAACAATCCTCTTAATTGCTCTTACTCTCCTTTGGCTCTCCACCTAATCATTACATTAATGCTATCTGCATTCCCTATGTCATGCTCCCTAGCCCCGTGACCATCTATCAACTACTAATTTGTACTTCCTGAACTCTTCACCCCATTCTCCCAAGCCCTCAATCCTCTTCCCCTGTGGCCGTCACCAGACTGTCCTCTATATTTGTGAGACTTTTTTTGATTAGTTTGTTCTTTTTGTTCCTTAGATTCCATATATAAGTGAAATCATATGGTATTTATTTTTCTCTGTATGACTTATTTCACTCAGCAAAATAACCTCTAGGTCCATCCATGTCATTGCAAATGGTAGGATTTCATTTGTTTTAGTAGCTGAGTAATATTCTATTGTATATATGAACCACAACTTCTTTATTCAATCATCTGTTGATGGTCATTTAGGTTGCTTCCATATCTTGGCTATTGTAAATTATGCTGCCATGAATGCAGGAGTGCATAGATCTTTATGAACTATTGTTTTGGTTTTTTTTGGATAGACACTCAGAAGTGCAATTACTGAGTCAAAGGTATATTCATTTTTAATTTTTTGAGAAACCTCCAGACTGTTTTCCATAATGGCTGTACCAATATATGACAAAAGAGGCAAGAATATACAATGGAGTAAAGACAGTCTCTTTAATAAATGGTGCTGGGAAAATTGGACAGATACATGCAAAAAATAAAAGAAATTGGACCTCCTTCTCACACCATATACAAGAACAGACTCAAAATGGATTAAAGACTTAAATGTAAGACCCAAAACCATAAAGCTTCTAGAAGAAAACAAAGGCAGTAAACTCTCTGATATTGCTAACAGTAATTTCTCTTCGGATATATCTCTTTGGGCAAGGGAAACAAAAGAAAAAAATAAACAAATGGGACTACATCAAACTGAAAAGTTTTTGTACAGCAAAGGAAACCATCAACAAAAAAAAAAGACAACCAACTGAATGGGATAAGAGATTCGCTTATGATACATCTGATAAGAGGTTACTATCTGAAAGATATAAAAAACTCATACAATTCAACAACAAAAAAACAAATAATCCAATTTAAAAATGGGCAGAAGACTTGAAGAGATATTTCTCTAAACAGGAAATACCAATGGCCAACAGACATATGAAAAGATGCTCAAGGTCACTAATCATCAGAGAAATGCAAATTAAAACCACAATGAGGTATCACTTCACACCTGTCAAAATGGCTATCGATAAATCAAAGAACAACAAGTGTTGGCGAGGATGTGGAGAAAGGGAACTCTCATATACTGTTAGTGGGACAGGCAAGACTTTTAAGATAGGATACCAAAATCTCAATTCATGAAAAAAAAAATAGATTAATTGAACTTCATGAAAATCTTAAAACTTTTGCTATTTGAAATACACGTTAAGAGAATGAAAAGACAACCTACAGATTGAGAGAAAATATTTTCAAAACATATATTTAACTTTAAAAAACATATTCAGAATATATAAAGTACTCCATAAACCCAATAACAAACAAACAAACAAACAGAAAAAGTTGAGAAAATATTATCAGACATCTCACCAAATACATAGATGGCCAAGAAGCACATGAAATAGTACTCAACATAATATAACATTAGAAAAATGCAAATTAAAAGCAAAATGGCACTATCAGCATATCAGTACATACCTATTAAAATGGCTGAAATCCAAAACAATTGACAATACTAATCAGCTTATTAATAGCAAGCATCACACTTAGCAGTGAAATATTGAAAACTTTCTACCTGAGACTAGGAACAAGGTAATCAAATTCTAAGCATGTTTTTAAATTTAAATGGAAATGCTAAAGGTTGAGTATATCCAATACAATATTAAAGAAGAATAAAGATATCATGATATATTATGAAGCCATAATAATTAGGACAACATAGTATTGACATAAGGATAAAAAGAATTTGACAAACAGAACTAACATCAGAATCCATAAACAGTCCCAAATATAGTCACCTGATTTATGTTAGATATGACACTCCAGTGCAATAGGGAAGGTGGACCTTTCTATTAATGGTGCTATTTCACTTGAATATCCATATGAAACAAAGAATACTATTTGGACCTCTTCTCACACCATATCTACATTGAAAAGAAATTCATGTTGAAAAATACATCCATACGTGAAAGGCCACATAAAAATCATTTCAAAAAACATAAGAGATTATCTTCTTGATCTTGAGAATGGATAACAGAAGACTAATAACAATGACCATAAAAGAAAAAATATGAGAAATCTATTTATTAAAATTATAAACTTCCTTTAGACTTGAAAGGTGACCCACAATGGGAGAGAGGAAAAGAGGGAAAAAGGAAAGGAAAGATGAAGGGAGAGAGAAAGGAAGGAAGAGAGAGAGCCTTGCAATATATACACACAACAAATAACTCCATATATTCAAAATAAAGAAAAAGAATCTAATACAAAAATAGACAAAGACTTAGACATTTCTCAAAATAAAATATGCAAATGATCAAGAACCATATAAAAAGCTACTGAATTTCATTAGCCATAAAAGAAATGCAAATTAAAATCAGAGATAACCACTACACAAACACATTCCTAACCAAAATGCATAATGTATGTATTGGAAGACCTGTACAAAAATGTTTATGAAAGCACTATTTGTAACATATTAATGAATATTATTATAGAGCAATGAAAATGAAGGATCTACAATGGTATGCAACAATACTAATAATTCCTACAAACAAAATGTTATAAAAGAAAATACATATAAAAAAGTATGTGAAGCATGGTTCAACTTTTAAAAGCAGAAAAGCAACCAATACTAATCTGTGATGTTAGTAATCAAGAGACAGTCATGGAACACAACCTGGAAAAATGAACAAGAGGGGTTCCTGGGGAGCTGGCAATAATCCACTTCTTGATCTGGGTGCTAGCTGGGATGGGTGTGTTCATTTTATGAAAATCTGATAATCTGTACACTTCTGATACATACATACATACATTTTCTGGTATATGTGAATATATTCAAAAAATTTTAGAATGGTAGAATTTGCCAATTCTTTTTCAGTTTCAGATATTCTCTGCTGAATTGTGACTATATTTTCATTTTTTCAAGGATAAAACAACAGATTTTATATCTTTCATGCTAGAGATATTGGTCTTTCTTGAAAAAGGCAACATTTCCCCCACATAGGTGATCTCTCACTCCACCAGCAACCCATAAGAAATCCTGTAACTTTAATGGGATTTTTCTTTTTTAGTTTCATGGCTAGTTTCTTGCTTAGGCTCTGCAAGAGCTTGCTGCCACACAGGTGTGCCAAATCAAAGAGAACGTGCCTTATCTGCTCTATAAACACAGACAAAACCAACACAGCTGATGTCCAAGTGTCACAGAGGGTGTTGTGAACAAGAAACTTAAATCTAAAAATACGAAAAAATGGTACTGCACATGAAATTCTTCCTATGGCTGACTGAAGGCAAAAAAAAAAAAAAAAAAAAGAAAAAAAAAAAAAAAAAAGATTTTGTTTCGAACAAACTTTTAAATGAGGCCATACATATTTTGACTAGCTTATTTTGGATTCAAGAGGTGGTTTTGATGAAGAGATGTTCTGGTCCTTTGCTGACTCTCAGCTGCTCCCAGGGCTTTACCTTAGTTGCCCCACCTTGACTCCCCAGGAGAATGACTATGTTCACACTCACCTCACTGCCTTCACAGTCCCAAGTCACATCTACTCCTAGTTAACACGGAGAAGACTGAAAGGCTACAGATTATAAAGCACGATCAACGTATACAATTAGGTGGCTAAATGCCTAAAGGCAGTGATTGAAAAGCACCATTATTTGTGCTTGAATGTAACGAGCTGTAAGTGAACATGTAGAATCTTGAAAATAAAACTTTGACTTTATTCTAAAAGTTTTGCTATTTCATTCTGACATTTTATTTTCCTCATACTATGTAACTGAACTTTTAATTCCATATTGGACCAAACATCATTTATGAGCACATGACTTACATACCCAAGTTTTTAGCCCCTTTATGAAAGTTTATAGAAAATATGTGTGATCTTAGGATTTCCCCAAATTTGGTATGCTTTGCACATGGTAATAAAATCTGCGCTATGGTGATCCCATATAATTTCTGGATTATATAATTAATTGAGGTTTCCTTTGTTATTCAGTCCATAACCCATTTTTTAATTAATGTCCTATGAACAACTGGGAAAAAAACCAGATTTTGTCAATAGGCAGTAAAATTTTAAGTTTGCATTATATGCATATTTATGTCTTTTAAAAAATTATATAAACCTAATTGCCTTTTATGTCT
>NW_011888782.1:19412388-19418182 GCF_000151845.1 Pteropus vampyrus
TGACATTTTATTTTCCTCATACTATGTAACTGAACTTTTAATTCCATATTGGACCAAACATCATTTATGAGCACATGACTTACATACCCAAGTTTTTAGCCCCTTTATGAAAGTTTATAGAAAATATGTGTGATCTTAGGATTTCCCCAAATTTGGTATGCTTTGCACATGGTAATAAAATCTGCGCTATGGTGATCCCATATAATTTCTGGATTATATAATTAATTGAGGTTTCCTTTGTTATTCAGTCCATAACCCATTTTTTAATTAATGTCCTATGAACAACTGGGAAAAAAACCAGATTTTGTCAATAGGCAGTAAAATTTTAAGTTTGCATTATATGCATATTTATGTCTTTTAAAAAATTATATAAACCTAATTGCCTTTTATGTCTATGATAGAGATTTGTGCCAGTGTCCAAAATTATAATGGTGGTTTTGTTAATTTATCATTTTAATACTGATGACTTTTATTTTATCGGTTAATATATTACTTTACATACAAGGCTTAATCTTGTTTTACTGTTACTGTGGATTTGAATATTTGAACAATATATATAAAGTTACAGTTTTGCAATGAAATTCTAATTTGAGAGTTAAAAGGTAAAACCTAATTTTTAACATTTATATCACAAATAGCTAAAGGTAATTTTAATTTTTGTTCTCCCTATTTTTATAGGTATTTTATTTATTTATTTATTTATTTATTTATTTATTTATTTAGCAAGTCGAGGTATGTTTTACCTAATGACATAAACTCAAAATAGAGAAAGTAAAAATTAACAGCCGCACCATCATAATGGGGGATTTTGACATATGTTTCTTAATAAATAACATAAATAAAATCAAATTTAAAAAACTTTAAGCAGACAATTGGAAGAGCAATGTTAATAAGATTGATAAAATAGACATAAAAACTAGACACTACACATTGTTTTTATACACATTTACAATGATTAGCCATGTTTTATACCACAAGACAAATCTCAGAATAGAACTGGAAGTGATGTGTTCTATGCTCATCAAACAATTACACTAGAAAACTATATTTTAAAAAGTTATGAGAAAAATATTTTTATTAAAAACTTTTCTAAATAAGTACTGGTATAAATAAATTAGTATCAAAGTTAGAAAATGTTTAGATCCAAAATTCAAATAGTACATATCAAAACATATGGAATAGATATAAAGTTTACTTTAGAAAAGGTATAAAATTAGAAATTTATTGGTATAAATGACCATGTATTAAAGAAAGAGAATATAAGCCATTTCAATCAATGCAAGAAAAACATTTCTGAAATTAAACATACATTCATGATTTAAAATTTTTGAAAAATAAGAATAAAAGAAACCATGTGCTATGGGCTGAATTGTCTCCCACAAAATATACATTGAAGTCCTAACCCCCAATACCACCAAATATGACTATATTTAGAGATAGCCTTTAAAGAGGTGATTAAATTAAATCGAGGCCCTTAGGGTGGGCCTAATCCAATCTGTTTGGTGTTCTTATTAGAAGAGGAAATATACACAGAAAAGGAGATACTAAGTATGTATGCCCACAGAGAAAGACCATATAGGGACATAGTAAGAAGGCAGCCATCTGCAAGCCAAGGACAGAGGCCTTAGCAGAAAGCAACTCTGCTGATACTTTCCTTGATCTCCAACTTCTAGCTTCAGAGAAAATAAATGTCTGTTGTTTAAGCCACCAGTCTGTAGTGTTTTGTTATGGTAGCCCTAGCAAATTAACATACCACACATTTTTTTAAAAATAGGGCAAATATTTTATATCAAAAGCATTTCTTCTAAGATTAGGAACAAGGCAAGAACAACTGCCATTGCCCCTTTTCCTTAGTATTTTACTCAAAGCCCTAGTCAGTGTCATAAGGAAAGAAAAGAAAAAATGAGCAATGATCAGAAGACACAATGCTGACACTATTGCAGATGACGTGAGTTGTACATGGGAAATACTCAAATTGAAATAAGTTATTAGAATAAATGAGAGAATTGAGCAAGACTGTTACCTATGAAAACAATATCATATTTTATAAGTCATTACAATTAGAAAATATAATTTTAAAACATTTACAAATACATCAAAAATATACCTAAGAAAAGTACTATTAAAATTGTTTAATTTTTCAGAGAAAAGTATAAAACTAATGAATCATTAAAGAAGTCCTAAATAAACAGCAAGATATACCTAGTTTCTGGATAATACAAGTCAATGCCATAAAGATGTCAATTCTTCAAACCGACTAACAGCGTTGATAGAATATTGATCAAAATCCCAAAGCTCCCCCCACCACTCCCCAGGTACTCAATGAGCTATTGTAAAATTTATGAAGAAAAACAAAGAGCAATAACAGCTAAGACAGTGAAAAGAACAAAGAGGAAGACTTGCCCTGTTAAATATCAAGACAGATTTTAAAATAATAATGAAGACAATATGCTAAAAGTACAAAGATGAACAAATAGAACAGTCTAATAGAAAAACAACAAAAAGAATTAAGAGCTCATACATAAACTCTCACATCTGTGGAAGCTTCCATTATTATACTGTGGGCATTTCCAATCAATGGTGCATTGATTGATTACTTAATAATGACCCTAGGGTCATTAGTTATGTATGTCAAAAGTTTTAAATGGATCTTAATCACATAATTTTGTCAAAAACACAATGCCAAGTGGCTCACATATGCAAATATGAAAGTAAAATCTGTTAAACTTGTATAGGTATCTGGATAGAACAGGATTTAAGATATAAAAGACAGCAAACCACAATTTAGGAAAATAATAAAATCGACCACCTTAAAATAAGAAATTTCTATGTAAGTGTTGGTTCACAAACTGGCCCCCGTACACAGGGGATAAGGAAGACCAAATAAAGAGGCCACTCGAGATTGGTAGGTAGCAGGTTTAACAAGCGAAGGTGTTTACTTACAAGGTTCTTCTCTGGCGGTCACAAGACAGTAGAGCTCCCCAACCACCCGCCAGAATTTTAAACCTTTATAGAGAAGCCTTAACGTGGTTCAGTCACGTATTCTGTCCAGACGGTCTCAACAACACCTCCCAAGGTTCCGTCCTTGAAAATGGTTCCTAGTGTGAGAATGGTGGGTGGAATGTACGTTCCCAGGACAGGCAGGGAAAGAATGAGGAGCCTCGGGTTGCTTCGCCAGGGTCCAGCTTACAAGTCAGCCAGTGCTCACATCCTCTTTGATGACCTCCTCCAACAATAATAAAAACAGCAAAATATATTTGAAAACCAAAAATTGGTAAAGGAATATTATCATAATTACAAAAAAAAGTAAGAAAAAAGTCAAGACAACTCAAAAGGAAAAATGTGCAACAGATAAGGAAACCCAAGTGGCAAACAAACATATATTTTAAAAAGTTTCAACTTCATTATTTCTTGAGGAAATATAAATTTAAATCACAATAAGATATAATTTCACTCCATCTCACTGGAAAACATTTTAAAGTATCATGATAGCAAATTTTGGTAAGAATATATGGAGCAATGGCAATTCTTTTTTTGTTGAAAAGTATAAATCGTAAGTGCACTTACAAAAAGCTGCTGACATTTCCCTTTTGACATACATGTATCTTACAATACAATTACATTACCAGTTTTATATACTATTAAAACTCCTAAAAATATACATTGAGAGATACGTACAAGAATGTTCAAGGAAGAAAAAATGCAAATCACCCAAATATCTATGAAGAGCAAAATGGATTATCAAGTTGTGGCATATACAAAAATGAATGAACTGCAGTTGCATCCATCAATACAGATGATGCTTTAAAACTTATGGTAAGTAAATGCACATCATAAAAAGTATATATTTAGCTTCATTCCAAGTACATAAAGCACAAAAAACAGCCATACTTAGTTTAGGAATACAAACACAGGTGTTAAAACCTGTGTTTGAAAACAGAGGGATGATTAACACAAAATTTAAGATGTTGCTAACTTGAGAGGGAGGGAGTGGGGTAAAATTTGGGATGGTCATACAAAAAGCTTCTAAAGTATAGCAACATTCTATTTCTTAATCTGAGCAGTGAATACTAGATGTTCATCTTATTATTATGTAAAAAAATTCACCATGGTAAAAATTATGAAAACAGCTAAAGACCTGATGCCAACATTTACCAGGCATGGAGAATTTAGGAATTTAAGTACACTCAATCCTTAAAGAAAAAGACAATGCAAATAAATTTTTTTCAGTGTGTAAATAGAAAAGAAATATTTCCAAAATATTTTTTAAAAGCATCTTAATGTAAATACCAACCTATAAAAGATAAAATTTGCATAGTGATATAGAAATCCAACCAAGTTAATTACTATTTGGTGCAAAATTATTCGTTAAAATAGTAACAAACAAAACCCAATAGCACTCTAATAGTATTTTTTCCCATTAATGAAAAGATAGTTAAATATTAGGTAACCCATTAATATGTCATTAAATTAATAAGTCAAATGAGAAAAAATATGGTCATATCTGTAAGTGACAAAGTCTTTCAATAAAATTGAAAAAGGTCTACAGCCATGCTACCCTGAACGTGCCTGATCCCATCTGATCTCGGAAGCTAAGCAGTGTCGGCCCTTGTTAGCACTTGGATTGGAGACCACTTAGGAAGACCAGGTGCTGTAGGCATAAAAAAAAAAAAAAAACAAATGAAATAAAATAAAATTGAAAAAAATAAAGAATAAAAAATTTCAGGTGAGGTCATCAAGATGGGGACTTTAGTGCCCCTCACAAGAAGACCAACTAGCACTATCCATAGACAAGATAACAATGCAAAAATCCCAGAACCTGGGGGTGAGACTGAAGCATCGCCCAAAAACCTTAATTTAAAATGTTAACCTGGCATGAGAAAAAGAGAAACAAAGCAAAGTAGGGCAATGGATATTCAATAAAACATTATTATATTTCTTGTTATTTTAATACATTTGCTTTTTAACTTTTAAACTAGAGTATAAGTGACTTCTACACCACCATTACAATATTAGTGCATCTAACTTTGACTATATATTTATCATTATCAGTGAGTTTACACATTCATGTTTTTATGATGCCAATCATCTTTCTTTTATTTCAGCTCAGAAGTTTTCCTTTTTCGTAAAGAAATTAAAGTATAATTTGTGTGGAATTTTATAACAGAATTGTGTGTGTGTGTGTGTGTGTGTGTGTGTGTGTGTATACACACACATATATATATGTGTGAGTTTTTTATTTGATTCTTCTTGTGTTTTCTAAGTATAATTACTTCTCCAGCACTAGCCAATAGAAATATATTATGGTTAACAAAAGTAAGCTATATATATAATTTTAACTTTCTATATGTTGCACATATTATTTTATTCTCATTTTTAATATACTTTGGTTTATATTTAGTTCTTTTTTTTTTTTTTTTTTTTTTGCTCCTTGTACAGTTGGTATCTATTTTTTTAACTTCCTAATTATTTTTAAGTCTTTCTAAGAGAACATATTTTGGCCTTATCGATCTATCTTGTGTCTTTTGCTTCATTGATTTGGTCTTTTGCATGTGTTAACTTCCTCTTTTCATTTCTTTTAGGTTTGCTTTTTTTCTTTACAAAGTCTTTTCGGAAATTTTCCATTTTTAATACTTTCTAAAGAATGCATTAAGTATCCTGAGCTTGATTTTGGTACATTTTCTGTGGGGTACTTGGTCGGCTTTTTTATATGAAAAAACTACATCTTCCTTCAGCTTAACAGAAACATCCTCTCCTCCTTTTCCTCTCTCTTTTCCTCCTCCTCCTCCTCCTC
>NW_011888782.1:19418232-19434082 GCF_000151845.1 Pteropus vampyrus
CGCCCAAAAACCTTAATTTAAAATGTTAACCTGGCATGAGAAAAAGAGAAACAAAGCAAAGTAGGGCAATGGATATTCAATAAAACATTATTATATTTCTTGTTATTTTAATACATTTGCTTTTTAACTTTTAAACTAGAGTATAAGTGACTTCTACACCACCATTACAATATTAGTGCATCTAACTTTGACTATATATTTATCATTATCAGTGAGTTTACACATTCATGTTTTTATGATGCCAATCATCTTTCTTTTATTTCAGCTCAGAAGTTTTCCTTTTTCGTAAAGAAATTAAAGTATAATTTGTGTGGAATTTTATAACAGAATTGTGTGTGTGTGTGTGTGTGTGTGTGTGTGTGTGTATACACACACATATATATATGTGTGAGTTTTTTATTTGATTCTTCTTGTGTTTTCTAAGTATAATTACTTCTCCAGCACTAGCCAATAGAAATATATTATGGTTAACAAAAGTAAGCTATATATATAATTTTAACTTTCTATATGTTGCACATATTATTTTATTCTCATTTTTAATATACTTTGGTTTATATTTAGTTCTTTTTTTTTTTTTTTTTTTTTTGCTCCTTGTACAGTTGGTATCTATTTTTTTAACTTCCTAATTATTTTTAAGTCTTTCTAAGAGAACATATTTTGGCCTTATCGATCTATCTTGTGTCTTTTGCTTCATTGATTTGGTCTTTTGCATGTGTTAACTTCCTCTTTTCATTTCTTTTAGGTTTGCTTTTTTTCTTTACAAAGTCTTTTCGGAAATTTTCCATTTTTAATACTTTCTAAAGAATGCATTAAGTATCCTGAGCTTGATTTTGGTACATTTTCTGTGGGGTACTTGGTCGGCTTTTTTATATGAAAAAACTACATCTTCCTTCAGCTTAACAGAAACATCCTCTCCTCCTTTTCCTCTCTCTTTTCCTCCTCCTCCTCCTCCTCCTACTCTTCTTCTTGCTTTCAATTTCCATCTCTCAGTTATTATTTTCTCCTCCTGTATGTCTGTTTTCATAGATACTAGATCTTCTATATTTGTCTTCCAAGTCTTTTACTATTTGTCTCTTATGTTCAATCTTTTAGTTGTTTGGCTCTATATTTTCAGATAGTTTTTCTCAAACTTGAGTAATAATTATTTCTCTCTTAAGGTAAAAATATTCATGGAACACCAAAAGCATATCCAGACTCAATTTAAGAAGCAATTCATTTGAGGTCAATAACTCAGTTTTCCATATTATCCATTTAGCCTTTCCATGGAGTTTTGTTTTTTTTTTTCCATTTCTGTAATCACTTATCTCTATTTTCATAGTAGCCTAATTTGATTTGTTTCATAGAGGCTGTATCTTCTCAATTTGCTCTAAAGATGGAAATTTTTTAGATCCTATTAGTGACCTCACAAAATTTTCATGATAAGAATTTTGAAATATAACTTTAAAAAGCAAGACTGAATACAAAATAGGGAGATAGAAGTGTGGCTTCAGGAACAACCAAAGAGAAAGAGTCTCCAGAATCCTCTATGTGATTTTTGTCTTCTTTTCTCAAAGTCACATCTACAGATATGCTCTTCTTGATATTCAGTATGAAAATAAGTCTTAAGTATTATAAAATATAGGTAAAATGAAAGGAAGAACAAATACAACAAGAAGGTACAGATTAAGAAAAAATACAACTAAACCATAACTTAAAATAAAATAGAAAATTAAAATAATTAAAAAAGAATTAAAAAGACAGCAAGTATGTAAACCTTGTATCAAAAATAATATTTTAAAATTTTAGAAAAAAAGATAAAAAGCTAATTAGGTAAAAGTATATAATATGAAAATGAAATCAATAAAAGATAAAAGTGTAGTACCAGAATATTAGTTAAGAAGGAGAAAATTAAAAGTTAAGAAACAAAGGAAAACTTTAAATTTTAAAAATTAAAATGAAACAATAGGTATGTCAAGGGTCCCAAATCATCCTCAGGCTTAAACCTCATGGTGCACTATAACCTCATGGTTTATGATAGTACAAGGACATAGATTAAAATCAGCAAATGGAAATGTATATGGAGTAAAGTCTAAGAAAAACCAGAAATAATCTTCCACTGTTTAACATGGATGGGCTTACTTCTCCCAGCATCAATGTATGACAACACATGCAGAAGTTCTGCCAACCAGAGAAGCCTGCTAGAGTTCTGGTGTCTAGGATTTTTATTGGAGTTCAGCATACAGCACCTGCATGAGTGACCTTAGCTACTCAGTGAGTACCAGGGCCTCTGGCATACAAAACCAAGCATTCACATCAATCACATTGTTAGTACTAGTATCACATGGCCCAAAGCCTCAGGCATACAATACTGATATCGGGCAGAATATCCCAAGGGCTCAGAGCTCATTCTCCCAAAAGCCAGCCACCTGCCAGTCCTAAAACAGACCTTCCCTCAGGTTGAAGTAACCCAGGCCTGTTGAATTAACACTCTTCTGCATAGTAGGGTAGGAAAAAAAAAAAAAAAAAAAAAAAAATGGGAAAGAAGAAGAAAGACTAAAATTCCAAG
Source organism: Pteropus vampyrus (assembly GCF_000151845.1). NCBI lineage: Eukaryota > Metazoa > Chordata > Mammalia > Chiroptera > Pteropodidae > Pteropus > Pteropus vampyrus. The sequence goes on from NW_011888782.1 coordinate 19,420,778, forward strand.
ACAAAAGCTAGAAGAATTAAAAGATAAATATTTTTTTAAACATCAACATAAATTTCAGTGACTAAATTTATTAAATCAAAGCCAAGATTCTCAAAGGAAAAAATAATACAGGGAAACAAAGGAAGGGAAAGAAGTGAAGGAAATTACTTGTAGGCAAGCAAACAGAAGTCTCCCAGCTGAGAGGCTGGTGTTGGAGAAGAGAGAACCTGGGACTCTGTCTTGCCTCCACCCAACTTTACATGCCCAGTGGTGTCCTAAGTTCTTCTAGCACCTATTATGAGAGGGCCTCACCTGGTTAGAGAGGCCACCCCATTCAGAGGCCTCAGACAGCAATTAACAGCCCAGGCCTTTGGTTTTTTCATATGGTCAGGTGCCCATCTTTCTCCAGGAAGGTTGCTGGCTCTGTCAAGTTCATAAGCTATGTAGCACATTCATGTAAGCATCTTGGAGTGAAAGTGTATGGCATGCTGCTTCCCTAATCCCTTAGTTACATCTTAGCCATTTTCACATTGGGCATCACCTGTATTCTGCGAATCCAATCTCTCTCCATCTCCTTGTATCTACATATTAGGAACACAGATTTCCTATTTAGGGCAACAAAAAAACTAATGAACATCTTGTCACTGTGAAGAGCAGATGTCTAGAAGCTTCCACGTTAACCTTCAACCATGGGGACAAATGAGACAAAGAAAGAGAGCGCCACTCTGAGAGCGTGTTATGTGCCACTGCAAAGTGAAAAATGCATTTGCTGAAAGCAAACAGCTACCACTTATGAAAAGCTATCAGGACTCCAAGTCCAATTAGAGAAAGGAAAAAAAAATCAATAGTGATTCACCTCCTTGTTAGAGGAATTGATTTTCCTGATAAAGTTCGCAATATTCCTAGAGTTTGTCTAAATCATTTTCTGGCAAAATGGCATAGCTCCAACTCTCTCAAATTGTATAGTTAAATTGAGATCAGTGGTTTAGCGATGCAGGGAGTTACTAATCAATTTCATCAAAGAGGATAACACATCCTTCAGACAGAAGATAAGCAAAAAGCAAAAACGAAAACAACAACAACAATAAAAAAGCAGCTAGTCTTCCCACTTTTGCCAAATATCAGATGTTTATTTTTTCTCTTTAAAGAATCTAGGTAAGAATCACAACCTTCCAGTTTTCTTTCAGATCTCAATATCAGAACAACTATCGTTTCGTTTTTCTGGTTCTGATCAATAAAATTGCGCCCGTGCGTTTAGACAGTGGTCCCCAACCTTCCTGGCAGCAGGGACTGATGCTCCTGTGAGAATCTAATGCCTAATGATCTGAAGTGGAGCTGAGGCGGTGGTGCTAGCTCCCGGGAGCAGCTGAAAATACAAATAAAATTTGCCTGCCATTCACCTCCTGCTGTGCAGCCCAGTTCCTATCAAGCCAAAGACCAGTACGGGTCTACCGCCCAGGTGTTGGGAACCCTGGTTTAGAAGACCTAGGTCTCAGTTTCAGCTCTCTCTCTTGCTGAACTCATGACCTTGAGAAAATTATTTCAGTTCCCTGAATTATTTCTTCATCTTTAAGGAGACTGAATTTGCTGGTGTTGTACTTGATATGTATGCGGCTATAAAACAATTATGTGTAATTCAGCAATTACATATAATAAGCAATCACATGTAGCAGACACTGGGCTAAGTGCATCAACTCACTGAACCCTCAGAACCACCCTATGAAAAAGCTATTATTATAATTCTTTGTTGCAGACAACGACACAGGGGCTTGGAGAGAGTTAGGTATTTTGCCCAATCTTAACTCTTATCCAAGGCTACATGACACACAAGCTCTTGACCAGTATGTTTCTGGAATCAATTCTAGAACCAAATGAATTTGGGAAATACCATATCCTATATTTTCCTTTCAGCAATTTATATTTCACATTAACCTGTGAAAAGATCTGGTAAGTCCTGAAGCAGACACTAGTTTATCCCAGCATTTTTTAAATAGTTCGGTTATAGAACTTTCTTTTTCATGTAACACCAGGCAACATCCCAAAAGCACAGGGAACAGAAGGTATTTGAGTTCCAGTTCTGAACATACGGTACTAAATGTATCACTTGAAAATTGCTTAAACTTTATGAGCCTTGGTTTTCATTATTAAATTAGTGAAACAATTACCTTAGCAAAGCTGTACATTAATTAAATAAGATGCTATATAGGGAAGCTTTTTTTGTAAGTAATGAAATATTACATGAATACTAGGTGGTATTATCATTAAATATGAGAAATGGTTTCCCAACCACAGCAATGCTTGTCACTCAGCCATTTATAAAACTTAAGATGAGACCCACTCCTTTTTAAAATATTTTTTAACCATCTCATCCACTTCAAAACACTTATTCAAACAGCAAAATAATTAAATCTGATTAAAGGCTTTATTCTCTTAAACTCATATGATGTTTCTATTCAATCTCACTGTTCTAAATGATTTTCCTAAAAACTTAATAAAACCCACAAGTATTATTTCAGATTGTTTTAAATTAAACAAATACATAAACCTGGTGTTGTTCCAACAATTCAATATACACATTACCTCCATATGAAAAATTGTGTTCTAGCAGTTCAGCATATCTCATTTTTTATTCTTATTGCTAGTTATTTCTGTTTTTTCCTACTGGTGAACTCATGTTTTATACCTTCTATTCATATTCTAAAACATTGCTATTTCACTACTGTGTGATATGTTAAAAATTCAGCATGAAAAAAATTTCTCTGTAGATTCATGGATTTTAATGTTCAAAATACCATCAAGCATTCTGTGGGGTGTGTGTGTGTGTGTGTGTGTGTGTGTGTGTGTGTACCTCCTATGGCCCAAAGGTCAAACCAAATCCTGCCATCCTGTTTTGGTATAGTCCAAGAGTTAAAAATATTTTTTAATATTTTTAATGGTTGAAGTGAAACAAGAAATATGTTATGACAAGTGAAAATTATATGAAATTTGAATTTCAGTATCCTTAAGTTTCATTGGAACACAGCCACACTATTTGTTTACATATTGTCTGCAGTATGGCCACTTCCACGCTATAACAGCAGAGTTGAGTAATTTGGACAGACTGTAAGGTTTACAGAGTCTAAAATATTTACTATTTGGCCCTTTATACAAAAGAGTTTGCCGACCTCTGCCTTGTGCTCAGGCTTTTCATGCAATGTGTTTTGGCTGAAAAAAAAAAAAAAAAGTAGTTATTTCACTGAGCAGACATCTGGGGACAGATGTGGGGAACAAACTTAGTTTCTTCACTTTTCTTAATTTATAATAGTAGAATGGTTTAGTAGAAATCTCAGGGCATTGGGCCTGGGTGTGAACTTTGACTCTGGTTTTCTTAGCTATCTGTCCTTGGATAAGCTCTTGATCATTCTCATTCTGTTTCCTTATCTATAAAATCAGACTCATGAATTTAGCCAATATCTACCACAAGCAGTCTTCTAATAAATGCCAGTTTTCTCTCTCAGCATCCCAGCGAGGACCATCAGGAATGCATTACAACTGGACTCTGGTAATTCATCTTGTAGTTTAGACCACAAAACAATTGAAAAGTAAGGAGCAGACTAGCACCCAGCAGCTTATTCATAGTATTTTTCAGGTCTAGTTGACTGAAAAATAATATATTTCAGACAGAACATTTGGTTTAGCCTTTCCTTCTTAAAAACAATCACCTAGCCGCATGTGCTTCTCACTGGAAATGTGCTTCTCACTGGAAATGTGCTTACATGCTAGACCTCCAGCCAGCACTTCCACCTGCCCAGCTCAGAGGAGGAACCCTGGAGAACTTTGGCGCAGCTTCCCCACAGTGGGAAAGAGGTGGAAGGTCTGGCACAGCTGGAGAGTTGGCTTTCTAGCTGCTTAATCAAGCCAAATGATGAGCCCCGTCTCTGCCCAAACTGCTTGGTGCTGAAAACATGAAGAATGCAAGCAGGTAGGCTTTTCCTGGTTACTGAGCTCAAGTGTTCTTATGCCTTCTCCAGTTGTATTCTTCATGGCTGTATTCCTGCAAGGTCAAAAAACATAAATGTACTGAGGACTGTGGTGCATCCCCCTCTGAGGCTGGCTGATACAGCTATCGCCAAACTTCTGTGAGCAATGTCCCTGCTCAGAAGTGCCCTTGACCGAAACCTGTGGTTATGTGTCTTATTCTCTTTGCCCAGAAGCAGCCCAGAGTCAATGAATAACTAACTGGTACAAGGGCAAAAAAGGCTTCCCACGTGCTTCAGGACAGGACAACCACACTACTCTTTGTGCTCCAAGGCTGCTTCCCATCACCCCTGGTGGATCGGGCCAAGGTTGGATGTCTCTTGACACCACATTCTTGCTCAGCTCCTTCCCCTTTCTTATCTTTAGTCTCTCCCTTACAGATTCTTTTTTCAGAAAAGCACTCCCTCATTAAGTCACAAATCCCTGTCTCGGTCTCTGCTTTTAAGAAGCTTAAACCAAGTCAACCAAAGAGTACAAGATGGTACTAGGTCTGAAAGGGGCATGTTCCTCCTGCTTCAGATAAAACATGGCCTCCAGTTATCCTAACAGAAATGACAGCTCCACCAACCCAACCTAGGAAGAGACCCAAGAGAGGGCCTGGGATCAGGGAGTGAACCCATCTCTCCATGGAAACTGGCTGCACAGCTTGACTAATCAATGCCTCAGAAAGGGTGGTTGGCCAGAACCAGTGCCCAGACCTGAAACCAGCAGAATGGGCTCTACCCCTGTCCAAGATGAAGTTTCTCGAAGGGATGTTTCTGTCAACAGTCATACATCTGATTGATTACAGGGCTAGGTGGGGATGAGGAAAAGCAAGGGTGCCTCAAGGGAAGCAATTCAAAGATTATTCTATGAAATTATCATTTTGAATTTAATGCCCAAAGGGGTGGTCATGGCTTGAAAGCTGGCATTAAGGAAAACACAGCCCTTTTGCAAGATGAGGCCAAGATGAGGGCCAGGGTAGCAGGAAATTTAAAACAGTCCTGGAAAGAGATGGAAGCTTACAGACATTTAGCTTAACCCATGATTAGCCATGACACTATTTGGCCTGAAGTGTAGCGCTGATGAATGAGGGAGCTGGGCCAAGTCCACGGAAAGCTTGAGAGGACAGACAGGAGAGGGCGTGCTCCTCCCCAACTTCCTTCACCAAGGGGAGAAAGATGGGGAACAGTGTAGAGACCGCCATGACTGGGAGGTAGATGTCACGTCATTATGTCGGTGCCACATGCTTTCAATCACCAACCTCCTTGAGATGTCAGGAAAGGCAATGGTCGCCTGATCTGCAAAGGTAATTTATAAGCCTGAAGGTTAGACTTTCTGCCAGATTAAATGGGTTTTGCTTCAGTGTTTATGGCTGATCAAGCAGTCAGGAAGTAGAGGAAGTTTAAAGAAGATGAAAAAGAAGCTAAGGAGATAATCTGTCATAGTAAAAGGAATTATGCCTTCAAAGGCAAGTAGGAAATATATCTGTGAAATGTAGGGGGACTATATAGCAATGGAAACCGAACCAACGACAAAGGATTTAGGTGGGAGAAGGGCAAACAAGTAGATTTAAGGAGTCCTCTGGTTTCACTGAGAAAAGAGGACCTGAGGAAGGGCCAGTTTATCAGGAAAACTGTGGCACTTGGTATGGTGTCAGGTATAATGTTGGTTATTTGTCAAATTTGTAAAAGTAATTCTATGTAACAAATTTATACAATAGACTGCAAAGGGGCATGAAAGAACTTTTTGGGGAGGTGAAAATATTCTTTCTCAATTTCAGTGCTGGTTATGTAAGTTATCAACCTGTGCACTTGAAATGTGTGAATTTTATTGTAATATAATAAAATTGTAATATAATTTTATGTAAATGATACCTCCATAAAATTATTTTTTAAGTTTATGAATATATACTGATTATGTGATAATAACAGGTTATTTTATCTAAAACTTTAATCAACTAATCTAATCAACTAATCAGTTATTCACAGTACAGGTTAAATTTTGGTCTTGAGACTACAGAATTGTATGAATTTCACTGGTAGCTAATTGAATTTTAAAAGATAATTTCAAACATATCAGAGTTTACTTGAGTGAAAATGTGCCATTTTCATTTTTCATCACTAAGCTACTTTTTTCTGAAACTTCTTTGTAAAACAAGTGTGTATATGTGAGAGGGCTGGATAAATACATTTTGCAGTTTTTGAACAAGATTTATGAACATCTCAAACACTAATTTTTTATTATGGCTTATCATCCCCAAGTATCCTAAACGGCTACAGACACAATGGAATTAACTAGATCATCATTATCAGTCATGTTATTTTTTTTTTAATTATGAGTGTTTTCAATAACTGTTTTTTGTATTTCAGGATTGAATTTGTTTTGGAAAAAGAAAATTTGTTGGACCAAAGCTAAAAGAAATGGGGAAGAAGGTATAGATCAGGCATTAATAAATGGCATTATGTTTAGAACAATGATTGTCGACACAATTTTCCAATAGCTGAAAAATTTCAGGCAGAAATTTTGCCATCTTTGGACTGCTTTAGAACCTCATATCGAGGTCACAGATTCTGTGGCTTCTCTAGAAAAAAGTGATTTTTAAAAATCAAAAGCTTTATAAATTTAAATTAGAAATTTTTCTATTTGGAGATTTAATGTTAAAATCTTTTCATGGAAAATGTGTATAATACAACTTGGAGAGCTAATATTAAGAAATTCTTTATCATCTGCTCCAAAATGGAATGAAAAAAATATTTTTGGCAAGTTTTCCAATTTTGTGGGATTTAATATATTAAAGTTATTGCAGAACATAAAATTGGAGTGCCCAAAAATTTATTTGATTTTTAACTTTAAATTATTTTGTTTTTAGGTGGTATTAGTCAGAGTTCTGCAGAGAAAGAGAACCAACAGGATGTGTATGTATATAGTCATAATATATAATAAATAATATATATATATTATTTTAAGAAGTTGGCTCAGACATTTGTGGAGACTTCGAAAGTCCAAACTCTTCAGGGCAGGCCCACAGGCTGGGGACTCAGTAAAGAGTTCCAATTCAAGTCCAAAGTTGGTCTGCTGGAAGAATTTCCTCTTGCTCAGAAGAGTCAGTCTTTTTTTTTATTAGGCCTTCAACTGTTTGGGTGAGGCCCACCCACATTATAGAGGGTAATCTGCTTTAATTAAAGTCTATGGTTTAAATGTTAATCTCATATATAAAAGTACATTTACAGAAACATAGAATAATGTTTGACAAAATATCTCAGTATCGTCGCCCAGCAAAGTGACACATAAAATTATCTATCACAGGTGGAGAGGAGGGAAAGAAAACTTCTGAAATATACCAAAGATGACTGGGAACCACACATCATGAAACTGGAGAAGATCTAGATATTAGGCAAATGTAAAAATAGAACTGAAATATGCTGTAACCCACTTGTACTTGCAACTTTGGTGACATGTTTTTGGTGGAACACTAGTCAATATTGTCAAGATCACAAAGAGCTGTAAGTCATATTACAAAATATTCCCAGTCAAAAGCTTCTAATTTTAACATAGGCTGTATTTCTCTGACAGTGGGATAATGCTGTAGTTCTTATTTTCTGATACTTTCGAATTTGGAGGATTTGGCATAGTTAAAGCTTAGGTAATAGTTATTCTATGTATTTCAGAACCTCTAATAAATTGAAATTCAACATTAAACAGTCTACAATAAATGTCGACACATTTAACATTTCAACATTTCTCTGAGGCTCTGTTCATTGCTCTTCATTATTTTTATTCTCTCTTCTTCAGATTAAATAGTCTCTATTGGCCTATTTTCAAGTCTACTAATTCTTTCTTCTGCCAATTCAAATCTACTCTTAAGCCCCTCTAGTAAATCTTTTACTTCATTTATTTTACTTCTAAATTCAAGAAATTCCATTTGTTTTTTAATATGACTTTTATCTTGTTATCGATATTTCCTACTCAATACATTATCATCATACCTTCCTTTAATTGTTGAATCATTGTTTTCTTCAGCATATTTATAATGGCTACTTTGAAGGCTTTTTCTGTTATCTCTGATATCTGGTCTTTCTCACAGACAATTTCTGTTGCTTGTACTTTTATGGTGCATTGGTCATATTTTCCTGTTTCTTTGCATTTCTCATAAAATTTTTGTTGGAAACTGGACATGTTATACAATACATTGTAACAACTCTGGGGTTCGGAACTTCTGGGGCTTGTTATCGTTACTTGCTTTTTTTATTTGCTTAGTGACTGGCTGGGTTATTTAGTGAACTCTATTCCCCCATCTTGCAGCATTAAGTCTCTGATGTTGGTTCTTGGTAGAGTGCAGAATTTGGTATTCCAGTCACTCTGGAGTAAGAGTGACTTTGACAGGGTTCTCTGTCTCCTTCTCTTACCATACCCATGAACCTTGTGTGTGCCAAACACAGTCGCATCCCAGGGCAATTCACTTTTGCCTCCCCATCTTCTTCTAAGACTCTTCCTCCAGATATTATCAGGGCTTACTTTCTCGTTTCATTCAGGTCTTGGGTCAAATGTTATTTCCACAGTAAAATCTTCCCTGGCAAATCTGTATAAAATAGCAGTCCCTCAGGGTTGCTTCCCAGTTTTATTTTTTTCCCCACAATATTTATACTGACTGGCATCATTAAATGGTTTTTTAATTGTCCATCTCATACACTAGAATGTAAGATTCACAAAGCATACATGTTGCCTGTCATATTATCATTATATCATTTCTAGAGCCTAAAACAGTTCTTGGCACATAATAGGCGCTCACCCAATATTTGTTATATAAAGAGATGAGAAAACAGAATAAATAAATACTGTCTCTCTACACTAGCATTAAAAGTGAGGGAAGTATACTCTATGAAGAAGACTAAGAAAGAGAAAACTATGGATGCAGAGACACCAAAGGCAACTTTCCCACCTCTGCCTTTTTGGGCTTGCTACTCTGTGTATCTGGTAAAGTGACTCTTACTCAAAAGGCTTATCTGCCTTATTCTTTTCTCTACAATCTCACAAATTACAAGTTGCAAGGATGGAGAGAGGAGGAACTGGTACAGGAGGAGAAAGTAGTTTGACTGTGTTTAATTTTCACAAGCACACTCATTTCCCAAGGGTAGGGAAGCATGTGCCAGGGAAAGTGCAGAGGACTACAGCAAGTCAGGGGAAAATGTTACACTTATGTTTCTCCAAAGGGCTTACATATGCAATCAGGTCACTCCTCTGGTTCAAATTCTTCAAAATTTCCCTGACTTGCCCAAGAAAAAAAGACCCATATCCTTTTATTTTTTCATGTTTTTTATAGAAGATCTTCAGACCTTAGTCAATCAAATCTTTAACAAGAACCAATAGGCACCAACTTTCCTCCCTAAGTGGCCTTGCAGTCTGCAAATTTTCCCTTTCGGGCATGGATGGCCTAGATAAGCTTTATTCACATTTCAGACCTCAACTCAAATGTTACTTCAACCAGGTCTTTTATTGACCTTAAACTAAATAGTCCCTAGTTAGGGTAAAGCTAACTGCTGTAACAAATAAATTTCAACACAAAAATGGCTCAAACCTAATAAAAGTATATGTCTCGCTCATGTAGCAATCTAAGGTAGTGTAATTAAAGGACAAAGACTGATACGGTTTCCAACATCTTCAACACATGGCTTCCAAAATCACCGTGATTATCTCCTTCCTGGTCACATGGACAAGGGTAAAGGTACGGAGGAGCACACACGGAAAATTTTATGGGCCAAACCCCTAATTGGCACATATCACATCTTCTCATATTCTATTGTCTATATGTCAGTCATATGACCATGCCTAACTGCAAGGGAGACTGGGAAACATAACCCAGCTGCATTCCCAGGAAGAGTAGGAGAGTTTGGAATCTGGCAAAAAGGTAGCAGGTTGTGCTACCAGACTCCCTTCTCCTCTCCTTCCATTATATATTTCTACAGCACCTGCCATTTCTCTGTCACAAAACTCAATGTATGTGTTATTTGTGAGATTTATAAAGTCCGTGAAGGCAGAGACTGGGTCAGACTATTCCCCACTATATCTTTTGCAAGCATAGAAAATATTACATTGAACTATATGAATTTGCTGTTTTATTTTTCATAAAATGTCTAATATCAGCAATTTCAAAGAACAATCTTTAAGGTGCGCCTTTGACAAATGGATTGTTTAGCAGACCATCTCTCACAGGTTGGTGGAAATCTATTACACAGAACTCAACAGTTTGCCAACTTGCTTCTTTCCACTTGTTTTAAACCTTAACTCCTGGCCAGGGAAACGCTTGTAGAACAAAGTGTTTTATGAGCTAAATGTGAGGTCATATGGCTTGTGGAAATTTGGGAGACGACGGGGTACTCACACACAGAGTTCCAATTACTCTTAGGAGAATGCTTTGTCATGAATGTTAATGAATGACAGACATTCGGTTATATCCCGATTAAGCAAACATTTGTCCGGCATCTACTATGTGCCAGGGACTGAGTCCAGAGCCAAGGACACAAAGATGACCGCTTCTTTTGAAGAGCCTACAGACTTGTAAGGGACTCATGATCGGCTTGTTTTGGAAATATCCCTTTGGCAGTTTTCAGAAGAATGGTCAGAACAAGAGAAAGAAAAACCATCTGGGAGTTCATTTTAGAGAACAAACAAGACATGGTTTCTTACATTGTTTTCCTTCACATCTTTTTCTTCCTTTCTATCCTTTCTTGGGGACAGAAGTTCAGAGAAGAGTTGGTAACGGGAAGGGAGAAGGGGCTGGAGAAGCACAACTACTCAAAGAAAGCAATTGTCCTTCATCTGCTGATAAAGAAAGCAGCTAAGGCACTAAAAGGGACAGCTGCTGTGTATATAATATCAGGAGCAGGATGTGTTGTGTTTAGAAGGTGTTTCAGTTAAGAAGTTCTCCACTCCCTTAAAATGCAGTAATCTGCCAGTGAAGTTAAGAAAATATTGTAATCACAAGCATGAAAGAGACAGGGATGTACAGTCTTTTCTTGGCATCCTTAATCCTTAGGCTCCATCTTTAAGCCTTATGAGTGTAGTGCTGAGGAAAGGGAAGGAAAGTCCACTCCGGTGTGTGCTCATTCCATCATTTGTCTAGCAGGAACAGTCCTTTTGCTGGGTCTTTGTTGCTCTCAGCCAATGAACTAAAAATAGATTTTCTAAAGAAAGCTCCCTTTAGGTGGTCCTACCACGGCAATTTACATTATTAGCTCTGAGCTTCAAACTAATTTAGAACACTCCTGCATTTGATATACTCCAGTTTTGTTTTTTGTTTTCCTTTTTGTTTTTCATGGGTGGCTGCCTTTTCGCAACAGAGCCTAGGGAAGTGGTCAACAAGCCATCTCAAATCTTGAGCTAAGAATTAGAGCAGGAGGTGGCGGGCGGGGAGTGTGGTGGGGGGGCGGGGCTAGCATACTTTAGGTGCCATATAAACTCCAGTCAGATTCTCTGCACAAGGCTATCAAATTCTTCTGCCCATTTTCCCACTATGTCAAGGTTAAAAATATCTGCCCACATAATTATACTCCTCTAAGCTCTGTACTAAACCCAGTAACTTTGTGGGGTCACAATTCTCTTTTAACATGGATGGGGTAATATGTCAGCTACAGAGAATTCTGCAGTTTATCACTGTAGAGGCTGAAAGAACACTTACATCAGAGCACAGAGTTCCTGGAGGCAGTCTTCAAATTGAGGCCTCAAATTGAGTGGCATGTCATATTCAGTTCATTCTGACCGGTGTCAGAGAGCCTGAGCCCAAAACCTGGCTTCATGGCTACCTGCTCGGTTGTGGAACCTGATTGCCATGCTCAAGAAGTGCCTGAGCTCCTGTCATTAAATAATAAGCTGTCAGTGGTGACCCTGTCCAAGTGACCCATTCAGTAGCTTAATTCTACTGACAGGTCTGACTCCTATTACCGAAGGGTATGTGAATAAGCTTTCACATTATAAAAACATCTTCCAAAGACAATTTTATTAATTAGCCATTTTGACAACTTCATGGGATGACTTAAATTCTAAAGATGAGGAAATAAAAACTTGGGAGAGTTAATTGACTTGTCCAAATTCAAACTTGCCCCAATCTTGCGCATCAGATGACTGGGAATACAATTAATAATTATTTTAGTGACACTCAACATCTATTTGGTAATATGTCTTCCTATCCAGAAATAAGATACCTCTCACCACGTATTAAAATCTCAAGTTTTGTCCTTCATTTATTGGTTCAACAGTTACAGACTAAGTGCCTAGTGTGTACATTAGGCATGTAGTAGCTTTTGCTGTTAGTTTTATTTCATTTATAGTATATAAGTTCTGCATAATTTTATAAAGTATATTTCTTAATATTTTTAAAAAGTATTTTTGTTTGAATGAGGCCTTGTTTTCATTATATTTCTCATTTATTACAGGTACAGAGGAAAGCTACTGTCATTTCCACTTTAATTTTCTAACCATCTATCCAACTCTCTAATGAGTTTTAATGGACTTCAAGTTAGCTCCCTTGTGCTCCTCCAGTAGACAACTATGCCATCTGAAAATAATGATACTATTAATTTAATTTTTTTCCCTATATCCCTCCCTCTTACATACTTCTCTTCTTCTCTGCCCTAACTACCTTCCTTAAATGATTGTCTTGTTTTGCCAGAAAGAAAATGCTCTATGTTGGAATGAGGATAGTGAGGTTCAGAGTAAAATTCAATGTTTCCATATCTCAGTGACTTTCATGGGTTGAAGGAAAGCACAATATCTGCTGTAGCCAGATTCTGAAAAATAAGCTTAGAAATTAAGATCTTTCTGGGACAGTTGGTGGCAATGTCCTATTCTATGCAAGATTATAATGGACCAGAGGAAAATGAAGCCCTCAGCTGTTATTGCTCCCTTTAGAACCAGAGAACATCTATCCCCTATCTAGACAAAGTCTAGGAACAACCATATGCAGGATTGCCCAGCATCTCAGTGAGCAGGAAGCAGCAGACCCTTTGTCCAGCACTGCACAGACCACTTCTTCAGATGTCCGCATTGGTTGGATTATCTCATGTGTTTCTTGGGGTTGGCCCACAAGATAAAGAACAGCCCTCACTGGGGTAAGACATGATACTATGGCATGATAGGTAGGCACGTGAGCTCTGGACTTTATCTGAATAGACTCAAAACCTGGCCCCACCACTTCCTGCTTGTGAGACCACTTGGAAAAATTACTTTTTGTGCCTCTAATTTCCTTAACAGTAAAATGAAGTTACTATTTGTACCTACCTCACAGGGCTTTAGGGAAGACTGGATTAGTAATTACATGTACAGTACTGAGAA
>NW_011888782.1:19435312-19442363 GCF_000151845.1 Pteropus vampyrus
GCTGATCCTGCCAACATTAGAGGTTGTGCCCAAGACACAAGGCCAAAGCAAGCTTTAAAAACATGCAAATAAATAAGTAAAACAAAATTACATGGGAAGACTGGATTAGTAATTACATGTACAGTACTGAGAACAATACCTGGCTTACATTAAAAAATCTTGGCTAGACTATTCTGGGCAAGTGAGCCACATTAGAACTAGGGTTCCGGCATGCTCTGGTGGTAAGACTTTGGGGAAGATGCTTAAAATTTCCCACTAACCTTTCTGAGCCTTACTTCTTCCGTCTGTGGAGGTAAGAACACTTTCTTCATTGAACTATTAAGAGAATTATTTGAGTAAGTGTATATAAAACAGCTGAAATGGTGATGAGCTAAACTTAGTTTCCTTCCCATTCATCTTCGTTAGATCATAAGTTCCATGAGGGTGAAGACTCATGCCTATGCCTAAACACATCAGGGACTCAAATAGATTAAAAAAGATAGCAAGGTATTGGACTAAATAAGAACTTGTAAGATTAAATTTCATTCATCTTTCACTTGGTAACAGAATCAATTTTTTGGAAGTACCTTGATTTTGGTCTTGTCAGTATTTCTTCAGTAGAATAATATAAGGAGGGTTAATTTACAAAGAGACTATTTATAAAGCTGTAATGAGATTTGAAAAGATCACGGGGATGGTACAGTAACACAGGGCTGGTAACAACAGTAGAGTTTTTCCATTCTTGGCCTACAGGGTCAAGGGGAAGGACTAGTACCTGGAATCTAGAAGGAGAGAGTGAGCTTCGGTCAAGGAACAAAGCCAGCCCAAGGTGACTCTGCACAAAAGGAGGCAGGAAAATAAACATTTTGAACTCCCTCCGCTATCTTCCATCAGTTTCTTATTGGAGCCCCCAGTCATAGATCTCAGCCAGAACCCAGATGAGATGAAAGTAGGGTTGCCAAATTTAGCAAATTAAAAATGCAGGACACACAAGTAAATTCTAATTTCGGATAAATGACAAATACACTTTTAGCATAAGCAAATCCCAAATATTTCATAGAACATACCATACTAAACTTTTATTTGTTTTGTTTGTTTGTTTGTTTGTTTGTTTTGGAAATTCAATTTTTAACTCTGCACCTTGTATTTTACCTGAAATCCTAGATGAGAGATCATTGATGAATTCTGTATAAGTCACCCTCCCCGAATAGACAGCAGAATGAAAAGTGCAAAAGAGGGGTGGATATTGAGAGGCAAATGCAAGATAGGCTATCATACCCATTATCTCACCTCTTTTGCCTCAACACAACCAGTATTTTCTCTTGTCTAAAAGAGTTTGAAATTCTGACACAGGGAATACATGAGATCACAAAAGCTGTCAAATCATCATTGGGTAATGTCGATTAGGTCAGAGCCCTCTATGAAACCACCTCCACAACTGTGAGAAATAAATTTCTGTTGTTTAAAAGCTACCCACTCTGTGGCATTTTGTCATAGCAGCCCAAACGAACTAGGGGTATCATCATTTTCCTTCTTTATTAACTGATTCTAGAAAACTGTCCATAAAGCCGTAGCTGTGGGCTGAGGGAGAGAAAGTGAATGTGTTGGTGGTATTCTATTTTTAAGCTGGATCATTTGTTCATGAGTGTTTGCAATTAATATTTTTTATTTATAATTTTCATTTATGTTCTATATCTTGTTTGTATTTAGGCAAACAAGAAGAAAAGAAGCAAGGAGGGAAGGATGGAGGGAAGAAGGAAAATCTGAAAAATATACTCAAAAAATAAACTATGACCAGTTTTTTAAGAAAGTGGTTGTTTTCTGTATACTAATTAGTAATAAAAAATTGACTTGCTCTTTGATATCAATTTTGAGAACAATGTTTTAGTCCCTCACTAAATCTCAATTTCCTAAACTTTAGAATGAAATCCATAGTACCTGGATTGCAAATTTTTGGGTGAGTTTAGTAACAAAGACTATATAGAAACTAACACATGATTGCAACATAAAATAATTGCTTACTAGTAATATTAAGAGAGTTCTTACTTAACATGTGTCATTTTAATATATTAGGTTCTAGTGCTATAACACAATTATACCACATGTACTTTTTTCAAATTAATACGCTTAAAAAGTCTGATGAGTTTAATAGTATAATCCCTCTTTATCTCCTGGTGTTGCAAATGAGATAAATTCTAAAATTGACAGTCCTCCAAAGATCATAAAGTAGGAATTACAAGGCCAAATACTTGTCAACATTTTGGTTTCAGTTTTAGAAGTTATGTCTACTTTTTGAATTTATACTATTTTATATATCTTCTAGGAATTTGTCATTGTGTCTATAATTCCAGCAATGCTAATATTTAATTTATATGTTCAGTGAGGAAATAACATAATTCAGGCACCCATACAGGAAAAAGTTTTGAAAACTTCAATAGCACTCCAATGTAGTTATATTATAAGAAAGTGAACACACAGGATGCTCACGTGTGAATATATTTGTGATGATACTTGGAGTTTTAAAATTTTCAACTAGACAATTAACAAAGTAGGTAGTTGTGGGTGGACATCAGGAAACAGGAATAGAATAAGCACAGGAAAGATTCAGGTAGAACAGTAAAGATCATCTCACTGAAGGTCCTGATTTGACCAAAAAGGAAACAGAGACCGAAGGCAGTGAATAAATTCGCCATGTTCTTTTTGCCATGCAGTGGCAATTAGCTTTGGCGTTATGGTAATTGCCATCTCATCCCTAATTTCCTGTCTAGAACCTTTTTACACAAGAGTGGTAAGTGCTCTGATTAGTGGGGTTTAAATAATGCCGGAGGGAAAGTCTGCATATGAAAGAAGAATACTTGGCCTGGCGATTCTTGGACTTAGTGTGCTCCAGGAAAAAGAAAAATGTTCTTATAGAAATGATGCCACTGGAAAAAGCATTCATCTTTAAAGTGAAAGGTAGAAGATTCCTCTTGAACTTCCTGCTGACATGCTTCTTTGTCCTGCTCTTCATTTAATCACTGGAGTCGTGCTTGTCTGGAAGATTCGGGACAATAAATGCCTAAAGACTGTATTAGCTGATCCTGCCAACATTAGAGGTTGTGCCCAAGACACAAGGCCAAAGCAAGCTTTAAAAACATGCAAATAAATAAGTAAAACAAAATTACATGGCAGCACGTGTGTGCCCAATGGAAATGTATCACACAAAGGAACCAGAACTCACCAATTGTGATTTTCTGGAAGGGGGTGGTAAAGTGGAAAAAAAGACTGAAACAATCTCGGAAAGAACTAGATTTTTGGACTCATTCATCATTTCACTGGATCTGTGAGACTAAGTAAGTAAGGTACTTGGTGTCCGTGAGAGCCAAATAGGGATAATAATGGTTAGAACCGGCTTGGCACATAGTAAACCTCAAAGGTGTTATTTTATAATAACTAGTGTTTTATTTTTGTTATATTCCAAGTTTACTGTGTTAAATAAAAATACGTATATGAAAAATTGCAAAGCATTTAGAAATATAAGAAACTGTGTTACTTATTGTGGATATACAATACCGGTACCCTATCTCACTATTGCTACTTGTACCTCTAAAATTCAGATGACTGAAATATTTTTCAAGGTATAACACAAAGTGAAAATTTAAAAGACAAGCACCAAAATAGTTTCCTTGGCAATGATTGCAACTCAGGAAAAAGTTAGCTATGCGTATGGATTAAGAACTGAATGGGAACATGGAAAAACGAAAATAATTGAATTTGCTAATGGTAGTAGAAACGTGGGTTACTCTTTTTTATTTCGATGTATTTAAACCTGTTTTTCCTTTTTTTATTAAAATAGCATCAACTCAAAAACAATACAATACAGAAAGCTAAGTGAAGAACTGGGATTTTCATCAGGAAATACCACGTCCTGTATAAGATTAATAGTACCAGTAGTTCATTATATCGAGCATTTTCCACATGTTAGGCACTGTGCTGAGTACCTTATATACATAGATCTTGCTAATCTTCCCAAGGATCTTGTGAACTATAGGGTACAAATGAGGAAACTGAAGCTCACAGATTAGTAGCTTGACAAGGTCTCCCAGCTGGCAAGTGTACAGTTGCAGAAGAGCTTTGTATGTAACACTTCAGGATAAATGTTGTTCCATTTAATCTGGGGAACATAGATGGGTTAACATCGTACCAGATTTGGGGTGATATCGAAAATATTAAAGGTTAAGTCTCTGATCTATGAGTATTTTTCACTTAGGTCTTATTCACGCCTGTACCTAGTGTGAATCGCACCAACTTCCCATTCCTCCGGTGTCCTTGCTCAGTTGCCCGCACGTGCATACGCAGTGTGCAAGGGCAGTTCAAACAGCAGCTTACAGATGAAGAGGAAGGCCCAGACAGACATGGAGGACTTCACCAAGAACTGGAATGACCATAGAGGCATCCTGGAGCCTATGTCAGCTGCTGGAAAGAAAGAAAACACAAATAAAGCAGTGGTTCCAAATTCAGCCATGGGGCCCTCCAGGCAGTATTCACAACAGCTCTGCTAAATTTCCAGGTAGGAAGATGGGGGCTCCTGCTTTCAAGAACCTGTTCCTCTGAGGGTGCAGAAAGTGCCCTTCTTAAAAAAATACAGACAGTTGGGGATCCCCAGCTGCACCCCATCCTTGACATTACTAAACCGGATGTGAGGTTGGTCCTAAAATCCTTTCTTGCATCTAATTTTCTTTTTTTTTTAATTAATATTACTGATATTACAGGAGCTACCTAAAATAACAAAGAAATGGAGTCCTTCTCTAAACTTTGAGGATTGAAAATAAAATGTTTATCATTGCTTTCTTCAAAAGAGTGATAATGTTTGACTGAAGGTGATTGGGAGGATTGCTAACTAATTAATGACATTGTCAGTTATGACTAAAACAGCTTGTTACTCGTAGGTAAATTATCATGACTTTCTTCAGCAAATCGTTTTTGAGCTTAAATCCTGTACCAAAAACTGGGTCAAGCATCAGGGCTATAGATAATAATTTGGCATAATCCTTGCCTTGTCTAGAGAGTGAACACTATATTATGATAAATCCTTTGTTATAATGTGATAAACACTCTGGTGGATGAACACACCCACAGTGATATACAGAGAGAACTAATTTTTGTTGGACAGCAGGGGCTTATAAAATCAAGAGAAGGCAAAGCTCCTTCCAAAAAGTGGAAGAGTATTCTTGAAAACTATCGGGATCCGTTTTTGAGAGGCACTGTAGGATCAGTGTTAGGGGCATGGACTTGGGAATCAGCATTCAAAGCCTGGCTCTGCCACCTACTAGCTGACTATGGTGGATTTCAAAAGGCAGCCAAAATCCTTCTGCTCTCCCTCACAATGCGACTTCACAGCTTCTCCAATCAAGAGGTAGAGTCCATTTCTTTACCCATTGCAATCTGGCTTTGCCATGTCACTTGCTTTGTGACACAGGCAGAAGCTTTCCAAACACTTGAGCATTGTGGCTTGTCCTCTCTTTGAGTCCTGGAAACACTGAGACCACCATGTGCATAGCCTGATAGCCTGTCGTTGAATAAGAGGCTATGAGACCTGGCAGGTGACCTGAGTCATGTGAGTGAGCCCAGGGAGACTAGGAGCAGAACTGCCCCGCTGAGCCCACCCCAACTGCTTACTTACAGACTTCTGAGAAGAAGTGATTGCTGTTCTAAGTGCTAAATTTGGATGTGGTTTGTTATAGAACCACACTCAGTGGCTCTGGACAATTTACTTCACCCCTTGAAACCTGGGTCTCCTCATCTGTAATGTGGAAACAATAGTAGTAATTGTCTCCTAGGCTGTTGAGAGTATTAAATTAGATAATGCATAAAAAGTACATATAGTGCCTAGCAGTAGATAAATAGTGACTAGGAAGATAGTAATTAAGAGTATGATTCCATGCTTAAATCCAGAATTTAATTTTTCCAGAGATCAAGAATGTATGCTCTGTAACTATAAAAGCCGTAAAATTCTCTGGAACATGTTATAAGAGTAAATAATGGGAACTTTTTTGTTTGATTGATTTTTCAGTTTATTTAGATGTTTCATACATCAGTTAATAGGCATTAAAATGCTGTTTGGCGAAGTGCTGTGTTTTTGTGGGTTCTTTTTCTCCCTAAATTCAATTTTTTTTAAAACCATTGCCTCTGCACAACAAAGTCTGAGCAGCTGAATTTTCTGTTTTCTGTGACTTCAGTGGCGCAAAATATCTTCCTGATTTATCTCCCATGGGGAAGCATAGGGAGGAATATAATACTTGATTACATCACAGGAAGGTTATGTCGGTTTGCTAATGGCCTCCTGAAAAAATTAAGCGCTAAGTGGTTCGATTCTTTCCACTTCTCTATCTTAAACATCAAGGCGGACAGAATTAATTTTCTAAAAATTAAAATTCTGTCCTAATGGAACACAATTAGGAAAATATGTGAATGTTCTCTTTTCAATAATGTAGATTTAATTTCTTTTAAATAACTCAAATATCTAATAGCCACAAGCGTTTATATTCCAACTGAAGTGAGAAATTAATGTAAATATCGAAAAAAAATCTGTGAATTACTGTATAATACTTACATTTTAAAATTTTTCCTTCTTTAAATTAGTTATATGATAACAGTTCACATCTTTGAACTGGGCTCCACCTGAATTGTAGTAATCATGAAATGCAAAACCTTGCTCGAGGTAACATGTTTATCCTTTACAATAGAACCTTCAAAAGCATCTTCAGAAATACATTTACAAATGGTTGTTTCCTGGTAGACAACAGCATTAATATATCTTCTGAGTTTCGTCTGAACCTTAAACATGAATGTTTGTAAGGACATGCATAAGGGCTGCAGAACCAAATTGCCAGCCACAAAGACAATAAATAAGGAACTTTTCAATAAGAGCCTTATTTATGTTCATGGTATCAGTTCCTCCAATTTGTTTGGACTAATTTATACCATAGGCTCTAACTGTATGTGCCTGTAAATGAAAGATAAAGTACTTAAGTCACAAAAATATATCTGAATTTCCCACTTGTATTTGGAATCCTAGTAGGGTACTCAGTTT
>NW_011888782.1:19442413-19491301 GCF_000151845.1 Pteropus vampyrus
CATATAGTGCCTAGCAGTAGATAAATAGTGACTAGGAAGATAGTAATTAAGAGTATGATTCCATGCTTAAATCCAGAATTTAATTTTTCCAGAGATCAAGAATGTATGCTCTGTAACTATAAAAGCCGTAAAATTCTCTGGAACATGTTATAAGAGTA
Organism: Pteropus vampyrus; assembly: GCF_000151845.1. Lineage (NCBI taxonomy): Eukaryota > Metazoa > Chordata > Mammalia > Chiroptera > Pteropodidae > Pteropus > Pteropus vampyrus. Next base: position 19,442,572 of record NW_011888782.1, read on the forward strand.
AATAATGGGAACTTTTTTGTTTGATTGATTTTTCAGTTTATTTAGATGTTTCATACATCAGTTAATAGGCATTAAAATGCTGTTTGGCGAAGTGCTGTGTTTTTGTGGGTTCTTTTTCTCCCTAAATTCAATTGTTTTTAAAACCATTGCCTCTGCACAACAAAGTCTGAGCAGCTGAATTTTCTGTTTTCTGTGACTTCAGTGGCGCAAAATATCTTCCTGATTTATCTCCCATGGGGAAGCATAGGGAGGAATATAATACTTGATTACATCACAGGAAGGTTATGTCGGTTTGCTAATGGCCTCCTGAAAAAATTAAGCGCTAAGTGGTTCGATTCTTTCCACTTCTCTATCTTAAACATCAAGGCGGACAGAATTAATTTTCTAAAAATTAAAATTCTGTCCTAATGGAACACAATTAGGAAAATATGTGAATGTTCTCTTTTCAATAATGTAGATTTAATTTCTTTTAAATAACTCAAATATCTAATAGCCACAAGCGTTTATATTCCAACTGAAGTGAGAAATTAATGTAAATATCGAAAAAAAATCTGTGAATTACTGTATAATACTTACATTTTAAAATTTTTCCTTCTTTAAATTAGTTATATGATAACAGTTCACATCTTTGAACTGGGCTCCACCTGAATTGTAGTAATCATGAAATGCAAAACCTTGCTCGAGGTAACATGTTTATCCTTTACAATAGAACCTTCAAAAGCATCTTCAGAAATACATTTACAAATGGTTGTTTCCTGGTAGACAACAGCATTAATATATCTTCTGAGTTTCGTCTGAACCTTAAACATGAATGTTTGTAAGGACATGCATAAGGGCTGCAGAACCAAATTGCCAGCCACAAAGACAATAAATAAGGAACTTTTCAATAAGAGCCTTATTTATGTTCATGGTATCAGTTCCTCCAATTTGTTTGGACTAATTTATCCCATAGGCTCTAACTGTATGTGCCTGTAAATGAAAGATAAAGTACTTAAGTCACAAAAATATATCTGAATTTCCCACTTGTATTTGGAATCCTAGTAGGGTACTCAGTTTGGAAGCAGTATAACATACAAGAGCATGACTCTGTAATCAAGAATGCCTCTATTTAAGACCTTAGTAATCTTGGACAGTATATGTCACCTCTCTGAGCCACAGGGCCCTCATTTGCAAAGTATAATATTACCTCTTAGACTTAAAGGAGATAATGCACATAAAAGCACTTAAAACAGAGGCTAGAACATAATCAGCACTCAGTACCTGCTTGCTGCTGTTGGGTAGTGCTTTTAACCTTGGCTGAATGTGTCCTGTGATTGAGATGGGATGGCTCAGACCACTGTTTATGGATCGGCCATAATATTCAATATCGTCAGACCCGCAGCTAACACAGAGGCTGACGATACTGAGAGACCTCCTAACAGGTTATTTGGGACCAAACACTACTATATGACATGCTATATAGTCTGGGACTGTATGATGTGGAATCAGGCAAAAGTAAGTTCCAGAAAGAAAGGAGTGGCTATGGTGAGATGCAGCCTGGATTTGAGTACAATTGTCCAGGAAATGTGGTTAATACATGTACCTGAATATATCTGCAAAATGCAACATACAAGCATCTTCTACCTAGAGTGATGACTAGAACTGGTTCCTTTGCATGGGTCAGCCCCACATCTGATTACCAATGGAAAGAGTGATTGACTGTGAAAGGAATGTCGCAAATGTGGGAATTAGAGTGTGGTAGTGGTGTCTATCACAGGAATAGTGTAAGATTATGATTAGAGAAACCAGTGAATCACGGACTGTCCAAATCACTGGTTGTTTCTGTTCCTACCTAGTAGTCTGGACTGTTTTTAACGATCCTAGCCAAAATTTACTCATAACATTACAGAGTGCACTGAAATGGAATGGAAACAAGAAAATAGGTCATTCAACCACCAAGCAGGTGTCAACAAAATTTTAAATTAGAGGAGATGATGCAGCAATTTTAAAATGTATTAGGAAGTAGTGGGGAGGTTATAATAACACTTAGAACAATGGAACAAAGAAATAGGTCAAAATATAATGCTTCTATAATCAGCAATTAGATCTGGTTAAGAGGTGGTCACCTGTGAGAGATAAGGTTTGGCTAGTCCATACTTTGTGTATAGTCTGATTTCCCAAGTTTGGGAATAGTAAATTAGTCGATGGTTAGGGATATTCAACAAAAAATAACTTTAACTAGAAAATTTTTTTTCTTTAAAAGTTTGTTTTTTATATAATAATTTCCCTTTCCAGCTTATAATTTCTTTTTACATGTCATAACAGTTAAGAATAATCCAGCCAGTCATTTACATCTCCCCCAAAATATGTGAGTAGCCGAGCCCTCTCAATAGGACTTCCCATGAAGAGCAAGCATTGTATTATGTAAAGAAATAATAATGTAGCTTCTAAGTGGATATTTTATGAAGTGAGATGCATATGTAGTAAAAAAAAATAAAAATAAAAAAAATAAAGGTCTCCAAAAACCCACAAAAATCAGCCTTTCCTAATTTTTCCCCTTCTCAACAGGTGCATAGTTTCATGATCCTTCTTTTTTTTTATTTCTTACAATAGAGGCCTAGAAGACTGAGGGATTAAAGGCTGGTTATTGAGAAGAGAATGTTCAAAAAAGACAGGGATATTACTTAGTGGAACTCCTGGGGGTTAAAGGGTTAGATGACCTTGGATAGGTAAATCACCTGCTCAGCTTTCTCATTTGTAAAGTATGGAGAATAAACTGATTTGCCCTTCTAAGATCTCTCCCAATCCCAAAAGTTTGGGCCTATGTGATGGGGAATTAGGGGAAAGTAAGTTCCAAGAAGAAAGAGGAAAACAGAAAAAGATATGGAAACAAGATTAACTTCTCCAGGTTCTTAAGGATTCTCAGGGTAGAAACAGGAGTCTGGGAGTTAGTTTGAATAACAGAAGAAAGCAAATGTAGTAGAAATTATTCATATACTCAGAAATAGGCTACCCCGTCAGATTATCTTTAAAAATTAGATTTCTTCTTTTTAGTGGGAGTTAAATGTGAGCCGAGCACTCCCAATATTCCCGAGGTATTTAACTTTGTTATTTATCATGGAAATGCAAATAAAGCCACAATGATAAAAATAAAATAATGCTGTGTCCACATTGGAGAAAACAACTGGAACCCATAATTTATGCTTGCACATCAGCACAAAAGGTCCTATGAGAAAAATCAAAGCAGCACTATTCATAACAGGCAAAAAAACTAGAGGTTTATCAACAGACAACGGATTAAATAAATTATGGCAGATTCATACAGTCAAATTCTATACAACAGTGAAAGAGAATGCATTCATTGACATGGGTCTTCATCCATGGTTTTTTTTTGCACATTTTACTTTTAATGTAGTTTAAAATATCAAACTGTGTTTCCTGAAATAAGTTAGAAAGAGTGCAATGCATTTTATGCATTTTAAAACACTTAAACACACAAATTATCTCCACATATTTTTCAAATATTCATACATGTCTAAGAGATATATATTTTTAAAAAACATACTGGGCGTCATTGAGGGAAAGAAATTTTGAGTGAGAATTAGGTTATATTTGGGACAATTAATGAAACAAATTAAAATGAGAAAGGGGAATTACAAGGAATGATGATGACAATTTTAGATTGCTTCATTACCCCCAAAGTAACAATACTAAAATAGATAACCACAGAAAATATAAGCGGAGAAACATACTTAAGATGCCAAGAATGACCTCCCTCTTCCCCTTCTAGAAAACTTCTACTTATTTTTCAATATATTTTTTTTTCTTTTGGCGAATCTCTTCCCCTTGCTACTCAGTGGAATTAGCTACTTTCTCCCCTGGTTCCTATGGCCCTCTCTTCATATTCATGGTTATCATTTATTCCTAATTCTACCTTCCTAGTTAAGCTGAATTTTCCTTTGGGTCAGAGAATACTCATATACCTCTCTATATCCCTAGAACTAATAAAGTGCCTAGTATATAGCAGGTCTCAGAACTGTTGATAAATAAATCAGTAAATAGAATAAGAGCTTCATTTATTCAGTTTTCTCAATGAAACATAGGTACATTTCCCAAGTCCAGGGTTTATGGGCAAGTTTGCCTCAGCTACGGAGGGAAGAAAATGGCATCTAGGGCTTAAGGCCTGAGTCATCTTTTCCAGGCCAGTTGTCAAGGGCCTGATACATGGCTCAGGCCTGTCGAATAAGTTATTGGAGGAACACAGAGGGTTACAGAAGGCAGAAGGACAAAGCAGTGATATAACTCCTCCCTGGAAAATATTGTAAAGAGAATTTTTGAGATTCATTTGCTCCCAGCAAGACTCTATAAGCTTTTGGAACATATTTCTAAGTGCAAAGCTTTATGCATAAAGAGAAAGAACTATTCCTGCTTTCGCTGGAGTTCCTGTTCTATGTTTTGAAAGTCAGTCCTACCACTTCCTTCTCAGGATATCATTTAAGATGCATAATGATTAACAAGTTGAATGTTTATAATCAATCCTTTCGAGGTTATAAATGTCAAATGAGACATGTGTTTGAATTTTAGGGTGCTTTATACAGAATGGGTTCCTGCCTGTCAGGGAACTAGAGCTCTCTGTGTCTGGTTGCCAAGTGTAAAGATTCTGTGTGTCTCTCAGAACTCTCTGTATGCTGGCCCTTTCTTACTCTGTGACCCATTAAACCTTCCAGAAATCTTTATGACACTTTTTTTTCTCTCCCTTGTTACTAATCAATACTGTCCCTTCCAGGCTGATTGAGACACAGCTTTTCCCATGGGCCATTTGTAAAAGTACTTAAAACTATTATTCAAAGAATTTCTCCCACTCCAGCCTTACTCCACCCCCCCTTTTTTTTCTTGAGCATTGCCTACATATCAGTAAAAGCTACTCACAAAGAAACTGTCGTATTCTAAGAATCAAACCTGAACAAGCCCTGCACGAGCAAAATTTATGTCTTATTGAGATTGTATATTCTGCTTAAGATTCCTTCCAGAAAAATTATAGTTACTTTTCAAATTCCCCTGGATCCTTCTCCAACATGAGGGCCTACTCCCTGCCTATGTCCTCAAATCATGCCAGGCAGGTTTCTTATACAGCAGTGATCACACAGTTTTACTGTCTGCTTACATGTTGTGATCAGCCTAAGGTTTAGAGTCTGAAGATGCGGGCTGGACTCGACTCCGCACTGATCATCTCTCATTAAGAAAGTCACAAAGCTTCTCAGGCTTCCGATTACCTCATCTACAAAATGGGTCTAAGAGTGTCTGCAATGCCAGGTTCATCTTTGGGAATAAAAGAGATAATGAATTTTTAATTGTTCTCTAACAGTTCCTAACAAAAAGCATAAATAATCCTTTATAAATAAATTATGGTGCATTTATACAATGGAAAACACACTCATTAAAAAGGAATAATATGCACTTATATTTATTGACACAAAATCATGTCTATGACATACTATTGAAGGGAAAGAAAGTTACAAAAACACCTAGTGTTCTGAGATCCTTTTTATATAAATATATATGAATTTAAGATATACTCATATATGCAAGTGGTTCTAAAAGGAGGCTTATAAAAGTGTCAATAGTTATTATTAATAGATGGCAGAATTTTAAAAAAATTTTAACTTCTTTAGTACCCTTTTGGAGTACTGCTTAAATGATAAAACTATTGTTTTGGGGAAAGTGCATTTAGAAATACTATGCATAATATCATAATAAATTAGAAAACTCAGAAAAGAAACGTGTGCAGCTGGCAATTTGGTCATATATTCCAACGCTGAATAAATCAGTGATCATTGGGATTGATGAGCAAATGAATAGACATTGATTCATTGTGCCACATATTAATTGACTTTACACAGGTATTTAACCTATGTGAGTTTTGATTTTCCCTTCTACAAAATATTTTTTCATTAGACCTATAAATTCCTCTCCAACACTGACATTTTACCTTTCATTCATTTAACAAATATTCGCTGAACACCTATGATATGAGCACTTAAGCATCGGAGATGTATGATGAAGAGGAGAGATAAGGCCCTCGGCCTCATGATGCTTACATTCTAAAGCAGGAGTCCCCAAGCCCCACAATACCAGTCTATGGCCTGTTTGGAACCTGGCCACACAGCAGGAGGTGAGCAGCAAGCAAGTAAGCAAAGCTTCGTTTGTATTTGAAGCTGCTCCCCAGGCTAGCATCATCAACTAAGCTCCACCTCAGATCATCAGGCATTAGATTCTCATAGGAGCACTGGTACCCCTTGCCAAAAAGGTTGGGGACCACCGTTCTAAAAAGACATCACACAAGAAAAGAAAGAAACAGGATGTATTCAGATGGTAAGTGTTACAGTCCAAAACCCAATGAAGATTGTCCATAGGGAATAATAGGGGGGAATTCTCAGATGCAGGGAACAGCAACAAGCACCAAAGCTGGGGGAGGAACAGATCAAGCATTTTTGAGGAGCAAAAATGCCAGGGTGGGCTGAATCTTGTACCTTTTAAACTGTTGCCCTGAACTCATAGAAAAAGATATATAAAGTTAAATGCTAATTAGTGATCGAACGAACAATCTATAAGAAATTAGATTTCTGCTGTTTCTAAACTCTCCAGTTGAGCTATTAACAATTTTAGAAATGTAGAAGAGATCCACTTTTGATATTGTATATGCATTTGGCTGTGATGAACCGAAAATATAACTCAAACTAAATGTATTTGACCAAAACCTATGACTAATGATAATAACAAAACAAGAACAATAATAATACTATCAGACCCAGGCATTTAATCCTCTAATCCTTATAGAAACTCTATAAAGTAGGGATCATTATCCCATTTTAGGTTTGAGGAAACCAAGACTGAAATCGAATTAATCAGTTAAGATCTTGCCGCTTTTACGTGGACTAGCTGGGATGTTTGGAGTTTAGATTCATGGCCTTTACAGTAAAGGTAGAATAAAAGATTCAAGCCCCACCCCAATCCATCTCATAGAGGTTATAGCCAATTAGAAGCAGCCCATGAATTCTGTCTTTACAAGAAAGAGCCAAATCTTAACCAGAAAGCAATTGCATGTGGCTTGGGCCTTGCTGCTTTTTTCTAGGAATTTCCAGTGGGAGATAATTCCATGCAGTCAGAGCTATTAAAATATGATTTTCTATCATTATTGCTATTATTATTATTGATTGGTATTTAGAAAACTAAATTAAAGATGCTTAAGCTGGATCTCATTCATCCTGATAATATGAGTCTTCAAATGAAATTATTACCTTTGGTGCTGAGCAGAGATCAATCATGATCTGCTGTGAGGACTGCAGTCCGGCATTAACAACAGTCCGGCACTGGTGGTGACAGTGGTGATGATCGTTAGCTATAAGACTTTGGGCAAAGCATTTGGTTCTTCAGGGCTCAAAGGCAGGTACGTTAGGCAAAGTAGTCAGAAGGTGACAACAATGCTGCGATTCCTGGCTCTTCTTTACAGGCTAAATGGTAACGGTCCATGCCTCCTGCTGAGTTTGTCTCAACTTTTTGGTTATCACCTTCTAAGTGTAGACCTGATTATTACTTATTTTTAAGGTAAAACAGTGGAGTGGGCCCCTCTTCAGTTTTTGAGGACTCTCCCTGTGCCTTCTATGATGCCCTTGGCTCTCAATTTGCATCATTCCTTCCCTTTTAAAGCCTGTGGCCTCTTCACCAGTTCTGGGTTCTGCCATTGTCTGGGGAGCACCAGAGCAAAGTGACCAAAACTTGGCCCAGAAGTAGGATATGTCTGAGTTCAAATTTTTGTTTCCATGCTCACTGTAGAACCTAGGATAATTTTCTCTACCTTGTCAAGGTTTTGTAGAGATTAAATGAAATCGCTTAACGGAAAATATTTATAACATTGTCGAAACCTAATACGTATAAGCTCTTGTTATAATCAACAATCTAATTGCCAAACCCTAAGCCTTTCTCATAGTTCTCGTCACCATGATAACTCTGATGCATCAGACATTGAGAACCATTCCTTCCTTGAGATGCTCTCCCCTTGTTCCTTGCCAGTTCTCCATTTCCTGGACATTCTGATTATCTTACATCTTCCTTTTCCTTGTTCTTCTTTTTGTACCTTCTATAAGTATGATTTATTTAAGTAGTCTTGATAACATCTCTTTACCAAATGGCTCTCGAAGAAGCCAAAGTCTCAAGAATGAAAGTCCAGTCTTTTTATCCACACTTGTAGCAGAGTAATGACAGAAGGCTGAACACATTATACACTTTTCTGCTCAGCAGTGTTACTGCAAAAGGCAGTTGCATGTGATCAGGAGGAAAGCTTTGCCCTCCTTACAACTTAATGAATGAGTAAACGAACCAGGAGTGGGAGCTTCTAGTTCAAGTTTGTGAAGAGAGATTTCTGCATACTGTGCACTTCTGTTGTCTTGATATTTAACCAGAAACCAGAGTGAAATGGACCATGAAAGGAAGCTACAAAAATCACAGCATCCTGATATAGACTCAAGACTTAGGGTAATTATTTGCAATGTGAATTTCCCCAAGGTTCACCAGCCTACGGTAGAAATGAGGTCATCTTGACAACCATAGCTAAAAAGTCACTGCAGCTGCTAATGTAGGACCTCCAGTTTTCCATGAGATCTCACTGCTAGTATAACTGGTAATTCTGAGGCGGTATCTCACATGGGGCCTTTAAAAAGTACACTTCTGCTCAGCAATGTCAGTGCGTTATCAAGTGTTCCTAGGAATCACTTTGCTGGTCTACATCCACTGACCTCCAGTACCTGGAGACCATCAGTCCTCTCCACTGTCCTCTGGGCATCTCTATCAATATATCAATGTCCCCTCAGTACCAGGTCAGGATAGCTTTCATGACAACATGGGAGGACACTCTTCGGTCCAGGACTTGGAATCAGCATGGTCATCTAGTCTCAAAGCAGCAGTGAGTGTGACTCAAGCCTCCGGGTCTCCTACACAAATACAGTGCCACTCATGTCTGCCAGCATCCCTCTCCCTACAGACTCAGGCAAAGCAGCAGCCTGTCCACTTCCACTCCTGTTCTTAGAGATGAGCTTTGAACCTGAAGTTCTTATTGCAGACACCTTACCGCCATGCAAATCGATGAACCCTACATTCACAGACAGCCATGACTCTCAGTTTAAGATTCTCCATTAAACCAATAAAGTCAAAATCCTTAATATCAAGGAGATTGTGTAATTTTAAACCCCACTGCTTTCAAGAAACATCCAGTGTCTTTCTCTATTCAGTGTATGGAAGGCACTGGACATAACTAATGCCAGGGCCACTTTAAGGCTCAGGAGGGTACAAGGGCAGTCTCCTTGCACCATCTTGTTAACAAACAGTACGCCAGGGGCTGAGGAAATAAGATGGACATGACATGGTCCCTGCCCTGTGGGTGTAGCTCATAGCTCTGTGGGAGGACAGGCAACTTCATCATTGATTATTTAGGGGAGGATGCCATGAGGACATGGCATTGGTTTCAGAATTTAAATCAAATTAAAAGGGTCAAGGAAGGAGATGTCAAGAATAATAAATGTTTGGAGATGTGTTCTGAAGAATAAGAAAAGTTAGCTAGATAACAGAAAACGGAATGGAGAATGACTTATGTGAAAGAAATACATGAACAAAGTCTTGGTCAGTTTTGGAAACTACAGGTAGTTCCACAATTTCCTAGAAAAGGTAAATATTATTTATCGGACTAAGGATTTCTGTCATAAGGGCCAAATGAGAAGGAAGAATATACTAGCCTTCTTTAAAATGTTTTTCAAGGGAACGACATTTAAATATATGCTGTTGGCTAATGACTATTGTTAATTAGAGCTAAGCATTTACTAAAATTGAGGGTGACGTAATATAGCTCCTCTTTAATTCTTAAAAATAAAATAAAATCCAAAGATAAATATTTTCTTGTTGTAAACCACAATGAGCTTGCTCACCAAGATTGGAATTGCTAGTAGATGCTGGTGGCTTCTCTTTTTCCGAAACTCTTCCCTGGCCTCACACTAGTTCAGGTCTCACATCCATACTTTTCCTTATCACAGTTCATGAAAAATGTGTATGTGTGTTTGTGTGTGCATGTACATTTGTTATTTACTTAATCTCTCATCAGGCTCCAAGTCCCAGGAGAACAGACTTAATCTATGTTTTCTCTCTGTTATGCCATTAGTTTCTAGCACATTCTCTAGTACAAAATAGATGCTTGATAAAGATATGTTGATACTGTTGCTCCTGTCATTGTGTGCTCTGCTGCTGTTACGAATTCGGCTGTTAGAATTTTGTCTCTGTCGAACAAGCAGGAATTGTGTTTTGAGGAGGAAAAAGCTGTGGCCATAGGGTTAACCATTCTGGCCTGGTCAAATGATAGGCTACATGTCCCTGTGGTATTTAAAGCACTCTGAGAGCCAAATGCTGAGTAAGAGGCTGTCGCTTAGAATAGGAGTTTTTCAATTGATGTCCGGGATGGAAAGAGTAGTAGATTCTTTCCAAAGAGCATGAGCTAAGGCAAACATGCAGGACCAGATACATAATTCACAGGGTCCAGAGCAAAATGAAAATGCATGGCCACTTCTTTAAAAATTATTAAAAATTTCAAGACAGCAACAGAAGAGCATTAAACCAAGTGCAAAACCCTGCGTGATTTGCACAGGTTGCATATCCATGAAGCTGGCCTTGTAAACATTTACAGCAATAAGAAAATCTAGACTTAGGTTTGCAATTTTCTGCAAGAAAGTTAAGGAGGCAGTTTTGTATTGATTTGGGGGTGGGGGGAGTCTTTTAAACATCCAGATGTATTTTCCTTTTTCTACATAGTTAGGTCTTCAAAAAATACTGGATCCTTCTGCCCCTTTATCCAATGGGGCCATCTCAGGTTCAAAGCTCATCTCTAATGGGGTCAACATATTTATTAAGGCAGAATGGTTTGCCTCCCTGTGAACAGCCCTAAATTCCTTGCCATACTGCAACACCCCAGTTGCTCTACAGCTATGAAGACCTGTCCTAGATTTGAGACTCCATAGTCCAAAACACATGGATTTTGAAGACAAAATGGGTTCCAATCCCAGCGCCATCATTTATACCTCTGTGACTTAAAGCAAATTAGTTAGTCTCCCTAAAACCCCGGTTTTCTCACTTATAAGATGGGAGTGATACGAATGTGGCTTTGATGGTTAAATAAAATGAAAAATGCAAAGGGCTCAGTACATAATTGCACAACAAAATGAGGACACAAACCCATTGCATTCTCTCTCTACTTTAGTCCAAAGCTGAATGGGGGAAAGCTGAGTGGGGGAGTGTCCTCAAGCCGGGGAACCCCAGCTTCGGTGCCTGATCTCCGTCACTAAACCCTATAAATAACTTAGCTAAGTCACAGTCTCCCTTAGAGTCGCTGTTTCTCAGAGTGAGGAAAAAGGGAGTTGTTGCAGGTGGTTTCTTCTGGCTGAATCATTTCACGGGTATTCTGTTCATTCGGGCTTTGGTCTGAATTTTCACTCTCCCTGCTAAAGAACCACCCTCGACTCCGGGCGGTGCGCGCCCAGAGGCTCTCGCCCGCGCGTCCCCTGCCTGCCCTCGCTACCTCGGCGTTGGCCGCGCAGCCCCGCCCCGGAGCCACCTCCCTCCTCCCGCTTTTCCGGGGCGAGCGAGCCCCAGCCCGAGCGCGCTCGCCCGCTGCCTAGTGGCAGTCACGACTGTGCGGTCGCCAGCGAGGTGCCGGCGGGCGCGGCGACGCTGGGCGCACTCTCCCTTGCCCGCGGGACTGCTGGGGAGGTGGGCAGGGCCGGGGTCGAGGCGAGGCCGGCCGAGGGCGTGTTAGCGCCTGGGCGAGGATGGGAATCCCCGGGACCTGGAGCTGAGCGACCCAGCGCGCCACGCGGAGGGCGCGCAGGAGGAAGGCGAGCCTCGCTGTTCCTCCGGGAGCCCAACACCGTTCCCGCGCCGCCACGATGATCCCTCCGAGCGGCGCCCGCGAGGACCGCGTGGATGGGCTGCCCAAGGAGGCGGCGAGCGCCGAGCAGCCGCCCTCGCCTGCATCCACCAGCAGCCAGGAATCCAAGGTACCGCGCGCACTTGCCCCAGGAGAACACAAACTCACTCTCCTTCTCTCCCTCTCTCTGTCCACCTTTGTTTCCTTCCAACTGGCCCTGGCGCCGGAGGCTGAGAAGTGTCCCTAGTTCTCCCACTGTTCAAGGACTATTCCTCCCTTGAGACCTGAGTGTTCGGCAGGACTAGCTGCTAGCGATGCTGGACCACGTTCCTGTGGACCCAGCCTCCTCGCCCTCACAGACCCGAGGCATCGCTGGGCTTCTACCCCGCGAGCACATTCAATTCATATTGACTCTGTGTTCAGAGATCGCTTTCTTGGGTGGTGGTGGCTTGGTTGTTCTCTGCCTGTTTGTGCCCAAACGCATATGGGTATTAGGCGGCTTCTGAAGGCTGAAGAACTACTAGTAAGTAGCCCAGGGCGACTCCTCCAGAAAAGCTAGGGCAGTTGCAGGCCAGCAAAGGTTGTCTGTATCCCAAGGGTCTCAGAGACCTTTTACTTAACAGGGCTTGCCGCTAACTTCAAAAACTGCTCATTTTAGGGAAACTAGGTGAGGGGAAATGCCACGTTCGCGGCAAAGTTGATGCTCTTCTGCTGGAAGTTAATACTCGAAGAACTTTCATTTGCTTATATGAGAGTTACACTGACACACATACACACAACCAAGCCCGCAGCACTTCTCCTGTCAACTGTTATGCTTCCTCTGAAACTCTCGTGAGTGCCAGGTACATGTGTGGAAATCTTGGAAGAGGATCAAGTAAAATGCCGCTGCTAGCAGTGAGATGCCAAATCGCATCTCAGCCTGGAGCGAAGACCGAAACATGGAGTCTGTAGTTACACAGGTTTTTATTTTTTCTAAGTGCAGGGTTCCTGGCTCTTTATGCAGATCTCTTTACGAGTTGCCCAAGCACCTTTGGAATGGGGGCGGTGGGGAGGCGGGGAGCAGTCCTGTGTAGGAGTGAAGGAAAGGAGCAGTGTTGGCTTGGGGAGCAGGTCAGATGGGGCAAGGAAAAGTCCTCTCTCTGCCTCCCTTCCCACACTCCCATGGAAGCCACTGACACATCAGCAGGATCAAAATCACAGCTAAATGTCTGTCAGTTTAAGTGACGGCTGAGCACTGTACATATTCCAGTCTCCGGAAGTTAACCACGCAAGATGATATCAAGACAGAGAGCTTTGCGTTATTCTTATTTTAATTTAATATTTTTCTGATAAATGGCTGACCTGGGTCATGCATGTCAACTTTTCTAAAACTCGATTGGAAATATGGGCAAAATCCTCACTTTCCAGAGTCATTCTACAGAACATGTGAGATGACCTAAAGTCTACCCCTGTATAGGATAAGGAATCAATGAATGTTCATCCTTTTTCTACCCGAGAAAAGGAGATGGGATCCATCTCATCGCAAATGATCCACTCCAAAGCAGCTGCACAACCCACACACGTGTACCACTTCTTCTCTGACCAGAAGTTTCTAGGAGTCTCATCTTTGTCCATTCTTGGCCATCAGTCAGTCACCTAAGCGACATAGGCTAGTGGCTGTTTCAAAGGTGGTCTAGAACACTATAAATGAATGTAGCTAAACTCAGGAGTGAAACTGGCCTGTTTGAATTGGGCCTGTTGCTCTGCATAGGTGTGTTCTGGAAAGGGCTTTGTATTTGGGTATTACAGCAGCATGGGGCAAACACACCGTGTGTTTGCTATTTTTAGATATCCCAATGTAAATTCTTTGGTAAGGCCTAAATTATATATTTAATACCTGTAACTCTCCACTCATTTATCTGACTTATGGTTTCAAATTTGTACATGTCGATTTTTCTCAAAGGGATCTACATGCCTGAAGTGTGTTTATACATTCCTAAATATGTTGCCACGGCTTAGGTGTTCTTAATCAGTGAGATGGGCTGGGCGGGGAGCGGGGGGGGGGCGGGCATAAACCCCTGGAAACTAAATACAAAATAGTGTGCCTGAATGAATTTTTCTTGGCGTGGCATTTGTGATATTCTCCACACCCCTCCGAAAGGCTAACCTGCTGGTGTGGAAGAATGTGTGGTGAGGAGGCAGGATGGCACGGAGCAGAAGCAGAGGAAAGCTGTGTTCATTCTCCACCAGGAATGCCACATTCGAAGGCTCGTTGGCATTGATAAGAATCTCCCTGTAGATGAGAGCCTGGTGAAGAAAATGTGAGCATCATGTTAGCAATCTTTCCATCTTACTCTCTTCTTAAGCGGTTTGTTTGTCAAAATACTGTATGGGACAAGCATGGTTCAGGCCCCTCAGGGCATCAAAATTTTTCAAGACTTTAAAAAGTCCTTTTTAAAAAAAATTTTTTTCTCTGATTATAAGAGTAAAAACTTCTTTTTGTAGAATTTTGAAAAGTCTGGACAAAAATAAAGAAAAAAACGTCACCCATTGATCACAATGAAGAGGCAACAACTGATAATATTTTGACCTATATCTTTAGGGTTTTTTTTTTTCATCTATTTTTATATTTACACAGTTGAGAGAACGATGGGGAACATCTTGTCATATGTCAAGCACAACTGGACGCTTCGCAATAACCCTATGAGGGAGATTGCACTATTATGTCCATTTTATGGATAAAGAAACAGAGGTTCAGACAGGTTAGGTTACCTACCCAGGAGCACATAGTTGAGCGATAACGAGGACAGGGACCCAGGCAGCATGGCTGTGGAATACTAGTTCTCAACCACAATGCAACTGTCTCTCAGACTTGTGCACTCTTTTAAACCTCTCATTTCACCTAACGTCTTAACTAAGTATTTTTCATGCCACTAAGTCATTTGCAACTGTTTTTTTGGTCTTCCCATCTTAAGAAATATTTGAAAATAAATTGAGCCACATTATCATGCAAAATGATTTAAACACAATTCTTGTTCAGCTTCTTTGCATTTGATTTTGCTACCCTCTCCCCAAAAGTATATTTATGGAAGTATTTAAATGGAATATCACAAAATCATCTGGAAAAATGGGACCGCAACAAACCCTTTAGTCCAGAGGGTCCGTTAGAAGAAGAATGATGATGAGTCAATGACCTGAGTACATGAAATATTTCCAGAGGTCCATTTTCTTTGCAGAGTATTTGTAATGCAAAATCATAGACTATTAGAATGGGGGACACTAGGTATCAATTATTCCAAGTCTTTTCTTAAATTACGTATAATTTTTATTTTGAGAATTTATTTTATGATGGAAAATTTCAACATACACAAAAATAGAGAAAAGAGTAGGAAAACCCATCATGTACCTCATCACCTGGTTTCACCAATTGTCAATTCATGGGCCATTTTCTTTTATTTATTACCCCGCCACCACCCACCCTTCCCCACACATATTGGATCATTTTAATGCAAATTCCATCCATAACTATTTCAGGTTTTATCTCTAAAAGATAAGGATTCTTTCTGTAAACATGACTACAATCCCATTATCACATATTCCAGGTCTTTAAATCAAAGGTCAATGTATTCTTTGGAGGTCCACAAAAGGTCCTTCGAAGGTCTGAACAACCAGGACATGGAAAATTGTGCATGTACATGCATTATGTGCATCATCCAGGGAAAGAGTCGTTAGCTTTTATCAGATCAATAAAGTGTCTGTAGCCTTTAAAGTTAATTTAAATACCCCATCTCTTTTTTTCTCTCTCTCTCTCTTGAGTCAATTCAGGCCCAGAGAGAGGCAGTGACTTGCCTAAGATCACACAGATAGTTACTGGCAATACTCCAAAGAACCCTGTCTTGAACTTTGGATACCTTAGTACAATTTCCTCAGAGCAAATTTCTGTAAGCACAAGGGGTAATGTAATTTATGTGGTTTTCTTTTTCATAAAATTAGTTGAGTTGAAAGAGTTTGAAAGCCACTGATGAACCTCACCCCATCTTTCCACTAACTATTCCAGAAAGACCACAAACTATTTCATTTTCTAAGTGCCTGACAGATACCACTGAATACTAACAAAAAAATTCACATTTCAGCATCCCTTATTTCAATGAATGTCTTTTCTCCTACTGACTTATTGACAGCATAGAAATCTTATTAGAGCCTAATAGAAAGATTTGGTTTAGATGCCCTTTGCCATCACTTAAATGACCCAAGGTCACATTTTGATAATGTAAAGGGATTATGGGTTTTAAGGTCAAATAGACAAGAGTTCACATCTCTTCTCATCGGTTGCCACCTTTGTGACCATGGGCAAGTTGCCTAACCTCTCTGAGCCTCAGCTTCCCAATCTCTAGATTGGAGATGCTAATACCCAATTGGTGATTTTGTGTAAGGCCTGAGAATATGTAAAACACTCAATATGTTGTAAGCCTTTTTGAGCATAAAACATTACTTTCTCTTCCTCCTTCAAATTAGATGACTTCTGTCACTAGCCAACCCCAAATATCATCACTGGAAGAATTTCAGTATTCAGAACTGGCATTCAATAGTATAAGTAAGTTTTCTTCCCTGTGGATTTTTAGTTAGGCTATTGATTGCAGTGAGATTTTATCTTAGTCATTTTGCATCCCTAAGAAAGATAAGCCATAGACTCACCAATATATTACTTCAATTTTGAAAGGTAATATAAGCCACTCAGTGCCCTGTTGGAACCATGGACCAATGTGCCCCTTCAATCTTGGATGGTCCTCTCTGAACCTGGACCATCCAAGCCAGGGAGAAGAAATCCCTAGCCATAAGGACATGCCCTGCATCTCCCAGAAGAGTTTCTGTGACATCAATCAGTAGCTATTTGTCGAGGGCCTATTTTGTGCCCAGTGCATTTCATACACATATATGAAGCTATTGCTATCGATAAGGAATTTAACTTCTATTCAAGGGAGGAAATGAAAGAAAATGTAACCTTGGCATTGCATTCTCATCGCTTGGGAAGTCCAGGCCATAGGTTCGATCTGCTAAATTGAAATCAGTGAGTGAAGTTCCCAGGCATCAATATTTTTTTCAATGCTTTCTTAGTGATTTTATTGAACAGCCAAGTTTGAGAAACACTGGTCTAGACTATAAAGATTGTAGGATGTCAAAGAAAGCAAGATCCTTTCCCTTCCAACCTAGTATGAAGGCATCATTTGTATTTACTTTCTTTTTTTTTCTTCATTTCCCATTTATACTTCAATCCAAAAAATGGCTCTGACAAAGGTGACCTGCTGTTATCTTCTACGTTGCCAAGGAATTTTAAGCATTACTCAGATGCAGCTGAATTGACAAGGCTGACTAAGTCTTATTAAGTTATTTTCATGATTATAAAAGTAATAGGTACTCAATGTAGAAAACCAGAAAGCACATTAAAACATAAAAGAAAAAATCGTTTATCACACTAACGCCAGACATAAGGATGATTAAATTTTGCTGTATTTCTTCTGTATACATTTTCACTTTTACATGCACATTGGTAACAGAATTGGAATAGTGTATAAAAAAATGCACGGAGTGCTTTTTTTCCCACCTAATGTTATACATAAACAGGTTCCCATAGTCTTAGATAATAGCATGAAAATTAAAAATGGTACAATATTCTATTTTGTTATTTTACCACATCTATTTTATCAATCACTCCTGATTGCATATTTAGGTTCTTTCCAGCTTTCACTAAATGAAAATATTAAAATGTACGTTCTGACTCATAAATATTTTTATATATTTCTGCTTACTTTCATGGAAAGTAGAATCACTAGGTCTGGATGTAAACACCTCCTAAAGTCTTTTATTCTCATTGACACAGTGCCCTCAAAAAAGGTTATATCATAGCTTTTTTTTCTTAGTAAATCTTTTATTGAAGTATGATATCATGCCAAAAGTACACACATTATAGATTAGAGCTTAATAAACTTTCAAAAAATAAACACTTGATCTATAGATAACCGCCACATAGATCAAGAAATAAAATGTTACCAACACCTCAAAATCTCCCTTATACTCCCTTCTGTTACTACTTTCCAAAGGTAATGATATCCTGAATTCTAACGACATAGATCAATTTTGTCTACTTTTGAACTTTTTAGAAATGGAACCATACAGTGTGTATGTACCCTTTTATGCCTGGCTTCTTTCACTTAGCATTATGTTGTGAGATTCATCTATGCCACTGCATTTTTCATTTTTTATTGCTATATAGCAATCCAGTATATGAATAGACCACAATTTATTTACTCTACTGATGGTAGATATTTGGATCGTTTCTTGGTTTTGGCTACTATAAGTAGTAATGCTCTGAACATTCTTGTACATGTCCTTTGTGGCACATATGAAGTACTTATATGGGGTTTATACCTTGGGGCAACATTGCTGGGTTACAGGATATACATATGTTCGGCTTTAGTAGATACTGTCAACTTTCTGAAGTAGCTGTACCAATTCATACTCCCACCAGCAATGTATAAGAGTTCGATCTGCTTCTCATCCTCCCAATTGTCTGTCTTTCTTATTTTAGCCATTCTTATAGGTGATGAATGGTATCACGCTATAGTTATATTTCCTCAATTACTAATGAGGTTAGCAGTTTTTATGCTTATTGTCACTTCAATATCCTCTTTTGTGAAGCCTTTTGTCTATTTTTCTGTTAGGCTATCTTTTCTTTTCTAATTTGTAGGATTTTTTTTTTTACATGGCCTGGCTACAACTGCTTTCAGAGACAAGTGTATTGCAAATATCTTCTCCTACTCTGTGGTTTACCTCTTTTTTTCTTAACAGAAATTCTTAATTTAATGTCGTCACCTTAATAATTTTCCACCTTATGGTTGTTAGTGCTTTTGTATTCTGCTTCTGAAATCTTTGCCTACTCCCAAAGGCATGAAGTTATTATTTCTTAGAAATCTTATTGTTTTACCTTCCACACATAGGTCTATAATCCATTTGGAATTGGGTTTTTGATATAGTGTTAAGTAGGGGTCAAGATTCATTACTGCATTGCACCACCAACTTTGCCATAAATCAGGTGACTATATATCTGATTTATATGGAGAATTCTATTCTGCCCCACTGGTCTATGTGTCTATCCAGAACCAATACAGCACTGTCTTAAATGTAAAGGCTTTATTAAAAAGTTTAGCTATCTGGCAGAGTAAGACTTCTAGTTTTGCTTTGCTTTTTTAAAACTGTTTTGGTTATTTTAGAATTAGCTAATCAATTTCCACATAAACACCTGCTAAGATTTTGATTGGGGTTGCAGTAAATCTATAAATCCATTGGGAGAGAATGGACATATTTATAGTATAAATTCTTCCAATAGTATGTCCCACTCCAGAGTGTTTGCTTCTGCCACGTATCTGTGGACATCAGTAGCTGATAACCTAATTTTATGTTACTTTTGCATTAGGGGGCTACATAGACCAAAATTTGAGAAGTCAGGTCTGTGATTATAAATTCCAAAGGAAATATTTATTTATGTATCTATTTATCTATTTACTTACTTACTTACTTACTTACTTACTTACTTAATTTCTCTATTTCTCTATCTACCTGTATCTATGTTAAGATTTCTTTATCATCAACCTGAGTTGGTGAGAAATTTGTTTCTAGTTTATTCTTTCTTTCTTTTTCAGATCTCCACTCCATGTAAGCATCAAAATCCAATCTCCCTATGTTTATTTTCATTTGTGGTACAATATACATAAAATGTGCCGTTTTAATCATTTTTTTATTGTCTCTCTGCTCTATAATTCAATTCATGGAATTGCTAAAAAAGTAGACATTTCTATCTAAAACATTTTAACCACTTTTAAATGTACAATCCTGTGGCATTAAATACATTCACATTGCTGTGCAAGGAACACCACTAGCCATCTCCAGAACTTCTTTCCAGAATGAAACTCTGTACCCATTAAATATTCTTTCCATCCTGTTCCATAATCACCATCCTATTTTCTGTCTCTATGGATTTGACTACTCCAGATACCTCATCTAAGAGAACTCATACAATATTTGTCCCTTTGCAACTGGCTTATTTCACTTAATATAAATCTTCAAGGTCCACCCATGTTGTAGTACATGTCAGAAGTTCCTTCCTTTTCAAAGCTAAATAATAGTCCATTGTATGCATATAATACCTTTTGTTTATCTATTCATCCTTCAGCAGACACTTGGCTTGCTTCCACCTTTTAGCTATTGTGAATAACGTTGCTATGAACTTGAGCATACAAATATCTATTCAAGTCTCTGCTTCCATTTTGGCAGGCTATATAGCCAGAAGTGGAATTGCTGG
This sequence comes from Pteropus vampyrus, assembly GCF_000151845.1. Classification (NCBI taxonomy): domain Eukaryota; kingdom Metazoa; phylum Chordata; class Mammalia; order Chiroptera; family Pteropodidae; genus Pteropus; species Pteropus vampyrus. Next base: position 19,462,845 of record NW_011888782.1, read on the forward strand.
ATTATATGGTAATTCTATGTTTAATTTTTTGAGGAATCGTCATATTGTTTTCCACAATGACTGTACTATTTTAGATTCCCACCAGCAATGTACAAATGTTCTAATTCCTCCACATCCTCACCAACACTTATTATTTTTTGTTTTTTAGATCCTATTGGGTGTGAAATGGTATCTCTTGATTTTATTTGCATTTCTCTAATGATTAGTAATGTTGAGCATCCTTTCATCTGCTTATTGGTCATTCGTATATCTTCTCAGGAGAAATGTCCATTCGAGCCTTTGCCTGTTTTTTCTAATTGTGTTGTTTTTCTTCTTGCTGAGTTGTATTATCATAGCCTTTTAAATCAGCATATTTAAACAAGAAATATGTGTTAAGTTTTCTTATTGTTTTCATTATATTTATTCACTAGAGGATTATTTTTTACATTTTAAAAATCGTCTTTTTTCTTTTGTGAATTATCTATTCGTGTCTTTGTACATTTTAATAGAGCACTCATTCATTTCCTATTGATTTTTAGAATTCTTTATAAATATTAAAACCTTGATCTTTCCTATATATATTGCTAACATTTTCCCAAATTGAAATTTGTTTTTGATTTTATTACATTTTCAACATAGATTTTTTTTTTTTATGTTGTTAAGTATCGCAAATCTATTCAGCTATGGTATCTTTTTTCCATTTATATTTAGAAAGGTTTTCACCATGCTAGGAACAGATTAAATATTAATCTTTATGTTTTTCTAGATCCTTAAAATATATTTTTTACTTTTAGCACTTTAATCCAGATAGAATTTATGTCGATATGTGGTACGAAAGAAATCTAATTTTTCCAAATGATTAATAAGTATTTCTAAAATTGTTTGTTGAATAATTCATTCTATTTTTCAGTAACCTGAAATATTACACTTATTATGTAATAAATGGTAATATGTACTAGGTTCTCTTTTAGAGTCATCTGGTGTATTCTAATGAATTTTGCTATGTTTTATTACTATACTATACTTTGACATTACTATCATAATGTTTTAATTATTATAGTTTTATAATAGACTGATAATTGATAATACAAGTACCCTCCTAGGAGTTTCATTATTTATTTATTTATTTATGTATGTATGTATGTATGTATGTATGTATGTATGTATGTATATATTTGTTTATTTATTTAGCTATACTCATCTTTTTTTTGTTTTCCTACCAAGTTATAAAAATGTCATTTCAAAAGCAATTGCATGAAACTTTTAAGATCATTTCAGTGAAATCTTTACAAATAATGAGATTTCTCACCCAAGAACTTAGTACATATCTTTAGTTAGTAAATGAAATATCTTTTATGCCACTCATAAATGCTTGGCAATTTTCTTCAGATATTTCCTGCCCAATTCTCTGTTAGCTCTTTCCTAGGTATTATGTATTCTGGGTTACTATAAAAAATTATATATTTTACATTTTCTAACTGGTGATAGCTGACTTATAAGAAATTTATTTTATATTAATTTTGTAATCTGAGATCATTTAGATTCCATTTATTATTTATTACTAAAGAAATACAGTGTTGCTTACTGGTTCAGAGCTCAGGCTCTGGAGTCAGATACAGCTGTGTTCAAATCCCACTGTGCCACTTTGGGATGCCACTTAACAAGCTTCCTTGTCTTTTCCTTTCTTGAGTGTCACTGTTCTTTCTTAAAGTGAGCGTAATTATGCCCTCAGCAGCACCATCATGAGAGTTAAATTAATCAGTGTATGCTAAGTGCTTAACACAGTGCCTGGAACATAGTAAGTAAATGTTAGCTATTACTATTATATTATCATAATATCTACAATAATAATTTGCCTCTAATTCTCTCTTTTGGGTGGGGGGAGGAAGTAGGATAGGTAGGAACAGGTGTTTATTGTTTTAGAACTCCCAAAATATGGTAAATATTAGTGGAGGTACTGAGCTGGTACCTGACTCACTTTAAATATCACTGATATTTTGTTACGTGTTCACTGTCTATAAGTGTATATTCTACAGTGTTGGAGCTGGGGGATGGCCTCAGCTCTCTTGTATCTCAAGCCACTCAAATCCACTGCAAATTTACACATTCGGCCTGAGAAACATAAGGTGGTGCTTTGCAAATTTAACTTCAAGACAAATCCATTTCTGACTAAACCATTCCTTAAGATCCCTTTCTACAGAAAATCCAGACTTCCCACTCATATTGCAATTAAACTGAGACAGAGTTTTTCTTGTGTGAAAGACGGGTAATGTTCTTAGCTTACTAAGAATTTCCATCAGGAATGGATGTGGAACTGTTTCAAATGATTTTTTGGCAAGTATCAAGGTAATCATGTGATTTTTTTTTTTTTTTGGTCTTTAGCCTCTTTATGTGATGGTTTATATTAATAGATAGCCTAATATTAAACTCTCCTTACATTCCTGGAAAAAAATCTTACTTGGCCATGGGGGTTTTCTTTTAATAAACTGCTGGGTTTTGATTGCCAATACTTTATTATTTTTACATCTATATACATAAGGCAGATTGTTCTATAACTGTAACTTTGTGTCCTTAGTTAGATTTTATTTTTAAGGAGATGCCAAGTTTTAAAAAATGATTTGGGAAGATTCCATAGATATTTTTTTTTGTTTTGCTTTTTTTTTTCCTGTGGGACAGTTTATGAACCCAGATATCCTCTCTGAATGTTTGGAAAAAAAAAACTGCCAATAATATCTAAAACTAGCTCCTATTTTAAAATAAGTTGTGAAAACTTTTTCTCCACTTTTTTATTCTACTTTTGTTTTCTAAATTGGTTCAAGTCATGTTCGTTAACTTGTGTTTTGCCAAAAAATTATCCATTTCCTTTAAATCTCTGTAACATCTCTGGATGAGTACTGTAGGTCAGCCCTGGGATCTTCCTTCAGTCTCATCTCATCCTCACTCTAGCAGGATTCCCATGTGCTCCTATTGTGTGAACCTCTTTTTTTGGTAGTTCTCTATGTTTACATAAGATTAGTTCCTTAAATCTAGATTTGGAATCAGGAGAGTTAAATAGCAGTGCTCACATTTGCACCTTACCAAGTGAAAGAACCCCTTGCCCCCTCCTTAAATCTCTCCAATCGTTTGATTCCCTTCCTACTGCTATACCAGGTCCTCTCTGGTCCTACTGGCTGTCGCATCTTCCTCCACCCATCATTCAACTGTTGGTCTTCCCCAGCATTCTATCCTTAACCCTCAGCCTTCCTCATTCTCCATAATATCTCTGGGTTTCCACTGGGACATCTTACCTTTTCTTTTTCTTTCTTTCTTCTTTTTTTTTTTTTTTTCATCCTCTTGCTGATAACTTTCATATCTGAATCCAACACAGACATCACTCTTCTGAGTTCCAGACCAATATATCTAGGTGCCTTTTAGACCTCAATACATTTTAAATTCAACCTACCCTCAACTAAATCCATCATTTTCAACTCAATTTTTTTTTTTTTTTTTTTATGAGGGAGAGAGAGAGGCTGAATCCAAAGTCTTGGCAAGACTTGGGAAGACGGCATGAGGCTGCCTTCTCAGGAGTCTTCCAGCCCCGATCCACTGACCTGCCCAACCCTATCCCACCATCAGGGAATGCCATGGTCTTTTCAAGGGCCCCACAGGACACAATGCTGGTTGCTCGACTTGTTCAGTGTTTTATTGAAACAAAACTCTAACAGATGACTCATCAGGGCCTTCAAGCACACAAGCTCAATTCTTCTTGTGTGCTCTTCTTTTTGTGTTCTCATCCTTCAGTGAGCATCATCCAAAGAGTCAACCAAGCCAGAACGCCAGAAATCATCCTCAGTGACCCCCAGGGCACCTGAGAAGAGAGGTTGTTTAGGAGCAGATAGATAAGAGACAAGATATCTGTCAGCCCTCAGAGGTGCTTCATTTATTTAAAAATGAAACTTGTACCTGTTGCCTGTTCTTAATAGCCCACGTAGCTAAAGTTTCAGTCAGCATGTTTTCCTCAGGTCTGTTCTTGGATATGGCCCTGAGTGATGCTCCAGCTCAGACTGAAGCTGGCCCTTGGGTATGCAGGCTGGGGTTTCCTGGGAGGACCCCTACTACAGGCCGAGTTCAGCCACAGCCTGTGCCCTGCCCAGGGCCACCTGGCATGAGCCAGCCAACAAGCAATTTGCAGGTGGCTGCCACCCAAGCTAGGCTTCGAAGTGCTTCAAGAGGCCAAGCCGCAAACTTAGGCCAGCTGCCATTAGTGCCAGGCTTGGGGCTGCTCTGCAAGAGGTACAGGGCATGCCGAGGCCAAATACTGCTTTTTGGGGATTTGTGAACCTTTGAGAGATTTTGGAAAAGTGTACAGCAGGCCTAGACAGGCTGTTTGTATGAAAAATCCACTGGAAGCAGCTTGGGTGGGCAAATTGGGAGGGGCGGGGTCTCTAGGAATCTCCTGTATTAGCCTGGTTGATGGAGCTCAGATATGGTGGCCTCTTGAATCTGCATGCCATGCAGGGGAGGGCTCAACAAAGGAACAATGCTGTCTGCCAGTACTTCTGAAAGAAAGCTGCCCCTCCAGCCTTCACCTTGAAGCCAGACAAATTTGTTCCTCCCCATATGTCCCAGGTGCCTTTCAAGCTGCTGCTCCAGAGCTCAGAGTGGGAGAGTCTCTCAGTGGGTAAGTCCACACACAGAGGCCCCTTAAGAGGAATGTCTGCGACTCCAGCGGCCCCCCGTGTCACTCAGCCACAATCTCTGATGGTTTTCACAGCTAGAAATTGTGGCATCTCCTCTTTCTACACTGGTACCGTGGGCCAGGGAGCCCAGTGTGATGCCTGGAATCCTCACTCCTCCAGAGGTTTCTCCACAGCTGAGATATCCTTTCTGAATCTCAACTGCTGCCCATAGCTGTGAGACCAGCCCATTCCGTGACTCTACCCCACCTACCAGTCTCAAGGTGGCCTCTTCTGTATGTCCCTCGTTGTAGGATTTCTGGTCAGCTAGACTTTAGGTGACTCCCAATTGTCTGTTCTGCAGTTTAGTTGTAATTTTGGTGTGGTTGTGAGAGGAGGCAAGCATAGCATTTACCTACTCCTCCATCTTGACCGGAAGCCAATATTTCTTAATTCTTACTTAAAAGGCGAGTTGATTAAGCTAAGTTGCTGGTTCCATTTGTTTCATTAATACATTTTTACTGGTTTGCTGGCGGTTATTTCCAAAGAACCTCACCTTCCAAATAACATTTTAAAAGATAATTTCCTAAATGTAAGCTTTCATTACTGTTAGTTTCTGTGGAGGAGATTTTTTTTATAACTGCTATTCAATTCTATCTTTTCTACTCAGGTATGTAACTTGTAAGTGAAATGATCAAAATAAATGTTTCATGAATAAGTTGCACAAGGCAAAAAAGGGGAGAGGCAAAGGAAAAAAAATCCAGCTTACAAAATTAAAACATGCAGTTTATGATTCTTTTGTTGACTATAAGAAAGAACATAATATAAAGCTAGGAGGCTTTATATCAAATCACAGCTTAACCACTGAAGCCTCTCATATCAGCAGATTCTTAATCACTATTGGTCTTTCTTCCAGAAGGAATAACTTCAATCTGGTTCTGATAAGCCTAGCACTCTAGAATTTCATGGATTTTATGAACTTGTCTGAGAAAGCAACATAAATTGTTTCATGTGTGATTTGTTTATTTATTCTTGTGGTTAGAATTATTTTGGCAAACTTCTTTTCATAGACTGCCTATAGGGTGACTTTTAAAGACAGCAGGAAGTAAAAATAAAAAACCTGATACTCTAATTTGATCAGCCTGGATTATGCCTCTAGGCTTTGTGGGCTTTGACCAGCCACTGACAATTCTATGCCTTATACAACTCCGCACAAAACTGGGGCACTCATACTCAAATGCTTTAAGAAATACTGGGGAAATTGATAAGAGAAAGGAAGGGGTTAGTGTGCTTTAAAAGGGGTGGAGATAATGCTCAGATCTTAGAGAGTAAGGCAACAAAGTAATAGTGAGTACCTTTTGGAAGCTTTTATGTTCCAGAGCCAGCACTGAATACTTTACTTTCATTGTCTCACCTGTTTAGGCCCTTTCCCGAGTTGACAGATGATAAGTAGCTGATAAGTGTAAAATTCATGTTGTCTGACTCCAAAACCTGGGCTACCATGTTCCACATTCAAATAGATGATAGGTAGGTAAATAGACATAGAAATAGAAACATATAAATAGATACATTATAATAGCTGCTCATCTAATGTCCAATGATCATTTGTCCATGTATTATACATCTATTTGAGAGTGCATATAAAATATATTTTTGAATCCTAGTGCATAGAAAATATAATGTGAAAGGAACATTTAAGATCATCGCAGATAATCCCATGATTTTAAATTTGAGGAAACTGAGGTCCAGAGAGTTTGAGTTATTCTCTCAATTACACAACAAGCACTATAACTCAAAGCCACAGGTCAGACCATTTAGGCAGTTATATTGGGTTGGGAAGCTTTATGATGACTTCCAAGATGGCCATAGAGAAGTTGGTTGCAAATTTGAGTGTGCATCATAATCACCTAGGGGGCTTGCCAAAACACAGATTACCTAGCTCTACCCCCTGCAGAGTTTCTGATCTGGTAGGTCAGGGATGAAGCTTGAGATTTTGCAGTTCTAAAAAGGTTCAGATGATGCTGACACTATTGCACAGAGACCACTCTTTGAGAACCACTACCACTGCAGTAACTGCCTATTCTATATGCTTGTGCTACCCATCCTTTTAATTTATGGCTTTAGCTATCATTGCATACAGGTATTCTCTTGACTCAAAATGGTCTGCATCTTGTATTTATGTAAGGGCTCTGGCCATAGCCTCTATCAACGCACAGCTGGCCAGAACTAATTCAGCTGGCAAAGAGGGAAGCACCAGGACCATGCTGAGTTGGCCCAGCCTCTCTCTCCCTCCCACATCTTCTGTCTCCTTCCCCAGCTGTGAACTTGGAGAAAGAAGGCAAAGCAGATTGGCTTCATATGGCTGAGATTTACTTGCTCAAACCTCCAGACAACCTTTTGTGTTTATTTTAAAAGAATTAGAAATTAAACCTAAAAAAAAAAATTGCTTTTTTGGCTTGTGAAAACCAATCTCTGTACCCTCTGGAAATAAAGGAGCAGATGGCCAACTGAGGTACATGAAGGAAGCAGGGGGAGCTCCTAGCTATGCATTTCCTTGGGATTTCATATTTAAGGACACATATTAGTCCATGCAATGTACAACATGAGCCCGCCTTTTCCACCATATTCCTAGAGGTTTTCTTATGCTCGAAAAAGGCTCATTCTTTTAAAAATCATTAACGAAAAGGCAGTAAGTTCCATCCCTTCCAAAACCTAGCAGAGAGCTACCTTAAGGACCTGGAGAGAAAATAGTAAGTGTGTCACACTGGAGCTAAAGTTAGAAGGGCTGCAGGGAATTCGAGGAAGCCTCCACTGGCTTCTTTAGGAACCTGGATAAAAATGATGCCGGGAGAGCTGCAGCCACCGACAGCTGGAGGATTCCAGAGCTGCTGCCCTCAGCACCTGGAAAACTGCTTCCTCTTTGTCTACTGGGAGAATAGAAATATGGATTCTTCTATGCATTGTGTCACAGTAAGCAAGGCCAGCTACTTAACTTTTGGGGTCTAGTGCAAAATGAAAGTAGGAGCTCTTTGTGCAAACATTATTAAGAATTTCAAGACAGGAATAGCAGAGAATTAAACCAAATGCAGGGCCTTTCCAAGTGCAAGGCCCGGTGCGACCACACACAGGCCTTGCACCCATGAACCAGCCCTGCACTGGGATCCCCACTGCAGAGTTTGGTAGAGCAAGAGAATAGGGAAGGGAGAGGGGACAGACATTTCCCTCGGACTTGCTGTGCCAAGCAATCCATGCACATTATCTCATTTAATCCTCATTTTACAGATGAGGAAACTATAGAGACCAAGTTCAGGAAAGTGAAGTGGTTTGCCGGGGGGCGTGTGGCTGATATGGGTCTACACTGAAATTCCTATTTATTTCTGGTTCTAAGACTCTATTTGTTGGTTGGTTGGTTGGTTGGTTGGTTGGTTGGTTGGTTGGTTTTACCTTTTCTATATTCACATTCCTAAAGCAGTAACAGCTCCTAACGCACATACATCTGTTTTTAAATTTTATTCCCTAGAAGCTCCAAGAAAGAGTAAACATTTAATAAAAAAAAATTTTAATGAATGAAAAGGATTAATAAATGGTCCAGATCTTGGTTCAATAACAACAACAAGAATTGTGAAAACACAGCAGAAGAGGAAAGAAAGAGATGAATGGAGGGAGAGGAAGAGGGGAAAAGGTGGGGAGAAGAAGGAAAGCTAGAATGTGCTCGCCAGTCACTACATACCGAGTTCCATGCCTTATTATATGTAATCCAAAACCACCTTCCCAAACATATCTTGTTTTCATGCCTACTTTACAGATGAGGAGCCCGAAGCTTACAGAGGTTGGTTAACTTGCCCCCACCCCCACCCCAGTTCCTGTGTAGCTGAGTCTGGGAGCTGAAAACTGCTTGATCTTTCTTCTCTGTAAGAAAATGATGCAGGCTTTGTGTACTGTGTCAAGCTGACCCTCATAGTCCGTCTCATGGCATGGGTAGTATTTCCCTCCAGTGAAATCACTTTAGTGCAAATAACTAACAGCGGGTGCCATTTACTGAGTCTCTGTTTACTGGTTGCCTGCTATTCACCTAGGCACTTTAAACCCACTTCTAATCCTTACAACAGTGCCTCTGTGATAGGTTAATATTTGATCTAAACAGCAGGTGTGTAAACTGAGGCTAAGAAAGTAACTTGTCCAGGTGAACTATCAGCCTTGATTTAAAAATCATTAAAGAGACGTCATTCAGAATCCAGACCCAGCATAGGTATTTAATTGCCTTTCTTCACAAAACCCACTGATACATCAGAAAATATAAAAAGTTACATCAGTAACAGAGTGGGAAAGCAAGATGCCATCGACAAAATTTATAAAGAAATTGTGGAATATTTTAAGCAGAGAGCATTGAAGTAATGGATAAAACAGTTGAAAGAAAACTGTTGTCAAAGATTCTGGAGATACCAGTTACAAACATGAGAGCAGATATTCCCAGAGGAGCTCCAGAGACCTCCCAAGCTAAGTGTCAGCAGGTGCAGAGCAAGGGTGGTCTGAGCAGTTACCCACATGAGTAATTAAGAGCTGTCCCCAGTCAAAGGTCCTGTCATTCCTCCTCATTCCCCAAAGATGCGAAGAGCTAGAAGCACAGGCTCTTGACTGAGGTTTATGCCTCAGGGTTTCTGTCCAAAATATCTAAAGCATTAGCTTAGGAGGTCACCCAGAATGGATTCAGGGGCCAGACAGAGAAGCAGACAGAGCCCAAGGTAATTCCAGACTCCAAAAATCATAACCTAAGGAAAATCATAAACAGAAGGCAGCTCTGCCCAGGAATTAAATACATGAGCATTCAAATTTCAAAGTAAAACCCTCCATACATTGACATTTGTGGGATCTCCACCCTGCCTGCTTGATCCCTACCCATATTATGTTATGTGATAGTGGCTGCCTGTCACCTTTTTCAATTCAGACAGATGCAGGGAGTGGTCTATTCAGCTTTATTTGCAGAGGAAACTCACCCCAGCACCTATGGATGAAGAACCAAGCTAGTTCTTCATCCATAAATATGAACAGACAATGAAACATGAGCAAAGAGGACCAGTGTGCACAAACCAAATAAACCAAACCGGAGAAATAAGAGAGAACACAAGGATTATGACTACATTTTAAAACTTTCTAATGGGTATCTTCAGAGAAATTCAAAAAGTATTGTGATCATATCAAAAGAATTGGTTCTTTTTTTTTTTTCTTTTTAAGGACAATCAATGCACAGGAATGATTTTTGGAAAAATAATATTTCCAAAAATATCAACATGAGGCCCGAAAAAATAGGGTGAACAAATCTGAAGACTGAATCAGTAAAAGGGAAGATCAAGTAGGGTAATCTCCCAAAAGAGATAGCAAAGGAAAGGTACTTTATAAGAGAAAGGTCTAGAGATATTGAAGAAAGAAATAAAAGACCAGTCATCTCCACTAAGAGAAAACAACTGAAATAAAACTGAGGAATATTTAAAGAAAGAAAATAAAAGAAAAAAAATTTTAAGTATTAAAAAGAAAATTAATAAAAAATTGAATAGAAGAAATTTGGGTTTATATGTTCAAATTGAAAGGCTCCAATAAATGCTGAGCAATAAGTCAAATATAAGTGTCAAGCAGTAAAAGCAAAAAAATAAATTGATATGAAAAATGAAAATTAAATTGAAACATATGTAAACTATTAGCAGAATCATGATGGAACTTCTAAACTTTAAGAATAGAGAAGAACCCTGAAATAATCCCAGGAATTAAACACACACACACACACACACACACACACACACACACACACACACACAATGAGAACCAGAGAAGCATTAGACTGAATAAAAGTCAAGGGTGCTATGGCTTCAGATTCTGAAGGAAAAACATATTCAATTGAAATCCAATACCAAGTCTTTAGGATAACTCTGAAAAAGAAAGTCATAAACATCTCCTGAAAGAGCACAGATATAAATAAAATCCTGGATAAAGCATTTGCAAAGCTATCAGTATATCAAAAAATTAATTTCTCATAACCAAGGAGACTGTACCCCAGAAAAGCAAAAGCAGCAAAACATAAAAAAAAAAAAAACAAAACTGTAATCTCCTACTTTGATAGAAACCAGAAGAAAATTGCTTTGACTCCAGTGATGAAGAATCAATTGGAATTCCTGATTATCAAACAGATTCCTGATAAGCTAGGATTTATTTATTTAAGAGTGTCCTCCAGAAAATTGTAGTAGCCACCCGAGGTAGCTGTGAATCCTGAGTCCCCATAAAGTAAAGAGCAAGCCAAAGAAGCACACTCTTGCCTGTGTTACTCATCATCACTCTGGAGGTTCCAGGATGAAAAATATAAGCAAGAAGAATAAATATTAGAAATGAAGAGACAAAATCGCTATTACTAGCAGTTTATATGGAAGTCCATCTGTTTAATCGATTGAAACTCTAATGACTAGCAAAACAATTCTGTATGTTACAAGCTCAAAATACAAAACACGAAATCTATTCATTGTCTCTACACCAGCAACAACAGCGTACCTGGGAATATCTTTAACAAGAAACATGTACATCCAATGTGAAGAAACATGCAGACATTGGGAAAGACAGATAAGGAGAGCTAAATAAATGAAAAGACATGAAATTTTTAGACAAGAAGACTCAATATTTTAAAGATGTCAATCACGCTAAACAATTATGTACACTCAAGTCAATTCCGATCATATAACATCAGGAAATTTTTAAAAAATGAAAATTAGCAAGTCCATTTCACTATTCTTCTCGGGGAATTATCAGCAGGTCACCTAAACCCTTTAACTCATAGTTTCTTAAAATGCACTAGGGTCATTACGACACCTCCTTCAAAGGGTAATTATGAAAATTAAATGAGTAACACATGTGAAACACTTAACAGAACACCAGATTCATAGTAGCACCAGGACACATTAGTTTTTATTACTCTTATTAAGTGTGCTTGTGCATACAAATACATAAAAGATAATGATCACTGTAGCAGCACTTGCAAAAGCAAAAATTAGGACAGCCTCAGATTTTCATCAATATTAGGATGTTTAAGTACAACATACTATTTTCATAGCATGGAAAAATATCAGTAAAATTTGTTATGTATATGTCTATAATCTGATACGGAAAAAACAAGTCACAGAACAAAACGTGTAAGATAATTCATTTATGCAAAAAGTATCGGAATGATAGGTAGGTAGGTAGGTAGGTAGGTGGGTGGATGGATGGATAGATAGAGATAGAAACTTTTAAGTAAAAGTATGTGTTAGTAAATTCACAGAAATTATTTTGGAATTATGCACACCAAATTGCTACCAATTGTTGTTTGTACAGAGTACTAAGAGTGGTGATAGAAATGATATAAAGTAATTTTCTTTATTACGAGTACATCTATATCATTTGAAATTATTAAAAAGTCATATATCACTTGCTTATTTATGTAATTATGAAATTGTAAAGCCTGGACAGCATTATAAGGGTCTAGTTGGGCTTGGAGATGCTGGTGCCAAGAGAGCAGCTCATGAGGGTCCTTTGCTTCCTTGTGTGTTCCCACCCACACCCTCCAATCTCCACCCGCCTCCCACTTGGCTCTTAAAGCCCCTGTGTATTTAACTGTGACTGCCCTGGTGAAGCCACAGTGCCCACACCTCTGGCCACCAACAGAGAGAATTACGAGCTCCCCAGCTCTGATCGAGGCTCTGTCTGGACCCTCACTGGAGAAGCAACCTCACTGTAATCTATAGGCCTCACCTCATCCTTGTTTAATCCCGAGTGCAAACAGTTCCAGACACCCATCTCCCTTCTAGCTTCTCTATTCCAATCTAGTTCTTGTTATTCCCTCACTTACTGTGCCAGACTCTGCAAGGTCCTAGCATTCCACTGTGTCCTCTGAAACCTTGAGGCACGGTAACCATACTCTTACATTTTAAGGGTCTTCACAGTTCCTGCATCTGGGGACTCCCTGAGGCCAGCCTCTCCCCAAGACACACAGCTCCTTGAAGCCCTCCCCAGTAGAGGCTGCTCCAGGCACAGTACCTCCTACCTCATGCTCAGAAAGTGGAGAAGGGTCCCGCCACCACCTAGAGCTGCCTCTGGCTGTTGCTCCATCCTCAGATGTAGAACTGCTTGCTCTTTCGAGGCCTGGCATGATCTAGCCCTTGCCTCCCTCTCGGCCTCATATTTAGCTCATTCCTCACCCACACATCCCACTCCAGCAACTATGAACCACACATGGTTCCCTGAATCCATCGTGTGTTTCCCGCTTCCACAGCTTTGCCCTTGCTCTTTTTTCTGACCAGAAGACTCTTCCACTTCTCCTACTTCTTGCTCCTCCCACTGGCATAGTCCCAGTAGTTCCTTAAGACACAATTTTGTTCCAGAAATCCTCCTTCTCAACCCTCAGCTCCTCCCCCGCTCCCTTCCCCCGCCCCTCCAACCCAGGTAGGCTGGGTTCAATGACTGGCTTTCATCTACTTCGCTGTACAGACTCAGAGATGGAGAATCACATGCACGGGGTTTACTGAGAAGCGCCCTTGAGAACAAACCTTGCGAGGGCCTGAGAAAAGTAGGAGTGAGCAGAGGGAGATGTGAAATTTCAGTGCAGTCACAGCAAAGGCCCCAGCCAATTCCATGGGGAGCTCTGGAGCTAAGGTGGCCCATATGAGTTGTTCCGAACTGTGGAAAGATGATGCAGCCTATACCCTCACATCCATCACCTTAGGAGAAGCAGATCCCTTCACTAAGAGCCTGTAGCCGCCAACGTTCCAGCAGCAGGAGGAATGAGGCAGGTCATCTGCGTTGTGCACCACAGCTTCTGCTATGGGGCACTTCTCCCTGCTCCTATGTGCATATTTCTCTGCACTCACCAGGATGTGTTATGTGTCAGTCTTCACCATAAACCAGGGGTCGGCAAACTACAGCCTGCAAGCCAACTACAACCCACTGCCTGTTTTCTAAATTCAAGTTTTATTGGAACACAGCCATGCTTATTTATATATTGTCTATGGCCATTTTCACACTGTAATGCAGAGTTGAGTAGATGTGACAGAGACCATATAGCCCTCAAAACCTAAAATAGTTACTATCTGTCTTTTTACAGGAAGTTTACCAATCCCTTGACTGTTAATTTATATATCATTCCGTAACTGGGGCCTAGAAATGGAATTTTGGATGAATGACGAATTCATGTATGAGTAAATGAGTCACATGGACTTGAGTTTGTGATCTTAAGTACATGATTTAACTTCTCTAAGCTTCAAGTTCCTCATCAATAAAGTAGGATTCAAATTACTTCTTCAACAGAAGAATATCCAAAGCTGTAGATAATTTTTATGAGTTTATTTAATCCAAACTGATGATGTGCTGGGAAGCAAGATCTCAAATGTTCTGGGGAATGACAGCTGTGCCTTTCTTGTTATACATTTGGAATTAAGGAGAGAAGTAAGGAAGATTGCAAGGAGGTGGGATCAAGAAAGGAGGGGAAATCTCTATGATTGAATTACAGGATAATTAACAAGATTATTTGCTCCCTTGAAGGTAGTCACACCTCCTAGGGGTCTGAAAAAGAGAATTAGTTCTGGCATTTCAAAGACGTGTTTACCTAGATGTACAGGAACAATGGACAGGGCTGGCTTAAGGAAAAGATAAATCTTTTATAGGCCTGGTCTGTGAGGACCCACCGTGACCAGCCCAGTTAGGACTTTACAGTCAAATCACCCAGTGAGGTTGCTTTTGGTCATTGAACTTGTACTTAGTCTCTTTTTTGTTCACACTTTCTTTTCAGGGCATCAGAAACATTAAATAAGAATGCCTATATGGATTATTATTGCATACCTGGTATTTACTATATGTTCACTTACATGAGAGCCAGTGGGTCTATTCATAAAGTTAAATAACATTTTAAGGTTAAAATAATCCGGACTCCTATTTCTCTGAGTACACTAGATGTTAGTGTGCTTGTTTTGTTTAAAAAAAAATTAGCACCTGGCAGAAATGCAAGGCTTTTCCTACTACATTAATGTGACAGACAGGCCTGATGGTCCTTAGAGGTATCATGCTTTATGTATCTGGCCCAGATTCTAATGAATTGGAGCAAGTCAGATCCCATAAATGAAAAGTGCTGTAATTTGGAGGTGACAAGTAATATGTCATGGCTGTTCAAATTCCATTTCATTAGCAGGTACAGCCATGATGTGGGCCAGCCCCAGGAGACCGTCTCTAGGACAAGATTTCCAGAGGAGACAGTCCCTGCACATTTTGTGAGGCGTTTACTGCCATTATAGGAACAACTTTGTTAATCCCATAGTATTTAGTTAAGATAACATTAGCTGCTATGAACCACCGAAGTTTAAGATCTTAACCTAAAGAATGAGTTTATTTCTCAGTCATCCAGTGCGTTTATTCGTTTCTATTGCTGCATAGAACAACACATAATTTATTATCTCACAGTTTCTGTGGATCAGGAATCTAGGCACAGGCCAGTGGCTCCTTTGCTTACCATGTTACCAGGATGAAATTGAGGTGTTATCCAGCACTTCATTCTCATCTGAAGTGTGGGATCCTTTTTCAAGCTCACTGGGTGTTGGAAGAAGTCAGTTCTTTGCAGGTGTAAGGCCAAGGTCCCCGTTATCTTGCTAACTGTAGGCCTGGGATGTTCTCAGTAGCTAGAGGCCACCTCAGGTCTTTACCACATGGCTCCCTCCTCTCATTACATGGAAACTTATTTCTTCAAGGCTGACAGAACAGTCTCACTTCAGTCAGCCAGGATGGAGTTTTATATAACATGATAATAGCCAGAGTGATTTTCCCATACCTTTCTCATATAATATAACCTAACCAAGAGAGTGACTATCCCATCATATTCACAGGCTGTGCCCAACTCTAGGAAAGGAAATTATGTGCTCTTGCTCCTTAAGTCCTTTTGTTCTTATTCTTGCAATTCTTACACTTTTTCTCCCCTTCTTCTTCCTCCAATTCCTCTTCTTCTGCCTGCAGCTAATCTAGTCATGCTCCACCAGGGCCTCTGTATGTTTAAGAAACACTGTTCACTGCCTACACCAGAGCCATTTACTCCTCTCGTATAAAATGCTAAGGCTTCTCTGTATAGCCATGTTCTTTAGGAAACATTGTTCTCAGCTTATGCACTAAAGGGTAAATCCTGATTGGTTTGAGATAATCATGGTGGTTTCATTTTCCTCACCAGTGATTGGTTTAGGAAGGACATGTGTTACAGTTTTGGCCAATGAGAGGGGGGAAGTCTGATGGCCAGCTTCTGGTAAAGGTTTTCCAGGCTGATAAGAACAGACATAAGAAAAAATGCCATCACTTTTTTGCTGCTGAATATTTTAGACCATGAGGGAAGCCATATGTAAGGTTGGGATGAGAAAGGCAAAGTAAAAGGATGGAAAGAACTCAAATCCTTCGTGATGTCATACTGCTGCTGAATTAGCCCTCTCTAATGTCTTCCTGCATAATGTCTTGTTATAGGAGTCAATATCTTTATTGTTTAAGCTAGGTTGAATTTGGATTTACTAACACTTGCAATTGTAGGTACATAAGTGATTGTGTGTGAGTGTGTGTGTGTGTGTGCGTGTGTGTGTGTATCAGTGTAAAATATTGTGGTTTCCTTACTTCATATACTATAGTTGGAAATATTAATAATAATGATGATGACAATGCAGATAATAACAGCAGTAATGTGCAGAGAAGCTACCTCTGTCCAGGGAATGCTGTCAAAGTCACCAGCATGAAATTTGCAAAATTCATTGCCCCTGATTTTACTGAATGGCATCCAGGATATAAATATAGATTTGACATATTTCCTGTAGTTTTCCAGATTCAGTGTTCCCCAGTGTCAAGATCCAGAGTAAGTGTGCCAAGACAGAGTTTAGAGAAATCCTTAATGATTTGGTATTAAAATATTGATTGACTGCCTCTTTCCAAATCAGGGGAACAAAATGGTCCAACTCAGAATTTAGTTGGTTTATGCATATTAAGGTTAAAAGGAGATAAATAGAATTCATGCTCAGGCTCCATTAGTTTTTGGTCAGCAGCGTTGATTTTTTCAATATAAAATACATTCTAAGTGTTGTTATACTTTTATTTTGTATTTTATTTTATTTTGTCTTATTATATTGTTCTTATTATTATTGTTATTTGCCATAAACATGCATTCCAGCAGTATTGATGATGTGAAAAGAATGGCCCTTGACCCAGAAAGCCAAGTGAACTCTTGGGTTATCATGTCCATCAAAAGTTTAGTTGGGTTATAATGCTGAGAACAATTCACCTGCTTCTACACAATGACTATGACTTGAAAAGTATTTCGTACCCACTCAATTCATTGACATGCATCTAGAGGAAGAAATAGGAAAGGCAAATCACATATTAAATTATCAATGTGAAATATTCCAGGTAAAAGGCTCCATAAAGCCAAACAGAATGAACATTCAACTGGCAGAATCGAGAGAAATCTGTCAGCCTTACATTTCTATTTTATATAAATCCAATAAACAGATGAGGCAAAACTAGGGCATTTTGCAAAACCAGAGAAGAGATTTGTTCATTTTCATCAAGTCTCATTGCTTGGGATAGATTAGCAGTAAGTCCCTAAAAAGAATAGAATTTTTCTTTTCTTTTCTGTATGAAAATGAGAATTGAAGTTAAAGATCATCTGGGGTGGTCTATTTTTAGAGATGTGATTTACTGAGGGCATTTGTCATTCATTCAGGAGGACAGCCAGCCGTGAGCCATGGCAGGCATCGGTTGTAACAGATAGCTCTTAGAAGAAAAAGAAAATAATCTTTCCATTCTTGAAAAGTGTTAAGGAGGGAATGTTATCAAGTCAAAGGCAGGCAAGACAAGCAATGAAGAATTGAGAAAATTAAGACATTTTCTACATAACATATGCATGTATGTGCCATACATGTAGATTTACTACTGTATTTATGAGCGCATGGGTGGGAAGGTACATGGTCATTGGGTTATGTGTGTCTGTATTGCATGCTTCTGTGAATTTAATAAATACCAGCTAATATTTATGGGTTGAAACTATGTCCCAGACTCTGTGCTAAAAGCTTTATGGGGATTTTCTCTTTGAATTATCTCAACAACCTATATTTTTCCTTCATGAAGAGGTTAATAGAGCTATTAGGAATCAAAACCAGGATTCAGACCCAGGCAGTTTAACCATTTTGGTCAATCAGCTCCCCAGAGTCCTTTGCCACTGATTACATTACCATACCACATAACAACCATGTTTATATGTATGTTTGTATTTCTTCATTTGTTTGTTTTAGAAAAAAAATCTTTAAGGAGAACAGTTCTCTCTATTGTCTGCATTAAAATAGAATCAGTACATATTTCAAGCTGAGACAATTAATCAAACAAATAAACTAACCCATCTTCTTGGATACATATTGATGGGTTCAGCAGCAAATTGAGATTGAACAGCAAAAACTCAGGGCATTTTGTTTGTAATTCCTGATTAATCTTTGTCTTCATCTTCAAACATATCTCATAATTCATATGATTCACTCTGGTGTCTTGCCATCTGACCTCTGGCTTATAAAAACAGTATGGTGTCGTTTTTGGGACCATACATTTAGAAGATTTGAACTCTATTTATACCACATCTTCACACAGATATCGAAGAATCATCTCTAAATTAACCCATCAAAAACGATTACTCAATATTCATCCCCACCCCCCATCACACGTGCTTCTTCCCACTGTTCATTATCTCAGTAAATTGCTGCTTCTCCAATGGCAACTGCTCAGGTCAAAACCCTAGAGTTGTCCTTGGTTACTCTCTTTTCCTCAAACCCCACATGTAACTCACTAAGAAATCTTGTTGAGTCTACTTTGAAATATGTCCAAAACATACCACTTCTTACCATTTCCACTGCCATGGCAATGGCTCAAGCCATCATCTGTCTATAGAACGCTAGTCCACACATAAAGGATATAAAGGATAATGCAGTCCTTTATTAATATACAGATCACTCAAAGTCAGACAATGGCTTATATCACACTGAAAATGAACCCAAGGTCATTACCAAGGCCTCTGAGGTCCTAAAGGATCCAGCCTCTGCATGTATAACATTGAACAGCCATACTCCTCAGAGTTCCTCAGACACACAGAACAAATTTCCATCTCAGGTTAGGAGAATGATTAGGACCAAAGTGTGCTGGTAGAGGACATTCTAAAGTGGCTTTTAAGAAGTATCCAAGAAAGATAGGCAATATTTTGCCAACCAAGTTATACCCCCATTACAAGAAGTGAGACCATGACAGCTAAGCCCAGGAAAGAGCAGTCCACTAGAGTGAGGTCTCTGAAGGGCAGCAATCAGAGGCCCCATATCTCCATTAGGCCAAGGGATGAGATAAGAGGCAGCACACACACCCTGTGATGAGGCGGCATGGGTGGGGCACAAGCATGGATTTTGGAATCTTGACGGACCTGGATCTGACCACCAGCCTCACCAGTTACTATCGGCATGACTGTGGGCAAACACTTAGCCTCTCTGAGTCTCAGTCTCTTCCTATTTCAAATTTTCGCAGCAACATTTTGGCTTTGTAAAAATCTGCATATACAAATAGGAGTGTAACATATATATGCTCTACCAATTAAAGATATCAGCTGTAAGAGTTAAAAATAATTTTGGCTAAAAGTGACAAAGAATCCAATTTACAGTAACAAACAAGAACGGGTTTGGTGTTCTCACATGGCAAGAGGTCTAGAGGTAGGAAGTTGCTGGCCTTGGCTTAGCTACTCAGCAAAGACATCAGGTTCTTCCTTCTCTGCCACCTTGACCTGTTGGCTTATGTCCTCTTGTTTATTGTCTTGAGATGGCAAGAGGCTGCTGTAGATTTGGACATCATGTCTATGTTCAAGACAAGAAGGAAAAAGGGAAAGAGGGCCAGCTAGGTTTCTCTCTTTTATCAACAAATCAGCTCTCTGGAGATAGCTACTTTGGATGCACATTTCATTGGCCAGAACTGTGTCATATAGCCATTTTTAGCTTTAAAGAAAGCTAGACTCAGTGCTATTCCAAATGAAATTGAGATTTTTGTATCTATGTTGTGTAATAGCTCATAAGGCATAGAATTTATGTGTTACTTAAATTTAGGAGAGAATTTGCCCATAAAATATTGGGTATAGCCACCTTTTTGCAGGTAATTATTTAGAAATAATTTCTCATTTCTTATAGTAATTGAGCTAATCAACTCTTTGACCATTTCTAAATTAATCCTAGCAATTTATATTTTCTTAGAAAGTTATCCTTTTAAGCCAAATTTTCAAGTATGTTAGTAAAGGATCTCAAATCACTTATATTTGTGATTATACCTCCTTTCTCATTCTAAATTTTGTGTATCTAGTAAAGAGATTTTCTTTTCCTCTTATTAAAGTTTTTCTATTTTAATATTTTTTTCAGTAAACTAGTTCTTCAATTTATCTATCTTATAATTTTCTTTAATATCTCTTTTTATCTATTAATCACTGTCTCCTGGTTTCCTTGTATTTGTTTTGTTGTTCTTTTTCTAATTAATTTTTTTAAGTTACATTCTTAGTTCACCAATTTCCATTCTTTCATTTGTAACAATGAAAGACTTCATAGCTTTGGAATCACTCCTGAATACAACTGTGATTATATCTCTTAAATTTTTATGATTGTTATTCTCATTATTATTTTCTGAGTACTCTGAAACGGAAGCTGGTGTGTATGTGCATGTGCAAGCTAATGGGAAGGTGAGGGTTCATTTCCAGTTGGTTTGATATTTTTACGTTGCTTTCCTTTTGGTTATAAAATTGTTGTTCTGCAGCTCTGTGATCATCATATATAGCCTTTCTAATCATCTGTTTTAAGGAACTCATTGAGGATTCCCTGCTGGTTGCTTATGAGGTAATATTGAGTGGGTGTTTCATAGGCTCTTGACAAGAAAATGTATTTACTGAAGTATAAAGAGCTTAATACTCTTGATTAAATATTCATTATAAATTCAACTGTTCAGATATTTTATACTTTCTTTTACAATGTTAGATTTATCATGGATCGAAGGATATCAGTTAAAGTATTTTATTACTGATTCATTTATTTCTATTTCATTTTTCAGTTTAAAAGTGTTATCTTATATATTCTTAATGTCCTGTTATTTGGTGCATAACTGCTCACAATTGTTTAAACTTCATTATGGATTGTATCATAATGACTAACTTCCTACTCTGCCCCACTAAGTTCATTTAAGTTAAATTCTACTCTTTACAATATTAATATGGCCAAGCCTTCTTCTTTGTCAGCATTTGTCATTCTCTTATTTAATCTTTAGGAGTTATTTTGGGTTTAGTGGTGATCTTCTAAACTACATTTTAAATTTATTTGATGTGGAACATAATCATTAACATTTACTGTCATATATTTGATTTTCTCTCTGTCATTTTATTTTCTGTTTCTGGAGGTTTTCATGCTTCTTGCTCTTTTCTTTTCTTTTTTTAACTATTCTTTGCTATTTGAACTTTTTTCTAATAAGTTGAAAATTTTTTTAAATACACTAATAGCTACTTTCAAAATTTTTCTAAAACTTACGCAACTAGGTGCTTCTAAATATTAGTATTGAGAATGGAATAGCACATTGGTCTCCTCCTATATCTTAAATGAGGATAATAAAAATAAGACCCATCTAATAGGGTGGATCAGAGGATTAAAAGAGATGTTATATCTAAAGTTCTCCAAACAATATATGACACATAGCAAAGGACTCAAATGTCAGCTATAACTAACATCATTATTTTTGCTGTCCTTGTTATTGTTCCTCAATATAAAATGAGGAAATTAGCACAACCTGATTTGTCCTCCATTTCCCCCACCCACTCACCCACTGCTGCTTGGGTTTTGTTAACTACAAGTCATTGTATTTTTATTACTGTTAAAACACTTCTAAATTATGTGTCATCTGTTTCATTAGATATTTATAACAGGTGAATTTTCTTTGTGAACTGTTTATACCATACCCGTCATTTTAACTTAACCGTGTTTAAATTATTTCAAGCACGAGTCCTTGTATGCTTCATATTTTCCATATTTTCCAACCTTCTGTTTTCTCTGCTCATGAATGGTAATTTGTCTAGGTTAAGGATACTTGGGTCATAACTTTATTTTACATGGTTTCACATTATAGAAGAGAAATTTGAAGTAAGTCTAAGGTTTCTTTCTTCATGGATGACCCATTTTCCTACCTGTATACTTGGATGTCCTTCTTCACTTTTGACACCTTACGGTTCTGACAAGATACTTTAATATGCTGACAGGAAAAGAGATGTGTCTTTTTACAAGGCTGAACTGACACATGGTGATTCCTTCATGGACAGATTGGGTCTTCTTTCCTCATTTAGCCCAGGAACTCTCTCATATTTGAATAATGTCCCTGCTCTAGTCATTCTGAAATCTTTTTCAGGACCCAATTTTTTAATATATTTTTTCTAATACTGTCTTCTTTGATGATTTTCAAATTATATTTTTGCTCAAGATTCCATGCAAGCTTCTCAAACACCCCGCTCATGTCACTGAATAACCTTTCTGCAGAGCTAGTCTTTCTTGCTTTTACCTTTTTCTATTGTTTTAAATTTTACTGTGATATTATTGGTTGCTACTTCTTTTCTTAACTCTTCCAGATTCCTCACTTTCTAATCTACTGTAATCCTCTCAGCTTTCTTATTTTACTTTGCAGCAATTTTATTTCTTCAAATGTATTGAGGGCATAAAGTTGAGAGTACATAAAGTTTACTTTGTATTCCATTAGTCAGTATGTTCATAATTCTGTTCTTCCTTTGTTACCTGAGTGTTATAATCTTTACTCATTTTATGTCTTAGAATATTATTGGTTTGTGTTTTGGTTTCTTCATTTCTAAATGAAAAGAGTTTTTCAAGATTTGGAATTTGCTCCTAAATATAGTGAGAAAAGACTCCTGTGATCACTTTAGTCCTCGTTTTATGTCTTAAGCTAGATGGGAGGTCAGTGTGAGTTTATAACATTAGTCGAATGATGCAACAGCCTCAGGGGTCACATAGAATAAGCAAATAGTGAATCTTCAGTAAATGTTGGCCATTAGCAGAAGCATAATTGTTGATAAATTTGACTCCGTAAAAAATTTAAATTCATCCACTGTAAACATAGTCAGTGAATAAAGTCAAAGATGAATGACAAACTGAGAATATTTGCCAAACAAATGTCAGTTTTTTATAAATCTATGAAACATATACATATCAATAAAAAGTTTTATAACCAACTAGAAAAACTTATTAAGTTTTGAGCATTTAGTTTCTGCCCATATTAATCACATAAATTGGCATATAAACATATAAAAATACATTTGGCTCTACTGATATTTAAGAAATTAAAAGTTTTTAAAGTTCATATACTATT
Source organism: Pteropus vampyrus (assembly GCF_000151845.1). Taxonomy (NCBI): domain Eukaryota; kingdom Metazoa; phylum Chordata; class Mammalia; order Chiroptera; family Pteropodidae; genus Pteropus; species Pteropus vampyrus. The sequence continues at coordinate 19,485,917 of NW_011888782.1, forward strand.
TTTTTTTTTTTACCTATTACCTAAAATCAATTATAACAAATATTGCCCAATGTATGGAGAAAGAGACATTCTCTTATACAAAGCAATGGGACTGTGAATTTAAAAATACCTATTTGGCCAAGCAAATTCACATCCAGCCCCATAGCTCTTTGATATCTTTGCATGTGTATGCAAAGATGTATGTACAAAGTATTTATTCCAGTACTGTTTGTAATAGAAAATATATTAGTAAGGGTAAGGTTATGCTTCTGTAAAAAAAGAAATCCAACAAATATTCAGTGGCGCAAAAAATATAGACATATATTTCTCTCTCACATAGATTTCAAGGTAAACTGCTTAGGTTAGTACAGCAGGGCAGCTGTACTTCTTGTGATCATTCAAAGACCCATTTCCCTCTAAGATATTGCTCTGCCATCCCCTAGGGCATTGTGATAATACCCATGGTTGAAGCAGGATCAACACCACATCCATTGCAGCTAGGATGAAACGGAAGGAAAGCTAGAGCAATCATACACACAGCCTTAGGCCTAGTTTCAGAAGTGATAGATTTCATTTCATTATATTCCATTAGCAAGAATGCAGTCCCATTTCTACATTTATGAGCCAAAAGCTTCGGGAAATGTAATCTAACCATATACCTAGCAAGAAAGTGAAAATGGATTTTGGCGAACAACTGCGGGTCTCTGCCTCAAGAAAATACTAGAAACAATCAGATGTCTATCAAAAGAGGAACAATTAGTTAATCTGGTACCTCTAGTCAATGGAATATTAGACTGCAATCTCCCTTTCTGTTAGATATGTATAATAGAAAGGTCCCAATATACATTGTGAAATGGAAAAGCAAGATACAGAAAAATGTGCATGATGTATTCACCTTTGTGTTTTTAAAAAGGGAATCTATACACTTACATGCAGATATATGCCCAGAGCATTTCTGGAAGAAGCAATTACTACTGGAGGTTTAACTCTGAGTTGAACTAGGGATCTGCTGTGAGAAGAAAGCTTACTTTTCAGCAAGTTTCTTTTTTGTATTGTATAATTTTTTTACCATATGTATGTATCATTATTAATATTGTAAAGTGTAAATATATAAATATAAATAAGTTCTTCCTTGCTTAATACTCTTCAGCAATTATCTATTGCTGTAGATAGTGTCCAGGCTTATTGACACATTTTTCAAGCTCCTTTCCTTTTGAGTCTCTGTCTACCCTCTTATGCCTTGAACTTGAAGCTCCCTTCCTTTTCCTTCCTTTGCTCACCTGTCTGCCTCAAATCCTCCTACAACAGCCCTGCTACCCAGTATTTTGCTTTGTTTTCTTTTTTTTTTTCCTTTGGCTCACCAGACTGTTTAGTGCCATTAAATTCATATCACTGGTCTATCCATGTTTCTCCCAAGTGAAATGAAAACCTGAGGACAAGGGGCATGTTGTCACCCTCCTCATCCCCAGCAGAATGGATGATAAATAGCAGGTAGTCAATAAATATTTGTTGACGTAAAAAGATTCTCCTACCCACTTAATTTAAACAACATTTATTAAGTGCCTGCATAATACCTCTCTTAAGTAGCTTCTCTGCTCCTCAAATTATTTCCAATTCTCTATTTTTGTCCTTTTTATTTACTCTCAACTAATTTCTGTCCCCTCCTCTTCCACTGTAGTTTAAAGGACCCTACCTTCACATTCAACCAACCAGGGAACAATGAAACATGTTTCAATAAATAAGGGAGTACGTTGGTATAAACTCATGGTTTTTAATAGTTGTATGTATATAGATACAAAAATAAATATAGATATGTGTATAAGCACTTATTCATATATCTTCTAGTTCTGTCCAGTGAGAGTGCCTGATATCAATGACAACCCAGTAGCAATGAGTACATCTAGCACTCAGATGTCAGTTTGTAAGTACCACTCTTCAAAAAAATTAACCAGGGCTGTTTAGAGAGATGGCTGACTGCAAGACTGATCCAGGGAAAATATAAGATAAGACTGGAGAATCCTGTAGTGTGAGAAACTAAGAAAGTGTTAAAATATAATTGGGGGGGTGTCAAAAGAGACAGATGCCAATCTAAAAGAGCTTGTGATAATTTAAGCAACAAAATAAATAATGAAAGTAGTAAATTGTAACTCATAGACTAAAGCAAATATCTATTAGTCCATACTTGTAGAAATGAATACCTGAATAAATAAATAAATAATTGGAGAATTCTAGAGTAGAATGCTAACTAATAAATATAGAAAAATACCTCTGGCTTTGTCCTTTTTTCTCAGGATCGCTTTGGCTGTATAGTTTCATATAAATTTTAGGATTTTTTTTGTCCCATTTCTGTGAAAAAATGTCATTGGAATTTTGATAGAGATTGCACTGAATCTGTAGATTGCTTTGATATGGACATTTTAACAATGTTAGTTTCTTCAATCCATGAGCCCAGAATATCTTTACATTTCTTTGTGCCTTCTTCAATTTCTTTCAACAATATCTTGTAGTTTCCAGTGTACATGTCTTTCACCTTCTTTGTTAAATTTATTCATAGGTATTTTATTTATTTTTTTGTTTGTTTCCAGAGGTATTACACTCCCCAGTTACAAACTATACTATGAAGTTAGAGTAAACAAAAGCTAGAGTAAATAAAACATTCTGGTACTGCAAAATAAAAAAAAAAAAAAAAAAAAAACCAGCCACTAGACCAGTGGAACAGAATTGAGAGCCCACACATACATGAACAACTAGTTTGGACAAAGTCACCAAAAACATACAATGGAGAAATGAAAGTTTCTTCAATAAATGGTGTTGGGAAAACTAAACAGCCACCCACAAAAAGAATAAAACTTACACCATACACAAAAACTAACTCAAAATTGATTAAATATTTTACTGTAGCGCCTGAAGCCATCAAATACATAGAAGAAATCGTAGGTTCCAAGCTTCTGAATATTGTTCTTAGAGATGTTTTTGTGGATTTGACTCCAACAGCAAGAGAAACAAAAGCAAAATAAACAAATTAATATAGGAGGACTAATGGGAACAGAACATCACCATTAGGCAAACACCAGGTAATACATTTTGCAGGCAAGAATCATTAATGGATGTTGAAATTCGTGGGCAAATGTTGAACAAAAAACAGGATTTTTGCATAGTCTCAAAGTATTTCCCCTACATGAAACTCATTGATTACAAAGAGCAAACTAATAATTTTACAGTGGCTCAACTTGGCAAATATCACCTTAACCCATTGACCAAAGTTAATATCATCATTAATGAGACATGTTGACATCAGATACTCCTTAATATACTCTACTGAGAAGAATGCATTGCTTTGTTCAATTCTTACCAGAAATATGTAACCTTAATTTAGTAATGCAAAAACATCAGACAAACCCAAATTAAAGGACATTCTACAAAATACTGGCTGGCAGTCTTCAAAAGTGTCAAGGTTATGAAAGACAAAGAAAGACTGAGGACCTGCTCTAAATTGCATAGACTAAGAAAACATAACTAAATGCCATATGGAAGCCTGGATTGGATCCTGGACCAGAAAAAAAGACATTATGAGACATGGGCAATTCCAACAATGTCTATAGATTAGTTAATAGTTTTATATCAGTGTTAATTTCCTGGTTGAAAACAATTTATTATGGTTATGTAAGATGTTAACATTAGGGAAAAATAGGTGAAAGGTATGTGAGGACTCTACTATTTTATATAATTTTTCTGTATGACTTAAATTATTCTTAAATAAAAAGTTGGAAAAACTGGAAGTAGGTCACACAGTTTATCCCTAGATTGCTCTTTCGTAGATAAGCAATTCAGAGCCAACTGACTTGAAAAGGTCAGATTAATTCTCCAAAACCTAATAACTAATATTTAAACTCTAGTTTTTTTCCCCCTAATTTTGTGTAATTTACCTCTGGGATTATTATTATTATTGTTGTTGTTGTTGTTGTTGTTGTTGTTGTTATTATTATTATTAATTATCCAGGAGAAGCAAAGTCTTTGTTCATTTGACAAAGAAAACTTCCCTTATCTCATCTTTAGCTAGATAGATTGTTAAAACCAGAGAAATGCCGGATGAGGCTCCAGAGTTAGAATTCTACCTGCTACTCTGATTCTCCAAGCTGCCTTTAGAGCTGCAAACTGTTTAATCAAAAACGATTTACTAGGTTCCTGTAAATCTAGACTTTAGAGGTGTTCTGCAGTGGTTTAAAAATGAAAAGTCAAGGACCATACACAGGGTAGGAGATACACAAAGGACTCAGCATATAAATTGACTTTATTAGCCACTCTTTTCAAGACTTAAATATTATATTGAGTTTGTATAATACAGAATATTAGAACCAGGCTATAGGAAAGGTCTCCAGATGTGGACTCAGAAGTTTATGTTCAAGTTCTGCTCCTGCCAGTAATTATCTAGTGCATATGAAAACAATTCTTAAATAGAGATAAGGAAACCAGTCTATTAAAGGCCTGAACACATTGTGGTGCCCTCAGCTCTCAGCCTTATTTTTCTCCTCTCACACTCTTCTAACATGGTTGGTTGGAATTTTGTTCATTGCCTCTTGACAACATTTGAGCATATGTCATAGCTTTCATTGTTGGTATTAAGAGTCTCATTTTCAGGTATTCAAAGTTAAGTCCATCTAAAGCAAAATGTAAGTCTGACAATTAACATACTGTTATTCCCCTCATCCCTGCCACCAACCTCCTTTTTGCCTCCATTCACAAACACCCCAGCTCAGGCCTCACCCTTGGGATGAGAACCTACATTGGGAAAATGAGCTGTGGGCCCGTTCTTTCAGTCAGCCTCCACCTTGCTTTTCCTCTCCACCTTTCACATTCACGCTCCCACTTCTGAGTCAATAGGAAATTTTACAAACAAGAGCTCTGGAGGCATCCGTCATGTCCCACTCTGGACAGGTGATGAGCAGAGCAGAACCTTCCCGATGTTCCAAGGACTAACGTGACTGTATTGAGAAGTCTCTGAGCCTGTGAAACACCTCAGCCTTCCTCCACATCCCAGAGAGCATCATCTGGCATGACTTCTTACCTGCACACTTCACAGACCCTCCTCCAACCAGCAATGTCATAGGTCCCTGATCTGCACAGCCTTAAGTTGCCTACTACAACATTTCCTCTGGGCGAGCCTTGAAAATATGCACCTAAGAGCCCCCAGGGAATCACTACAGGATGCATCCTCTCTGCTCAAGGCACCTTCAAGCTGCCTGTCATGCTGTAACTGCTCAAGAATATGCAGGATAGTAAAAGTTTTCTGGAATTCTCTGGAGGATGCCGTAGTGAGCATTTTTTCTGGTGGTTAAGTGTACCTGACTTTTAGAATTAGCCGCACCTAAATTCATTCTTTTAACGTTTACTGAGCACCTATCATAT
>NW_011888782.1:19491351-19495319 GCF_000151845.1 Pteropus vampyrus
GGGTAGGAGATACACAAAGGACTCAGCATATAAATTGACTTTATTAGCCACTCTTTTCAAGACTTAAATATTATATTGAGTTTGTATAATACAGAATATTAGAACCAGGCTATAGGAAAGGTCTCCAGATGTGGACTCAGAAGTTTATGTTCAAGTTCTGCTCCTGCCAGTAATTATCTAGTGCATATGAAAACAATTCTTAAATAGAGATAAGGAAACCAGTCTATTAAAGGCCTGAACACATTGTGGTGCCCTCAGCTCTCAGCCTTATTTTTCTCCTCTCACACTCTTCTAACATGGTTGGTTGGAATTTTGTTCATTGCCTCTTGACAACATTTGAGCATATGTCATAGCTTTCATTGTTGGTATTAAGAGTCTCATTTTCAGGTATTCAAAGTTAAGTCCATCTAAAGCAAAATGTAAGTCTGACAATTAACATACTGTTATTCCCCTCATCCCTGCCACCAACCTCCTTTTTGCCTCCATTCACAAACACCCCAGCTCAGGCCTCACCCTTGGGATGAGAACCTACATTGGGAAAATGAGCTGTGGGCCCGTTCTTTCAGTCAGCCTCCACCTTGCTTTTCCTCTCCACCTTTCACATTCACGCTCCCACTTCTGAGTCAATAGGAAATTTTACAAACAAGAGCTCTGGAGGCATCCGTCATGTCCCACTCTGGACAGGTGATGAGCAGAGCAGAACCTTCCCGATGTTCCAAGGACTAACGTGACTGTATTGAGAAGTCTCTGAGCCTGTGAAACACCTCAGCCTTCCTCCACATCCCAGAGAGCATCATCTGGCATGACTTCTTACCTGCACACTTCACAGACCCTCCTCCAACCAGCAATGTCATAGGTCCCTGATCTGCACAGCCTTAAGTTGCCTACTACAACATTTCCTCTGGGCGAGCCTTGAAAATATGCACCTAAGAGCCCCCAGGGAATCACTACAGGATGCATCCTCTCTGCTCAAGGCACCTTCAAGCTGCCTGTCATGCTGTAACTGCTCAAGAATATGCAGGATAGTAAAAGTTTTCTGGAATTCTCTGGAGGATGCCGTAGTGAGCATTTTTTCTGGTGGTTAAGTGTACCTGACTTTTAGAATTAGCCGCACCTAAATTCATTCTTTTAACGTTTACTGAGCACCTATCATATTCCAGGCTTTGTTTGAGGTTCTGAGAAGTTAATAGAACAGTAAAAATTCTCTGCCCTCATGGAGGCTATATTCTAGTGTGGGAGGCAGATAATCAACAAACAAGTAAATTAATATAAAATACAAAGTCAGAAATAAATATCATATACCTCCTGAAATTAAAGCGTCACTTTTGCAATATTTCAGTGTGAAAAAATGTATAACCTGAATCTAATTGTAAAGAAACATCAGACAAGCCCAGATTGAGGTATAGTAAAAGACAATTGTATAAAGAGTACAAGACTCTTTAAAATAAAAATGTCACAAAGACAAAGATAGCTGTTCTAGTTAGTACTCACTAACTGTTGCTTTGTTCATATTTTCATTAACAATTGGTTTTTGCAGGGCCAGGTAGATGTAAGGAGACAATTTCTGACTCGAAGGTGACACTCAGACTAAATCAAACCAGGACCTGGAATGTATTATACTTGCCTTAAAGGACGTCAGGCTGTGGATGGGTAAAGAAGTTGATGAGAAATTCAGTCCTTATCATAGGCATTACATTTCTCAAGCTCCCAATATTCACTCTCTGAGTGGGGAGCCATGGGTAAAATATTGGAGGCGAGGGTGGGAAGAACTCTGACAGACCACAGCATCAGCCGAACTTAGAATAAATGAAGTGAATCCGCATGGCCAATGGAGTGTGAAGGGAGCTGGGTTTTACAGGCAATTTGTGGGGACTGTTATATTACATTATGACAAATAATCTATTCCCTTGTCACCAATTGATTTAATAACTTTTCAGGGGGGAAAAAAGAGAAAAGAAGGAGCATTTCAATTGGAGGCATACCCCTATTTTAGAAAATCTGAAATATGAAAAAAGGAAAACATGCTCATTTTAAAATCAAAGATGTAGATCACATATGGGCATTAAGGGGAAGACATTTGCTTGCTGAATGTTCTCTGATGACCTCATTTTAATTCCAAAGCAAAAGCCAGTGCATTATTGGTTTGGTCTTAAACAGCAAAGGAAATGTCCAGAGAGGCGACTTTGTGGTTAACTGTCAACAGGCAAGAAACTAAATTGACATGGTGACTGTGCCTCCTGATTTATGCCTGTGTGGGCAGAGACTCATTTGCTCCAACTCCCCCCTCCCTTTTCCCATATAGTGCAGCCTTTAGATCCTGGCTGAAATGATCAAGCGCAAGCTGCTTAATTAACTTTACGTGCCACTGCAGGATGGACTGGTAAATCGATAGGCATGCCACTACAGTCACCTTCAGGCTCTAACTCTCCGTGTTCATTGCTCTAATGACGCCTGATTTCTGCTCTCCCCCAATTAACTACCAAAGAAGTGCTGTTCAACATGGCAACCACACGGATTATTGCTAAAATTCCAGCTGGCACCAGGAAGATAAAGCACACTAAGCAGAGGAATTTTACTAAGGAGAAGTCAGGGTGGAAAACCTTCTCCTGAAAGTCTGTTTGGCTTAAGGGGCTTTAGAGTTAGAGACCTGCACGTGGGTCTTCATTCTGCCACTTACTCGTCATTTAACTTTGGGTTTCGGTTGTCTCAACTGTAAAATGAGGTAATCTCCTGAAATGGACCCTCTGTGCCACCCTCCCATCCTTCTAGTGTGCATTGATCTCTATTCTCTGAAACAGCTATTCCGTATCTTCTTTCTCTTCCAGCTTACATCATCCCCTCCCTCTATTTCCCCTTTCCACTGGCTCAGGAGGTAGAATTGTTTCTGTAAACTGCCTCATTGATCTGAAGTCAGCCCTTCAGTGTGGTGCGTCTCATCCCCTCTCATCTACACGTGGACATCACTCCCTCCTTTCTCTTCTGTGTCACCAGATTAAAAACATGCTGAAATAATCTTCCATACTTAAATGATACAAAACAGAAAGCCTCTCCTGATGCTACACCCCCATCCAGTGACTGCCTCTTTTTACTAATCCCCTTTATAGCAAAACTGCCCACGCACTACCTCTGCTCCTGTCCCCTCCAGTCATTCTTTCTTGAAATCTTATGAGTAACGTTTTCACCTCACCACCTCACTGAATCTATGAAGGTCCTGTTAAGGCTACTGTCAAGGTCTCCCAAAGACATTCCCTTTGCTGAATGTAATGGCCAACCCCTACCCATTATATTATTTGACATTCAAGCTTCATTCGATGCTGCTGGTTATTATCTCTCTCTTGAATCATATTCTTCCCTTGGATTCTAAAACATCCCTCTTTTTCATCTTTCTTTTTCCTTGCTGGCTCCTCCTTCTCAGATTTCTTTGTCCTTAATCTTCTTGAGCTCTAAATATTGGCATGCTCCAGGGCTCTGTCCTCAGATCACTTCTTATCAGTGTCTGTACTCAATACGTAGTGATCTCATCTAGTTTCTTGGCTTCAAATACTATCTATATGCTCATGCCTCCCAAGTGCATTACTGCAGCTTGGACCTGTTCCTTGAATTCCAGAATCATAGATCCAACTGCCTACTTGGCAGAAACACTAGAATTCAAACCAAGCATTTTAAACTTACCCAAAACTCAACTCTGATCCCCACCCCACTCCCTACACCAACTTTTCTTCCTTTCAGTAAACAGTCCCTCCATTCACCTAGTTGCTCAAACCAAAAGGCTTGAAATCATTCTCAACTACCCTCTCCCTCATAATCTACATTCAACCCCTCAACAAACCCAATTGGTTCTACCTTCAAAACATGCCCCATGTCTTACTATATTAGGCCAAGCCAAAATTACTTCTTGCCAGGATAATTGCAAGGGTCTCTCAACTGGTCTCCCTGCTTCCATCTTGCTCTCCTATGGTCTTATTTTC
>NW_011888782.1:19495369-19516328 GCF_000151845.1 Pteropus vampyrus
TTCTTCCCTTGGATTCTAAAACATCCCTCTTTTTCATCTTTCTTTTTCCTTGCTGGCTCCTCCTTCTCAGATTTCTTTGTCCTTAATCTTCTTGAGCTCTAAATATTGGCATGCTCCAGGGCTCTGTCCTCAGATCACTTCTTATCAGTGTCTGTACTCAATACGTAGTGATCTCATCTAGTTTCTTGGCTTCAAATACTATCTATATGCTCATGCCTCCCAAGTGCATTACTGCAGCTTGGACCTGTTCCTTGAATTCCAGAATCATAGATCCAACTGCCTACTTGGCAGCAACACTAGAATTCAAACCAAGCATTTTAAACTTACCCAAAACTCAACTCTGATCCCCACCCCACTCCCTACACCAACTTTTCTTCCTTTCAGTAAGCAGTCCCTCCATTCACCTAGTTGCTCAAACCAAAAGGCTTGAAATCATTCTCAACTACCCTCTCCCTCATAATCTACATTCAACCCCTCAACAAACCCAATTGGTTCTACCTTCAAAACATGCCCCATGTCTTACTATATTAGGCCAAGCCAAAATTACTTCTTGCCAGGATAATTGCAAGGGTCTCTCAACTGGTCTCCCTGCTTCCATCTTGCTCTCCTATGGTCTTATTTTCCACACAGCAGCCAGAATAGCTTTTTAAAATAAGAGTCAGTCCCTATCACATCCCTGCTCAAAGCCATCACCCTTAGGATAAATTCCAACACCCTTGCCATGACCTGCAAGTTCTATATGAAGCTGGCCCTTGACCTCTCTACTCTCTCTCTCTCATTTCCCTGCTCCAGACACACTAACCTCTTGGTGCTCCTCACAAACATCTACCTTGTTTTCTTGTAGGGGCTTTTGCCCTTGGTTTCCCCACTACCCAGAATGCTCTTCTCTAAAGTAGCTAAACTCTCACTTCCTTCATATCTCTGCTCCAATGTTACCTGTCAGAGAAGCCTTCAATTTCCTTCATAGCCCTTATCCCTACCCAAATTTATATTATTATACATCTTTTTTACATTATTTATTTTCTGTTTCTACCCACTAGATGTTAAACCTTAAGGGGAAAGATTTTACTTTTGTCACTGCTGTATCACTAAAGCCAAGGGCTATGTCTGCCTCACAGTAGTCACCCAATAAGTGTTTATTAGAGAATTATTTTAATAAGTGAATGAATGAATGATCTCTTACTTGTAGAGTTGCTGGGATGATTACATGAAGTAAAGTATTTAGAGTAGTTTCTAGCATATAGTAAAGTCCTCAAAACTATCTGTTTCTTTTACCATTATTATTATAAGTAGAATGGAGCTGGGTTGTGGCAGTGATGTGTGGAAGCTAACCATTTTGTGACATCTGCTATTATCAGAGTTTGCTTCTATTTCTGCATTTTGTATGTTCTCATTTGGCCTCTGCTCTTTTAGGGATAATTGGAGAAAGCATGTTCCTTTGAGCTCACTGCTCAGACTCGTTTAACTTGTAGGCATTTCTTTTAAACTGTCCACTTGAATAACAAATGTCACATTGGCTTCCAAGGCAAATTCTCTAGCTATAGAGGCAGGCAGGCGCCAAAGGTCTCTGACACAATTTCCAGCCACATCCTTCAGGGCAAGAAAAATGTTCCAGGTTTCTTGGCATCGAACTAAACTTTTGGGGAACATAACACACCATGGAAGAGTTTGAAGGAAGCACATGAGCACAGGAGGGGGACCAGACTGCGTGTACGTAGGCATCACCCCAGCACTTCCCTTGCATTGGCAGCAGAAGGCCATACAGTGATGTCTGATACTCACTCCCCTTTGATAAAGAAAGCATGCACTTTTATAATTTGAGATATATAAAATAAAAGCAATAGCTCCCAAAAGCAGATTTGCTTTCCCACTCCACATCCCTTTTCTCCCTCGTTGACCACCGGAAGTAGTTCCATGTGCCTGGGTGCGATGGAAGCTTTCCTCTAGCCCCCATTCAACCTCTGTCAACAAACCAGTATGAGGTTTAGAGGAAGGCGGATTTAATTTTGAAACTTGGTCTTTAATCACATAAGCTGTGTGTGATGTTGGACAAGTTTCTCAACCTTTCTCAGCCTCCGTTTCTCCAGGGGAAAAATAACAAAGTCTTTATTGAATGATTGGGAAGATGAAGAAGGATCACCTGGTGAAGCACTCAGGCTAGCTCCACAATGCCAGCTCCTCCCTCCCCTCTTCCACCCTATCATCCTCCTCTGTTTGTATCACATGGAATTCTCAGCTCTCTCATACATTATCCTCTGCAACCTTCACAAATGTGCCCTGATGTAATCAGGGTAGGTGTTATTGTTCTATTTTTTGAGACAAGAGTAGCCAACTTATTGAACCAGCTAAACTCCATGGAGGAGAAACAGAAAATGAGTTTATTTTTCTATACAATGGTATTTGTTTTGATAAACCTCTCTTCCCTGGGTCTGCATAGCCCATGACAAAATATTGGCAGATTCCTTAACTTCCTGGACACTTTATTTAAATCCGTCTAAAATAAAACTTCAATCTCACCTCCTATTTAAATCTCCCTTCCTCCAGCACCAGGCCAGTGTATAGCGGGAAGGACTTGAAGTGTAAAAGATGTGTTCTGCCTCTTTGCTGCTTTCATGTCCTCGCCTCAGTTTCTAAAAGTGATTGTTTCATGCTTGCCTCTAACTTAGCTTCTCTGGAGACAGAGGGTCCTTTTCAAAATAAATACTGTTTCCAGGGGCTCATGACTCCATTCTCCTACGTCGGTCAGGATGCACTGGGTTATTGTATAGTAACAAACAACTCCAAAATAACTCAGGAGCACCTCCTTCCTCCTTCTTCAACAGCTCCAGCTCCTCTGGTGGGTTTGGGCTGTAGGGCAGATGAAAAGAGACAAGAGAAGAGTCTTGGCTGGCCCATTGTTTCTGATCTGTCTATGGAGGCTGTTGCTTCTCTCACTAGCCTTTTCTGGCTGGTAATGTCCCATTGCTGGCCCCAGTGGGGCTTCTCTAGAGGGCCCTGCAGGGCCTCACCTTATATGGCTTCCTGAAGTGGTGAGTTGGCTTCACATGGCCACAGCCAACTTCTAATGGGCAGCAAAGTATAATCCCACCACGTGCCAGGAAGGTGGGGAGAACAGCATTGTGTTGTGTGCACACGACAGATACCCAACTTAATGTTAAATGGTCAGTCACCTCTTTAGTTGGTGGTTCTGTGGGTTGATAATTTGAGTGGGACTCAGCTGGACAGTTCTTCAGGTCTCATGTAAATGTCTTCAGTCCCTACAAGGAAGCAGGTGGCTCTGCTTCTGGGGTCTCACTTGAGTGATGGGAGGTGACTGGACCATGCATCTCTCATCATCCTTTAGGCTAAGTTGGGTTTGTTCATATGGCAGTTTGGCACATTTCCAAGAGAGATGACAGAAGCATGCAATGCATCTTGAGGTCTGGGCTTGGAACTGGCCTAAAGTTGCTTCTACCACTTTATATTATTGGTCAAATTGCCAAAATCATCAAGATTCAAGGAGTGGGGAAACATGTTCCACCTTTGATGGGAGGAGCTGCAAAGTCGCATTGCAAAGGGGAATGGATTTGGAAAAGTACCGACTTCCAAAAGTCTGAATTTGGGCCAATCTGTACCCCCAATCCAGGGTACGGAACTGTGGCATTCTTGCAGTCTACCCTCAGCAGTAAAGACCTCCATATCTTCCTGATCTTAGATAGAAGTTGGTGGCGGTGGTTGCGGGGAGGGTGGGAGGTGATGCAGAGGTGGCTAGGCTTGGCAACTCCAGATCAACTCACCTTATATGTCCTGTAAGTGTGTTTGACCACACTTGATTCGGGCCTTTATTAGAATAGTGTGCTTAGCACCTTTTTGCCTGCAGTTTCAGGCCATAAACATTTATTCCAGGCAACAGGCCAAGTCCCCGTGGATATTCAATTACAAAAGGAACTATCTTAAAGGCAAAGTGACCTATTGTAGGTCAAGCAGCTGCTAAGTGGTTTATTTCTTTTTTCTGGGCAGAGGGAAAACTATGTACTAAGGGCTGGTAATAAAAATGCATAATAAACACTAGAGACTTTTAAAAGGCCACTGTGACTGGGGTGGACAGAGCAAGGTGGACAGTGGTACACGCTCTCATCAAGATCCAGAATTTGCCAGTCCTTGGAGCCCATGGCAATAAACTTTTCTTTAAATTTAAGAACAAAAGAAATTTCGTGAAGAAATTTAAACAACAGCCTCAAAAGCTCACATCTGTGTTTCAAAAAGATCCCTCTAGCTCCAAATCGAGGACTGGATTGGGGGTACAGATTGGCCCAAATTCAGACTTTTGGAAGTCGGTACTTTTCCAAATCCATTTTGGTGCCTCTGTATGAGTCCCAAAGGCTAACGAGAAATGGTCTAGTTTGCCAAATGGCCAAAAACAAGCGGCAGGGCAGGAGGAAGAGCAGAGAAAGTCAGACAGATAATTCCACACTGTGTCCTCCCCAAACACACGCACACACACACACACACACACACACACGCACGCACGCACACACACACACACACACACACGCACACACAGAGGTACACACATATGCAGATTCCTTATCCATATGCTTCACACCCAAGCAGGCTTGAGAGTTTCTGGTTTGTGTTCTGTGGATAGTTTAGCCAGATTGATTCTGAGTTTGACTGTGGCTTCTACTGTTTTGCTGTGTATAGAGAGACAAATGGCTGGTAAGTGACCATAAGGAAGAAAGGCCAGCAGAAGCCCCAGCATTATAGACATTGGTGTCAAAAACTCAATGTTGTGGGATACTTTAACAGCACGTTGGTGGGACCTCAAGGAGGCAAGAAAGAGGAGCAGGGGCAGAAGCTAAGCCAATGCGGAACCTCTTTCTATAGTCTGGCTTGTCAGGGGATAGAGTGAGCAGCTGCCGAATACCCTCAAGCCACTGACATCACCCCACCTACACAGGAATATGTATGAGCCTCCTGGGGACTAAGGGTGTCAGTGGGAAGCGAGCGGTGCATGGAGTGGACCTCACCCACACAGGGACATGTTTGAGCCTTCTGGGGGCTAGGGTGTCAGTGGGAAGCGAGCGGTGCGTGGAGCGGACCCCAGCCTCACAGCATGAGTCTGCACGACTGATCGTAAGAGAGTCTGTTTTGTCATTGCATTGCAGCTCCAGAAACTAAAACGATCACTTTCTTTCAAGACCAAGAGTCTGCGGAGCAAAAGTGCTGACAACTTCTTCCAGCGAACCAACAGCGACGTGAAGCTGCCAGCGGACCTGCTGGCTGAGGTCAGCCCCAACTCCAGCCCACTCCCTGCCCCCGGAAGCCTGACGTCCACACCCACCAGGGCTGGTCTGCATCCGGGCAGTGGCAAGGCCCATGCCTTTCAGGAACACATCTTCAAGAAGCCCACTTTCTGTGATGTCTGCAACCACATGATCGTGGGTAAGCCTATCCCCTGTCCTCTCCTCCAGGTCCCAGTGCCCTGTGAAAAGCCAAGGGGGAGTGGTATAGCACAGTTCTGGTACCTGCAGACAGACTTTGTGCCTCAGAGATGTACACACAGGAGGATTGCTTGGGTGTGTTTTGGAGAAACAGTATTTGTGCAAAGGTAAAGGAAGCAAGACTGGGCAGAGGGAGAAGCTAGGTTGTGCTACAGTTGTAACAAAGCCCTCAGTGGATTCCCCCAGGGAGTTCTAGCCCTTGATAGTGTAACTTGCATTGAGACTGAAGATCTGGGACTTCGTACACCTGCATCACCTCTTGCTGGGTATGGGCAGCCCCTGGGCAGGGGACATGATTTTGAATAAAGCAGTATTTTTGTTGTTATTGTTGTTTGTTTTTTTGTTTTTTTTTAGCTGAGGGCAATTAGCAGAGAGGGAATCAGGGGGAGGCAAAGACACTGAGCATTTGGGGATCGAATGCTTCAGCTCTGCAGGAGGATCGGAGTGCCACATGGCAGCATCCACTACATGTGTGTGGCGATGTCTACCTGGGGCAGCCTGGGGAAGGGCCTATCGCTTGGTGAATTCCAGGTGAATGACCCAGATAGGCAGGTGTGGGAAGGATGATTCTCATATGAGGGGACCTTGGGGAGGTACTGAACCAGGCAAGAAAGGTGATTCAGCCAATATTACAGCTCTGAACCTGGAAAGAACTCACTTGTGGTACCTCAGAGAAATGGTGGTAGCCTGAGAGTCCTAGGGTTGTACCCAGATGAAAAGAGTGACCTGTGATGCCTCAGATAAAAGGAAAACGTAGGCCATTCAGAGCCACATGCACAGAGATTCCTCAGTTCACATTCTTCTGTGTCTCCTGTGTCAGAAGCTCAGTGACCAAATAGACGGAGGGAATTTGGTGGGACTCAAGTGAATTTAAACCAGTGGTTTCAAGAGCAGCAGTGTATCCTGGTAATTGACCAGTCACCACAGAACATGAGAAAAAAGGAAAGGCCAATGTCTGCTCTCAGGGGGTGTGAGGATGTACCCCCACCCCCAACTCCCTGCCAACCTCAGCAGGAGAAGCTGAAAGGCAGAAGCTGGAATCAGGAGAGGAAAATAAGGCTGAAAATCAGCAGATGCAAGGCCATCAGTTGTAGATTATCTTCCTGAGACGGTGCTAATACCTCAGACGTGTAGCTATTTGAATGCTTAGAGTGCCAGGAAGAACAGAGAGGAAAGGGATGTGAGAGACAAGTCTTCTCCACCCCTTGGTCCCCACGCCAGGCCTATGCTGTGGCTCCTAGTCGCTTATAGCCTGGACACTCAGCTTCAGGTTTGACAATGAATGCTTCAGAGAAGAGCACTTTTAAGGTCAAGAGCCTCAGATAGTCAAGCTGGGGCCAGAGCCCGGTATGGCCCTAGGCAAAAAGCTAGTATATGTTCTGCTCACCTTCCAGCTCCTCTCGCCTGACAGATGTCCCTCCTTCTCAACCCCGCATCTCCCCCTCAGAGCCATTTCCCTGTGGCCTGGCATCTCTTCTGAGTATGACAGTTATATCTCATTTATTGAGGGGATTAGGGGGTTGGTGCTATCAGGAAAAAGGAGAGGGAGAGAAGTGGATGGAGCAGGAAAAGAGCTAAACGAGGACATGGTCTCAGCTGGAGTCTCTGTCAGCCTGACCTGCGGGAGCTTTGGCACATGAATTGCACTAGTCGGTCCTACCTTGAAGCCAGCCTTTTATATCCTGGTATCAGTGGCTTTCCCTCCTGTTCCCATGACAGATGCCATTTGATTACCCATTGGACAAGGTGGCTTATGATCCGTTGAAGAAAATTTTCTGGAGAAAGGGGTAGCTTGAGTCATTAGCAACCAGTGTACATACATTTCCTGCCAGTGTATTAGTGGTTTTTTGCTAGTGTAACAAATGATGACAAATAGTGGCTTCAAACAACACAAATTTATTACCTTAAAGTTCTGGAGGCCAAAACTTTTCCATAGGTGTCACTGGGCTAAAATCAAGGTGACAGTAGGGCTGCGTTCCTTTCTGGAGGCTCTAGGGGAGAATCTATATTCTTGCTTTTTCCAGCTTCTAGAGGCTGCTGCACCTTGGCTTGTGGCCCCTTTCCATGTCCAAAGTCAGCAGTGGCAGCTTGCATCTTTCTCACACTGTGGTCCTGACTCTCCCTCTTTCCAAAGACCCTTGTGATTACACTGGACCGACCTGGATAACCCAGGATAATCTTCCCATCTCGAGGTCACCTGGTCTGCAACCTTATTTCCATCTGCAACCTTGATTTCCCCTTGCCATGAAGCATAACATATTCACTGGTTCTGGGGATTAGGACATGGACATCCTTGGGAGGGGCCGTTCTTCTAGGCAGGCTGTCTAGAAGAAGAGAAAACCTTGTACAATCAGAAGAGAAAACCTTGTACAATCAGAAGAGAAAACCTTGGCTAATCACAAAACTGGCTTCTGTTGATTCTTTTCCATCTGACTCTGACGTCAATCATGCAATGGCTGTATTTCAGCTGATGGCTTTGTAATGTCACATGATGAGAGGCCTTTTCATTCAAACTGGGCAAAGAGGTACCTTTCTGTTTGGTGCTCAGAATGAGAGAGCAGTGACCCATGTTTTGCTCCTGACTATTCTTATGTCATAGTTAGCCCTTTCCCTTGCCAGATAAAATGAGATGAGGGAGTGAGGATGGTAGAAAGACCATGAGCATGGAATCAGATGGCCCGAATTTGAGCCCCGTGAGGCTGTGTGACCTAGTGCCAGCGACACTCCTACACTGAACCTGTGTCCTCATTTTACATGGAGATGATAAGACCACTCTCGGGTTTGTATGGATTAGTGAACTGGCAGAGGAGAAGTACCAGGCATCTAGTAGGCTCTTAGTAAAGGGAGCCCATTGGAGTTGGTATTATTATTATTAAAAGAGAAAATAATCATTAGTCTCCTTGAGACAAAGAAAGATATTTGGAGGGTAAACCAAATTAGTTTATAGGAAAAAAATTTTTTTTAACTTAATAAGCATAAATAATGAAAAAATAATGTCCCGATAACCACAAGTAATTAGTCTCTCATCATCTACGTAGCAATGTTCTGCATACACCTTAAGCATCATCTCTAACTCTGCATTTAGTTTTTTGTGAGGGATGGACAAGCAAGTGGGTGTTTAAAAGAGAGTGTTCATAATGCTGCATATGGTATGTCAAAAGAAAATTGTGAAGAACCCTGGGAGTTTGATGTGGAAAGATTTAGGATGTGCAGCTGTGTTTTAAAACGCCATATTGGAAGAGTCAAGAGACCAATTCCACATGCCTTTAGAAAGAAGGTTTGGGAACAAGAGATAAAGTCAAAAGGCAAATTTCCGTGAGAATCTAATCATTTAACTGAAGCACTTGACCTGTAATTGAATGGCTTGCCTTGTGAGCAGCGTGTGGTTTAACTTCTGTCGGGCATAGTTTGTCTCGAAGGTCTTTTCTTATTTAATTATCTTACATTCTTTGAAATGAGACTTGACGTGTTTGTCGCTTTCCAAAGAGGCCAGTGTCTGTCATCATTGAAACTGGACAGATCAGTGGTTTCCAACATGGCCAGGAAGGCAAGGTTCTGCAATTCTCTTTACCCCTGACCAAGACCCAGGTAAAGGGAAGGATATTCAAAATGGGGGGCAATGTCAGCCCCTCTTATAACCATACATACAAGGCCTGTCCTCATCTTCAGAAAACCATTATCTACTCACATTCTCACGTTCTATTCATTATTATTCATGTTCTTTCTTCAAACAGGCCACATTTAGGAACAGTGCTTGTGTGAATCAAGGATTTCCAAAAACAATGCTGCCTAAACGAATATTCGAAAACTCCAGCGCTTAAAGTAGCTTTCTTTTACTCTTATTTAGGCATCTTTGGATCAGCTGGGGTTTGGCTGATCCATACTCAGATCAGTTACTTCATCTTCTCTCTGTTTCATATTTCTTACTCTTTCCTTGGACCAGCGGGCTAGCCATATCATGTCCTTCTCATGGCAAGGACAAGTGGAAGCCTACAAAGCCTATTAAGGCCTTAAATTGGAGGTGACTGTCACTTTTACTGGCATTCCAGCAGAACGTAGGCCAATCCCAGGTCGAGGGATGGAGAAATATACTCTGCCTCTAGTAGTAGGGACTACAAAGCCACCTGGCAAAGGGCCCAGGTACAGAAAGGGATGAAGAATGGAGTAAATAATTCAATCTACCACAGTACCGAGAATGGTCTCTGGATTGCTAATCCTTTTAGTTCAGTAGATTCTGCTAGGTCATATCCTTCCACTTTACTTCTCCATCTGGATGTGACGCCTAGCATCTGACTGCGAGCACGGTGGGGAGGGGTTCTCACTGTGTTCCATGTTCAGAATACTTAGGCCATTTGGCCTCCAATTTAGTTTTTGTGTTTGCCTTGCTAGTAGCTTCTGAGTCTGACTCCTCGCTTTCAATTTCTACACAAATTTCCACCGGGCCTTTTCAAGGCAGTGCTATTCATAACCCTTAAGTAGGTGATGACAAGTCTATTTTAAATCTCATTGTGACCAGCGTGAAAAGACAAACAGAATGTGTGTTTTTAAAATGAGTAACGAAATGAGTTCACCTCTGAGGAATGTCACAATCATTGCCCTAAAGAGGATTCTAGGTATACCTCAAGTACAGCAATAATTTTGAAAGACTCTTTTGAAAATTACAAAAGAAAACATGCCCTGTGCTAAAGAGAATTGTGCTATACTTAATTGTGATACTCTTATCACAATTAAATTTGTATTGTAGCTGCCCTTTTATCTTAAAAAAGAAAGAGGGGGAAAAAGTAGTCAACAATACTTGCTGCTCTATTCAAAGATACAAACAAAGTAAACCAAACAGTAGACTTCCTCTTAAAAAGGGGTGGGGGGAATTAGAGAGGCAGGAGGGAAGGGGAGAGAGAAAAGGCAGGAAGAAGGAAGTAAGGGGAGGAAGAAGAATGAGGTGAAGTAGAGCCGATGAATGTTTTAACTTCCTGAAACGATGCATAGGCCTTTCTAGTCAGTGAGAGTAGAGCACGGTTGAACTGTTCCTTTTCTCTTTCTTTCCTCTTCAAATCTAGCCTCTTGTCTCTACATACATCACTTGAAGATTTGTTTCTTCGAGTCACAGGTCATCTTCATATTCTGAATTCTAGGAAAAGACCACCTGCTATTATCCTCTTAGAATGACATTTTAGAAAATATATTAAAGCAATTTTTTTTTTTCTACTTTCTACTGAGAACTAAAGGTTATATAATAATGGCCAAGAAAAATCAAATCTCATTTATGTAGTTTCTAGCTGATGGATATTTCTTTAAAAAAATAAAAGGAATCTGGCATCCTCACTGTCTAGGATTTCTGAGTTAGAATGGACACTGGGAGTTAGGTTCACAAGGCCTCACTCCGGGCCTTGCCTGACTGCCTGTGCCTTGAAACTGGAACAGCTATACATTTGCCACAAGAAAGTGACCAATAAAAGTAGACCAGGACCTCAGCCTCATCCCCTGACCATCTGCTTATAATTTCCTTAGCTGTTTCACTCTGTAATTCATTCCCTATTGCCAGCTTTGCCCTTGCCCTTGCCCCTGACACTTGAGACTGCTCCTCCCCTACAGACCTGGTTCCCAGGCCTATCAGGTTAAGCAGGCATGTGGCATGCCTTCCTGCCCATCTAATCTTGCCTCCAAGACATTTTTTTACCTTTCATGATCACCCCCTTAGACTATCCCTTTCCAGAAAAATGTGGTCGCCTATGAGCCAAAGGTAATCATTGAGACCCATGAGAAACAGGCAGTCAAGTGTGCTTGTCAACTCCCACTCTGGATGTCCCACTCTTTGAGTCAACAGGACTCAAGACCAAGTCTTAGACTAAGAGAATCCTCTTGTTCTTGATTGGATAGACATTCTTCCTCCACCAGGCACATCTGCTCTTGCCATGCTTAGGCCTCGGCAATGGGAGCGAGGGGTAGGGACCTCATCTTCACTGTGCATCTTCACTGTGCATCAACTAAACATTTTCCATCTATGACACTCTGTCTTTACATTGAATTAACTATCTACAGTGACTCGTTTCAAAAGAGCATTGGATTTCCTTCTGGTAATCTGCATCTCATTGAAATTTCAAAGAATTGAACAAGTCAACATATACTAACTAACTCAATGCATTAGTCTACTCCATCAATTAAGGTTTTTCTAAGGGACTCCATTCTTCTATTTACTACCAGATACCTTGTTTCCAAAACTTTTTTTAAATCAACTAGATGTTTTTAGTTGATGTCCACTCAGAAGACACAGCATATTAAATGGGCTCGTATTTTCTATGCAAATATTTAGCAAAACAGATTTCACTGCCTAAAATTTCAAGTTTTCTTATACAGTCAATGTAGAGTCAAAGAATTATTAACTCTCAAACTTCCCAATAATGGAAAATAATAATGGCTTTGTCTTAGGCAAAAATACCTGAATTAAGAACTAAAATAGAGATTCTTATGAACATGGTTTGTTGTGGGGAGTGCCTTCAGGAGAAGGGGAATCAGAGAAACGGGAGGGCCAGGGGAAGGAGCTAAGCAAGGATATGAGCTCAGCTGGAACTGGCTTCAGACTGGTCCTACCCATGGGGTGCTCTGGAACACAGGATTATATCACCTAGTAGTCTCACCTTGAGACAGAGAAGCTGGCCTTTGTATACTCCTGTCACTTAGCCATTGACTATGGCTGTCTCCAAGAGGCAGTGGGGTGTGACACCCCAGGCAGAGAGGACCCCATTTGGCTGAGAACAGTTCTCTGAATAAAGGGCACCCATGGACTCTTACAGCATCTAACACTCACTGCCTCAACATGATAAATAGATCTGGACAAGGCACTAACAGCATCACTACATCTATAAATATACTCTAATGCTACAAGATGCAATATAAAAACATCCTCCACTAGGAATGAATTTAAAATGCAGATGGACCCCTGATAATGTTGTACAAATAGCATTGTGTTGCCATTGTAATGAATAATATAACATGAGGAAATATTACATTACACCGAGTCCAGGACCTCTCTGCTCTACTCTTGTTAGAACGTTAGTTTAATTGTTTCCTGACCTATTTTGACCTCATCTGATTGCTCAAAAAGACCGATAAACCAAACCTTGAATGGAAAAACACTCTCTCTCTCTCACACACACACATATATACATAAAACTAAAAAGACAAAGCTGTGTTCACTAAACAATGAAGTTGTAAATTCACTAATGACTTATTAAGACTTCGATTCAGGTTCAATGTCCTCAGAAAACATTGTACGTAGCATCTTTCAATTAAAGGGATACAAAAATACTTTTAAGCAAGCATCTTCTGTTGGTTTTCTGAAAATTTATTCTTGCTGTCAACTACTATTCATTTTAAGAAAACTCTCACTGAAAATTACCTAAATAAAAAAGTAAACCACACTCCTTCCAGCAAAGATGGAGCAGAAATGGATATTGGTGGGCTCCAAGGAAGGAAAGATCTTAGAGTCTCACAAAGAAATGGAAGTAATACCTGTTAGGGGCTTGTTATGTTCTGGGGAAGCACGTGGGACCTGCAAGTCATCACTTTGAAAATGTAAAATTCTTTGACTGCTGTCACAAGAGAAGACAGGACGAAGGGAGGTAGAGAGGACTGCCCATGTTACCATATTTCTCACCACTCTCCCTCAGACACCCCGTTCCCTGTGGAAGGTTCTAATATTGTTTCTGAGCCCATTTTTCTGTGCCCTAGTATTCTGCTGTTCCTTCTGGAACATCTGGAGTGCCCTTCCTTCCTGCTCCATCTCTCCATCTAACCCAGTCCCAAATCTATCAAAACCCAATTAAAATGCTTTCTCCAGTTCTTGGGTGACCACTTGTTTTCTCTGATGGCATGACATTTCCCAAACAGACTAGACTTTGGCAAGCTCCTTGAAGACATATCAGGTCTGACTTATGTGCCTATTCCCACATCAGCTAACACAGCACACACCTGATACTTAGTGAACATTGAAAAAGTAGTAATTAGTGAGTGGGAAAAAAAATAGTCTGCCTTTAAATTCTAACCAATAGAAATAGAAGCAAATTAAAAATAAAACACGGAAAAATCTTTAATACTTCTAAAAGTCACTCCCAGGCAGATCCAGGCTCCAGCCTGCTCAAAAGGAAGCTCGACACAGAAGCCCTATTTTCTCGCCTGTCATCTTTCTCTTCATTTCTATCTGTGTTGCATATTTTAATGCAAAGTTGCTTGGCTCACAAAGGGTTATCACAGTGCATAATATTCCTGTTCATAATATTCCTGTTCAAATAAAATAACATCCTGTCCTGCTTAACACTTTTGTCATAAAACCTTCTGTTACAATAATACCTCCAACTTATTTTTTTATATTTGCCTGATATGCGTTTATCTACCCTTTAAACCTTTTTTGTCACGTTAGCTACGTGCTTTTTTTGAAAAGAAAAAAATATATATTTAATTGGATTTTAGATTCCTTTTTTCCCCCAACCTGAATTTTTATGCTTAAATAGAAGAGGTTTATGGATTTGCATTTATTGCTATGAGTGAAATATTTGGCTTTCTTTCTGTCTATTACTATATGATTTCTATTTTGTGTTTCCTGTTTCCTTCCATTTTGTGTGTGTGTATTAGCAGTGTGTGGTTTATGTGTTCTTTCCTCTTCTAACCTACCATGTTTTTGGAAGGTGAATAATGTATTCTTCTCCTAATGAGATTTAAAAAAAAAAAAACAAACATTCTTTATTCTCCATTTCTCAGGTTATTAAAGTAAAAATAAATATGGTATTTTCATTCCTCTGTTATTCTAGATAAGCTCACCAAACTTTTAATCCCAACTCCCGTCCCGCCAGAAATTGTATTTCTACTTCTTATTTTTGCAAATTCAGTATAGCACTCTTATCATTCCAGATTTTTATTGTTATTCCAATGTTTTACAATTCAGACCTTCAGACTAAATCTTAAGATATGTGTACATATTATAGCAAAATTTACATATCCTTTTAGACATTTCTAGTTCTAACAGATTTCAGTATTTACCACGAGGTCTATTATTACATAACATCTTCATTTTTAAGCTCTTATTTTTGTTCTGTTTCTTAGTTGTGTAGGGTATATTTTCAGTAATATTTTTCAAGAAGAGAACATGAGCACCAGAGGTATATGAGATTAAATTGCCATGGGCCCCACTTGCTTGGGTAATGAATCTCTTGCAGATTGGATTGATTGGTGAGCAGAAACCAATTCAGGGCTTCTTGCTGTTTCCACTTAATGTCCCTCAGCCATATTCTGTGGCTTCTTGTCCCTGCCCACTCTGCTTTTACTGAAGCCAGTAGCACAGTCTCCCCTTCTGTATTAGTCCGTCTAGGAACTACTGCTTTATGATAGTAATTAAATCTTCTGTAGTATCAGTTCTATTCTTCACTATCTCCAATAAGGATTTCAATTGCAAAATTTTATTTTTTGCTTCCCTATATTCTCCATGCACTTTTTCGAGTTTTTTAAAAATTTCTTCTTTTGACTCCTTTATCATAATATCTGGTTCTCTTGTATTTTATTGTCAACCAAAAGCAGGTGCTGTCTATAATTGTCTTTGTTTAACATAGTATAACCCTTCAAAATATGTCTTCTCTTCTGGCATTGTTGAAAGGAATAAAGGAGATAGGTTATGTAATACAGTCACATAGACGAGGCAAAGGGCGAATGTGACAGCTTAGGGCCCAAAGGGTGGAGGCTGTGGGATGTCATGTTCACTGTGGCATCCTTAGTACTAAGCTGGCACCCATTCTGTAATAATTGTTCAATATGAATTTGTTAAGTGAATGAATGAATGAATGAATGATGAGTGCTCAACCAATGAGAAATATTATATCAGAATTATTTATTATTATTATTATTATGCACAAAGCAAAATATTCAGAATTAAGATGGTAGAACTCTAGTAATCTCAGTAACCAATTATCCATCAAACATTGAGTGCCAACTATGTGCCAGGCCCTGTGCTGATAGCTAACATCTTCGTAAATTCAAGTGGGGAGACTGAGAGGTAGCAAAGGAAAAGGGAATAGAACTTACCTAGAAACTGGATGAAGTGAGTAGGAGCCCCTGCCACTTTAAGCTGAGACCTGTTGGGCCTCCTTTCATGACATGCTGTAGCATTCAGAGGGCAAAGTGTGTTAACAACAGGCCTCATGATGTTCTCACTGGCCTGCCAAGGACATCCCATCTCCTACCCTCATCCAGGTGATCAGACTGACATGTCCTGAAGCCAGATCACAGATGAGAAGATATCTGAACCCTATTTAGGGGACTAGTTTGGGGAAGTCAGGAAGCCAAAGGAACGGTTAGAGACTAGTTAGTCTCAACGATGTTAATTATACTTCTACACATGTTCCTAATTGTTTTCCTCAATGTGCACATATGCAGATATTAGGAAGACATGGACACTGCCTCCCGTCTCCATCCCATCATTAAACAATTTATGACTATCAAGAATAAGGAAGGGGCCAAGTAGTGAAAAAAGAATCTTCATGTGTGTACAGCTTTCCACCAAATAAAAATTTCCCAAGTTACCAGACACTGCCACTATCTTATCAGTATAAGAAAGAAAATGCAAAACTTCATTCCTGTGAACTGTTTATTTTACTAGTAATTGACTAAAGTCTTAAATGGTCAAATTTGGGGGAAAATCTTTAAAAAAAAATAGTCAAAGGAAAGAGATCATCCCTGTTCAATTATAGATCATGATGTTTAAAGTGCTTTGGTGATTTCCTGAATCACAGCAGAGAGGAGATCTTTCAGAAAAATAATGGGTTTTTTTGCCCAAAGAAGAGATTTGTATTTTAAAATCATACTTTAACAGAAAGAAATGACAATACGGAAAAGTATTTTCACTGCATGTATAACCACCCAGAGAGGATGTAATTATAATTTAAGGTGATCTTTTGTTAAATTTTTACTTATTCCTTATAGGTCATCAGCTAGATGCTATTTAGTAATGTCATAGCAAGTATATTCTGAATACATATATTTCCATGTTTTTCCAAGACCTACTGTGCTTTATACATTTTCTCCTTGTCCCATTGACCAAGTGGTACCTAGAGCAGAAAGAAAGGAGGAGAAATTATTCAAGGAAGAGCTTGATGAACAGAAAGCAGACACTACTGTGATATACTTTGAGAGTTTTCTAAATTTGAAGATCCAAAGCCTTTTCCTGACTGTGCTATTGCTGATTCACATCTTCCTCCTTGAAGTTCAGACCAAGCCATGGCAGACAAATGTAGAGAGGCCGCCTGCCTTTGTCCCATAATTAATTTCATGTGTGGAGGCTAAGGGTCTACAGGAACTGGCCATCTCCAGTTATAACTACAGGGAGATGAAGACCTGTTGGAAAAATGTGTATCCTGCACTTACATTCAGCTTCCATTACAGGGAATGCTCCACAGACCTACTTTGGAATGGTCACCTTGGTTGTGCAGTCACAGTGGATACCACATCATAAAATGACTGAACTGGGCCAGTAGAAAAAATGGGACAGTCCTCTGTGTGTGCCTGAGACTCAAAACATCAGGCAAGTGTCTGTCTGTGTATGGGAGACAGACGGACTGTCCTTAATGGCTGGGTTATGATGTACAGATGTCTATGGGAGACAGCTAAATGCTATTTAGTAATAGCATCTCTCTCTATGGGAGACATCTGTACATCATAACCCAGCCATTAAGGACAGAGAATGGGAGCAAGAGAAATACATGGCTAAATCCTACTAAAGCATTTTCTTTGTAGCTTATCAAACACTGCCTGGTTGTGCAACCAGAAAAACAAAGCATAGATTATTTTTTCACATGCTAACCTTACCTGGAAAGAAAATCTAGAAGCCTATATCTACCCTGCACTTTTCTCCCCAACAACATGACAACAAAGTTCATGAGTGCACACACTTATACCTGTGTGTACATGTATATACCATACACACACACTCCCACACTCCCACCTTCCACCACACAGGAAATGTGTATTTCCATTGACACAGCAGGATTATGCTTTAAAAAATTCACGTCCACTTCAGCCTATGCCTGACCCCTTACAATCTAAGATCCTAACACCATCTTTACCCTGTTTATAACACCATAAAGAGAAGTAACAAGAATCACTTATCATTAGAACTGAGGAGAGACAAGAACCACTGTGACTGTGTTTGACACAGGAGGACTGTATCACTTTCCATGAGATCATCCTGATATCCTTGCTTGAGAAGAAATTTCAAGGAACATTCTCTGAGCATTCATTTCCTCATTTTAAAGAGACAAGTAAAAAATACCTATCTGATAGAGTTGGTGTAAGATTAAATGAGACAGTGCCCCAAAGCAGCAGTGTTTAGTTAGTAGTAACTTTCAAGGCTCTTTGCTTCCTGTTTTCCTGTCCTGCTGCCACAGGGACATGTGCTGCTACTGGCCTGCCCTCTCTCTCAAGATCTAGGCTCTCACTTCAATTGCCAGAACTTTGCTGTTCACATGCCTTGTCATTGCTGAAATACTTAAATATGTCCACAATAGAACAAAGTACCCCTTTCTCCCCTAAAACCTGCCACTTCACTGATGTCCTCTCCTGCTGGGGCAGATGGCACCTGCATGCTCTCAGCTACCTGGCCAGAACCTCAAGAACATCTTTGACTCTTCTCTGCCTGCTCTCTCCAGAAAGCCCATCCACGAGCAAATTGTCAATTCTACTTCTGTGATTTCTCTGCGATCAGGCCCTTCTTCCCTTCTCTACTGCTCCCGCCCCAGTCCAGGCTTTAGCACATCTCACATGACCTGCTTCAAGAACTTCCTAAATTATATTCTATCTGTTCATCTCTACTTCCTCATCCACTTTACACACACTGCCAAACCTCTTCTGAAAGCAAACATTGAATTACTGGTTTTCTCGGGAGTGCTTGCACTAGCTCACTGCCTGAAGTGACTTACACTCAAACTCCTTAGCTTAATGCTTATTCTAATCCTTTCAGTAACTGACAAAGGGAAAGAAATAAGGTCTTTGTCCCATCAGATTTGTAGAAGGTGAAACTTCATTCGTTACCCTTGACAGTCATCATCAATCGCACTGGTGAACATCTAAAAGTGGATCGTCACAAACAAACTCAGACCTGCAAGAGAGAACCAAGAGAGAGCGCAGAAAGGTGTAGAGGAGTCAGGAGTGGGTGCTTGCATCCTGGCTCGGCACTTAGTAGGTTGACTGACCTTGGACAATTGAATTTACCTTCTCTCAATCTTGGTGTCTTTCAGATGAGATTGAAAATAATAATACCTACTTCATCGAATTTACTGATAAAGCGATATATATATATATATTAAGTTTAGAGTTCATGAAGTGTGTGTGTGTGTGCATGATATATATATATATATCATGAAGTTCATGAAGTGTGTGTGTGTGTGCATGATATATATATATCATGCACACACACACACACTTCATGAACTCTAAACTTAAAAACTATTCATTATTATTAAAGCTATCTTTATGTATGAAAGGTTGATATTAGTAGTGGTCAAGTTCCTAAGAAAGCACAAGCACTTCAGGGAATGGAGAGAAGGGGTAGTGTGTAGACTGGTCAATCCTTTCTTGGGCGATCCAAAGATAAATACAAATTCTCAAACCTTAAGCTGAAAGAACAGTTCTGAAGAAAGCAGACGAGGTCGTGAAAACTGCAGACCTCAGAGAAGAGGCACAGGCAGAGTAGCAGAGATTATTAATACCAGAGTCAGGGATGTCAGGTCCAGATAGTTTCCAGATGGTCAAGAGAAAGTGATCATCCAGGAGGACGTCTCCTCTCAGCACTTTAAGCCAAACACACGAAACAGGAGGAAAGCTGGGTGGCCGTGGTATTACCATGTGAACTGATGACCCAGAGGGCAAAGGCTGTGGACTCCAAACTCAAAGCCCTGAGCCAATCCAACTCCTGTTACTATTTTTGAAGCTCAGTGCGGGCGAGGGGCGGGGGAAGTAAGGAGAGTTTTTCCACTAGTAGTCAGGAACCGAAATAGGAAAGATCAACAGAGGCATTTATAAACAATGAATGCCATTAATTTTTTTTTTTTTTTTTAAGCTAAGAAGGGGCTGGAAACATTGTAGTGTAGCAAGGAGGCAGGGAAAGATGGCCCAGAGGTCGTCACGATCATTAGTGGTCTTTCTGCTTGTTTGATGGCCTTTCAAGTCTCTGGTGAATAACTATCTTAGTGAATTTCCCAAAAAAACTTGAAAACCATCTTGTTCAATTGAAATTACAGTAGGGGAGACATAGGATGGGTTACTTTTAATCAGGGTTTCATGACTAAAGTTCAACTGCATTGGAAAATATGTTCCCCTTTTTTCCCTTTAGCAAAAAAAAAAAACTTTCTAACTCTTGAGTGATATCTAAAGTATTAGGAGCACTTCAAACTGTATTGCTCTAATTCCAAAGCTCATGTTCTTCTTATTACACCACATTAGGAGGACAGTGACAGGTAACCTAGGGCTCCTTTTGAGATGGTGTGAAAAGAAGTCATTGCAAACCCTGGTTTGATGTATGTCTGCTTAACTTCCAAGAATGGTGCAACAAGAAGACCATTAGACCAAGAGGCTGAAAGCTAGTATTTTAATACCAGCTCTGCCATGAAGAAATAGTGTAATGTTTGTCAAATCATTTGGCTTCTCTGAGCCTGGGTTTCTTTATCTGTAAAATGAGAGAGTTGGCTAGATCTGAGAGGGCAAGTTGGTTTCCATAATAATTGATTGGCAGTGATTGCCCAGAGAAGTTTCTAAAGCTACACCATAACTCAATGAAATAATTATTGTGACTGTGATGTCTGCCATGAATACAAAATGAAGGGCTTCTTCAACACATATACTATGTATTTGCTATCCCTAGGCTACTGGTCTCTAAGACGGGTCTTCTCGAAAAATTAAATGTGCATGCAGATCACTTGGAAATCTTGGGGAAATGCACATCCTGATTTTATTGGTTTGGGTTCAGTCCTGGGATTCTGCATTCCTTGCAGGGTCTTAGGGGATACCAGTGATGCTGGTCCAAGTTATCTTTCTGGTCCAGTGATACTCTTAACTCAGCAAGTCACTAAGACTTATGTGGATGGCTGTAGGTACCTGGGAAAGAGAAAATGAAGTACAGAAATAATAGAGAAAAGAGCTACTTTTAAATTTTTGTAAGATTTATAACTTTGTGTCTTACATAGATATTTATTTCATTCTTTCCACAGGGACTAAATAAATATGGGGTGTTTATAAATAATTGGGTATGCACATGTAAATATCTGACCCAAGGAATATACAAAGTTCTAAGGAAACTAAGTAAGAGAATTGCTCTACCTAAGGAGGAAGAGGTCAATGAAAATTCCATAAAGAATGTGACATTTAAGTTGGGCACTGAAGGATGAATAGGAGTTCACCACTCCCTACCAAGTTCAGTATAGTTCTTAGAAGCACCTTCCTAT
>NW_011888782.1:19517685-19555624 GCF_000151845.1 Pteropus vampyrus
CTTAACATTCTACTACCGAAAGAACTCTGCAGAACCCAGAGGAAGGCCAGTCTTAAAGGATGTTGTTCCGGAAAAGGAAAATAAAGCCCACTGCCACATGTCAACACGTGCAGGGTGTGTGCAGCACGTGGCAGGTGGGGAGCCAAGGACACTCTGAATCATGGCAGGAAGTGGCATCCAGGACAATGCTCTCCATGTTACCTAAGGCCTGGGTGGTGGAGAGTGGAGACCTGGGGAGTTGCTGCCACTTTTTTTCCTAAGCTGTTGTACTCCCAACCCAACCACAAATTCCCAATAATGGGAACTCCAAAAACAAAACCTTTAGCGTGATACTTCTCATCTCAGCATGACTCTTTTTTAATTCTTCAAAAACAGTAGCAGCACTTCCTTTCAAAAATATGTAGTAACTTATTACAAAAGCAAAATATGTTCTTTATAAAAAATGCAAATAAACAAAAACAGAGACTAAAAACCATTTATAATTCTATAACCCTGATAGAAATATTATTAATGTTTGGCATATGCCCTGCCTGACTTTTTTCCATGCATGTTATATGCTCATTTTAAATGAGAGTTTTCTAAACATTTTGCATTTTACTCTGATTTTGACGCTTTAAGATTATATTGTGAACATCATATGCTGTCAATCATTATTAGATAAAAAATTATCTCAGTAGCTAAAAAGTATTTTGTTTATGGATACACCAAACTTTCATTAACTAATACCTTATTCTGGGATATTTTAGTCATTTTTCATTTTTCAATATTATTTACAAAGCTGCAGTAAGCATCTTTGTAGTTAAATCTCTGGAAAACATTTCATTATTTTCTTAAGATCCAATTCTGATATTGAAATTGCTGCATCAAAGAATTATGTGCATGTTTAAAGCTTTGATGTATGTTCCCAGATTAACCTGACAGCAGTGATACCATTTCCTTTCCCAGAGACAGTCTCTAGGAGACCCACATTCAATCATTGGTGGTTATCTTTTTTAATCTTTGCACATTTGATAGGGAGAATAATGAACATCTTGCTATTTTTTCCTGTTTTTTTTTTTAATTACTAATTAAACCTGCCATTAATTAAATACTTAACTTTCAATTTTTTAATAAGCTGTCAGTTTATGTCTTGGATATATTTGGCTTCTTTGTCTTTCCTTTTAATTTATAAGAAATATTCATAAATCCCATATAATACAGTATAACACTCATAATTTTATAAGGCAAATATTTTCCCCAATTTATCTGCCTTTCAGTTTTGTATTAGTGAGTATGTTTTTATGTAATCAAATTTATTGACTTTTGATATATTATTTTTTCTCATAAAACATATTTAGAAAGAGCTTCTCTACCCAAGAATAAATAAGGTAGTAAAATATTTTCTTCAATTATTTTAATACTTTCAACTTTAATGTATATTTCTTAATCTATCTAAACTTCTGTTCAGAATATGCTATGGATTAAGAATCTAGTGTTTTCCACAAATAATTTACCAAGCGACTCACCAATATTTGTTGAATAATTCCTTTTTTTCACTGCTGATTTGAAAGTCACTATTACCAAACATTGCCTTTTGGGACGATGAGATGTTTTACAACTAGATGGGGGTGGTATATGCACAACATTGTAAATGTACTAAATGCCGAATGGTTCACTTTAAAATGGTTAATTTTATGTTATGTGAAATCCACCTCAATAAAAAAAAAAGAAAATACTGGGGGGGAAGCTATGGCCCACAGGCGAAATCTGGCCTACTGCCTATTTTTATATAGCCGTGAGCTAAAGAATGATTCTTACATTTTAATTGTTGAAAGAAAATCCAAAGAAGAATAATATTTCGTGACACATGAAAATTATAGGAATTCAAATTTCAGTGTCTGCAAATAAAGTTTAATGGAGACACACTCATGCTCATTTGTTTACTTATTACAGGTTTCTCTCATTATTTGAAAGTAGTATATCCCCGTGAAACCTTTCATAAGCCAAAATTGCATAAAGCAAAGAGTATCCCATGCTTTCCAAAAGTTCACTCTGTGCCACTTCGCTCTTGAGAAAGACCTACATTAGTAGGGTAATGACTTTATAGTTGATACATAAGGGTGAATTTTATTTACAAAAGAACAATGGAGTGAATTATTCTATTAATGACACATTTAATATTTTATGACATATTTGTGTTCAAAAGGTATTTGAGATAAACTTTTACACAGCAAAGATCAACTTACTTGTTTGTAAATTGTATTATAAGGAGAAATTTGAATGTACACACAGGAGAATAGAATGTAGACTGTGCCCTGTCTGGGTCCCGCCTGATCCAGTCCTGAGTTTGCAATGTCCAGTTCAGCCTTAAGGAACCTGGAAATCATGCCCTCAGAGAAAGTCAATATTTAAAGTTACAGATGATACACCTAACTATACCACTGCTTACTTTTTCATGGTGAATTATGCTTACCAAAGAGAGGGCTCCTTGGTTTTCTTATTTTGTACTTGCAATATCCTTTCTTAGATGGGGAGACTGAAGCTCAGAGATCAAGTGCTTTGTTCAAGGTCTCAGAGTTAAGGACTAATAACTAAACCTTTTGATTCCTTAAGCCTGACTTCTTCCACTCCACCATGATGTCTTTATATATTATACATGCATGTACACACATATCCAAATATAATATGATTGATGCATGGAAGTTTTAATAAGTTGTAAGACAGCTGCCCTGCTTTTATACTTTTATATTCTTCTACTTATACTTCTCCACCCTGGCTCCACAATTCCTTTTAAAAGAATCAACCAAGATGAGAACACTGTTTTTCTTAAAGGCATTTATGACATCAATGTCATTTTCAAAACAAAAATTAAGTCCCTGAATAAATGCATATCAAAACTAGAAACGGCAGTGTGCATTTATATCAGCTAATGCATTTGCAGCATTGACTCCTAATGCGTTATTGATCGTATAAGTAATCATCAGCTTAGAGGGCTTGACGATAAAGTCTGCAGTAGGAAGGGCTCCCTATTTCCTGCACTTTCCTTCTGCATGTTTTCAAGGACCTGCATTGAGCACTAGAGCAGATCTCTTAAATATGTCTGTTATGTGGACCCGCACCTCTCCAGTGGCCGGCTAGCTCATCCCGAAAATTCCTGTTCACAGTTGTCAACTGTAAGAGCCTATTTGTAACCCACCCCAAATGTAACCCAAATTCCTCTTCCAAAGGGGTGTTGGGATAAGAACAGCTTCAGATCCAGAATCTTCTAGGGATAGCTTTTGGTGTCTAGAACTCCTTGCTCCTTCTCCAACCCAGCAACTCCATCCTCATTGACCGTGGTTACACATTTATATTTTTACTTTATCATCATCAGAGACAGTCATAGCTGAGAAGGCAATGAATGACCTTCTAATTTTACCATTTCAATTTCAGCAGAAGAAATACATATCCTTATTTGACATCAAAGAGCAGTGGTGTGTAGTGGGAATACATCCCACGTTCTATACGTATCCTTTTTAATTCCATTGTGGAGCACTGATTCCTTCAAATCTTTCCATGATGATATAGATTTTGAAGCCTCAAGTTTTTAATAATGGCACTAAAGATGTAGAATTTATGCATTCTTGTCCTAGAAATCAAAATTCTGCATGAGTAAAGATCCACAGGCAGACTAGAACTCGGTAGTCACAAAAGCCTCTCAGAGTCAGCGGGCCACAAGAAGAAACCTAGCTCTTTCCATAATATGAGTGGGGTGCAGCCCCAACCTTCTCTTAGCCTGGGCACTTCTCTGGCCCAGGGCTGGGTAGGCTAATCATTCCTGATAGACAGTAATGTATTTTGTGCCAAGCGTTTTCCTGGCCACAGGGATTCTAGGGGTGACGAAACCACCATTCCACGCCAAGGGCCTGTTGTGAAAGGTACTGCAGGAACAATGAGGCAACAGAGAGAGGTGAGTCTTATAGTTGCGGAAGGAAGACAGGTGTGTGTGCAGGAGGCTTTGGAAAATACTCACACAAGTTTCAGATGAGACGCTGTTTAGCAGTTGAACAAGAAAGGCATGGGACACAGCATGAGCAACCCGCAATGCCTGATTCGGCCACCCTTGCCAGGAACACAAGTGATCTGGTGAAACAAAGGACCAGATCAGGTTGGCACCTGTAGAAAATGAAGCCAGGAAAGTAGGCAGGGATCCCATCATAGAAGGTGTCTTAACTGATTCCCACATAATTGTTTCATTCCTTGTATTGGTGTATATTCGGGATAAGCCACAGAATGATGTTAGCTGCATTATAATGCCTGCTTTTATTATCTAGTAGAGATTTTATTATAGCTTTAGTTTAAAAATACCAACTCCATTATTCTTACTACTGTTTGTATAATGCCTAGCTCTTAAATGCCTCTGGTCTGCCCAGGCAGTGAAAACTCACTCATTGCTTTTGCTCTCATCTCTCTGGCTTTGAGACCTTTCTGTGGCCTGGGTTTCTGGCCCTCTCTTGGCTCTGCACACTCTTGATTTGGGCTTCCCTTGCAGTCTCTTCTCTCAGCCATATCTGGTACTCATGGGGGTTTTGGGGAGTCCAGTAGCTAAACCTATAAGAACAAGGGCCTAGAACATCTTTGAACTATTTTGTCTGCATTTACCTTTGAATAGTTTATAAACATTTTATGTATTCCAAGACATGTTTATGTATGGATCTACTTATAGATATTCATATTTTTGTATGCATAGTTCTAGATTTGTTAA
Source organism: Pteropus vampyrus (assembly GCF_000151845.1). Classification (NCBI taxonomy): domain Eukaryota; kingdom Metazoa; phylum Chordata; class Mammalia; order Chiroptera; family Pteropodidae; genus Pteropus; species Pteropus vampyrus. Next base: position 19,522,409 of record NW_011888782.1, read on the forward strand.
AAAGTATTTTTCCCAAATCACAATATTTTATTGTATTGTCTAATTTATATTAATTTTAATCAAATAAATTATAGGAGTAATTTCATATTTGTACAGTTTGGAAGCAAACTAACTGTTAATAACAATTATAACCATTGTTCACTGTTTATTTAAGTACTATACTTTGATTCCACTTTTTCTTATTCAAGTTTATTTTTACTCATTATTTTATTTCTCTAGATAAGTGATCTCAGTTGTAAACCATTGTTTAATCTTTAATTCTGATACTATATGAAATTTGACTAAGGGTTAAGCAATGTCTCGATGGCAAAATCTTATCAAAATGAGTATGGCCAATTTTTTTAAAGATATATATAATCAATTTTATTTTTTTAAAAAAAGGAGTCTGTCACCCAATGTAGTTGATTTAGCCACTTGCATCGAGAACACCCTTTCAATATTTTCTCCCAACATCTATGTATAGACTTCTATATTCACTAGAGCATTAATACTTGGTTTTCTATGGACAGGTCACTTATCCATAGTGGTATATGATACCATGTTCATAAAATAGCACAGTACCTGATAGTTAATCAGTATTGGATTGACTCACATTGATTCATTCCAAACTCCATTTGAATATCATAACTTTCTTAATAATTTTCAACTGTAATTTATAGAACTATCTTAGATTTATCCCAGAAGTTTAAATCCCAAGGAAGAAATAAACGTTTATGTGATGAGCTGGCCTCATGTTTTCCCTACATCTCCGTATACTAAGGACCACATCACTCCAAGGAGCTGACATGATCTAGTTTCCAGTAACTTCATTTGTTATTTGCTTTTTGTAATAATTGTACATGAGACTAGTTTAAAGATGTTACTGATGCTACTGAAAATTCTGCAATGGAAATTGTCTCATCCTATGACCCAGACTCACTTCTGAAAGGCATCCACTTTCAACCTTTTTAATTGTTTCTGGCATTATTTTAATATTTCTAAATTCTGTGCTTCTACTACTATTTATTGATTAATTAGACATTAACTAGCTTTCTGCTACAGAAGATGCGGATTCAGCTCTCACTCCTCCAGCATTCCCCGCTTTTTCTTTTTCCTTTTTTCCTTGCTCTCGCCTTCCCAGAAAATTATATCACAGTCTATGTTCCCTTGCTCTCATCTTACCAAGTAGTTTTATCGCAGTTTTGTGTTGACTAGGTAGTCAATTTATACACTATTGTGACCATTGCTAACTTCTGATTCAAACATTGTATTATGATTACATTTGCTTTCTTACATAGGTTTTATATTTCCTCAAATTAAAAATTGTCTTTTTCATTTTCTTGATTTTCATGCACTACATTTGTTTTTTTAAAAATGCTCCCATATATCTGCCAAAAGCTATATGTATTATCATATCTAAATCTCAAAAGCATCAATAAACTTTTAAGTTCCATTTTTTCCCCAAATCTACTGCCGTACTTCACCTTGCAGCATCTGTCTAGGGCTATTGCAAAGTTTTTATATGGGCATATTATTTACCTCTCCTCTGTGTCAGTTCTTCTGTTATACACTAGATCTGACATCTTCCTTCTCCTTGATTTATTCCCTCATCTTTCTAAGATACATCTTTCAGTAATTTTCTAAGAAAGGGTACAAGGAAAATAAATATTTTGAATCCCTAAAGATCCCGATTATGTATGTATTCTGCCTTCATATTTATTGGTAATTTGGCTGGGTATAAAATTCTAGCTTAAAATTTATTTTTTTCTCAGAATTTCAAAATTCCACTGTTTTTAAAGGTCCATGACCTTCTAGTTTCCAAGTTGCTATTGGTAAATTCAATCTTCCTCTCTTCTGCTAAACTTCTTACCATTTCTCTTCCAAATATGTGTTGACATCTCTTCTACCTTTGCTGCTCTTCTCAGTAAACTTGTTGAGGTTTATAACAATTTTTTTTCATTTTAATGGGGTAATTTTAATGGGGTTTTATGAATAAGTGTGAAACCTATGTGAAACCAGTCTACCATGTTTGTTCAAAGTCCATTGACATCTTTGTTTCCCAGTATTTAAATCCATGTGATGCCCTTTGCATATATTTTGACACTATTACTATTAAAAACCCTGAAAGTAGTTAATACTATTCCCATTTGATAAAGAGACAGCTGAGGCTTCAAGAATGTTAGTAGCTTTCTTAAATTCAAAGAGCCAGCATGAAACAAATTTGAATTTAAAATCATGTTTTCATGGTTTTTTTCACTTTACTGAGACATCACATTCAATGACGTCTTTGTGAGGGCGATCACTGGTAATACCACAAGTCAGGCAATAGCTTCCCCATATCTTGCTGCAGTAAACTAACACCACAGCTGTGATGTAAATTATTCCTTTGAACTATTTTCTGAGCCATAGTATACAAGCTTTTGTCTTCAATCACTCTTGTTATTCCACAGTAGAAATTGGAACACCTAAAACCAAATAATTACTGGTCGTCTTACTGGTACATAACAGTGTTTGTATTAGAACAGATAAGAAAAACTGAAATTATGATGTTCAGCTCTGAAGGAAAATATCCTTTAATATTCAATGGTGCAATTTTAGTGTCCAGCACACGATGAAATAACTTCCTTCTTTGAAGATTTTACTTACATTTCCACCTAGGGCGCAAATAGCATTCTCTAATTCTAAAACAAAAAAGTAAGTGATTGCTTTCAAAGTCTAGTCTTTTGAAGGCATTGCAGTCTTTCAACTAAGTTGTTATTCTCAAAAAGGAAAAGAGACTTTCCAACTAGGATGTATGAGCAAGCACACGTACCCAGTAATTTGGTGTGTTTGTATGTCACTTGGACTTTCTGTGGTTATAACAGCAGACATGCTTTGTGTTAAATGAATTCTTCCTGAAAGGAGTTTTCAGGTAATGCTTCCTAAAGGGTTTCTAGGTACTTGCCCAGTCAAGAGTTTGCCCATTGCTTTTTCCAGCTGAATTTCAAGTTCTTGTACTCCCTTATTTTATCATCTAATTATTCCCAACTGCATCTTAATGTGGGTTAAACAACACAAATAAGGGGAGAAAATGTTTGAGTCAAGCAGTGAAAGAGTGAAACTAAGCAAGACCTCCTCTTACCTGGGGCAAATCATTCTACTGTTTGAACCCTCAGGCTCTTGTCTGTAAAATAAAATCATACATATAGATGATCTCCAAGTCTCTTTCAGCTCTGGAAGCCATTTCTATACCATCTATGAATCTACTTCAATTAATTATCTAAATCAGCCACCACTGCTTCTATACTTGTGTGACAATGAAAGAATTTATTGTTTTCTTTAATACGTATTTACTGGCCATCATGCTCAGAGCTGGGTATAAAGTGGCAAATGAACAGACTCAGTCCTTAAAGCCTCATTGCATTCATAGTCCAGAGTAAAAGGCAGACAAAAACAAACTCTCAAAAAAAATAATAATAATAATTGTGATAAAAATACTGTGACAGAGTGCTATGAGAAAGAATAATAGGAAAAAAGATTAATTAATCAGTGAAAGAGGAATGTTTCCAAGAAAGCTTCACTGGAGGAATGACAAGCGATGTGAAGGATGAAGTGTAGTGAGACAAGTGAAGAGTGACAGAAACAGCATTCCAGGCATATAGGGCAGCGTGCGGGATGGCCCTGGGGCACCAAAAAGCCTGTGCATTCAAGGAACTTGAAGAAGATCATGTGGCTAAAGCAGAATGAACAAGAGAGGGCTTGGCCTGGAATAAAGTTAAAAATGGCTTCCCACCAAATCATACAAAGCTTGCTACTATGGTGAGCATCTTGTATAATATCATAAAGGCATGGAGAACCTACTGAAAGACAATTAAGCAAGAGAAGTTAATGATTCAAGTACACTTTTAAAAGATTACTCTGGTCACTTTACACAGATTGGAGGAAGGCAAACACAGATAAAACTAGTTCAATTGGGTGTTAGTCCAGGCAAAGAATGATGGTAGTTTGGATAAGGAGGCAATGGGAGAGAAGAGGGTGAATTTTATATATCTTTGGATATCCTCATTTTGCATCTGTAATGAGCTGTGATACACATTGGGATATCTGTTTCCCTTTTATTAGTCATTTTTCTGAGAGTTTATCCAACAGCTTCGACTCATTGATAGGAATTTAGGTAAAAATGGGCAGAATTTCAGGACTTGTACTTCTCAGCAATACATATAGAGGAGCAGAAATGGGTAACCTATATAAAGAGCAAAGAAAGTAGAATTTGCTAGCTTGACTTGAGAAAACAATGAAGTGGAGGCAGCTATGATTTTCTGGAGTAATGAATAGAAAAAGAGTGGGGGGGAAACCAGACCTGATACCTTAGGTAGAAAGTGTGAGAAAAGGTAAAAGAATCAACCATAATATTTTGCCTATTTTGAAAGGTTCGTGCAAAAGTCGCAGAAGATAAGAATTACCTGGGTTAAGGAACTAATCACTTTCCAGTGATTACATACTAGTCGCCAAAAAAGGTTAAGTTGTACCTAACCAAAGTTCATTGTATGTGTGACAGGAACAAACGCTAAGCATGGACTACGCTGCAAAGCCTGTAAGATGAGCATCCACCACAAGTGCATGGATGGCCTAGCACCCCAGCGGTGTATGGGCAAGCTGGTAAGGGCCTGAGCCCTAAGTGAGCACCAGGACCCCTGCACAGCCACTTGCATGCCCCAATGAGATCACTCTATTCACACTCCTTTGCTGCAACACCCTTGAGAATCGAACACCAGGAGAGTAGCCCCAGAATCCCTGGCCTGCTAGCTTGGCTTCATAGTTGGCAAAATGATAGAACAGAGGAGGAGCTTTGTTAGCCTAAGAGATGAATGTTTCACATGGAAAAAAGGACTCTGTGTCCTTAACGGGGTCACCAACCTGTCCCAGATTGGGGCTTTCTCAGTTTTAGCATGAAAAGTCCCACATCTCAGAACTGTCCAGGTTTTAAAAGTGAAAGTTAAGCACCCCAGGACCCACACCCCCTGCCCCAGACAAACTAGAGTGGTTGGTCACCCTCATGCTTAAATTAATTGGCTGAGAGCTCAGTGGGTGTCATGGATAGGGTGGAGATTAACCCCAAAGTTAGTAGAGTAATAAAAATCTATAGTACTTTAATAGAATTGTGATGGTCACACCAAGGAGCCTGGGTAACCCTGGCCCATTGTGGGCTGACCATACCATCTTAGGCGTGTGGGCTTCATTACGGGTGTTACACATTGATAAAAAGCAACATTTGAAGATATTTGAAACTAAGATGGCCAAAGATTTGTAGACAGGACTAAGAATGTCTACCCTAGAGAAACTCAGGCCATGACAGCTATCTTCAAAAAATATATAAGACCTGTCACACAAATAGGATCCTGTTGTCATTCTGTGGCTCCAGGAAAAAGACCTAGGATTAATAGGTACCAAGTGGTAACAATCAGAGATAAAGTCACCAAAGACATGCCTCCATCAGCAGCAGTGTCGAAACAAAGGAGGAGAGGGTTCTGGAATTCTAGTAGAGGCAGGGCCATTAAGTTTTCTCTCAATATTAGCATATAATAAGTTAAAGTTCTTGGAGAATTCATCAACTTAATCTGATTGGCAAAGTTCTGTTCTCTAAAACTCTGCCTCACTCGTTCTCCTCCTCCTCCAATGGTAATTCTCCCAAGCTAAGGGCAAAGACCATGGGTGAGAGGTCAGAAAAACAGAATGGAATCTAGAACACACAAAGCAAATGATTCTGGGTAGAGCTCATCAGACAAACAAGGGCCTTTAGGCTGACCCCTGAGGTCTGCTTTCTCATACCCAGCCCTTTTATGATTTTAACAAACCACAGTAATAAGCTGTTGTGAAATGAGGCATAATGGTCCATTTGTATCCTGGGAGATAATGAGAAGCCTGGACACAAGAGAGGCTGCTGTGGGCTACAGAGGGAGGGAAAATCTGACAAGGAAAAGCAGGGCTGGGGCTTGCTTTCTGGATGGAATGCAGCTAGCTTATATTGCCACTTGTACATCTCCACTCTCCAGGGATAAATTATAGGACAAGTCAGCATCTTATAGGGAGACAAGGAGGTGGCCCTAGAGAAACCAACTGGTTTGTTTTTACAGTTTCTAAGTGGTTTTCTCCATTTCATCAGTGACATTAAGCCTTTCTCTTTCTCATTCTCTCTCCAGCCAAAGGGGTTTCGCCGTTACTACAGCTCCCCCTTGCTCATTCATGAACAATTTGGATGCATTAAAGAAGTTATGCCCATTGGTGAGTTGGGACAATAATGGGTTTAGCTGGATTTTGAGCAGCAATGTCACCATTAATGGCTTCTGTTCTCCTTGAGCTGTAAAACCAGTGGGGAGTGTTTATGCATTTGTTTGGTGGCTGATGGGGTTCTGATTGTGTATTTTGCTGGGAGGGAAATGTAAGGAGGACCAAATTCTGCAGGAATATTTATCCTCTCCCTTTTGAGGCTCAAAAAAACACCCAAGTCCCAAAGGCTACGTACATGCTATGCCACCCATCAGAAGTATTTGGAGTGGAGCACAGGGTGTGGCATCCCATAGACCTGATTCAAAGCCCAGCTTCCCCACTGCCCACTGTGTGTCTGAACAAGCTACTCAACCTGTCAGACCTTATAAAATGAGAACAGTAATGGCCTCTTTTGATAATTGTTGTAAAAAATAAATACAAATTATAGACCAATGCTGAGAAGGAACTCTCAGCGAGTAACAGTTATCCTTTAATGAGGACCAAAAAAAAAAAAGCCTTATGTTTATAGATATTTCCGGCTTGAATTTATTCTTCAACAATATTGTTCAGTATACTCCTGTTTCTCTCTCTCTCTCTCTCTCTCTTTGAAAATCTCTACATTGATGTTTGCCTTTTGGCAGCAAGTGGGCGGGGGCGGGGGGCAAGTTTTAAACTAGAAATTTGTAAACCAGAAAGCTTTTCATTAGAAATGCAAGAAGCCTGGTAATATCAAATTCTTTCAAAAACACTTGCTTTCTACTGCAAACTTCGTGTCTCAAGGCTTTATACCTGAGAAGAACCTTGAAATTGGAGTCCTGGGGATGTAAAACAAAAGAGGAAAATCAACCCATCGGGAAGCATTTGGGAGCAGAGAGTGCTGGGTGCAGTGGAGGGACCTGGCAAATGGGCACATGTCATGGAAGAGCAATTCTGTGAGGAAAGTTTGACCACAAAAGCCCCATTTTCCCAGGGGTTCGTGGGTCTGCTGCTCAGAACCTGCTTCTCAGGAGCATGTGATAAGTGATGCATGATGCAGTTTAGGAGATGTGATAGGCTGTATTCCTGACAGTGAGTTGAAGAAACCTTTCTTTCAGATGCGCTTTCTCTTCCTTTGCAGCCTGTGGCAATAAGGTGGACCCTGTCTATGAGACCCTTCGCTTTGGCACCTCCCTGGCTCAGAGAACAAAGAAGAGCAGCTCCGGCAGTGGCTCTGATTCACCTCACGGGACCTCTGTAATTGTCCTCTTTCTCCCTGGGTCAACCAAGTGCTCCAGGAAGGCAGGCCTCAGGCACTGCATTGTGAGGGCTTCCACCTAAACGTGTCATGAGGGCAGGTCTGTTAGGAGTCAGCAGCCTCCAAAGGGAAACCCAAAGGGCTTTGGGCCACTAAAGGTTGACTTTCTGTTGCCAACACCCAGGAATCATTTTACTTTCCTCCTCAAAGACCATGCTCTTGGCTTCATACTTCTTGACCTTCTCTTCCTTGTACTCTCTCCCTCACCCTCCCATCAACACTAGATACCATGTCAGTCAACACAGAGAGATGTGACATAAGCAATGAGCAGAAGCAGAGAGTCCCAGCTGGGTTCAGTTCTCCTTCCGGATGCATTCCAGGTCAAGAATACAGCCATTTCTCACATTTTCTCAATCCTTTATCTCTAAAGCAAGGTACACCCTTGTTTTTCACACAAAAACTGCCCTCCCCAGAGGTGCTTAATCTGTGACTTAGTGGGGCTTCTCCCTGGGACACTCACCATTGTCCCAAGCACCTCTCCCATGTTTTACCTGATCTAAAATGAGTGTTCCATGCATATCTGTGACCTGCTATCATTATCCTGCCTCTGGCTGTCCCAACCAGAATTTCCATAAATGCCACACAACTCTACAGCTCATGCAGCATCTTTCCTGCAAAAAGACTAGGACCTCCCAATTCACATTTCTAATTAGAATAGTTTGCACACAGTTATCAGTTCCGTTGCTGCAGCTTCTGCTGGACTGCAGACTTCCAGGCAAGACACAGATGAGCCTCCAAATCGTCTGCCCCTTAGGGTCCTCTCAACATGCAGTGATTGGGGTGGATTGTGGGAGAAGTGCAGGCAGACCCCTGGGAGGGATTCTTAGGGGCTGGGATGACTTAGCTTCTTCACTGAGTGTGGGCCAGTCCACAAGATAACAGCTGGTAATCTGTGGTAGGTAGGTAGGTCAGGTGGGTGAGTAGGTAGGTTCATAGGTCACCTGACCTATGCCACATGATCATCTTAGAAACCAGCTTTAAACTCACTGAAAGCCCTGTTCCTCATATGTCCCACTAACTTCTAAGAGGAAAGAACCAAAAATAGTTCTTACTCTTTTTCCTTGTTGAACATAAAATTGATATTGATTTTGTTCTTTCTCTTACCACTCAGTTAGCAAACATGAATTAAGTGCTTACAATTTACTAGCACTGGAGGAGACACAAAAGAAATGGAGGACATGGCTCTTTACTCTTAGAATTCACAACTTATTTCTGAAGACCAAACTGATAGAGAAGAAAGTTGATGGTGGCGGCTTATTTAGCATTCTTTAAGTACAGTTTTATGTGTCTTATCTTATTTGTATTAGGAATAAGAACAAAACATACATGTGTTAAGAGTATTATAATATCTATGTCATGTAAGTGTTGAAGGATTTCACAGTCAAGATGGAAAATATTTAGCTTCGGTAGACATTGCCTCAAAACAGTGAGGGTATATTTTGTGACATTTTAAGATACCCAATCCTGACGATCTTCCTAAGGAGGCTATAAATCAAATTGACAGTCCCGATGATAATGTTAATTCATTTCCTGAAAGAAGGATAGAAACAGTGCTAAATGTAATGAAAACATACAAAATGTGTATGAATAAGATTTATATTATATACAAATACGTTATGGCTACAGAAGTTGGATGATCATAATAGTATTAGCAAAGTTCGTAGCACTGGGTCTGGCACAATTAGTACTCAGTAAGTGTAAGTCGTTTCTGTTTTATTTCATTAAGTATCTGGGCTTTAACTGGGTTTTCATTGAACTAGAGTTATTATGAAATGAAACAAGGTTGTAATACATTCAAAAGGTAAATATGTTCTCTGAGAAGAGCGTTCCCAGAGCCACCCTTGAACAGGGTCCATTCTCAGCTCTGTAAGAAACCGTAGATCACTCGAGAATTCCATGCTGTCCTTCTGCTCATATTCTTCTGTCCTTCTGCCTGTCTCCTTTGTCCTGTCTTCCAGTCACTCCTTTGTTGGGGTGTCCCCAGGAGTCTGCTTTAGCTTGGTCATCATGTTCTACATGCTCTTCCTGGTCACCTTTTTTACAATTCCTCTTGTCCAACCGCCATCTCTAAGCTGATGCCTTCCTTGGGTATTTCCCATCCTAACCTCTTTCCCAGACCAGTTCTACAGATCTCCCAAAATCAGCATGTCCAGACTAATTTCATGCTCCATTGCTGATGAAGTCCTGTCACTCAGAACTCAGAAATGTGTATCAAAAGCGCCTTTCTTCTCTATCACCAGCGCTGGAGGTTTGAAGCCATCATCTCTCAGCCAGATTCTTATAAAGCAATAACTGTGCTACCGTCTTCCTTTCGAGTCTAGTCTTAGCAATACCTCCCAATTTATCATCTTTTAAAGAAAGATTTCATGTAATTTTCCTAATTAAAACACTCTGTTGACTTGCTTATGCCCAAAGGGCAATGCTCAAACTCTTTAGCATGGCAAATGAGGCCTGCCTAAAGACACTTCTTCGCCTGAACTCACCAAGTTCTTTAATATCTGCAAACCTTAGAACATACTCTTCCCTCTGGATGGAATCCTTTAACACTCAGCTTGGTTTTTTATAAAAACTGTGAAGAGTTCTCGGATTCCCCAAGCATAATAAGTTGCTCCTCCCACAAACCTTTAAAAATTTCTTTCTCGTAGGATACAGACCACTGCATTATAATTATTTGCTTTTGCATCTCTTTCCTAAACTAGCTACTGAGCCACTATAGATCAAAGCCCCATTCCTTATTCATTTAATTATACCAGGGCCTGGCACATAATGGGTGCTTGAGAAATGCTTGAAGAATGAGGAAGAATTAACAAGGGATTCTTGAAGACGGACCTCAGAACACTAAGAGATCCACACAACACTTCGTTTTCGTATCCTCAGCTCCAGGCGCAGTTTGCTGCTTTCTGGATAGCCATGTTCTCTCTAGGCACTGGGACTTGCCCACATCTTGTCTCTGCCTCTGTGCAAATGACGTTTCTCTTCCTGGACTGGATTGGGCTCCCCTTCCCTGGGCTCTCATTAAGACCAACTCATTAATCATAGTGATTTGTACATTGCTTGTTAATTTTCTTTCTTTCTTTTCTTTTTTTTGGTTTTCATTTTTCTCTCTCTTCTCCAGTCCCCTCCTCAACTAAACTAAGTTGCTTAAATACAAGGACTCTTCTTCACTTATTTCCCTTACTTTATGCCAGTGATTATCAAACTTTGGTGGGTAGCAGAAGTCACTGAAGAGCTCTGCAAAAATATGAAGGTCAAGGTCATGTCCTACTTCAACAAGCCTGGACCTCTGTGTGCTTTATTAGTTCTCTAGGTGATTCTGAAATCTGCCAAAGTTTGAGAACCACTGATCTATACAGTGCCAGTCCATTGTAGATTCTCACTAAATATGTGATAAATGAATGACTGAATGAATGAACACCCTTTTCAGTCAAAATCTCTAAACTTCTAAAGAAGACCTACAACCTACAATGAGTTAAATCAGTGGTTCTCAATGTGTGGTCTCTGGACCCAGTATTACCTGGGAACTTATTAGAAAGGCAAATATATATTTTCCTCTTAAACCCACAGAAGCAGAAAAACCAAGAGTGGAGCCCCACGATCTGTTTTAACAAACCCTCCAGGTGATTCTGATCACATTAAAGTTTGAGAATCACTAAATTAAATAAAGGACTTAAGTTTATTTCCAAAAATCCAGCCCCTGCCAGCCTCTCCTCTTTCTTTTTCATATTCTCCCTTGCTTGCTCATGCTTGTTTTGCTCCCTCTCTGTGTGAACAACTCGTGAATCACACATTCACAATGCCCATCAGGCTGGATCTGGTCTGGAACAGAGATTCATTCAAGAACATTAACCATGTCTCTAAATCCATGGCCCATTTTGTATCTCCTTCCTCAGGAGAGTGAGGAAGGCCGTTGCTGCCTACAAGTCGCTTCCCCAGAACCACACAGAGCTGGCTCTCAGCCTGCAGCCACCCCTCTTTGCAAGTCCAGGCTTTTCATAGATACCACCCAGCAACCCAACAGAAAACTACAAACAGTGCTAGCCAGAGTAAGGAGACCTCTGTCCGCTTTGACCTGAATGCTGAACAGGCCTCTATCTGTCTCTGGTGACAGCCGATATATCCTCATCCTGCTCTCAGCTCATGCATCTCCCATGCTTGTCTGAGGCTGGCAGTGGTGAGAGGCGAATGGAAAGTCAGCCAAAGGAGGCGAGAATAGAAAAAAGCCCTCCCCAGAGATGGCCCTGACCTGTTTGCATCAGCCCCAGATGGCCCATCCTGCGGTTCTGAGCTCTGCTGAACTCATGACGATGAGACAGCCTCAGAAACACAGCAGGCGATGGACATTTTAGCCTCCACATTTTGGGCTCATGCTAAGAAACAGCAAGACCATCAGAGAGACAATTTGTCCAGTTTGCTTTCATGTCTAAAATAGTTTTGTTTCTAGCAATGTCTGGACCCTACAGACTGGTTTTAGGGGCAAAAAGCATAGTTTTCTGAATGTAAATAAGGTGTTTATTCATCACAGCCCACTTATGCTTCCTGGTACAGGCTCCATCAGTAAATATTTCTTGGAATATTTGCTGTGTGAAGACATTGTTCTGAGACCTGCAGGGAGACAAAGACAAATCAAATTGTGCTTAAGTATCTGTCACTTCACTCTCCCCAGAGTCCCACTTGCCTCCAAACAATTGATTCGTACTTTAAGATGATTTTGCTTCCTTCCTGCAGGGTCAAATGATAAAGAACTTCAGCCTCTTGCCGTTCTTGCAGTATTATGTCCTAAAGCTAATATATTCCCACATAGCAAAGCTCGATCCCACAGGTTGATTTTCTTCCAGGGCTATAGAAGCATTTGCTTTACAGTGTCGGGAAGTCACTGCCTGGCTGTTGCTAAATCGTTATGTTCCCTTTAATGGTCTTCCAAATGTTCTAGAATATAAAAGGCTTGATGGCTTTGGGAAGGCCTGCAGAAACCAAATTTAAAAAGACTGTCTGGGAGCTGGTTGGCTAGTTTAGGAAGAATCTTGTTTCATAAGATTAAATTAACATAATAGCAACTTTTCAGAAAGAGTGAGCTTCAAAGGAGCAGGGCGAAGGTGACTTAGAGACCCTGTGACATTCTTTTTTTTTTTCTTTTTTCATATTTCTGATGTGTCACGAAAGAATGGCTGAAAAATCTTAAAGCTAAATTTTTATAATAAAAATTAGTCTCTGGAGAGGGGTGCCAAAGTGCTCTGGAGCTGACTAGAAGAGCTAGGAAGGTAAACTTGTTCCTCTTTGATAAGATATAAATAAAATGTTTTGAAAATGTGACTCTCCTTTGAGGCCTCCTAAATTCCTCTTTTAAAGAGGCTGGAGCCTGGCCTTTTGAAAGAAGCCATCTGAAATCAGTGATGTTCTAGTAAATGTTTAACCACCAGCTGAGGCTGGACCCTACTTTGTAACATTTGCAAATTTCCTTGGTGTAAATATTCCCACCTTGAGCAGTTTCAACCTACCAACCATGGTGATGCTGAAGTCTCTCCCAGCCCACGCATGTCACTCCAGCACCACACTGGATGGATAAAGTACAGTGTCTGACAGTGTGAGTTTTGGAGACAATGTCTGGTGTTCAAACCCCAGATTCGCCACTTGTTTGCGGTGGGACTTCAAGTAGAGTTACTGATTCTGGGTTTCAGATTGCTATCTGAAAATAGGTTGATCATACAATTATTGTAAAGAATAAACAAGGTGATGTATATAAAGTACTTATATGATAAATGATCAAGAACTATTACTATTATTGCTGTTTTATTATTCTGTAACTTAAGTGGAAGAAGGACCATGACTTTTTTTTTTTTTAAAAAAAAAAAGGGCAGAATAAGTCTTACAAAAACAATTGATTTTTGCAGCAATGGAAACAGCCTTTAACTCATACCTAAGTAACACATTCGTCAATAGTGCATCTTATTCTCTATAACTAATATTTAAATCTCACCTATAGAAAGAGCTATATAGTTCTATTGAAAATTTTAAGTAACAGGCTATGGGCAGGAATTCTGATTTCTCTCTGCTGTCTCTTGCTGGGAAGAAGCCTAACCGTAACCTGTGCATCTGATTCAACACTCATTGAGAATCTATCATATGTCAAGCTCTGAGCCTTCCACAGACACCTGAAAAAAAGGACAGTGCCCACGATGGAAAACACAGCCTCTCTGAAGTTAGCCAAATAGACAAGACAGCAGTGATTGGATTCTTAAGACAGTGTCATGCAAATTCTGCCTTAGTTTTTTGCTGACATAGAACTCTCTGTTCGGGTGGCCCACTGATATGACATCGCTCATTCCGTGCTGTTCCCTCTTCTCTCCAAGACTTCAGATCTTGTGGAGGTTCCTGAAGAAGTTGACGGGCCAGGAGAAGGGTATGACCTACGGAAACGCAGCAACAGCGGTGAGTGAGGGAACAGGAAATTAGGCACTGCTTAGCACAAGTGCGAATCATGTCAGTCGCCTGAGTCAGTGGGCAGGGAAAGTAGACTTCCAGTCCCTTTGCTTTCCCTGCTACTCTGGAATTCAACCTGGGCAAGTTCTCAACATTTTGGAGAGAAAGGCGTAATTACTGGAGGATTTCAGTGATTTGACTCTAACGTTCTCTGAGTTCTGTCTCCTGAGTTCTCATGCCATGTGGACTTAGCTATACTGGGATTTAAGGATCACTTCTAGACCTTTTTATTAATGCATCATTTTTCCCTACGTAAGATTAACAAACCATGCTACAGAGAAGCTACTCCATGCAACACTCAAAGTACCTTGGGCCAGGTGGGTGGTGGTGCCAGGGAGGGAAGTGAGGGCCGCACATTCGACATTTTCCCAGCAGAGATAACTAAGGCTCTGATATGTACGATCTAGCCAAACATTCATTATCAACATTATTTAATTTCTAATACCTTAAACCCTTGTTACAATAATTTCTAAAATATTTATTAAATGCTAACTACATACTTTTGCTTGCTAACATTGAGAACGGCCTCTGAAACCAGAGCTTAAGGAAACATAACCAGCTCCTTATGAATGCATCTTGCCGAGCCTCTCTGACATGAACGACTACTTAATCTCCACTTGTTTGTCCAAAAAAATATTTATGAAGCATTTACTATCACCAGCAAAGATGCATAGGTCACAAAAGCTGTCCTCAGGTCACTCATAATCTTGCACGTCCTGACTTAGGCCATTTACTCGGGCTGAGTGCATCTTTAGGGCAGCAGTTATCCCTCCCAATTCCCAACCCTGCAGGTGAAGCATGGGGATGTGCCTGCCTGGATATGTTTCCCACTTGACTAGTTGCCCTGCCTTCTCCAGACTGGAAGCAGGAGTTCTGCATTCAATATCCCGCAGGTGCTTTGTCAGCAGCTATCCTATGAGGTATCACTTCTACTTCCTTAGTTCTAAGAATTCATGTATGTCCCTTCTCTAGTTAGGACTGTGCCTCTGTGAGTCCCACAAGGCAGCACGTGCTTGGCTTCCCCTGTGACTCTCCTTGTTAAATAAGCATCAGTATTCGCCATGGCCCCCCTTGCCAAGCCCACAACATCTGCTAAAGCACACTGTGAGGGTAAGGATTCTTTGACATCACATGGGGAAAACTGCAAACATTCACTGAGCATTTAGCATTGCCACTAGAGAGGCAAATTAAGGGAGTGCCAACTGCCAGGGGACCCTCCCAGTGGGCAGTAGCACTGCAGGACCATCCCAGCCCAAGTCGGTTCAGCATTGCAGGTCCAGCCCCTGAATTTGGTCAGCAACCCCAGAGTTCTTCAGCATCTGAGGAACGAACTCACCAGAGACTGGTATACAAACCAGATGTGCCTGCATTTTAATGCTTCGGGTCTGGTCTGCTGTTCTGTCCCCTGACTCTGACTTCTGTGTGCACCCTTACCTGACACTCCTCATCACTAACCTTGCTGGACATATTTAGTCCCTTGGTCCTGCCTGCTCTGGAGGCAGAGTGCTGGACTTCACTTGGTGATCATGTACCCTTGAAGCAGTGACCTTTCCTTTCTCTACCTCAATTGCTTCACCTTTAAAATGAAGATGATAATAACACCAAATCCATATGGCGTTATGATTTTTAAATGAAATAACATAAATACCATCTATGCACTGATGACTCTGAAACTTCACTTCCAGCACTAGGCTTCTTTGCTGCCTCCAGACACCTGTAGCCTACTGGATATAGCATCCAATGTGGCATCTTAAAGTTAACACTGGGCTCTTGATTCTTCCACCCACCCAAACTGGGTCTTCTCCAATTGCCCCTGCTCAGTAACTAAGAAACGCCATTCTACAAGTTCATCAGGACAAACTTTGGGCATGAGCCTGACTCTCCCTTCTCACACCTCATATCTGTTCTGTCAGCAGATCTTATCTGCTGCTCTTCAAAGTCATGCCCCCTCCACTTACCCCTCTGCCTCAGCCATCCTGGTCCAGCTTTATTGATGCTATTGCTCTCCCATTCCTTTAGTAGTTGAGGTGTCTATCTGCCCTGGGGATTTCTTTACTGAAAAAAAGTGGTCTTTATAGGATTTTATAATGTGAAGAGCTATATTTAGGATTCTTCGATATGAAGTATGGTTGCTATTAATAAAGCCCCCATGACTTTTTTTTTTTTTAAAAAAAAAAAGGGCAGAATAAGTCTTACAAAAACAATTGATTTTTGCAGCAATGGAAACAGCCTTTAACTCATACCTAAGTAACACATTCGTCAATAGTGCATCTTATTCTCTATAACTAATATTTAAATCTCACCTATAGAAAGAGCTATATAGTTCTATTGAAAATTTTAAGTAACAGGCTATGGGCAGGAATTCTGATTTCTCTCTGCTGTCTCTTGCTGGGAAGAAGCCTAACCGTAACCTGTGCATCTGATTCAACACTCATTGAGAATCTATCATATGTCAAGCTCTGAGCCTTCCACAGACACCTGAAAAAAAGGACAGTGCCCACGATGGAAAACACAGCCTCTCTGAAGTTAGCCAAATAGACAAGACAGCAGTGATTGGATTCTTAAGACAGTGTCATGCAAATTCTGCCTTAGTTTTTTGCTGACATAGAACTCTCTGTTCGGGTGGCCCACTGATATGACATCGCTCATTCCGTGCTGTTCCCTCTTCTCTCCAAGACTTCAGATCTTGTGGAGGTTCCTGAAGAAGTTGACGGGCCAGGAGAAGGGTATGACCTACGGAAACGCAGCAACAGCGGTGAGTGAGGGAACAGGAAATTAGGCACTGCTTAGCACAAGTGCGAATCATGTCAGTCGCCTGAGTCAGTGGGCAGGGAAAGTAGACTTCCAGTCCCTTTGCTTTCCCTGCTACTCTGGAATTCAACCTGGGCAAGTTCTCAACATTTTGGAGAGAAAGGCGTAATTACTGGAGGATTTCAGTGATTTGACTCTAACGTTCTCTGAGTTCTGTCTCCTGAGTTCTCATGCCATGTGGACTTAGCTATACTGGGATTTAAGGATCACTTCTAGACCTTTTTATTAATGCATCATTTTTCCCTACGTAAGATTAACAAACCATGCTACAGAGAAGCTACTCCATGCAACACTCAAAGTACCTTGGGCCAGGTGGGTGGTGGTGCCAGGGAGGGAAGTGAGGGCCGCACATTCGACATTTTCCCAGCAGAGATAACTAAGGCTCTGATATGTACGATCTAGCCAAACATTCATTATCAACATTATTTAATTTCTAATACCTTAAACCCTTGTTACAATAATTTCTAAAATATTTATTAAATGCTAACTACATACTTTTGCTTGCTAACATTGAGAACGGCCTCTGAAACCAGAGCTTAAGGAAACATAACCAGCTCCTTATGAATGCATCTTGCCGAGCCTCTCTGACATGAACGACTACTTAATCTCCACTTGTTTGTCCAAAAAAATATTTATGAAGCATTTACTATCACCAGCAAAGATGCATAGGTCACAAAAGCTGTCCTCAGGTCACTCATAATCTTGCACGTCCTGACTTAGGCCATTTACTCGGGCTGAGTGCATCTTTAGGGCAGCAGTTATCCCTCCCAATTCCCAACCCTGCAGGTGAAGCATGGGGATGTGCCTGCCTGGATATGTTTCCCACTTGACTAGTTGCCCTGCCTTCTCCAGACTGGAAGCAGGAGTTCTGCATTCAATATCCCGCAGGTGCTTTGTCAGCAGCTATCCTATGAGGTATCACTTCTACTTCCTTAGTTCTAAGAATTCATGTATGTCCCTTCTCTAGTTAGGACTGTGCCTCTGTGAGTCCCACAAGGCAGCACGTGCTTGGCTTCCCCTGTGACTCTCCTTGTTAAATAAGCATCAGTATTCGCCATGGCCCCCCTTGCCAAGCCCACAACATCTGCTAAAGCACACTGTGAGGGTAAGGATTCTTTGACATCACATGGGGAAAACTGCAAACATTCACTGAGCATTTAGCATTGCCACTAGAGAGGCAAATTAAGGGAGTGCCAACTGCCAGGGGACCCTCCCAGTGGGCAGTAGCACTGCAGGACCATCCCAGCCCAAGTCGGTTCAGCATTGCAGGTCCAGCCCCTGAATTTGGTCAGCAACCCCAGAGTTCTTCAGCATCTGAGGAACGAACTCACCAGAGACTGGTATACAAACCAGATGTGCCTGCATTTTAATGCTTCGGGTCTGGTCTGCTGTTCTGTCCCCTGACTCTGACTTCTGTGTGCACCCTTACCTGACACTCCTCATCACTAACCTTGCTGGACATATTTAGTCCCTTGGTCCTGCCTGCTCTGGAGGCAGAGTGCTGGACTTCACTTGGTGATCATGTACCCTTGAAGCAGTGACCCTGCCTTTCTCTACCTCAATTGCTTCACCTTTAAAATGAAGATGATAATAACACCAAATCCATATGGCGTTATGATTTTTAAATGAAATAACATAAATACCATCTATGCACTGATGACTTTGAAACTTCACTTCCAGCACTAGGCTTCTTTGCTGCCTCCAGACACCTGTAGCCTACTGGATATAGCATCCAATGTGGCATCTTAAAGTTAACACTGGGCTCTTGATTCTTCCACCCACCCACCCACCCAAACTGGGTCTTCTGCAATTGCCCCTGCTCAGTAACTAAGAAACGCCATTCTACAAGTTGATCAGGACAAACTTTGGGCATGAGCCTGACTCTCCCTTCTCACACCTCATATCTGTTCTGTCAGCAGATCTTATCTGCTGCTCTTCAAAGTCATGCCCCCTCCACTTACCCCTCTGCCTCAGCCATCCTGGTCCAGCTTTATTGATGCTATTGCTCTCCCATTCCTTTAGTAGTTGAGGTGTCTATCGGCCCTGGGGATTTCTTTACTGAAAAAAAAATGGTCTTTATAGGATTTTATAATGTGAAGAGCTATATTTAGGATTCTTCGATATGAAGTATGGTTGCTATTAATAAAGCCATCATAAGATCATAAAATGTCATAAAGAGATGCAACTTAGAGTCACTCTCACTACTCCAAGTGTGGTCCAGCAACCAGCAGCCTGGGCACCACTGGAGAACCTGTTAGAAATGCAGAATCTCAGGCCTTCCTAGAATAACTGCACAATCAGAATTTGCATATGAATCTTGTTCAAGGTTGAGAAGCAGAATGAGAAGTCATAAAATCCACCCTGCCCTTCCAATACACACACACACACACACACACACACACACACACACCCCACATACTGTATAGATAAGAAAACTGAGGCATGGAGTAATACAGTCAGACACAAAGCTGATTATTTGCCATCTCTTTTATGTTAAGGGGCATTTTCACAGTCTTATTCAAAGAAATCTGTTAAAAGAACTTAGCAAGCAATAAAGCTCTAAAAAGCTTTGGAGATCTATTAGCTATTCCTTTGATCTGTAGTAGCTTTCTTTAGAACGCACCCTTGGAAGCTAGAGGGATTAATTATGCAGTAGTTTGCTTCAAAACAGTTTCCTTTGATTGATTTAATCCTCTGCCCATGCAGTTCAAGAAACAACATAGAGAAAACAGCCTGCTTATGGGGTCCAAGTTTCCACTGGTCTTCCCACTGTCATGGCAAAGGGGCTGCTGGCTTTTCAGAAGCAGCACTCGGGCTTCCAGTCATGAGCAGTTCTGCATTATATGTTTCATTTATGTTCTAAAAAATACACGATGCACGCAGCTATTATTTCTGCCAGCCAGGTGTTATGTCAAATCCTTGAAGAATATTTCCAAAGCCACCTTAGAAGACGGTACAATTTATGCTCATTTCTTTACTGCTAAAAGTGCAGTCTCTTCTTTCTCTTTTATAGAAAATCTTGGGCAGCTCTGTTTCCAGTTGTTGTTTTCAATACTATTCCTGGATGCATCAAAAGTCTAGATGAGGAGAGTTGTTAGTCTTCACCTTTGGTTTAACTGCCAGAAACACCACTAGGAGCAAGATCATGAGCAAAAGAGGAAGTAAAATCGAGGTTGCCTATTTCAGCTCAAAATGCCAAATAATGATATTACAGGCTACCTTCAATAATTGCATTTCAGTCTGACTGTATGTGATCATAACTTTCCTGGAAGAGAAGCAGAGGGAATGGAACATAAGCTAGACAGATTCCTGGAAGTATCATTCCAAAAAGACTGAGTTAATCACATCCACGTGAGGGTATTACAGCAGCTAATATACCTTAAGTTTCACTAAAGCAAAGAAATGTTATCCAGAAGAAAAAAACAGCAAGTGCATATTTATGAAATTTATCCTTGCCTTTAGCATGCACTGGTTCTATATCTCAAATTTTGAGTTGTCGCAAAAAAGAAAGAAAGAAAGAAAGAAAGAAAGCAAGCAAGCAAGCAAGCAAGCAAATGTTTTAATGGCTCTTTTGGCAGATGCCTCTGTTCTGGCCCTCCTCCAGTAGACAATTCCAAAGTTACAGATGCAAATATTTTTGGTGTTTTTCTGCTACATACACTTAGTATCTAACTAGGTAAAGGTCTCTTTAAAAGCATAGAAAATTCTCTTTCCAGCTATGTGGCAGGCTGGATGTTCAGAGAAATTTTTCCCAGTTTAGCACTCCTTAAACTACTAGGAGAAAAAAAAATTAATTTTAGTTAATGCATGGCTGAGCTTTCAGCAAAATAAGGCAATTCCTTAGAGTCTAGAAATGGCAATAAAGCATTAATCCATAGATATAAGCAGACGAAGGCCGATGTTTACTCTGCACATCCCTGGGGCTTTGAATTGGGTAATATATAGGTCCTAGGCATGAACAATGGAGGATCAAACCTGGGGAGCGGGCAGAGTAATAGATTAGATGAGAGGCCTTTTGGAAAAATGCTGATATCCCAAAAGATACCTTTAGTAGCACTAGGAGAAAAGAATGACCTACAGAGGAATTTGGTAAAGGAAAATGTGATATTAGTCTTAACTTAGCTGGAGAAGGAAAGAGAGAAAAGTGGGCAGGGAAGGAGGAAGGAAGGAAAGGAATGAGGGAGGAAGAAAAGTCTTCTTACTTAGATTTAGGGTCTGAACCCATACTACCTCTATGGATAAAGTAAAATAATATGAAATGTTAATGCAATTTAGATAAAATCACCAGAGATTTGGCAGAAGCAAATATAAACCCTCTCTGGAGGAAGAAAATTTAAACCGAGACCTCAAAATTTCCACAAATGAGTTAAGAATTGAAATTAACCACACATATAAGAAAATAAGCTACCGCGAATTACAGTCAGCAGAAACAACCAGTTTTATGATCAGATTCTCAGAGACTGCATATGTTGGAATTATCAAATAAAGAAATATATAACTATGTAGTTATATATGTTTAAATATATAAAAATGAACTAGAACATATAACAAAAAAGGGAAGACTATCAAAATTGAAAAGGCAAATTTTAAGAGAAACTAAATAGAACTTCTAGAAAATTTTTAAAAAGATATTTGATTTATGGATTTAATGGCATCATAGATAAAGCTGAAGAGAGAATTAGTACCCTGGAATATAGAGCCAAAGAAATTGCTAAGGATATATCTAGGGAGACAAAGCAGTAGAATTCATGAAAACAAAAGAGACATGGAAGATGAGTAAGAAAGTTTGACTGCATTCTCAGAGACTGTATATGTTGACATTTTAGAGGTACATAAAGATTAAATAGAAAAGAGACAATATTTAAGAAGTTACTGGCTAAGAATTTTTCAGAATTGCTTAAAGACATCAGCCCTCAAATTTAGAAAGCTTTACCTAGACACGTCTTAGTGAAATGGCAGTATTTCCAAGACAAAAGAAAATATTAAATATAGGCTGAAAGACAGATTACCGACAAAGGAATGAAAATTAAACTGATAGCTACTTCTTATAAGTTATAATAGAAGCCAAATAATAGTATTATATCTTCAATACGCTAAAAGTAACTCTTAGAATTATAAATGAAGCAAAACTATCTTTCAATACTTTAATTTCAGACTAAAACTGCATCTACAGTACATTTAAGAAAAATTCACACTCGAGAAATTTCAGAAAGGTGTACTTCAAAGAAGAAAATGTGATTTCAAAGGAAGGACCAAGGAGCAAGGAATGAAGAACAAAGAAAGTGATTAACATGTGGTTAAATCTAAGAGAATGTTAACTACATAAAAAATAACAATAATGTTAACAAAAAGTTGTTAATAAAACATTAACTAAAGTACTATATATTTAAATAGGGATGGTCATTCAAAGATTCTTGTATTGTTTGGGAGACGATTAAAAATATTATTTCACTTTAGATTTTGGTAAGTTAAAATATGCTTCATAAAATTTCCAGGATAACCACTAAATGAATTAAAAATAGCTTTAACCTTTCAAACTAGAACAGAAACAAAATTGAATGAGAAGGAGAAAAACGCCAATTATTTCAAAAGATGACAAGAAAAGAAGAGAGTGAGGGTCACATGGTAAGGGGAACAGAAATGGAAGAAAAAGCATAGAAATTTAGAGACAGATAGAAAGTATGAAATAAAATGTTAGGCAGTAATCCAAAGTTATCAGTAATCAAAATCAATGTAAATCAACTAAATGCTAGATAAAAGAGTTTTATAGATTGGATTTTTAAATGACCTATATATTATTTATAAACATCTGAAACATAAGGATATAGAAAGTATAAAAGTAAAAAAACATATTTTAAAAGGTTACGACAGGCATATATTAAGGAAAAGAAAGATTATATAGTTATATTAATGTGTGAGAAAAGAATGGACTTTAAGAACAAAAGCATCACTAGAGAAAAAAAAGCAACATTACATGGTCATGTTCACTTTGCCAGAAGATATTAGTTCTAAACTTGCATCTACCTAATTAATATATAGACTCAAAATGACAAACTCAAGCAAGAATTGACAGAACTATTGGAAAATTGACATTTCCGTCTATAGTGAGAGATTTTAACATGCCTCTCAGTCCTTGGTAAATCAGAGAAACAAAAAGATTCAGTACAGACACAGAGGAATTGAAGACATATTTGATGATCTTAATTCCCTTAAAAAAGACACTCCATCTAACAAATGGAAAATTCATTCATTTTTAAGAACACATGAAACAATTATAAAAATTGATTCCCTGGTTGGCCACGAAGCAAACTTCATAAATTTCACAAAATTAATATTGTATAGGACACATCTTTCTGACCAAAACAGAAATCAATCATGAAGATAAGTAGAGAAATTTATAATTTGTGAAATTAAAACTACTAAAAAGAAAGAATTCATACCGAAAGTTGGAACATGTTTAAAACTAAGTATAAAAACGCTACATACCAAAACTATTCTATTAGAAAATAAGAAGTGCTAAAAAGTGATCATCTAAGCATCATACTTAAGCAGTCAGAAAAAAAGAAAAAAGAATCCAAAAAAAGCAGTAGGAAGGCAGTAATAAAGATAAGAGCAGAAATGATTAAATTACAAAGATCATAAATCCAAAGAGTGGTTCTTAAAAAAATTAAATTTATAATTAACAATTTTTAAGAATAAAATCGAAAGATCAAACAAAAAGCAGTAATAAGAAAGAATGAATATAAGAGAGATTAAAAGGAAAATAAAAGAATCTCATGACCAACTTCATGCCAATAAATTTAAAAACTTTTTTAAATGTGAAGTTCCCAAGAAAAATATCAATGACCAAAGTCTGACTCAAGAATAGAAATAGAGAACTTAAATTTGCTTCTAATCATAATAGAAACTGAATCAATATTTTAAATTTTTGCGCAATGACAATACCAGGCCCAGACAACTTTATCCATAAATTCTACCAAACGTTTAAGGACTAGAATATTTCCACATTATGTAAGCATTTTCAGGTCAACAAAAAGTGGCGAGAAAGAAGGGAAGTGGTGTTCTCTTAGTTTGTGAGGCTGATGTAATACTGACCTCGAAACCAAACGATGCCAACATAAGAAAGAAAAATCACTGGCTAGTCTCCCTCTTGAATATGGATGCAGAAATCTGAAACAAAATCTTAGTAAACTACATCCGAGAATGTATTTTTAAAAGGTAATGCATAATTACCAAGTAGGACTTACTCCGGGGTTGCAAATTCGAGTCAATGTCAGATAAGCTAGTCATGTATACATTATCAGTTTAAAGAAAAAAAACCAAATCATCATCTCATTAGAAAACACAGTGGCAGACATGGGCCTCACAGGACTGCAGAGCAGAAAAGAAAGACAGAATATGAAAAAGTTAACAGAAAAAAAGTTTTTTGGGGATGTGGCAAATACTAAAGATTCGTTTTGCATCTGTAACATTAGAAAAGATGTCTGCATAGAGGACATATTCTTTGATGACTTGTAATGGATGAAATCAACAACCAAATTATTTTTAATAAACTGCATTTAAAACACCAAACATAAAAGGTGTATAATATATATTGATAAAACAGTTACCTTTCTTTATTCATTTTTCCCTCAAATCAAAGTCTTAGAATTGATTCTGGTAGGATTGGGTTTTAAAAATCATTTTTGCACTGTGACCCCACATTTGGGGTCACTTCAAATAATTTTTAGCAGAGTTCACAAAAATGACACACAGTTCAAACCAGATGCCCAATGGATATTCAATAAAAAGTAAAATAATGTGAAATTATAAAATCGTAACACCAGTCCAAATTGATCATTGTTTATGTAGTCCCTCATTTTAGCTCTAATCACAAATTTTCTAGGAAGATTTTCTTTGCATGTTTTCACTCAAATATTCAATATTCCTTTAGAAGTTTTATACTTATGGAATCTAGTTTTATACTTATGGAATCAAGTATTTACACCAGGATTTCAGGTAATCACATAATACTGGAGAAAGGTATTGCTGGCCTCGCTCATTTTAAACTGTTGAGTGGTCAAATATTGAGGCAGACAAGGTGTTAGGATGGGGCCTTCGTTTTCCACTCCTGCAAACCATAGCTCCTTCAATGACTGTATAATGGCTTCCTAGGGATAATGGAATTGCATCCACAGGCTCTGTAACTATAAACTGGGGATTATAGATGTTTACTAAGCATCCATACATTTACAGAGGCTCTAGTTTTGAAATGTGTTTTCTACTTCAGTTATTGAGTCCATTTTAGGACGGTGGAGATTGTCAATGCATTAACCGAAATAGGTTATACAGCATTTGTGATTTGTTTCTCTTCCTCTGCTGATATTTCCTTGATCATCTGAAGGGAGACCAAAGAGGAAAATAAAGCAGCAATGTGTTATTTTTAAATGTCAAGTCACCTAAATGGTGGGTTCATTTAGACATCATAGCTGTATTGTATAAACTTGGAAACATTTGCCACATTTGTGTTTGAGAATTAGGCCACGATGTTGGTAACTGAGGTAGACTTGGTTGACGGAAGTAGCTAAGGCAGGCCGGGACCTCCCACAGCTGTGTAGGTGGACAGGGAAAACTCCTGCCCATTTTGAGAAGTCTTGTTATCAAAGGCCACAGAATGGCTATTTAAATGCAAAAAAAAAAAAAAAAAGAAGAAGGGAACTATACATCCTGAGAACAAACTAAATGAGAAACCACACTTTTATTTTTTATTCCAAATAACAGCCCCAATGCATTGACAGTACAAGATCAACTACAGCTTTAATCTGCAAAATAGAATATAGAGCATTAAGAAGCTAGAATCAAGATGTTGAAAAGCGATAAAAGAATCTGTGCTTAGAAAAGGTAATTCAAATAGAATTAAATTGGGCCATACCTCACCCTCCAACCCGTTAACACATGATTCGAAAACATTTAACGAAGATGAATGACATAGTGTCCGCTCTTTAGAAGAGCGCTACCAAAAGAGACTAAGTTGCGAACACACGACTGCAAAGCAATCAGGAGGATGTGTGCCAGATGGATGTGTGCATGTGCAGGGTGTATGCACACAGAGAAGGCAGTGCAGAAGGCTGCAGGGGGAGGCAGGGAAGCATCCTGTGGAAGACGACACAGAAGCCAAGTCACCAAGAACAAGGAAAAGGTGGTAAGAAGTGAAGTAGAAGCTAGGGTACAGGGAATAAATAAAGCCACATCTTTCAAACATGTTTCCAAAAGTGGTGACCAGATTCATAAAGCTCCTGTTTTCTCTTGTCTCCTTCAGTGTTTACATATCCAGAAAATGGCACTGACGATTTCAGAGATGAAGCAAAGAACATAAACCACCAGGTATTTATAGATGTCACAGAAGGCAGATGAGACAGGATCCTTAGATCATACTGCAGGTCACCACCCACGTGGTCATGATGCCAAATTAGTGCATCCCAGACTAGTGTTTTTAGAGAATACAATAGAGTAAGGTAGCATAACTTGCCATATAATAGATAGCATGGGGTAAAACAGGAATATCACTATGCATCAAAGCTAAAAAGGATAAGTATCGTGTTGTACACTTTTTGCGTCTATTATATATGTTGAGTACAAGTTGGTATATACTCTATAGTGTGTAAATTATATCATTATGTAATATATTATGACTATTTTATGGTATATAAGTGTATAATTTACTATATTATGTTCATATATATAATTAGAATAGAACAGAATAGAATAGAATTGAAATATATAGTATAAGGTACTTGAGCTTTGGATAGTAGAGTGAATCATAGATAAAAAAGATATAGTCATGTGCAACTTTTTTCTGTTTTATATATAGCATATATGCATTATAATATTATGCATTTAAATATAGTATATAATTATAGATTACATATTACGTAATACATATATAATTATATATTATATATACATACATATTACAAAATTAACATGTGTGTATTTATTAAATATGTAATATATAATATATATAATATGTAATGTTATATGATATGTAATATTACACAATTTTGTTGTATATTATATAATTTATAATTTATTGCATGTATTATAAAGTAGGGACATTCATATAGCATTAACATTTATTTGGTGGTAATAATAATAATAATAATAATAATAGCTAATATTTATATACACTTGTAAGACTTTTGTGTAGTCTACAAACTGGGGACAACAATATACTCTACCTCACAAGACTGTCGTGAGGTTTGAGTATGCCAATGCATATCACAGACTGCCTGGCACACAGTAAGCTATCAAAAATGGTAGCTTTATTATTATTATTGCAAGATTTCATAGTTAGTAGATGGTGATTCCATGATATAAATTAAATGGGTCTGATGCCAAAATCTATGTTTTCTCCACAACGTGAAAGAACTAATTGCCAGATGAATATACCTGGTTTTCTGTGATGTACTAGATACCAAATTTTAGGCTAACTGATAAAAAGTCAGTTTTAAGAAGTGGAAATTGCTTACTTCTGTTCACATGCAGCTCTTGTAGATTATAGAGAGAATATTCTCATTCCTGGGGCCAACCTTATGAACTTTCATGAACAAGTATATCCAGATTGTAGTATTTCTGACAAAGACTTCCACATAATTGTTTTCAAATGGTTTGCAATGCAATCAAAATCAGCTAAGAATGTAAAAATAAACCTATGGTTGAAACAGTCTTCAATAATAGTTAGATATTTTAACACACAAGAGCCATATACTGAATTAACTTTGCATTGACTTACATTGCATTAACGTCTCCATTTCCTTTTCTTCTTTGCTTCTCTCCACTTCCTCCTCCTCCCTTCTCTCATTTCTCTTTCATTTTCTCTTTCAGGCACCTCCTTCCAAAGACCCATTGCAGATGAACACCTATGTTGCCTTGTACAAATTTGTACCACAGGAGAATGAAGATTTGGAAATGAGGTAAGCACATTCTTTAATGAAAAAGAAAAGGATGAATGAAAGAGAGAGAAAATATTTTAAGTCAATGTCCTTCCATGTGAAAAAAATAATTCCATTTGTGCTATCTCCTAGTGCTTCTGAGGCGTTAGCCTGAGCAGTGATTCTCAGGCTTTAATTTGAGTCCGATGACCTGCAGGGCTGGTTAGCACCCATATTGCTGGGCCCAGTCCCTGGAGTTTCTGATTCAGCAGTTCTGGGGTGGGACTTGAGAATCTGCATTTCTAGCTGATCTGCAGGTGGTTCCGATGCTGCTGATTCGGGACCACGCTTTAAGAAGCATGATTTTAGCACATTGCCAACAGAACTGCTAATGAAAGTTTTCATGAAAGTTGAGCATCAAATGCATCCTGTGGGGTCTCGCCGGGAATCAGAAGATGTATTAAATGCCCAAATTAACATCGATCAAAGGATCAAACAAACTATTTGTTTCTCCTGCGGGAGACTGGTGCCTCCCCCTGGCTCAGGCTCTTAGGTAGGACCCATCCCACTTACGATAACTGACATACAGGGTGGGCTTGGGGATCCTCATGAAATCTGAACCTTTCTCTTGACCACGATTTAGGGTCCTCATGTTTCAGGAGTCATTATGCTGGAGTCAATCCTGTATTCACGTCCTACTTATTGTGTGACTGTAAGCAATTTAGAAACATCTCATTACTTCGATTTCCTTATTTATAAAGGAATAATAACAACCTCTCCCCTCTTAGGTATTTGTAAGGATAAAATGAATAATGTTCTTAAAGCATCTGGTACAGTGCCTAGTCACCGTGAACACTCAGTAACTGGTAGTTACAATTTTTATAATGTGTTCACTGGCCTTTCTCAAAGAAAAGGCTTTATTCCTTTCTTCCATTCATGACCCCAAAACATAAGTAATCTGGGGAGAAGGCTTTGGTGTTTTCCTGTCCTAGAGCAGGATAGAAGGGGCTGCTTTTCCAATCTAATGGACCTTGGAGATTGGTTCTTTCCAATTATGAAGAGAATGGAAAGATAAATTAGCATTGAAAACTACTGAAATGTCAGAGCATTGGTGCAATAGCCTCCATTTTGGGGTGTACTCCACTTGTCTGAGCGCCATGCAGGCCAAGTTACCAGTCACCAGCCATTCCCTTCAGATGGCTTCTGGAAGGACTTGTCTCTCCACCCTAGGGCTATTTGGGCTTCTCTGCATCCTCCGGCTTGTGCTATTTCCCAGGCACGTTCCCTCTCACACTTGGCTGAATATGGTTTCCCACCTCAGTGAAATCTGCCTCTCTTCTTCCACTTTCCTCAAATTCCCTTAAAAAGAGAGAGCTTCCAAGAAAAGCTCCAGTTAGACCCCGTTTCCTTGGTTTCATATGCCATTGGGTCACCTTCAGCAGCTTGATGCCCCTCATGGTGCAGCATCCAGCGAGACTCCAAAGCAATTGTGTGTACCCTGCCAGAGTCTGGGAACACCTCCTGGCTCACACCCAAGGTCAGCTTTGTTTCAGTCATCATTCGTGGTTCGCTTCCAAGTGATTCTTGGGCGTTTTTAGAGAAAAATTCAGAGCCTGGCTCCTGGCTCCTTAGATTTGTTCAGACGATTAGGCTTATGTACATCTGAGTTTTCTCCATCATTGAGTAAGAATTGCCACACTGAGGTCACTGGCTGAAGTTGTAAATACTACCTGAACAGACGGGCATCAGTGCAGGAAGAGAAGATGGCATTTATCAAGTGAAGCCCTATTCTATCAGAGATAAAACAAGCCCTGGAGGTTAGAGCCTGCCTAAGATTCATCACTGGGGTGGTGACTTGACTTAGCTGTTGGTCCACAATTAACTATCTGCTGATGAAGATAAGGATGACATATATAACTTTGCAATAATACAGTATATTTTCTCCTTCTTGAGATTATCATTTGGGTATCTCATTTAAAATTTAACAATGTCCTATTGTGTGTGGCCCACTATTTTATATTAAGATATTTTTCTGAAGCCATCAGATGAAAAAACAATTCCAGATAAATATAGAATGCTATTAGGATACTGAGGAATGACATCTAGCTGCCTGGTGGCAGTCGTAACTTTCTGTGCTTATTTTAGTCGGTTGCAGGCCATTAAAAGACAAGTTGTCTGGTCCCGAACCAAGCATTTACAGTCTGCTTCGAGGCACACAGGACTGTTCATTCCTAGGAGTGAAATGTCTACATTACACAGACTGCAAGATTGGAGCGATAAATCATACTTACATTTTTTCTTTCGCCAAGATATTGTAGGCTCCCATTTTAAAAGCCAGGCACTTGATTTAGAATGTGTAAGGCAATGCTTTGGGGATTTGGTAAAATTCCTTGAATGAACTGTAGCTTTGTGAATTACCATTTTCTCCTTAAACCATAAGGTAGGGGGAAAAAAAATTCCTTATAACAAAATAGCATTCTTATGCACCTGCATTCTGATCCAGGGGAACACACCGGGCATTGTCCTCAGGAAAGAGAACAAAGGAGGTGAGAGTACAGGGAATATTAGGAGTGTGAACTTGAGGGCAAAGAAGGTCCAACTGTCACAGATCAGAGCAGATGAATCCTCATTTCAGCAAACATTTGATATATATCTGCTCAGAAATAAGGAAGCTTGTTCTGCCAACAGCCAGCAGTCCAAATCTCTCTGCTGACTTCCAGATACACGTCCCTACCTGCCTATCCTAAAAGTGGGGTTGTCTAAACTTTGGAGTCAGATAAAATAGATTCAAACCCCAGCTACTCTACTTTCTAACAATAGAGCATATTGCCTAACTTTCCAAACCTCTCTTTTCTCATTTTGAAAATAGATATATAAGGACTACTGTTATAGGATGGCTGTGATTAAATCAGATGACATAGTAGGAGCTTAAAAATGTTAGTTCTGATCAGTTCTAGTCATATTCCAGAAGTAGGTGCTTCCTTTTCAGACTTAAGAAATGAGAGAAGGAGAATGAACATATCAACATGGATTCACTGAATGTTTAAGAATAAAAAGGGTGGATATCATTTGACATGGGTTTAAGTCCCAGTTAAGCCACTTGCCAGCTGTGTGACCCCCATGAAGCTCATCCAAGCCTTTCCTTCTTCACTTGTAAAAGAAGATAATCATTATGCCTGCCTTAGGTCTGCTCACGACACACGTATCTTTGCTTAAAACTATACCTAAATGTCCTCCCATATCCCTTGTGTTAAGACCAGAATATTTACAGGGATCTCCAGGACCTGTACAGTCTCATTTCTGGTGACATCTCTGCTTTGTGTTCATTCCCCTTGCCTCTCTGTTCCATCTACGGTGTCCTTTTCTCCTTCCCCAAAAGGACCACACTACCAGCTGCCAAGGGATTTTCCTTCCTGAAGTCTGCTCCTCCCCTCTCCCGTCCTCCCATCTACCCAATAGCACTACTATCACACCACACACACACACACACACACACACACACACACACACACAATTCCACTTGATTATCATGCACCCACCAGATCTCAGCTCAGATTTTACTTTTTTGGTACAGCCTTTCCTAATACCAACACTCTGAGTTTCCTCTGTTATATACTTTCATGACACCATATTTCTTTTTTTTTAAAGCACTTATCTCAACTTGGATTTATATATTTATTTCTGGAATTCCTTGGTTAACTTCTATCTCCCTTGTTAACTCCATGGGAACAAATCTGTAACTGCTAACCTTTATACCTATGTAGCATAGTACAGTTCTTGAAATATACATGGTCAATAAATATTTGATGCATGAGTATTATGGAGACTAAATGAACTAATGCTGTGCCTGGCATCTACAATTAGTAAGTACATCAAGTACATGATAATATACCAGAAACTATAAAAAAGGAAGCAAACCAAGTTTAGAGGAGTTAACCAGGATCTGTTCCAGGAGGAGGTGGGCTGTAAGCCCAAGACGTATATTGTTTGTCGCAAAGAAATTATAGAAAAGGAGACAATAATAGCCCATGGTTGTAGTCACAAAGAACAAAGGGTTTAAGACAGTTTGAAAGAAGCCTTGCTGAGCCTTTACTGTGCACTCACAGTAGAGCGTGGAGGAGAGGGCCTCAGAGAGGAGAAGCCAGGAACTGCCTCCTTAATTCAGCGAGTACTGCTTTTAGAAGTATTGTGGTCTCACCATTAGTCTCCAAATTCTCTCTACAAACAGAGGCTTGACACAGTCTGCTTTGCTACATTTTCAGTGCAAAATAAACTTCCTTCATAAATTCATCCACCATTACCTTCCCAAATCCCTGCAGCTCACATACCATGATAAGGCTCTGTCTTTCCACCATCATGGGCAGAGATGGGGGAACAGGTGGCAGAATAGCAAAGGGCATTATCCGGGAATCACATACACCTGGTCTACCTTCAAACTCTGACCCTTACTAGCTAGCTGCACTAATTTGAGCACACTGTTTAATTTCTTGGAGCCTCAGTTTTCTCCTTCCTAGGGAGACTGAATATTTAACAAAATAATGTAAATAAAAGGTAGAATATCATGCCCAGTACAAAGCAAGGTATACCGTATATTTTAGGTACCTTCTCTTCATAATTTACATCTTTTCACAATATGTTTTATTTCCTAGTCTTCTGAACAATCTCATTAACACTATCCTAAGGAGTGTTGTATGAAGGTTGTCTCTGACCTATGAGCACATCTAATGAGACTTGTTCCAGAGATAAGGAGGCTGTGATACCCTGTCCCTCATCTTCTGAGTGGGTTTTGCAGTTGCTGACATGACATGCCATGGGTATGAAATTTTACCACCATCATGAAAGATGTGATGCCATCATGCGTGGAATCTTGAGTTCATTGCTGGTCACTTGTGCTCTGATAACATTAAAGGGCCATCCAGGTCCAGGGCCATCCAGGTCCAGGGTCATCCAGGTCCTCTGAGTGTAATGAGCTTATATAGTAAATAGATAATCTTCTGTAATTAAGGGTCTTAGACAATTTCCACCAATAACTCTTATTATCAAGTTTTTTAAAGAGCTCAGAAAATTACACTTTATGGACTGCCAGCTTAATTCATGCGCACAGCTCTTTAAAATGCTACTTGAAATACAAACTGGAAAAATCTCAAAACTGACATCACATACCGCCTCATGCATTTACATCAACACTGACATCAACACTGACATCACATACTGCCTCATGCATTTACATCAGCCACGTGTCAAATCATCCTCTTGGCTAAGTGGGTGAGTGTGTGTTTGTGATATACTTACATATGCACATACGCTCTCACACACTCACAGATCTTCACAAACCCAGTCACACACTTGCATTTATATGCACCCATTCACACTCATGCACACTCAAATACACATTCATTCACATACACACACTCATATGCACACACATCATTAGCAAGAACTTAATAACACATGCTTAGCTTTTTCAAGAAAGTAAGCTCTGTCCTCCATATTTATAAT
>NW_011888782.1:19556334-19572283 GCF_000151845.1 Pteropus vampyrus
CTTTTTCCAGAATTTGTCTCATCTATCCACCACTTATCACGTAGTAGATGAGCACCTACTCTCTGCTGGGTGAACAATTTTCCTCAGAAAGCTTAACTGGTCATAGGGCTGGGGGTCAAAGAGGGGTGGCTAAGAGTAAACGAGAAGGTACACTTCAGTGTGAGGTCTTGTAGGTGGAAAGGTAGTCCAGCATGCTGCTACAGCACCTCAGGCGGGGCATCTAAGCAGCTTGGGGAGGCAAGGAAGACTTTGCAAGGAGCTGGCATCACAACCAAGCCAGGGCCTCAGGAAAAGGGACATGGGTGCTTGTGCAGCTTGGTTACTGAGCAGTCATTCTCTTTCTCCAGTGAGCAAAGGAAAAGGGAAGAACAGTAAAACAAGTAAAACAGGAGAATTACTTTAAGAGTTACCAGATGAGGGGCAAATGCAAATTCCATTAGAAAAAAGAAGCGGTACCAATTCATTGCAGGAGCAGGAGCATATTTAGATAGCCACATCCATTCGAGTCTTTGTTCTGGAAAGACTACCTTAAAATTCAGTAGAGCTTAATGAATGGACATTAAGCTTTACTGTTTAGTTCATATTCTAGATGTTTAGTACATATTCAAATGAGACAATTTATGGTTCTTTACCCTTTGTGGGATACGGTGGGAGAATCAGAACGGAGAACTCAGGTAGAAAGTAGAGACTGGGGCTGCAACCCAGGGAGGCTGACTCTAAGTCCACTCATCTTTTTCTTACCCCAAACTTTCCATGCTACATTGATTGTGGTAGGTCTCCTGCCTGATAAGTTTGACAGTTACATTTTATCAGCAGATTCAGATGATGTATTAATTTATCCCATGTCGGCCACTCATACCACTTCTTACAATTCTATTAGGATTGTTAAGCTTATTTGTAAGACCAGAAAGCTTGTGACCTATAGAATGTGTTCATGAAAAGTCACCCCTGTTCAGGGATAATTTTTAAAAATTAAGATAAAATCATGACTCTTAAACAAATGTAAAATAAACACATGTTGAAATTTTTATTAGACCCATTAATTAATGAAAGAACCAGTAGTATGTCACATTTGGTTCAGGGAAAATTCAAACATCACACTTATGCAAGCCATCAGGAGTGCCAATGTGAATTTACAAATACATGTAAAACTGGCCAGTATTCACAGGCTGATTGATTACATTCCACCAGACACAATTCACTTGCATTTCTATGGACAATAGTCATTTGCATTATTATTAGTTTTCTACAGCTTGAGGAATTGTAAAATAATAGCTCAGAGACATTGAAAGGGGTAGGTGACCTGGAAGGATGAGCTAAAGGCCCAGATTAACAATCTTTTTTGTCCATTTCAAAATCTTTCACAATTTTCTCCGCCATCCCCTTGAGTTCATTTAGCAAATCTGTTGGGTTACCCAAGCAAGTTATATTTTACAGAGGAGAAAACTGGTCAGGATCGTTAACATTTGTTATAAGCCATGAGAATCTCCTGGAGAATGCTTAGAAAATAGAGATTCGGGCCTGCAGAGTCAAATCACATTTGGAAATCTGCATGTTAAATGTTCCCCCTAGATTCTGATTATCTGTCAGATTTGAGAACAACTGTGATGCATCCAAAGATACACAGTGGGCCGGTGGCCTAGCCCAAACCAGATGCAAGTGTTCTGATTCTCAGACCTGATGCCCCGTATACTGGTCCACACCAGATTTTTATCCTATAACTTATGTGATGATGTCCTTCACTCTGTAAGGTTTTATACACCGCCCCCCCCCCATAAAATAAGAAGAGGAGAGCCCTTGAGACAGAATAAGACAGAACAAGGCTCCCTCAGTGTCTCATTTCCATTCTCTAAGTACATTACTGCTTGGCAAATGCATCAACTTAATTAAAACTAAATGTAATTCTAATGCACCAATTTGATTTAAAAATAATCTTCACAGTCACCAGGACATCAAAATGCAATTAAGCCTATTTGAGGGAAGTCTCTGATGCATATTATGTTCTGATGCTGTGCTATGTCAAGAAACCCAGATCTTCCCAAATGTCACTAATGTGTTTAGCAGCCTCCCTCTCACTCAAATGCCTCTTTCAATTAGGTTCCGGAGAGCGTGATCCATGACAGTGAATGATCAGGAACATTCGCCAAATCCCATCCAAATGGCCTTTTAGCTGAATGCTTTTTCTCTGAGCCAGTCTCTCAACGTGGGAAAGTGAAGGCAGACTTATGGATACCGAGCTTAAGACAAAATCAAATTGCATAGTTCAGGAGTTCCCTGTTACCTCCCCATGTTCTCAGACTGTAAAAAAGGTTCTGGACCAGGATTATGGAAATTGAGAAATGGGTCTAGCGAAAACTTAAGCAGAAGATCTAAAATTAATGGGGCACTTTGGCCAGCTCCTTTTTCTGTACCCCTTGGCCTGGTTTTTCAGGACATCTGTTTTGGGTGAGTGACTATGGTGCTGTGGAGCTTCATATGGGGTTCTTTTTGCCTGATGAATGGGAAAAGGTGAGAAATAGTAAAGACATCTAAAAGTACATGCAGAGTAAAATGGGCAGTCCTGATGAGCCCTCGCAAGGCTTGGGTAGTACAAGAAGCAGCTTGACATAGTAGTGTTAGTAGTGGATTCAGACCCTGCCTATTAATGGTGAAGTCTCTCTCAACCTTCTTTCTTCTGTGAAAACGCAACATGTCCTGTTCGCTTCACTCGGTGAACATCGCTGTCCGCTCCAGGCTATCTGGCTGTCCTCCTCAGCCTTTCCAACCTCACCATTGCAGTCAGCCCCAGGGAGTGGCAGAATATGACTAGTTCCAAAACCCAGTACTTGCCATACCTTTGTACTCACTACCTGGAGTGAAGGGGCAGGAGGCGTGGGCTTGTAAAGAGAGGGAAAAGCTTTTCTGAAGCTCTGAATCACACCGAAGGTCAGTGTCTGGAGCCACTGAAGAGTTCAAAAGCTGTTTCATTAACCAACTGCCCCTGTCGAAAAAATAAGAGAGCGCTCAATTAAAAGGTAATTATCACTAGATCTAATTTCCACGTGAAAAATTACATTTTTAGGAGAAATTAGAATTTTAAAGCCTTATTATATATCAATCACAGTGCTAAAAACCTTCATATGTATTCTCATTTAATCCACACAGCAACTTTTCAAAGTAAATATAGTTTATTATATATTTGTTTTGCATGGCATGTAATTATATAAACATAATTGAGGTAGCTGAGTCTTAAAAAGGCACATATGTTTGGGGTTTTAGTTTGGGATCAATTCCACACTTGTTTGTGATCCCTGGCATAGTTCTTCTCATTCAGCAATGATACTTACTATAAATTACCAGTTTACATGGCTTTTCCCTTTAATATTACCAACATCTTAAAGCCTGTAGCTATGTCTCAACAGTGATGATAGCTGCCATCTATTGTGGGCTTTACAAGTATCACCTCACTTAGGCCTCAAAGATATTGATGAGGTAGGTACTATTATTATCTTCACTTCACAGATAAGAAAACTGATGCTTTGAAAAATCTTTTCATCTCTGTACACTCAGTGCACACCCAAAACCTAACATGTCATAAACATTCGAGAAATACTTGGGAAAAAAAAAGAAATACTTGAATGTCATATAATTTTCTTCTGCTCAATAGTCAGAGATGGAGGAATAAAGACAGACGAATGTCCTTTATATTCTGAAATACGCAGTATAACCAAACCATTACAAAAGCACAGAAGGCTCAGAGCATCCTGCCTTCCATGTGCTTCCGAAGAAGGGAGGGTATGAGGTCTCAGGTTGTCCCAGAGGGAGAGGTGTTTCTCAGAAGCAGTGACCTCATCAGGAGGACGTCAGTGTCTCCTCTACTAGGGATTTGTGCTCTACATGGGGAATGGAGAGAGGCTGGGAGAGGGGAAGTTCAGGACAGCTCACACGCCACCTTTAGGAGATCCCACCCACAGAAGACCAAAGCATCTTCCTAATACCTTACAGAAGAGATCCCTATAGCTGGCTGGGCTCAGCTTGCATCATTCATGTAATCAGTACACACTGTGCCCTCTGAGTCCCCTGAAACCAGTTTACCTGGTGGTGGAAGAGATGGGTTCCTATGTCCAAGTGGAAAATTGAGAAGTGAGGGAGACAGAGGACGACTGAAAATGAGTCCAGATAGCAACCATCAAGCTCAGATGCAAATACACATAAACACGCAAATGCACTCACAGACAAACTCTGTCCTCCTTACCATTAAACCATAGTTCCATAGTTAGCTTTTGTTATCTTATTCCTACTCTTATCGGTAGCTCACAGTTCCGTCATCATTTCAAGAGTGTCCATAAATCATGATATAACCAACCTGAAAATCTTCCTCTGGGCCTAAGACAAATTTTACTGAGCAAACAAAAAGAAGAGGACATCTGTGGTGCTCTGAGCTATCTGTACCAGATGGGAAACTGATGCTTTCGCTGTTTATGAAGTACATTATACTTTGCATCATGCTGTATTATTCTGGGTTACAGTTCAAGGAGAATTTGTACCTGAACTTAGGATGCTCTGATTGAATTAAGCAAAGGGAACCTTTTAAAAGTATTTGGGGGCCTGACAAGTTCATCCCCAAGACTGTAGAAATAAAGAGTTAAATTATAAAATCTACGCATAATGGATCAGGAACATCAAGTCACCTGACAAAAAGAGAATAGCTGTCAGACCAGAGCAGTGCTTTCTTTAACCATGTTTGAAGTATGATAACCTGAAATAAGAAAGAATTGTCCCATGGAATGGGTCCTGGTCAGCCACCGAAGCAGGAAACATTTGGAAGCAGAGAGTCGTGCACCAGCAGAGTCCATCCTAGGACCAACCAGTGGAAGGAGAATTTTAGGCATCAGGCCTCCATTTTTCTGGTAACAATGGTAGTAAGTCTCTCCTTATGTAGAGCAGACATGTTTGGATTTAGTTCTTTGGTGGCAGGACATAGCACCCCAGCACCACGGGTAGGAGAAGAGAACTAAGTCAAGAACTGGTTTGAGAGGAGAACTCCCAATTGAGAGTGAAGGACTGCCACACAGGGCCATGTGGGTCTCTAGGAGCCAAGTAACAGCAAGCTGGAGCTGCAGAAGCAGCTTTAAGTACTGCCAGCAGCTGGGTTAGCTAGGTTTCCCAGGCTCCTTGTGAATAAGCTAATTTGAATAATTTCCCAAGTTCCAGAGTATAAGGGCTGTCCCTAGTTGTCTGGTACCTGGCCCCCAGGGGCAATTAGGGAGGGGGCTGGTGCTTAGTGGCCTGGAGTTTTAGAGCCTGAAGGGAAGTGGCTGGGTTATTGATTTAATCAGATGCTTAAGGGGAACTGACTAGCCTCTAGCTAGAATTTTAAAACTAGGTCAAGACACATTTTAAAAAATAAATAAAAAACATATTACACAGAGTGGTTTTATCTTGCATGCCTACTCAGATCTACCCCCTGGAGCCCAGTGTTGAAAAGGACTCTTAAGCCTCAGTGCAGGCTCAGTGGGAAAGAATGCTATGATTGATGGCTAATGCCAGGCAGGGGCATGGAGGCAGCACAATTCCCACAAGCTGACCCAGATGTTAAAGAGCTGCTGTCTTGGATTCAAGGGCTGCCCTAGAACAAGATCCGCCCTCCAGTGAAAAAGAGGCACTGGCTGTCTTCATCAGATGAGTAGAGCGTTGACTAATATCAAGAGTCTACTCTTATTCTTTATGACTGCATCCTGTTTATGTCCTTGATTGCCCTTAAGACAATTCACAATTATATATACACATTACATATTTATTATTTATCTATTTTTTGTTTTATTATATATTCGCTAATTTATTATCCATCTTTCTCACTAGAATATTAGCCTCAATGAAGACTTTATTCACCAGAGTATACCTAATGCCTGGAAAAATGGCTCTTTCAGAGTCAGCGTTCTAGAATATTTGTTAAATGAGTGAGTAAATTAAAAAGGAAAAAAAAGAATAAATGAATGTAACTCTCCTCACTCACCAGGCAATTTTCTGATTCTTGTAGAATTCTTTTTTTAGGGAGAGACTCCATCATACTGTCAGGAGTATGTCTGGTAGTTCTCATAAAATTATAGCTCGTATTCCAAGGGGTGCCTTATTTTAATGTGCGGTTTAGTTAACATGGGCCGTAGACTCAGGGATTGTCTACCTCTGGGCACAGTAAAGAATGCGTCTCTGTCTAGACTAGAAAAATAGAGATTGGACTCAGGCAGCACCCTTTACACCCTTAGGAAAAGGTGCTTTCCCTAATCTCCAGCTTTATTGCCTACTTATAATTTCTACCAAACCATCAGCAAAGTCTTTGTAGTTGATACTAACACATGGTTTCTTAGGGTATTAGGTTAAATAAAATCTACTGGAGCTAAAAAGATTTTTCTACATCGACTTTCATCCTTGCTGCTTAATTAAATTTCTCACCTGCGAAAAGAGTGATTTTCAGCCATCTCGCTTTCTGTGGCATCAGCATGAAACTGTGACTGTTGAAATACCAAAATGCCAGTTGTGTTTAATGTTTCAGGTGCAACGAGCCTGTTGTATTTGGAATCCCCCTAGAAGATAGGTATTAACTGAGAATTGAAAATGACGGCAGAGGAGATTGAATCAGAAGAGCAAAATGAGCACAGAAATCTACTTTCCCTCTCGCTAAAATCACTTAAAATGTCAGAAAACATATATATTTTTTTAAGAATACATCTATAACGGTACGAGAAAACAAGAGAAAAATGCTATCAGAGACCCAAAAATCCTGGGCGTTTCCTAGCAGGAGTTGAGAACAATGAATATGACCAGAGACCAAAGAATGCTCAGGAGAAAAATAACTTTAGATGTATGAACACATTCAGAGATATTAAATTAACAGCAAATTCATTGAAGAGCCTGAGGTGTCTCTGGTGGCTTGATTGCATCAATGACCCAACTTCTTTGCCCCTCCCTGTATTCATGCCCTTTGCCATGAGACTTTGCAGTTCTTCTCACTACAGAGGTGGTGCCTATTACTCTGTCCCTTGAGTCTGGACTGGCCTCGTGACTTGCTTTGCCCAATAAAGTGAGGCAAAAATGGCAATGTATCAGTTCTAAACCTAGGTCTTAGAGGCTTTCTGTGTTTTACATGTTTCCATTTGCTGTTCTTGAAACTCTGGCATAGCCATGAATGTCCAAACTAGCCTTCTGGGATATGAGAACCATGGAAAAGGGCAAAGTCACCCCGGTCATCCCAGCCAACAGTCAGTCAGCACCAAAGCATGTGAGTAGCCACTGAGATTTTGTGGCTGTTTGTTACACAGCATTATCATGGCAACATATAACTGATACAGAGTTCTACCTGTATTCATATACCACATTACTGCTTATAATAAGCAATAGGCAGTAATAGTGTTTGACCAGAATTAAATTAATACTTGTACTTGATAGGAAGGGAACCCATGCCTAAAGGGGCTCCTGTGTGGGCACAAAAGTCTGGGCATGAATAAGAATTGTATTTAGATAACTCTGGACCTCCAGACCTTCTAGAGAGCATTGGGGGAAGGAAACAGCAGCTCTTCTTAGGAGAAAAATAAGCTGACCTTCTTCCTCACCAGGGTTAAGAAAGCCATTAGGGTAGACTGCTTGCCTGCTATATGTTCAGGCATCCCAAAATGAGATGCATTGATTGACACACCATACTCTCTTAAACAGAGCCTGAAATTAACCCTCACACTTGGGAGAGAGACCCATTGCAGACACAGCGGTATGTAATCACAAAGAAACTAACCCATCTATTCACATCTACCTCTATTTTCAGTCATTACTATAAAGAGACAACCAAGAACCACTGATGTTGGAGAAAATCTTTTGATAAGAAGGAGAAGTAATAAGATAAAGAATAGGTCAATTAATCCTGGAGGAAACAAAGAATTCAATAAAGGGAAGAAATAATGTTTTAAAAATATAATACTATCCTCAGAAACATTCATTATAATATTACATCCATAATAGAAAGCAGCCAATTTGAAAAAAGAAACTTTGAAAAATAATGAAGAATCTTTGGAAACTAAATTTTTTTCTTAAAAATTCTTTAAAAAGAAGGTTAGAACCTTCATTGGGAGTAAGGAACAGGGGCATTTATTAAATATAATAAATGATAGAAAAGACAAGCCTAAACACAAAATAAATGATCAGAAAGACAAAATTGAAGGGAAAAAAGGAGGGGTAGGGGAGGATTGCAAAATGTGTAAGAAAGACAAAAGGTGTGGATGGTTGATCCAGAAAATTCAGCATGTGTTGACTAAATGGCCCAGAAAAGTAAAAGAGAGAAAATGAATGGGAAGAAAACAGTGAGAAACATAATAGACGAAATTTTCCCAAGTTCAAAATAGTAGAGTCTTTAGATTATAAAAGCTCCAGGAACTACTGAGAAGAAGGAATTAACAAACATCCATATACTCAAACACACATGTGGATGTGAAAATCAGACAGGGAGTAGCAAATAACCACTACATCAACAAAACCACATAAGTCTTCAGTTAAACCCAGGTAATTTGTGATGAAAGGTGTAAAGCATCCACATACTCATGCATGCATGCACGCATACACACGTACACACAAGTCCAGAACAAAATTTCAAATTATACCAACATAAAAGATGGCAGGCTGGGAAAGGGGAGCTAAGTAAAAGTATACAATTTTCAAGAAGGTACTGAGAAAGTATAGATAATGATAAACGTAACGACTAATTCTAGATGTCAATAGTTAAAAAAAAAAACAAAAACAAGAAAAATACATATACACATCTACATATAAATGTAAGTGCTCCTTGGAAAGAGTCCAGAAGGGGATATAGGAAACTATGAACAGTGGTCACTTCTGGGCAATAGGGAGAAGATTGTAGAGCAGAATATGAAGGACAACCTGAACCTTGAAACTTATCAACTTCCAAATTCTGGAGTTTTTTACAATGCAAATATGATTATCTGTGGATAAAAATAAAGCTAAGGATTTTTTTAAAATCAGCATAGAAATTACACATGCTTTCAATTTCTAACAAAGGTATTTTCATGGGTGAGAAGAACTGGTAGAAGTCATGTTAATTTTATATCTATTTATTTTAGGATTATTTGTATAAATGAAAAACTATTACTTCCAACTTTTAAGGACCACCTTTTTCTTTTGTTCTCCCTCTAATTCCTCACTCAACTCATTCACTATTCATTTTAGACCAGGAGACATGATTACTCTTCTGGAAGACTCCAATGAAGACTGGTGGAAAGTAGGTATTTCTCTTTCTTTAAAAAAAAGAAAAAAAAAGTCATTTGATTACTACAATTACAATGAATGCTACAATTTGTGGATGCATGCCTCCTTTTTCCTTTCAGGGGAAAATTCAAGACAGGATTGGCTTCTTTCCAGCCAACTTTGTTCAGAGAGTACAACAAAATGAGAAGATTTTTAGATGTGTTAGAACCTTCGTTGGGTGTAAGGAACAGGGGCAGATAACACTGAAAGAGAATCAGGTGAGTAAAGCACACAAACATATATCAAGTATGACCGAAATAGAGTAACAGTCATTTTAACAAACAGCAATACATATCAATCTGAATGAGGGGGATCATGTTCAAAGTATTCACTTTGAGAAAAGATGTGCTTACTCCAATAATAGTAGTGACATCCTCACATTGCTCCATAACTAGGGACTGTCTCAGGCTTATTCTTTATCCCTACATCTAATTTAGAGGTGTCTGGTGCCATCTTGTACCAGTGCCATGTTGAATGTGGAGTTCACTATGAGGATGTCGATTTTCTGAGAAGGGAGGCAGGAAACCCCTGTACCTATAAGTCTTCAGCCTCCTTGCTTTATACTCTCCAGTCTCATTCCCAGAATGTTGACAGAGACAGAGACAAGAAACACACACCTCAGCTCTTTGTCCTATTCTGCCTCTCTGTCTTCTTCCAGCTGAGAGAGATTTTCCTCCTACCTCTTCTTTTATGACTGCAACTCCCCTCATCTGATCCCATATTCTTACTACAGACTAAAATAATATGCTGAGATCTCCAAGTTTGCTCTTGATATATTTGGGGATGCTTTTGAAAATTAGACATTAGAAATTTATCTTCTCTCCTAATAAAGTTTCACGACTAACTCTAATTTCCAATGTTGGATGTCACGCTCTGTCTGTATTGTTGGTATAACACTTCTAATATTTTCTGAGGTATTTTCAATACCTCTGGATTAGACTCACCCTACAAAGTAATACAAAATGAAAAATCCATTAATGATTTTAATACTCTCCTTCCAATAAAGTTGCCCAAAACACATCTTGAATGTCTTTTGGGAATTGCCTTCAAATGTAGTTTCTAAGTTCCACAAGAAAATCAGTTATTACTTTATAATTACATCTGATTTGTAATTTTAAAAATTGTTTTACCCAACGTGATCAACAATTTTATATGCCACACATGGCTCCAGATGACTCAATCATTTTCAAACTAACAAACACACCTTCAAAAATAATGATTTGTCTTTTCAATGGCTATTGAAAAGACTCTCTAAAAAAAATCTTTTTTAAAATAATAATGTAGAGAAACAATTAAAAACTCTTAAATTTCCCCTTTATATTTAAGTAAATAGAAGTTACTAAAAATGAGAGATCAATAATTTTGAATATCATTTTTCCTATATATTTTAACAAAGGCCAGGGATAGAATCAGTGAAATTGGCATGTTCATAAATACTAGTTCACTCA
Organism: Pteropus vampyrus; assembly: GCF_000151845.1. Lineage (NCBI taxonomy): Eukaryota > Metazoa > Chordata > Mammalia > Chiroptera > Pteropodidae > Pteropus > Pteropus vampyrus. Next base: position 19,567,068 of record NW_011888782.1, read on the forward strand.
TTCTGAATAGTGATTTGGTGCCATGGATTAAGAGCTATGAAAGTATTCCACCTCATAAATGAATTAATTCCATTATCTATAATGTAGCCAAGAAAATAACCTAAAATACAGAGGAGGGGGATATTTATGCAAAAAAATAATTATCACAGTGGTGTCCATATGTTGAAAATTAGGAAAAATTGCACAACAATGAGACGACTAAGTAAACAATAATACTTTCTGTAGAGGCTAGTGTTAGGAACCAAGTCAGTTTTGATGGTGTTATGATAATATTATGAACGGAATACTGGAATCCAGACCCAGATCCCACTCACCACTCTCTCAAGGTAAATACAAAGGGAGACATGAAAATGGGGCCTGGTGCCAATTTTATTATTGGAAACATAGTGAACCAAATGGGACCGAGGGCTTGAAAGTCTCCCTCACCAGGGCCCCACCACTGCCACCACACCTGACAGGCCTATCTGAATCTCAGGATCCTACAGCACCAGATGGCCCATGGGAGGATGAGGGATCCGGAAGGAGTGCTAAAACCTGACATAGGAGACAAAAGAACCTGATGACCTCCAAGGAGGGGCCAGAAAGGAGAAGCTTTAACAGATGATGACAGACCCCTGGGACATGTCCAGTCAGACCTCTTCCCTTTGTAGAAATGAAGACAGACCTAGGAGAGAGGATAGAGACCTTCAAATATTGTGTCGCCATCTTAAATGATAGTTTTATAAGCAGTGAAGGAATAAGTTAAATATTAATGATATAATGGTAGTGAAAAATTAATACAAATATGAAGGACAAAGAAAAAAATGAAAGGTTTGTTTAAGGGCTATTTTTCTTTCCATTTAAATTACTTTCAGAGTGTAAATTTTTAAAAACTAAATTTTAAACAAAGCAAAGTTAAAAATACTCAATCTTATCTTTTGAATCTAATAGGATAAAAATACACGGGGTTGCTATCATTTTTCTGGGCCTCAATCTTGCACATGGCCACACACACACACACACACACACACACACACACACACACCACCACCACCACCATCATCACCACCACCACCACCACCATTACTGCATCTAATTGCAATAGCTCTTACTTATAGAAATGCAAGTACTCCCAGGAGTGTGTGTCATCTAAATTTTTGGTTATTAAAATCTCTAATATCCTTAAGAGATTGGGTCACTGGGCTCTATGGTTTCACCCTGGTTTCACAGTTTTACTTGAAATTGGCATTCTTCCCACTTATAAAAATTGCTTCAAGGTATGTCCTTGAAGGACAGACTGCATTTTGAAAGTTATACAACCTCTCTTTTACCTGGTTCCTTGTGAACAGAATATATGTTTAAAGAGATCAAAAGCCATCAATGTGCCAGCGTGAAATATACCTCACTTAAGATCTCCTGCCCCTTCATTTTCTGCCCAAAGGTGCTCATTCTCCTTGGAGCTGAAGTTTGCCTAGCACATCACTCGCCCATGCGCTCCCTGGAGAGAGCAGAAGCCATTGTCTGCCTCAAAAGAGCAGTGGCATCTGAGAGACTCCCCCTAACAACAGCACCTCTGGGGAACCCCACCATTGCCCTGACCCTGGCAGATGGCATAAACCACTCTGCCTCCCATAAAAATATATGTGAAAGTGTCATGGCTGTTCCTTTTTGGATTGTGATGACCTGTTTTGGGGTCTGCTTCATAAAAAAGAACATTTTATCTGCAGCCTCTGGTTCACAGAGAAGGAAAGAACAGATTAATACTCTCTTAGACATTGTCAGAATAACAATTGTTATAAGTATCATCACTATTATTAGTCATTATTTTTAAATGTCATACATATATATTATATAATATTTATAAAGCTTATATATACCTATGACATTTTATTTGAGGTTTCATACATGCCCTTTGAATTTTATAGATTAGTTATTCATTATTTATATTTTATAAATGAGGAAACAAAGACTTATAGAGGTCACATGCCTTGCTCAAGGGGGCAAAAACCTGGTAAGTGGCCAGGCTGGAACTTAAACATAGATTTGCAAGCTCCAAGTCAATGCCTTCACTGAGCCATGGGCCCTGGATAATGTAGAACAAACTGAACAGTAAGGCACCATTTACTTAGTTTGGCTCCCAGGGAAGGCAAGTGTCATAAAGGCAAGTGTCCTAGGACCAGAAGGCTCCTTAAAATAAAATTGTTGCTCATGTGGACACCCTACTGAGTCCTTCTTGATTCCAGGCAATTGAATCATGCTCATGGGACAGACTGAAACCCTGTATCTGATGCCACACGCAATCCACAAAGCAAATGAGCACATTTCCCAGCTGAATTCCATGCCAATGCTTCAAACTTCTCCAAGTTTACCCAGCTGTATCCTTCCTGTTCCAAAAATTTGGAAAGTCTTTTGAATGAAAGAAATTCAGGAAGGATGTTCTTTATTGGCAAAGTGTTACTAAATAATTTTGTTAGCATGTTTGCTTTTTTTCTCAGAATAATCTTGTGCTTCCCCATTTGAGATTAAACATTGTTTTATGCTATTAAAATACAAATCAGTGAAACCAGAAGGCAAATTAAAATTTGCTGAAGTTGATCAATTTCCAGCACAGAACATCTGCTTAGCGACATCTACCAATTTCTTGACCATATTCTCCCCAAAAAATATTTCTGAGAATGGGCTCACCCTTGCATTCTCCATGCTCATGGTTGAACTGACAGTCTGTGGGGTGGGGACAAAGTGAACAATCCAACCTCTTCAATTAGACATTTCAAGATACAACATAACATTTGAACCTGAACTTGGAACCACATGGATCTGCCCAGAATTCCTTAGGAAAGTGCCGTATTCCTGATATTTGTCCAGCCTGGTATTTCTTAAAGTGTGTTCTTTGGACCACCTGAATCGGAGTCACCTGGGAGCTTACGGAAAATTCAAATTCCTGACTCCATCCCCGACCTGCTGACACAGAACCCCTCAGGGTAAAGGCACAGAATCAGTCTCTTTTACAGACTCCCCAGGTGTTGTGGTCAAAGTGAATGTTTGAGAGTGACCATCATTTTCATTGCCTTACTATAGTAGTTCTATGAGAACTGAAGACATTTTATTTCCAATTACATATTGTCAACAAAAGCCACTGAGGTCTCTTTACCATGCATGATACAATCTCTATTTCCAATCCTTGCCATCAATGTGGCAACCAAATTTTGAAAAATGTCAGCCACTTGAAAGAAAATTTACATTTCAAAAAAATCTATTATTGAAAAAAGTTTCAAAATTTGTCTCTAGTATTCTAAAGTATATTAGGTGTAAAATTTTAAAAGATGCTTGTTAATTGAGGAGAATATAGTGTAGTAGCAAGAACATGGATTCTTGTGTCACACAGAAATGAATCCATATCCTGTGTGATTTTGACAAAGTCACCTGTGCATATCAGCATTCTCATCTGTAAAATCAGTGTAGCAGCTTCTCACTCTTGACTTGGAGGTGAGGTTTCAATGCCATCACCTGTGCAAAGCCCCACACAGTGCCTGGCTACCATGGGTGCTTAGCAAGATCATTTTCCTTGCTGCCATCATCACTCATAGTAAAGACTAATGGGGACTTCATCTACAGTGGCCAATGCCCCCTAAAATTACCTAGTGAGCATCAGAAAATAGCAAGTGTGATATTTATAACTCTAAAAATACAAAGAGACAAATGGTTGTTAGCAGGGAAATAGAAGAAATTTGATTCTGAAAATAAATGCAATACATCTCTTTGATTAAATCACGTTTCTGCCTTTGGGATTAATTTGTCTCACAGTTATTATATTATTTTTTTCACAGGACCCTTATTTCCAAATAGAATTAAGTTACCCTTTTGTTGTGAACAATGTAGAGTCTACATTGACATGAGTACATTTTCTTCATTTTTGAAATTTTAAAAATACTAATATTGAATCAAGTTTAAACACCATAAAAGTATTTTTTAATTCATTCCATAATTCAGTCATCCTATTGAACTGTTTTTATTGATTCTTTGTGTTCCATCAAGCTTTAAAGAAAAAAAGATAAATTCTTTTTAGATGATAAAATTAAACTGCATTTATTGTGGTAAAAATTTTGAAAATATCCCCAAAAAGTCTAAAGAAGAAATAAAGATTACAGGTAATTCAACCATCAAGCTATTATCAACATAAACACTTTGGTATATTTTCTATCAAACTCTTCTTCTAAATCATATTTTGGTATCATATTCTATTTAGTTTCCCAACTTATTTTTTTAACTGAGTCACTAAATGTTTATGAAAACATAGTTTTTAACCATTGTTTAAGAAACATGTTGTCATATAAATCTGAGGTCCGCAAACTATGACTCATGGATTAAATCTGGCCCAGTTTTTAAATAAAGTTTATTAGAATGAAGTTTATGAGAACATATACTCATGTATATTTCACACTTCAATGCCCCAGCTGAATCATTGCAACAGAGACAATATGGCCTGAAGAGCCTAAAATATTTATTATTGGTCCTTTACAGGAAAAGTATGCCAACCCCTAATCTAGATGTGTAAGAACGTATTTAAGTGTTCCCAAATCGTCAGATATTGTTTTTATTTTTTAAAACTATTATTAAAACTGCAATGAATATCTTTAAACCTAAATCTTTCTCTATAACTCTGATCACTTCCTTGGGATATACTTTCAAATTTATAGGAAAACACATAAAAGAATTTTACAATTCTTGATGCATATTACTCAATTGCCTTCCAAAAGATTGAGCTGATTTATACCCACATCAACTGTTTATGAAGATATTCAGGTCACCACATCCTTACCAGAACTGAACATTAGTAGTATTTTTTCATCTGTCATTTGATAGATGAGTAATATTTAATGTTAATCTGCATTTCCTGGCTGGTTAGAGAGTTTAAAATTTTACCACATATATATCAGGCACTATATTTCTTTTATGAATAATCTATTTAAGTACTTTGCCTATTTTCTTACACTACCTCAAGAGATTCTCTCCTTAAAACATTAAGACCAAGTCTTCCTTCAATTCACTACATTCAATATATCTGGAAGTTATTTTTTCAGACATATACACATATTTTCTGCAATATTTTTAATGTTTTCTGGTAATAGCCTTGATCCATTTATCTCATGGTAAGCAGAATAACAGCCTTATGACCTAATCTCCCAAACTTTAAATGTTATCTTACATAGCAAAAGGGACTCTGAAGATGTGGTTAA
>NW_011888782.1:19572333-19596505 GCF_000151845.1 Pteropus vampyrus
GTATTTAAGTGTTCCCAAATCGTCAGATATTGTTTTTATTTTTTAAAACTATTATTAAAACTGCAATGAATATCTTTAAACCTAAATCTTTCTCTATAACTCTGATCACTTCCTTGGGATATACTTTCAAATTTATAGGAAAACACATAAAAGAATTTTACAATTCTTGATGCATATTACTCAATTGCCTTCCAAAAGATTGAGCTGATTTATACCCACATCAACTGTTTATGAAGATATTCAGGTCACCACATCCTTACCAGAACTGAACATTAGTAGTATTTTTTCATCTGTCATTTGATAGATGAGTAATATTTAATGTTAATCTGCATTTCCTGGCTGGTTAGAGAGTTTAAAATTTTACCACATATATATCAGGCACTATATTTCTTTTATGAATAATCTATTTAAGTACTTTTCCTATTTTCTTACACTACCTCAAGAGATTCTCTCCTTAAAACATTAAGACCAAGTCTTCCTTCAATTCACTACATTCAATATATCTGGAAGTTATTTTTTCAGACATATACACATATTTTCTGCAATATTTTTAATGTTTTCTGGTAATAGCCTTGATCCATTTATCTCATGGTAAGCAGAATAACAGCCTTATGACCTAATCTCCCAAACTTTAAATGTTATCTTACATAGCAAAAGGGACTCTGAAGATGTGGTTAAAGCTATTGAGATGGGAGAGTAGTGTGTATTATCCAGGAGAGCCCAGTGTAATCACAGGAGTTCTTATAAGAGGAAGACGGGAGGGTCAGAGTCGGGGGGTATGAGAGTGGAAGCAGAGTTCAGAGAGACAGATTTGAAGATGTTATGCTGTTGGCCTTGAAGATGGAGGAAATGGGCAGGAGCCAAGGAATGCAGGTGGCCTCTAGGAGCCGAAGATGAGGAAAAAGATTCTCTCTTAGAGTCTCCAGAAAAAAATACGGCCCAGCTGACACCTTGATATTAGGACAACTGATATCCAGAACTGCAAGATAATAAATTTGAGTTGTCTTAAGCCATTAAAATTATGGTAATTTGTTACAGCAGCCATAGAAAACAAATCTAGATTTCATGCAAAAGGGGCATTGCTGATGTGATTAAGGTTGTGAACCCCGTGACAGTAAATATCCTAGATTGTCGAGGTTGGCCAAATCTAATTACTTGAGCCCTTAAAAGCAGTGAAATGTATCTGGCTGGAATCAGAAAGACACAGCAGAAGAGGGCAGAAGAGAGATGAGGCAGAAGAGAGATTAAGTGTGAGAGGGACTCATCCCACCCTTACTGAATTTGAAGATCTAGGAAAGGGCCACAAGTCATAGAATTCAGGTGGCATCTAGAAGCTGAGAATGACTCCTGGATGACAGCCAACAGGGAAACAGGGACTTCAGTCCTACAACCACAAGGAAATGGATTTGGCAATGACCTAAATGAATCTAGAATTGAATTATCTCCTATAAAAATAGAAAGGAAAGAAAAGAATAGGGCCTGTTGGCTTCTTGATTTTGGCCTTGTGAAACCCAGAGCAAAGAAAACTAGCCAAATCCACCGGGCTTCAGACCTACAGAGAACCTTGTTGTAATAAATTATGTTATTTAAAGCCACTAAGTTTTCAGTAATTTGGTATGACAGCAATAGTGAACTAATACACATCATAAATTGAGTCAACCTCAAAAGGTATATTTCACTCTTATAATAAGAGGTCTGGATACAAACAAGTTCTTCGATTCATTATTCAGCAGCTTGATCCCATGGTCAGGGATCCAGATTTTTCCACCCTTCTGCTCTGCCATCCTTGAAATATTAGCCACCTCCCCTCATGGTCAGAAATGGCCGCAGCCACTCCAAGAATTCTTTCCAAACAAGGAGAGAGATTTTCTTCCTGATCCATCTCTTTTTAGAAGAGAACACAGCTTCCCATCCTGCTTCATTGGCTGGAACTGAGTCCATGGGAACCACTAAGAGACTAACTGGCAAAAAGAATAGAAACAAACTTGGACAATTAGGATTTACCTGAGTCACATAGCATAAGGATCAACAATAGAATAAGTGTCAGGACTCTGCTGCATGGGAAGAAGAACAGAAATGACTGTTGATATCAACCAGCAGTGTCTGCCTCGAGTGATTTACTTATCCTAGAACAAGGAGTGATCAATGCAGAGCTGAGGTTTCCCAGCTGCAAAGATGAGTGCATCAGTGTGGGTCCAGCTCAGGATCCATCCAGATGTTTTCAGGTGTACTCTGTTGGAGGAGCAGGTAATTATGCCTGATTCATACTAACTTCTCTAATCTAAGAGGCATTTATCCAATGTTGGTCTGTTGGGTTGAGTTAGAATTTGCTTCTATCACCATTGCTTCCCGCAACATTCTAAACTCCTGGAATTCATTAAAAAAAAATTACTTTCTCCTTCATGCAAGACCCTCACGGTCTTTCTGTCTCCATCCCCACCCACTGTATTTTATCTGCTGGAAGCTTGCCTCCCGTAAGACACCTATGCCACCTCTAATTTGCCCTACTTCCTGCCATTCTCTTTTCTTGGAGGACCACGGTCTCCAAATAAATGTGGAAAGGGAGGCATTGATTGACAGGAGAGTAGTGTGGGAAGGAAAAAGTATATTTTGACTAAATCAGAAAGTATAGCCCATAGTAACAGAAATGGCTGCCCAATTTTCTGCTCTGGGAAGATGCTGAATCTCTGAACTTGGAATAGACCATGGAGGAGAAGTTCTCTTTCAGATCGGCAGATTTATCCTTGATCCAGCAGTACAACTTGTTTCAGTAATCAATTGAGTTCAGCTCCAAAGGTCTTATGGAAATTCCAATCTGCTTGTGAAATAGCCATCAGTCTTGGCATTTAGTTTTATTACATTTTTCTCCAACTCTAACCATCTATCTTTTAATAAATATTTTGAGGAGAAGACTTAGTCTGGGAATGTTAGGCAAAAAAAAATTTTTAATAAAATAATTTCTCATCTAGTATAAATGGCAGTACATTTGAATGTTAATGAGTTTGAGGTAATGCAGGGGACAACCTTAGATGTCAATAGTATATGTATGTTCCTGGAAGTCAGTTAGACTATATAGGACATTAGCCAAGTAGCACCAAAATGGGACTGAGCTAGTAGGAGCACTTAACTGTCAGGCAGCAGAATCTGAAGCAGCACAGGGGAAGAAGCTGAGGCCAGGGAGTGGGTTGGCAACCAGATATCAGGTAGAAATAAGAGAGTAGAAAATCCAGTCCCCTCTCATAGTCTTTAATAACTAGAGGGAGTGAAAGCAGGAGGGTAGTAGAGCTACAAATGCAGAACCCAGAGCAGAAACATGGATGAGTGGTATTAAAGTAATAATAATAACAACAACTATTTTAATAAAAACTAGAAGATTAAAGATTGAATGTTTAGTGTTAAACTTACCAAGTTGAACCTGCAACCCAGCAAAGAGTCTAGGCTCTGGGGCATGAGATTGGGGGAGAAATGGCATAAATCTTTTAAGCTAGAAAACCATCTGTTTCATGCTAGGAATGCAGAGTCTCTAAGTGACGCTGACAGGATGGCTGTAGCTGGGCTTGCTAGCTAGGGAAGCACTGGGCTGGCGGAAATGGTATGCTGAGTATGTGGAGTGCCTCTGCTCTGTATAGGCTGCGTCCACCTCGGCATTGATATGTCCAGCTCACCTCAGCTGCACACATGAAGTACCCGAGTCCGATCCACTCTGCTGTCAGCAAGCTACGTGGACAGGTCGGGATTGGTCTGTCGCATGAAGAAAACTGGTTCAGCCTTTAGAAGTCTTCTGTCTAGAAAGAGAGCAGGAGGGAGTGAGGAAGGAGGGAAGAGAGGGAGAGAAAGAGGAAGGGAGAGAAGGAAGAATGACAACAGATAATAAGAGAAGAGGGGAAGAGCAGGAAGAGGAGAGGATAAGAGAGAAGAGGAAAAAGAACTGCTTTAAATTGATCTATCTCCTTTCCCCACTTAAAATCTTTTAATACCCAACAGGTGGTCAATACCAACAGTCATTTTTGCCCCTTTCTCATACCGCAGAGACCTGATTTTTGTTCTCTTGTCCATCTCTACCTTCCATGACTTAGGTAAATCTTAACTGAATTGACTGAATTTTAATCATTGGCTTATGACCCAATTTCAGTCAACAAGAGAGGTCAGAAGGTCGGCTAATGGACTTAGCAGGGCTTAGCAGGGCTTTCTGGACATCCTTCCTGTCAACCTTTCCGGCTTTATCTTACACTATTCACCACCTCCATCTCTCTGTTCTAGCTATACTGTTCTAGCTAGTCACTCCGAAGTGCCACAGTCTTTTGATACAGGACGCTGCTCATATTCTATTCTCTTTTCCCTTTCTCTCACAATGCCCCACTCTCTGCTTAAACTTCACTTCTTCAGGGAGGTTTTTCTTATGTCCTAGGCTAGATCAGATTGCCATATAGATTCACCCTTCTCTTTACTCATTAATTCAAAAACATTAATGTATGTTGTCAGTCAGTTTACTAAATGTTGTTCACTGGATAATCAGGGATTAAAACCGGCACTCATCACACATGAAATTACTCAATGAAATGTCTGTCCTCTTCCCAGTTCTGCTTAATAAACTCTATGAGAGCAGAGATATGTCTTTTTCCACTAGTTTCCCAACTTCTAGAATAGTGTCTAGCTCCTAGTGGGAACCCGATAAAAATTTGTCGAATGAGTGAATGAACAAATGAATGTGTAAACGCAGAAAGCAGGGAATTTAAGGGCGCTTAGACAATTGCGTTATCTTTGACTTGGCCTGATGAGTAAAATATCTGCTAGGATAATGAACCATCCAGTTTGTCTGGACTGGGATTTTCCCAGGATGTGGAATTTTCAGTGCTAACATGGAGAAGGTCCCAGGCAAACCAAGACAAGTTAGCCACCCTGTTCATTGCCCTGCAACCTAAGAGATCCTCAGGTTCTCCTTCACCTCCCACCCTTTCTACCCATAATTAATCATCTGAGTTGATCTTTCCATCCCGCCTCTGAATGAAAGGAAGTTTTCCACTCTACCACTGCTTCCTAAAATAGTCGATTCTCAAGCTTTTCTTGATCCTCATTCATCAAGCTGGATCTCAGAAAACATTCAAGGCCTGGACCTAGTTCCAAACCCAAGGTTCTGCCTAATTTTTTATCAACCTTTTTTCTCACGGAGCCACAGTTTCCCACCCTGACACAGCAAGCTGCAGGTTTTAGTTTCCTTCTTGCTGACGCTCTGGGTTTTTTGTGTTTTGTTTTGTTTCTTTCTTTTCTTTCATTCTTTCTCTCTTTTTCTTTCTTTCTTTCTTTCTTTTTCTTTCTTTCTTTCTTTCTTTCTTTCTCTCTCTCTCTCTCTCTCTCTCTCTCTCTCTCTCTCTCTCTCTCTCTCTCTCTCTCTCTCTCTCTCTCTTTCTTTTTTTCTTGGCATTCAGATCTGCCTGACTTCTGAAGAAGAACAAGATGGCTTTATCAGAGTCCTCAGTGGAAAGAAGAGAGGCCTCGTCCCCCTGGATGTCCTAGAAAATATCTGATTGCTGGCCCCTCCTCCTTTTGCAGTAGGCAAACTCTGCTGTGATGCCTCATCTCACACTGTGTCAACCCAGAGGAGCTGTCACACTGATCCGGCCACCCAGGAAACAGTAAAACAAGACTCAAGGACCTGAAACTGTGGAGTAACAGCCACAAGACAGAGGGTCTATCGCATAGCATACCCAGCTGCCCAAGGGGTGATGAGGCTGAGAGCGTCACTGGCAGAGAGGAGGATCCTACCTGGTAGCAGCAGCAGGGCAGTAACCACAGCTGTCCCCCAGCTCTCAACTACCTTCCTGCCCGTGTGGTGTAAGTTAACCCTCTGGAGTGCACTCCGGTTTGTGGTGTGGCCCCAGTGCCAGGTTCAGGTCTATGTAGCCAACTGTGATTCTGGTTCCAGACCTTTGTCCTCAGTACCGACCAATGAGCGTCATCACATTCGAGACCACAAGCAGTCTCTGCAGAACACCAGGAAGTCCCACTTCCTAGACCCCGTATTCCAGAGCTTCCCTCAGGCCCGCTCACTTTGTGTTTATGCTTTCTTTCCTGTCCTTCAAGTAAATCCTGGTGGTGTGCATTAGATGTGAGAGCTAAGTTGACGTGGCACCAACTGCAAAGCCCTGATCTGCCCAAAGATGGCTGACAGGCAGTCCCCTCTGCTGCTCTAGTGACCAACAGAGGTGACAGAGCAGAATACGAAGCATAGATACAAAGGACAGAGTGGGAGTAAGGCGGGACAAAGAGCCGTTATTTATTGAAGATTATATAGCCCTTTCAGTAATGAAGTCCTTTCCCCAAGGAGATGGAACTGGGGAAGAGAAGGTGGCAAAAAGCCTCAGTGATGAGCTTCGCTTTCATTTTACTTTCTCTGCGTTAGGGGCAGCATCTTTCCCTCATGCCATCCTGTAAGACTCCCTCTTGAAGGCTGAGTCCACCTCGCAGAGAACCAGAAACATAGGGGAGAACCAACAGCATCTTAGGAGAAAAGTAGCCAAATGGAATTCATTCTTCTTTAAGGCAGTAGATTATACTCTAGCAAATGTAAAATGGAGAAGAAGCGTCCTTAATGCTTCAGCCTTTTGAAAGCAGAGGAACTTGGGGCCTATTTAGCATCAACTAGAGGAGTCTCTATTACTCTATACTTATACTAATGTTTACAAGAATACTATATACTGTGATGCCTTCCTCCTCATTCAAACTTGCATCCTAGTAGGCTTTAATATGGTTAAACTTCAATTCACAATGACCTTGGAATCAATGTCAGTTTTATTTATTTTGTTACAGAGCAATAAAATCATTAGAACAATTGGTTTTTTAAAGACTTAAGTGGATGCATCCTGTGCATGTAAGCATCATTTCCCAAACCAAAGCATCATTAGTCTCCATTTATTCCTTTTGTTACCGCTCAGCGTGAAGTTGGGCGCTGAAACAGGATGGCTGCTTGTTTCAACAGTAGTTTGGATGCCTTACTCTCATTTTAAAGCCAGCATCCAGAATTTCCCCTCTCTGATACAATGTACAAAACTGAATGTACAGAGTCAGATGGATTTTTTGAGAGCCAGGGTGAATAAATAACAGCCGTTCTGTTAAAAGGGAATGTCGGACTACAAATGCTCTTTGCCTCTAATTCAATATTGCATTTAGTAAAAACACAGTGGATAGAAGGAGCATAGAAGAACATGTGTCCTGATCTCTCCTTTTTGGTGGAAAATCTAGTGAAGCAATTTGATGCTATGGTGTCACTTCCTATGCAAATTTAATTCGCATAAAAAAAGCAGTTTGCTTTTTGCAAAAGGGTCCTCTAACGATCCCTTGCTCTGGATATTCTTGCTTTTGTGTAGCCCACTGCCACATTGAATCAGGAATGGTCTTATGTGATCAATAGAATATAGCAGAAGTGATATTGCATGACATCTAGGCTAGGTCAAAAAAAGTCCTTGCAGCTTCTGCCTTGACCAGTGGAAAGACCACATATTTCCACAGCTGACATTGCAGAGAAGTAGTGGGTCCTGCTGAACCCTGCCCAGGTTATAGATTTATGAGCAAGATAAATGTAGTTGGGTTTTTTTTTTTTTTAAGTCACTAAGTTTTGGAGTGATTTCTTATACAGAAATATTTAACTGGAACAGGAACTTTAATTTGAGCCAATGTTAGAGAGGAGAAAAAAATACCCTTTCTGCAAAATGAGACTCAAAAGTTTTTGCAAACATCAAGTATTGGCAGGCAGTTAGCCCTCCAAATGCAAGATTTCTAGCGTGCCTTAAAGATCTGGAGTCGTCCAGATATCAGAGCAAAAGGCAGATGTTCCTCATAGCACAGATTGCCACAGATGCTTACTCACACACGGAGAGAGATTTTAGGAGCTACGGCACTTCCTCTCCTCCTGCCTGTCTGCAGAAATGGCAAGAACGATTCCAAGACTCAAGAAATGGCTGGAAAAAGGGCTACAGTTTCCGAATGGGGATGAGATGAAAGCTTCAGGAGACAGACTTTGGTGAGGGGACAGGAAGGAGAGGAAAGTGTTAATATGAAGAACAATGGTATTTGGGGGAAAATTTTGCACAGTGTGAGGGAACACCCTTATACCCAGTGTGAGGGATGCTGCATATATAACTAAACCAGGGAGCTGTGCCAGACACTTTACCACCAATGCTGTAGGATGTGGATTCTATCATGATGAATTTGAAATTAAAAAAAAAAACAAAACTGATTGAACCTTCTTCAGGGCTCCAGAACGTAAAGATTAGAACTTCGTTTACCCCCATGGCTAACAGACATCTGAAACACCTTTAGTGTGGGCAGTGTGGCTGCAAAGAGAGTCCATGTGTAGATGTCCAGCTGGCTACCGATAGGGCGAATCACACAGACCACTTTTCCTCCCCAATTCTATACACCAAACACACACGCACACACATACACACGCTTCCATCAAGAGGAAGAGCCCAGCGTCTCGGTTACATATTTAAAGCAACCGATGGGGTGGTACATGGTAGAAGCTTGTCAGAGTTAGTCTTCTCTGCTATTAAAGAGAGAAAAATAAAATCAGTGGGAAGATCACAACAGAGGTAAATAGCCTGGTGCCAAGTACTTTTGCTAAAAAGCAAAAGAGCACCACGGAAGTCCAGAAGTTGGTCAGGTCACTGGCGGCTGCAAGGAGAACAGAGCCAGGAAGGAAACCTATTAGTCAGTCCCAGTCTAGAGCCAGGCCCAGGCAGCTGCGAGAAAGTGTCGTACATTCAAATAAAAACTTAGATTTTTTCAAATGAACCATGCTTCTTTACTCAGAACTTCTCAAAGCCTTTAATTTTCTCATTTTTATGGTGAATCTATGAAAAGGGATTTTAAACCATGAAACACCTATTAACATCAATTAGAACATTCCAAGAACATTTGAAGATGCCGTAGTTGAGAATTGTCAAATAATATTGTATCCACCTTGTATTTCCAATGTTCCCTAACAGCCCCTCCCTTCCTACATCTCACTAAGATACCTGTGAAATATTGAAAAAGACAAAAAGTGTACAATTATAGCAAAAACAAAGGCTGAAAGACAATCTACTTTGGAATTTGAGTCTGTAGGAAGTAGGAGAAAGTGGGATCTGTGTCTCCAAGGGACGAAAATCTCAGGAGAAAGAGTAGCTTTACCTTGCTCTGATAGCTTTAGCAAATACTGACCAGCACAGCACAGGCTGATATAAATCTGGGAATAAAAGAAAGTTAAACATTGCCCAAAATAGCATCCCCATAAAACTGAGTGAGCAGGTGTGTTCCACAGATTTATCACAAAATAAAAACCCTTAAAAACAACTTGAACAAAAAACTAAGACTAGTTTCATGACATCCTGTAACAGTCTCTTGGATTCTGCTCGGTTGCCATTCTTTTGCGTGGTTTGTATGACGGCTGGTGTTTTTGACCCTCAGAATATGTTTTATTTCTCACTTCTAATAAGGAGTTTTAAATAGTCCTCAGTCTTCCCGTGGATAGTAAAAACTCTTAACTGTACCTTGAAATTTTAACAAGATAATAATTTATTTTATAGTTCTTTTTTAAAAATGAAAAAAAAATGACATCTTTTCATCATCTCATCACCAAGTTTAAACAGCTACTGAACATCTCCCATGTCTTCATGGAAGTCAGGATATACTGCAGTGCTGAAAATATGCCCTGGGAAAGTACGATACACATTTACAAGAAAAATGGCAGATCATTTTTAAATTTTTCTCCACTAGCTTCATTTACTCAGGTTCTCAGGTTACTCAACTGACCCCATTTTTTCTATGCATGGCAATATTTTTCTTTGTCTATCTTCTGTCAAATCAGCTTTTTGAAAGTTATGTGCTTAGTTCATTTACTTTCATTTTTATTAAGGTAAAAAAATCATCCAAGGTTATGACTTTTCCTCTGAGTTCAGCTTTGACCATATTAAAGTGTTCCCTTTTTCATTCATTTCTAAATACTCTGTATTACAGTTTTGATTTTTCGCTTAGATTTTTTAGTGTGCGCGTGTTTATGTGTGTGCGTGTGTGTGTGTAATTAAAATTGTTATGTATTGTGGTCAGAAAATATGGTCCATATGGTTTTTGCTTTGAGGAATTAATTGCCAATTTATTTGGTTCTCTATTATATGAGTAATCTTTATAAATGTTCAATGGATGCTGATAAAAAGTCATGTCTGCAGTGTATAAAGTTCAATGTGTATCTACTAAATAAATGCTTAAACTATTCAGGCTATCTGTGTTCTCATTTGTTTTTGCTAATGTGCTTTCTTAAAGATAAGGAAGTTAGGAGCAAGCAGCAGAGGAACTGAAGCAAGAGACACTTTGCAAGGACCTCCAATCCCTTCTTTAGTATCAGCTCTTAGAGGAAGGAAATGGCAGCCAGTGCTGTCCACCACAGCTTCCCTTTCCTCTGAGGTCATTTCCTAAATAAACATTCTCTTTAATGCCCTGGAGAAAACTGTAAAGGAACTACTTTTAAGCAAAGAGTTTCCAAAAATATTCTTGGAATTCTTCAACATCAGGTCAAGAAGTTTTGACAGAGAGAAAAATTACAATGAAATCAGTAATCACTGTTGGATGGGGACCACATTACAGCTCTGGTGTGTGCTACTTACAAAATGGTAAGGAAGAAAAATCACATAATGAAATGTGTCCACACCTGAGTCTGAATCTGGACAAAGTGTACCACAAGCTGCTGGTTTCAAGTCATAGATTTTCCTTTGGTCATTATGATTGCTGTTATTTCTACAGTGAAATCAACAAATATGTGTTGGAGTTTACTGGGAAAGACTGTAATCAAACAAGGATACTGAAAAATGTGTGATTAGTGCTGCAATAAAGAAAAAAAAAGACATTGAACTATAAGAATATACTGGAACTATGCTGGTTTCATTAGGTACAGGGTCTACGAAAGTTTAAAGGTCTCATGTCTGAAATATTCTCACTTTTCATAAAGGCAATTTTAGGTTGAAAGTGGTCAGGCAGCTTTTCAATTTTCTCTTTTATAATTCCCCAACACTTGAAGCATTTTAATTTCACCAGAATTTATGGATTATGAGGGAAGATATTTTGTGGAAGTGAGGTGGAGTTAAATTTTTGTGGAGGCGAAGCAATTCCTTTAAATTTTTTAGTATAAATATTTCCAACAGTGTTCTCCATTCATGTTGTAGTGTTGAATATTTGAGCAATATTAGCAGTATTAGTAGAAGACTGGGTGGAGGCTAGAGGGGTTGGTGAGAAGGAGGAGATGGGATTGGCTGAGGGTGTGGTATGGGGATAGAAGGAGGAGGTTACTTACTTATTTGTTCTACGTCTCATTCCAGAGAAGGTTTAGGTTCATATCTTATCTCCAGCAAAATGACCCAAGGACAGCAAGCCATCCAGGTAAGACCTCATCTATCCCAAGTCAATCCTGATGTTTAGGACTCCAGAAAAAATTAACTCATAGGCTAATAAAAGTTAAAAAATCATCAAAATAGAAACAAATCTATAGACTTTTTCACAACAGAGGCAACAGGATTTTAAAAATTACAGATATCCACTGATTTAGGTCAGATTCCTATTATATTCATTACGAACCTCACAAGAGCCTTTCTGCTATAAAGAGATCAGAAACAGGAAACTGCTTACCCTAAGTGCTTCAGAAGTTGCCTTTCCCCCTTTAAATCATGAGGGAAAAAAGTTAAAATCTTAAATATTTAGAATCCATAACTCTTGCAGACATGTAATATTAAAACCCTAAAATTTAATACAATGAAGCAGTACAAGGCAAATCTCAAGCCAGTGAAGGCTTTGGAGTCCAAGAAATGTTATTTGTACTTAGAGAAAGAAGAGCCATCTGAGGAGGAGCACCATGTATTCTGTGGGAAGGGGAGTGGGCCTGTGAGGATGCAAGGACTGGGCAGGAAGGCAGTAATTGGAAGCAGAGCTGGACTCAGGTGAGATTCCGGGGCAGTCTTGGGGTTAGGATGCAGCAGCACCTGACACTGAAGAATCACAACACTCAAGCAAGACTGAGCATCTATATTTCCCAGAATTCTCCAGGAGAGACCTGTGTCTGCTGAAGGACAAAATACTTTAAGAGACCTTGGTTTGGAATGTGAGGCCCTCGAGGGACCAGCTGAAATAACAACGACCGATGCTAACCTGAATTTTAGGGAAGACGGATCCTGTTACCTGCAAGGTTTTAGTTTTATTGATGGAGTCTGCAAGCTGGACCCCAGCTGAGTCTCCTTGAACCCTAGAAGAGAACCCGTGGGCCCTTAGTTCAACAAGACCTATTTAGGACTTCTGACCTCTGTGACTGTAAGATGATAAATCTGTATTGTTTAAGCACCAATAGAAAACATATAGCATCACACTGCCACGTGGGAAGGAAGTGAGATGATGGGAGAAATCTAATTGAACCTTGTGGATGTGCCGTAAGAATATTGCCAAGGAGGAAAAAAGCCTGGAAACATACATTAAGAACAAAGAAACAGCTCCCAAAAGTTAGAAAAAAGCCAAGCAAAGAGAATAGGAAAAATCTGATAGCATGGTAGTAATGTGTAACCATGGCAGTAATGTGTAACCATGGTAGTAATGTGTAACCCCTTCCTTGGGAAATAATAGACTGAGGCAGTCTCTGGAGACAAGAAAAGTAAGGAAGGATACATCGGTTTGGTCAGCAGGACTGTGTCCAGGGAGTGCCTGCATGCACACCCACGATCTCAGATGGACTTTATACTGGGCCCTGATAAAGATTTGAGCAGTTCTTTGTTCTATGATTTGAAAGCTACTCCTTTCTTATTTTTCGCACAAGAAGCAAAATTTCATTGCCTAGTCTACAAGGTGTCTCCCATAGCCTTCTCTCTTTAACCCTTTTCTCTACCACTGACCCCATTACTTCTACCACCCAAGACTATGTAACTATTCTTTACAGAAATAATCCAGCCTCCTTAAGGAGACAACACGTCTCTACTATCTTGTAAATTTCATAGCCTCAGGAAATGAATGTAAATAATTTTTTTTCTCCTTCCAATTTCTGTTTCTCCCAGAGGGGAAAGGGTGAATTTTGGTCTCAGTGACCTCTGGCTTTGTGTGACCTCTGGAGCTGAGTGAGCTGTGACTTCTAATGTGATGATAAGGAGATGGTTAGATGGCGAGCATTTCCATCCCTGGCTGCAATTTATCTTTCAAGTATACTTTATATTTCAAGACAGATCCATCATTGCATAGCAATAAGTAACTTACAAAGCATTGGGGAAAGAGATGCCTAATCAAGAGATGATTGTGGTAAATAAAGAGACTATGTCACACTTAGGGTGATTCGGGTAGATGAGAAAACTCAAGAAGAGGTTCATGGGATGACATGAATTCTGGGTGAAATCAATATTCTGTAGGGGTTGGAGTCGAAACAGAGCTGGTATTGGGAGAGCTGAAACAGAAGGGAAGACACTCTTAGGAACAAGAGAGGAAGCAGACTAGAAATGAAGGAGACCAGTGCTGAGAGGCAGAGTCTATAGCCATATAGGGCAACGACAAGGGCCCCATGGCAGCACAGCAAGCTCAGCCAGCCCGCTTGGCAGCATCATCCTGGCACTGTGTGCTCACAGCTCCTCCACCATTGCAAAGCCTTTTTTGGTGGTGGTTCTTTAGAGTACACCTCAAAGCCAGAATCATTTTCCTAAAGCATCACTTCACTCCTGTTGGCTCCCTGCTCAAAACTCTCAGTGGCTCCCCAGGTCTACAGAAACCAACCCAGCCCCTGCAGTGGGATCTTCTCCACTGGCTCCAGACCAAGCTCAGCAGCTCTAAAACTGCATAGCCCCAACAGGAACCATTCCATTAACATCTATACTTCATGTTTCGCTGGAGGTAATTTTTTAAATTTATTTCAGTGAATAGCCTTTAAACTCCTTGAGGCCAGAATGCTAGGCTGGATTGCAGTGGAGAAGGTAATCACTATCTCCTGATAAATTCAGAGTATCATAGAGTATTGGTATTATCAGAAAAACTCCATCTGTCATGACAGAACACTCCCCCACCTCTTAGCATGTCCAGGTCATGGCACCAGATGACCATGGCTTCTGCTTATAGCAGGTTAAATCAGTCAGCGAAGCCCACCAAGATAGCCATCAAGGTCATGACATGGACTAGAGATTTGGTTTCATCCTGTCCCTTGACGGGGAATGCAGCTCCAGCCCCAGTCACAAGGTGAGGGTGTGATGTTGCAGATCCATCACCACTTCCAGAAAAATAACTTAAAGGGCATTTGGTGACAGGGCTGCCTCCACAAGGCCCCTTTGTGCATCTATGTTTCTCCATCTCTACTGCTTTTAGAGACAGCTCAGGTCAAGTAGGGCTGGGGGAAAAGAATAGCAATTGCTTGCATTTTATGATTTTAAGTCTCAAGCAATGAATGATGTTAAAAGTAAAGTGCATTGGGTAGGTCTGTGTCTTAGATTAACACTAAGACTTGCCTTCACATCCAGAAGGAGAAACTGTGAACCTTTTGCCCAGATGTTCCCACAAACTGTCCCAGTCTCCATGCAGCTGGGTTCCAATCTGGCTCACCCCCAGGGTGAACTTATAACCAGATAAATACCAAATAATGCCCATTTCATGGGGTTATTTAGAGAACTAAATAGGAAGATCCTAGCATAAGTTAGAGTATGTAGTAAGTGCTCAATAAAACATATCTATAAATGTGCATCATGCACGTAGTGAGACTAGCCTCTCTGAACCTACTTCTCATTATAACTGACTACTCTCTGGCTGTCTGTGCCCGGCCAGGACTTGCCACCTCATTCTATAAACTAGGCGCATGCTTGTGTCCCTCTCTTACTCGATTATAAGCAACTTAAAGGGAAGAACTGATCTTTTCCAGTTCCAGCAACACACATTTGTGAAATGTTCAGCTGAAAATATTTCCCTTGCACCCAGCACCATTCTCTACTCATAGTGAATGTATAATACCTGCTTTGGGGATTAAACTGAATTTGTCTCCAAAACAGAGGTGCCATGTGGGGTGTTTTCAGCCCTTGAAATCTACAGAGGGTGGTTTGGGAGTCTCTAGTCCATGTCTTGAAAAAGTGTAAAGACTCCAAGTGAATTAGTGAAGCCACTATGGCAAAAAGTATGGAGGTTCTTCCAAAAATTAAAAATAGAACTACTGTAGGATCCCGCAATCCCTCTTCCAGATGTATATCCAAAGGAAATAAAAACAAGATATCTAAGAAATATCTACATGCCCATGTACACTGAAGCATTATTCAAAATAGCTAAGATATTAGGCCCTTTAATGGATGAACGGATAAAGAAGTTGTGATACATACATGCAATGGAATATTACCCAGCCATGAGAAAGAAGGAAATCCCGCCATTTGCAACAATGTGGATAGGCCTTAAGGGCATTATGCTAAGTTAAATAAGCCAGATAGAGAAAGACAAATACTGTATGGTATCCTGAATATGTGGAATATTTTTTAAAAATCAGAAAGTAGAAAAATGATTGCCAAGGGCTGGGAGAAATAGGGAGAGGTTAGAAAGAGTATACAAACCTTCAGCTATAAGATGAATAAGGTCCGCGTATTTAACGTATAACATGGTGACCATAGTTGATAACACTGTATCATATAATTGAAATATGCTAGGAGAGTATAACTTAACTATTCTCACAAAAAAAAAAAAAAGATAAATGTGTGAAGGTGATGAATGTGTTAATTAATTAGATGGGCAGAATCCCTTCACAATGTATACGTATATCAAATCATCACAATGTACACTTTAAATATCTTAACAATTTATTGGCCAATTATATCTCAATAAAGCTGGAATAATAAAATTTTAAAACACTAAAATTATTTAGCCACACTTAGTTACTATGTTTTAATCATTTATAAACTCCAATTTCCAACTAATTAATTAATTAATTAATTAAGCCTCCATCACAATCTCTAGAGATTCCCAAAGATTTATCTTCTCCTGGATCCCTTTTGCCTTCCTCTTCTCATGCTCCTGCATGCTGTTTCTGTTTCTGCACTATCTCAGGCTGGATGGTGAGAAACTCAGCCTTCTCATCATTGTTTATGAGACATCCATTCCCATAAATCATGAGCCGAGTTTAGTAGACTGGCCCCGATGATGTCAGTAAGAGGTCCAGGAGTTCTAGCATATGACTTTCCACCAAGGCACTGCCCGTGCTTCTTCCCTGCTCCTCTCTAGGCTGTCTCCTACTTTTGCCCCAGGAGCTCCAGACTTGCCTCATTCTTTTAAGGGAGAAAAGTATTTCCCTCCAGCTTCTGCATTCACTTTTCACATGCAAATGAACCAAAAGGCTCAACAGGGCCAGAAGTCTTTCTCCAATAAGACCTACTCTCTGTAGAAGGATTTAAATGACAGTTAAAATTATAAGGAATAAAAACACCACCTTTGGTTACCACGGGAAGCCTCTAGGTAGAACTATACAGCAGCTCCAAGGGTTTCTGCCTCCAGGCTCCCATCCTGGTACCTTCTGTAGAGGATATAACTCCATCCTCAGCATCTCAGAAGGACATTTCTTCAAACACTCTCAATTCTGCAACATGGTCGAGCCGACCGGAATTTCTCTTCACTGTGTTCATATCTTTTTAACACCTGCCTCTGAAAGTTTCATCATTTCAGCTCCTTAGCTGACACTCGATTTAACTGAAATGCATGTTCATTCGCTTATTAACATCTTCCTTTCATGATTGCAGTGGAGAAGGTAATCACTATCTCCTGATAAATTCAGAGTATCATAGAGTATTGGTATTATCAGAAAAACTCCATCTGTCATGACAGAACACTCCCCCACCTCTTAGCATGTCCAGGTCATGGCACCAGATGACCATGGCTTCTGCTTATAGCAGGTTAAATCAGTCAGCGAAGCCCACCAAGATAGCCATCAAGGT
The DNA here is from genome assembly GCF_000151845.1 of Pteropus vampyrus. Classification (NCBI taxonomy): domain Eukaryota; kingdom Metazoa; phylum Chordata; class Mammalia; order Chiroptera; family Pteropodidae; genus Pteropus; species Pteropus vampyrus. The sequence goes on from NW_011888782.1 coordinate 19,589,268, forward strand.
CATGACATGGACTAGAGATTTGGTTTCATCCTGTCCCTTGACGGGGAATGCAGCTCCAGCCCCAGTCACAAGGTGAGGGTGTGATGTTGCAGATCCATCACCACTTCCAGAAAAATAACTTAAAGGGCATTTGGTGACAGGGCTGCCTCCACAAGGCCCCTTTGTGCATCTATGTCTCTCCATCTCTACTGCTTTTAGAGACAGCTCAGGTCAAGTAGGGATGGGGGAAAAGAATAGCAATTGCTTGCATTTTATGATTTTAAGTCTCAAGCAATGAATGATGTTAAAAGTAAAGTGCATTGGGTAGGTCTGTGTCTTAGATTAACACTAAGACTTGCCTTCACATCCAGAAGGAGAAACTGTGAACCTTTTGCCCAGATGTTCCCACAAACTGTCCCAGTCTCCATGCAGCTGGGTTCCAATCTGGCTCACCCCCAGGGTGAACTTATAACCAGATAAATACCAAATAATGCCCATTTCATGGGGTTATTTAGAGAACTAAATAGGAAGATCCTAGCATAAGTTAGAGTATGTAGTAAGTGCTCAATAAAACATATCTATAAATGTGCATCATGCACGTAGTGAGACTAGCCTCTCTGAACCTACTTCTCATTATAACTGACTACTCTCTGGCTGTCTGTGCCCGGCCAGGACTTGCCACCTCATTCTATAAACTAGGCGCATGCTTGTGTCCCTCTCTTACTCGATTATAAGCAACTTAAAGGGAAGAACTGATCTTTTCCAGTTCCAGCAACACACATTTGTGAAATGTTCAGCTGAAAATATTTCCCTTGCACCCAGCACCATTCTCTACTCATAGTGAATGTATAATACCTGCTTTGGGGATTAAACTGAATTTGTCTCCAAAACAGAGGTGCCATGTGGGGTGTTTTCAGCCCTTGAAATCTACAGAGGGTGGTTTGGGAGTCTCTAGTCCATGTCTTGAAAAAGTGTAAAGACTCCAAGTGAATTAGTGAAGCCACTATGGCAAAAAGTATGGAGGTTCTTCCAAAAATTAAAAATAGAACTACTGTAGGATCCCGCAATCCCTCTTCCAGATGTATATCCAAAGGAAATAAAAACAAGATATCTAAGAAATATCTACATGCCCATGTACACTGAAGCATTATTCAAAATAGCTAAGATATTAGGCCCTTTAATGGATGAACGGATAAAGAAGTTGTGATACATACATGCAATGGAATATTACCCAGCCATGAGAAAGAAGGAAATCCCGCCATTTGCAACAATGTGGATAGGCCTTAAGGGCATTATGCTAAGTTAAATAAGCCAGATAGAGAAAGACAAATACTGTATGGTATCCTGAATATGTGGAATATTTTTTAAAAATCAGAAAGTAGAAAAATGATTGCCAAGGGCTGGGAGAAATAGGGAGAGGTTAGAAAGAGTATACAAACCTTCAGCTATAAGATGAATAAGGTCCGCGTATTTAACGTATAACATGGTGACCATAGTTGATAACACTGTATCATATAATTGAAATATGCTAGGAGAGTATAACTTAACTATTCTCACAAAAAAAAAAAAAAGATAAATGTGTGAAGGTGATGAATGTGTTAATTAATTAGATGGGCAGAATCCCTTCACAATGTATACGTATATCAAATCATCACAATGTACACTTTAAATATCTTAACAATTTATTGGCCAATTATATCTCAATAAAGCTGGAATAATAAAATTTTAAAACACTAAAATTATTTAGCCACACTTAGTTACTATGTTTTAATCATTTATAAACTCCAATTTCCAACTAATTAATTAATTAATTAATTAAGCCTCCATCACAATCTCTAGAGATTCCCAAAGATTTATCTTCTCCTGGATCCCTTTTGCCTTCCTCTTCTCATGCTCCTGCATGCTGTTTCTGTTTCTGCACTATCTCAGGCTGGATGGTGAGAAACTCAGCCTTCTCATCATTGTTTATGAGACATCCATTCCCATAAATCATGAGCCGAGTTTAGTAGACTTGCCCCGATGATGTCAGTAAGAGGTCCAGGAGTTCTAGCATATGACTTTCCACCAAGGCACTGCCCCTGCTTCTTCCCTGCTCCTCTCTAGGCTGTCTCCTACTTTTGCGCCAGGAGCTCCAGACTTGCCTCATTCTTTTAAGGGAGAAAAGTATTTCCCTCCAGCTTCTGCATTCACTTTTCACATGCAAATGAACCAAAAGGCTCAACAGGGCCAGAAGTCTTTCTCCAATAAGACCTACTCTCTGTAGAAGGATTTAAATGACAGTTAAAATTATAAGGAATAAAAATACCACCTTTGGTTACCACGGGAAGCCTCTAGGTAGAACTATACAGCAGCTCCAAGGGTTTCTGCCTCCAGGCTCCCATCCTGGTACCTTCTGTAGAGGATACAACTCCATCCTCAGCATCTCAGAAGGACATTTCTTCAAACACTCTCAATTCTGCAACGTGGCCGAGCTGACCGGAATTTCTCTTCACTGTGTTCATATCTTTTTAACACCTGCCTCTGAAAGTTTCATCATTTCAGCTCCTTAGCTGACACTCGATTTAACTGAAATGCATGTTCATTCGCTTATTAACATCTTCCTTTCATGCTGAACACGAAATAATTTTTCTTGGGTTTCTGATTTGGGATTTGGGTAATTATAGTTAATAGACTACTTTTAGAAAGTCACCTTTCCAGCATATCACAGACAACAAACAATATGGGATTCTTGGTGATAGTTCACTCTTAGAGAAAAAGAAATTATACCCCCAACCAAACAGCACGAATGGAATGAACTAGAACATCATGATTTTACTGCACAAGTAGGCTTTTTAAAAAATAATCCTTATGGTTTCTCTTTAATATTTGTATCCTTCATTTCCCTGGAGCTTCCTTCAGAACTGGATATATTTGGCCTTCCCCTCAGAAAAATTCAGCTGTCATTGGTCCCACTTACACGATTCTTCTTCCAAGGAGTATAATCTGATCCACAAATGCACAAGAAAAGTGACAACATTATTTGCTCTTTTATAAGTCTAGGTATACTACTAATCTAATTGTGTACTCCAAACTAAATCCTTAAAAGATTGTTTTATCTTTACTTATATTACCACTTCATCACAAAAAGAACATAAATAGTAAATGCTTAATAATATAGCTGTTGACCTAGAAGACAATAGTGAGTGTTTTATAATATAGTAAAAAAAAGCATGTTGTTGTTATTTTTTAATACAAACAACCTAGGTTGGAAACTTTGGTTTTGTTCCTTACTAGCTTGTGGCCTTCGTCAAATTACCTAACCTTTCTAAGCCTCAGAGATATTAACACATACTGGAAGAATTGTTGAGAGAATTAATGGACACATTTATATGAAAGGGTATATAGTATAGTGACTGGTACATAGAAGGTTATAAAATTTTTACTCTTGTCCCCAGAGTGGTATTATCCTATTAAAAGGCTATTGTAACCTGTTAACTAAAAAGAGTCTATTCTATTACACGGTAAACATTTTCAGATATCTTCGTTCAGTACGTGAATAGTTAATAAACCAGAGTAGTACATACTGATCTCTGATTCTCCATTTAAACTTGTCTGGACGCAACTGTAAACAGAACACACCAAGGACTGGCCCACACCACTGTTGACTGACCGGCACCTCCTTTAAGAGCTATGGTCAAAATTCTTTATGCTTATATGGTCCTTATGTCTGAAACAGTCACAGTATCTTTCCGAAGATTAAATCAGGGCTTTCATATAACCCTGGTTAATAAATGTCAAGTCTCCAATGTGAAACCTCAGAATATCCTTTTGAGGAAGGTGGCTGACAACCTTATCTTCCATACAAATAAACTTGGCCATGACGGGGATAAATCAGAGGGCCTGTTACAGATTCTTCACTCCTTATGTACTTTTGGTTTCTATATGAAGACCAGTGTTTCCTGGGAATGCACAGAGTGGCAGCAGGATACTAAGAGATCATATTTGTGGCTTTTTGGAAAAAACAGCCTACCATTCTCCTAACAGGGCCGGGAGGGTTATAGGACACGGGGGAGAGGGGTTGCTGAGGGAGGGGTTGCTCTAACTGGGTAGAGTCTCAGCCAGTGATATCAGCACAAGCAGCTGAGCTTGAACTCCAAAGGTGAGCAGTTGTGGCACCTGTAATGGAAAACACAAAGTTCCCATTTTGAGCTAAGTCCTGTAGTTATAGTAAGCTTCTTCTCAGAAGGAAAAATATTGCCCAAGAGGTGATAATGAAGGGGGCCTTTGTGCATGAGGGGTAAGTGCTCTGATCAGCAGCTACAAGAGGAAAAAGGACCGACCTGCCAGCTTGACACCGTGTTGACAACAAAGACAAGAAGCAGCGGGAAGACTTCTGCCTCGCAGGGTAATTTCCTGTCCCTCAGGCATGCATCTCCAGTGAACCCTTAATTCAAGTATACACTTAGTAACATTTATTATCATGTACTCTACACCCAGTCTTTAATATGGTATGGTGTTTTGTAGGCTTTGCACTGTGACAACATTGCTAAGCTGGAACTACATCTCCCAGATTTCCCTTCCCTGAATGGCTCCATGTCAGTGCAGGTCACAAGAGAAATTTTACATGAGATTCGAAATGTGGAAGTGAAGCAACCAGCACATGTTTTGTGCTCTGAAGGTCAGTATGAGGCACCAGGGTCTTTGGCAGCTGGCTCCCATCGTCACTGTCAGTGCCCCCAACTCCTGATCTATCTTCTCCTGCAGCTGCTCCATGTGTGTATGTGGCATCTTGGTGAAGGACACCAGTTTCTCTTGCGTGTCGGCCACAGCGCTGAGTTTTCAAGTGGGGAGAGACAGATGTGCGTGCCAGTTTATCTTCATGGGCGCCTGTTTGTCTTTGCTCTCGACAACAACCAGCTTTCTTATCTAACTGCTGACCTGGTTAACTTAATGCTGCTTTAGACTCAACAGTACATGAAGAGACAGCAGCTGGCATTGATTACTCTGCCAGTTTCTATACTTGCATCGTCTAATCCTTACAATAAATTTTGTGTCCTATTTTACTAGAGAAGTTCTGCTTCTCTGATAGAATGCTGAGTGATACACGTGTATTGTCTCATTTAATCCTCACAAAGGTCCTAGAAGATAGGTACTATTATTATTCCTATTTCACAGGTGAAGAACTTGAGAAACAAGAAGATGCCCCTTTGTCATTTAGCTAGTGTATGATGATGCTGGGATTTGAACAGTCTAATTTCAGAGCCTGAGTTTCAACTCTACTCATTTCGTCCTTAATTCTGTGTAGTTTGACTTCTGTCCTCACCCGTTTTTTTTTTTTTTAATAAAAGTGGTTGTTCTGAACACTTTTACAACTTCTTCAGAAAACATTCATCTATCCTTCTTCTTCTTTCAAACCTCTCTAAAGCCCTTGATATTTTTCTTTATTTCTTTTCTTTAACTATCCAAAGTTTTCTGTTTCCTTTGCTATCCTTCTGTTATCTACTACACATGCACATGCACACACACACATAAGTGTGACCATGCCACTCTGGCTCCAAATTGTATGTTTGTTCCTTTAGACTATCTGCCCAATAGTGATCCATCAACCCCTTTTGCTAACCCAGACCTCTGCCATCTCCCTCTAGGGGCTCCCAGAAACCTTATTCCTGCTACCATCTAACAGCAAAACAGAAGGGATCAAGTATAAAGCACACAGGAGAACAGAGACCAAATGAGAAAGAGTCAGGACAGGGAAGGAAAGAGAGGAAGCAGAAAATCAGCCAAAGTAAAAGGTACCAGGAGAGCAGGACAGAACTCAGAGAAATCCTCTAAAACTAAAAAACAAAAAACAAAAACCCACAATTAAAAAAGCAAGAGTCCAGGATGCTTTTATAAAGAGAGAAAGGGCCAGGCCATAAACCATGGAGATAAGGGGGGGGAAAAAAAACATAGATTTCCCAGAGAAGAGGAACCAGAAGGACCACAGAAGGGATGTTGGTGGGGTCAACTGAGCAATAAGAAGTCATGATACGAAGCTAATGATAGATATAGGACTAAGAGAGGAGCAGAAATAAGCATCTAGAGCTGGGCAGAGCCAGAAACTCAAGGGATAGATGAAGTGCCCGGACCTGTGACCTCAAGAGAAGTAATCACCCAAGAAGGAATTGCTAAGTTCATTGAAACTTTGCTAAGTCAAGAAGCATGAACTGCATGTACAGATGACCTCAACAACTCCTGAGAACAGACTCGGGGAGAACTGATCCAGGAATCTGCCTCTTAGTAAAAAAATCTCCCCCTCCATCCCATATTCCCCTGGGAATGAGAACCTGCAATTTTCCAAGAATGAGACAGGGTCTTATGTCTATTTTCCCACATGCATACCAATATGACAGTCATAACCACCAAGAAATAAACAATGAAATTCAAACCAAATACAGGAATAAAACTTGACTTTTTTGTCTCAGTACATTTGGTAAACCCTTGTAGAAGAAAACTTAGCTGAACAGAAACTTACGAAGGCATCCGAAAAAGAGGCAAGAGTGAAAAAATGGAACTTGAAGGACTTAAACCCAGTGATCTTAGACCCAGGAACTCTATTTCTGAATCTCATAAATGGAAAAATACTAAATGGAGAAACAGTTTTTTTCCTCAAAGTTGTTTAACTAAGTACTACTTATAATAGTGGGAAATTGGAAACAGTCTACATATGGGGCAAAGGGGAATGGTTCTATAGCAAAACAATACTATAAGATAGAATGCATGTGTTGTAAAAAATGACAAGAATGTACACGTATGTACGTACTTGAAGGGGTGGGAGGAAAAACAGAAACAGAGACAGAGAGCAATGGAAAGAAATACTGGTTAGTAAATAGATAAAGACTGATGCTATATAGGGCATGTGCTCATTTGGGTCAATTTCTTCATAGGAGTCTATTTACCTATGATTACATATCCCTAGAAAACGTCTGGCAAGAAATATTATAAACCATTAACAAGAGTGACCATTGACAGTAGAAAAAAAAAAATAGAGCAACAATATCGGGGCATTCGTTTTTTTCTTTTGTACATTTCCAGATTGCTTGAATACTTTTAGATTTCGAGCAGAAACCTGTCTCGTACAATCCTTTCATCCCATCCACTGTCACATCTCAGAAGCTGCTTTCTCCACAAAGGCTGCATTTCCCAGTCTTCTGCAGACCGAGATACGGCCACGTTTAGCACAGAATGTTAGCAGGAACGTGAGCCACTTCTAGGTGAAGGCTGTTCAGAGGCGGTGGGCC
>NW_011888782.1:19596815-19597817 GCF_000151845.1 Pteropus vampyrus
ACATTGACAGCAGTCAGAATAGAAAACATTTCTATCCTGACAAGAATCCCTTATAATGCCCTTTACAGCCACACTCACTTCCTTCCAACTGCCCCCATGCCCATCTTAACTCCCAGCAACCACCAGTCTGTTGTTCATTTCTGTAATTTGTCACCTAGATAATTTTATATGAATGGAATCGTAAAGTATGTAACCTTGGGAATGATTTCTTTCAGTCGGCATAATCCTCTGGAGATCCATTCTGGTTGTTATGTGTCAATGTCAATAGTTTGTTCCTTTTTATCTTTGGGATGGGTGTACCACAGTTTGTTTACCATTCATCTATTGAAAGACATCCGAATTGTTTCCAGTTTGGTGGTATCGTGAATAATCTTCTATAAACATCCATGTACAGGCTTTTGTGTGATCATAAGTTCTTATTTCTCTGAGATAAATGCCATCGAGTGCAACTGCTGGGTCAAATGGTGGTTGCATTTTTAGTCTCTGAAGAAACTGTCGAATTGTTTTCCAGAGTGGCTGTACAGTTTACATTCTTTTTTAAAAAGATTTTTATTAAAATATAGCTAACACATAATGCTGTATTATATGTACACCATAGTTATTCAGTATTTATATACCTAAAGAAGTGATCATCACAATACCAGCAATTATCTGACACTGTACAATGCTTTCACAATATTATTGAATAAAATTTCTCTGATTTCTTGTCAGCATTTGGTGTGGTCACTAGTCTTAATTTATCCATTCCAATAGGTCATATTTCATTGTGATTTTTATTGGCATTTCCCCAATTTTTAGTGACATCGAACATATTTTCCTGTGTTTGTCATCTGTATATTCTCTTTAATGAAATATCTCTCTATATTCTAATTGGAGTGTTGGCTTTTTTACTGTTGAGTTTTGAGAGTTATTTATATGTTTTGTATACTAGTCCTTTACTGGATATGTGATTTGCAGATATTTTCTCCCAGATTGTACCTTGTCTTTTCATCCTTGAATATC
>NW_011888782.1:19597867-19609533 GCF_000151845.1 Pteropus vampyrus
TCTTCACTCTGTTGAGTTTCCCAATCCATGAACACGGTATGTCTCTCCATTTATTTAGTTCATCTTTAATTTCTTTCACCAGTGTTGTGTAGTTTTCAAGTCTCTGTCTTGGATATCATTTTCATTTTATTGACCTAATATCACTAAGTATTTCATAAAAGATGGCAAATGTTATAATTTCTTTTTGGGCATGCAACAATGTCTTAATTTTTCTCTAACAATTAACTGATATTAGTTTCTGATGATAGCATTTTGAATTCAAAATACATTCTTTCATCAGAAATTTTTTTAACTTTTAATTTTGATAATATTTTAAACTTACAAAAATTTGCAATGAACTTCTATATATTCTTTATCCATATTCACCAATTAATATTTTGCTGTATTTGTTTATCTCTATTTTTATTCATTAGAGGATAAATAATAGACCAAATTCTTCTTCATCCCCAAATATTTCAGTGTGGATTTCTTGAAACAAAGACATTTACTTACATAACCACTGTACTATTACCAAGATCAAGAAATTTAACATTGACATAATTCTATTATCTAATTATCAGATCTTCTTTAAATTTCACCATTTGTCTTAATGACTTTTACTGAAATTTGTCTCTTAGCACTTAATGTTCTTAGTGTAACACCTGATGTTAGTCTAATTTTTTCAATTCCTTTTCAAGTAATTTTTCTCTCTCAAAGGTTTTAGGAGTTTCTCTTTCCTTTTAAAGCAGCAGTCCCCAACTTTTTGGCATTAGGGACCAGTGCTCCTGTGAGAATCTAATACCTGATGATCTGAGGGAGAGCTGAGACAGTAAAAGAAAAGTAATTATAATACAGATGAAGCTTCGCTCACTCACCAGCTGCTCACCTCCTTCTGTGCAACCCAGTTCCTAATAAGACAGGTACAGATACCAGTCCACGGCCCTGGGGTTGGGGACCTCTGCCTTAAAGGTGTACAATTTCACTAGAATCTGACTAGATTAAATTTATCTTCCTTAGCACCAGATAGAAAATTAAAGTCTGAAAATTTGTGCCTTTCTTCAGCTAAATAAATGTTTTACTTTCATTTCTTATGTTATTTTCTCTCTACCTTCTCTGTTCCTCTGAAAATTCTGGCTTCTCATTCTTTCAACTAGTATTTATTGGGTGCCCTGTTTGTGCCAAATGCTGCTCAGTGAAAAGAAAAGTAATTAACCTCAGACTAAGCAACTAGCTGAGCTCATCGTTCACCAGCAAGGTCACAATGCTTAGAAAATTGCAAGGCGGTTCTGCTCTTAGAGCAGAGAGGCAGCGTGATCCGGACAGAGGGGAGGCTATTCAAATTCCCATGCTGCTAAACAGTATGAAACCTGAAGGCTGACAACCCAGAACTTTTGACCAGTGTTCTATCTACTCAAAAGAAACCACTTATATGTATATACAGCAAATATGGAGAAGCTAGACATCAGGAACTTCTCCCAAGAACATGCTTTGTCATTATCCATGAAAAAAAAAATGTATTCTTCGTGGTGTAGACAGTCAAATCTCAAAAAGTAAATAGTTACATTATGAACTTAGAGCTTTTGTCTTTGAGAACAAATAACATTTTTTTCTTATGAAACTTTCCCCCAAACCACTTGTTACTTGCTATGGGAGAACTGCAAAGGCTCTCCCACAGTGATTCTTTTTCTTGCTTCCCATAGCTTCTCTCTGGAGATAGGAGATTAAAGCTAGAGAGAGAAAAGGCAAGGCTGGGATTCTTTCTGGTAAAGATGGAGCCTGGAGCAGGTGAAAAGTTTGGTGAGATCACTTGTCTAGACCTAATGTCTTAGCTTTTCAGATCCAAAATTTCAGCCTTTGTCCTGGTTTTGAATTGATCAGAGTCTCATGAACTCAGACTAATCAACTTCACCAGCACCTGAGAAGAAACTAGATTAATTACTTTACAATGACAAATCAGGGTACCAAGTGTACCAGAACTATTCTTCACTCTGTGAAGAGTTCAGACTTTAAAGAATAACAGACCTGATTTCAGTTTTCAGTTCTGCCACTAACAAAAGTGTGATCCTAGGCAGTGGTTTAACTCCTCTGAACTTTGATGTACCCATTCGTGAAATAGGGACAGTAAAAATACCTACTTCATAAGGCTAAGTGAGATAAATTAGGATAATGTATAGCAAATGCCTGACATAATACTGGCACAATGGTAGTCATTCTATAAATAGTGACTGCTAAAAAAATTAATACTCAAATTCACAAGTAGACACATTTTCCTACACAGGCAAATTCACATGATGATATCAATTATAATCATAAGATTGTAGAATGCACAGAAAAGCAGGGAAAAGAAGATTGCAGCTGAAAAAGAAGTTTGACCTTAACACCTGATACTCCCATTCCCCAAGACCAACACAGCAGCCAAGAAGACAAGAACACTGGTGTTTAGGACAAAGCTTATGACAAATACTTGTGCTTATGACCTCTTTTCCAGACCACACAGATACTCTTCTGCTCCCTTGTTGTCTCTGTAGATCTGTTAATAGTGGCAGATAGACCAACATTTAAGCCGACTTTTGTGGAGGGCTCACTACATGCACCGTGCTGGTTTTACTTGGATCCCTCAGTTCTCCGCGTTCTGGGTTTATAGACTCTTCATTGACTCTTCCCCCAATACTGAGTCGCCACAGATAAGGGGTTATTTCTGTCCACTCCCCAGAGCTCCACTTCTTTATCTGATCAACCCATAATTTCATTAATAATTCATTAATCATTATGGAAAATAATAAGTAATTGAAAAATAGGTGTCTTGTAACTCACTCTCTGGTCTAAAGGAACATATCAGTATATATCTGTACCACGAAGAATTTTATCATCGTGCAAGTATGCAGGTGAGCTTGCCCAGTAGTGAAAATGAAATTCAAAACGTTTAGGTGTTTTTCATTTATCTCTTCTTAAATTTCTGAAATATCCTTAACTCCTCTTGAAAAAGATCAATTATCAGCTCCTTTGGATTTACAATGTATGCCAGATGCTTAGAAAAACAGACTGACTTTCTCTATTTCATGACTAATGTAGCTAATGAAAGAAAAGTATGAATTCATAACATGAGAACACTTACCATAATACCTAACCCTTTTTTATTAATTTGAATTCTTCCCAGAAATACTCTAAATATATATATAAGACACAGTAGAAGTTCAATGCATATTACATGTTATAATTATTAATCATTAAAAATGAATTCTACAAGCATTTTGTCAGGGATTAATATGTAACATTACATATATTCAGAAAAAGTAAAATAGATATTTTTAAATAAAGCTTTATGATAATTTTCAGCAATTTGGATAAAACTTGCCCACATTTGTAATACAGTCTGATTGTTCCAAAAGATATAATCATATAAGTAAACACAGAGAAATGTCTTTTCTGCCATTGGCTTTTGGAAGTTTACTTTTCCAAAACAGTTTAAAGCTACACGGAAATTAAGATCCAGTAAACGGATCACATTTCTGTTTTCTTTCCTAAAAGTCATGACATACAATTTGAGAACATTTTCTATGCTGTAACTGATGATTTCTCTCTTCCTGCCTTTAAAGATGGCTGCAACCATAGGTGTAAAATCATTCTTATGTTCCTATTTGTATTTATTTGCCTTCAACTGGACTTCCTAAAATAGAAGTTACCTTTTTTATCCATATTACTCTAAACAAAATATAGCCTCCTGTTTAAATTTGCTTCAATTTTGAGCTAAGATTATCAAATATTCAAGCCAGAAGTAAGATCTGGGCTATGGGGTAAGAAGAAGTTTACTGAGGAGGAAAGGGCAGAAATTCAAGTTATCTTTCTAGTTCTACCATTATCATCCTGGAGCCTCATTTTCCTATCCATAAATATGGTTTTACTAAGGTCGTATGTATGTATGTATGTATGTATGTATGTATGTATGTATGTATGTTTATGCTGGCATATGGGTATGAGATAGAGGAGAAATGATTGATAGATGATAGATGAAAGATAGATGAGAGATAGATGATAGATAGATAGATAGATAGATCGATCGATAGATAGATAGATAGATAGATAGATAATACAGAGAGAGAGATGAGAGAGAGGGAGAGAGAGAGAGAGAGAGAGAGGGAGAGAGGAAGAGAGGGAGAGAGAGAGAGAGAGCGCATCTGTTTTGTTTCCCTGGAGAACTCTGACTAATATCAAAATGAATATCCACACCACATCTTATAGTCCTTTAGCTTTTCACAGTCAACAGCCTCCCATCCAAGGCTTACTCAAGCACCTCCTCTTTCTTTCCCAACTATCTTTAGATCTACCTCATCTCATCTCACCTAGTTTGTACAACTGCACTGAAGTCAGCATTATTAGATGAGGCTCAGAAAAGGTCAGGCTCCTACAATTAGTCAGTTACAGTGCCAGCTATGAATTCATAACTATGTAAGTGTGAAATGCATCCTCTTTCTAATTACTTGGCATCTATTCGACTTTGTAAGGCATGCGATGTCTGACACAATGCTTGATAACTATTATACACTTAATATGTGTTCTTTTATACTGTATCTAGCTGTAGTGTTAGTTCCTTCACTGAAGATTGCTATTCTAAAAACTTATTTTTATCTTCTCTTAAACTTCTTGAACTGTTGAGTGAGTTTGAAAATTATCTTCAGATAATTTCTATACTTTCCACTAGGTTATCAAATGCTATGGCTGTCACACAATTCTCTGATACTTGGTCAATTATGTACAAATCAAGCTTTAATGTCCAAGCATTGGTGATAATGACCTACTCTACTATTCACCCCCAATGAAACAACCACCCATATGCTACATCATAAACTTCAGTAATTAAAAAGTTAAATAAGAAAATTGTTCATTTATGTATTGACCCATGTCTCATGTAAGTTTGGGTTTTGAATATATTCTCTTTGTCTTTCCTCTGAAGCAACGATGCAAACTCTCCTAGGATTTACACTTAATAGGGGAAATTTGTTCTTCATGTGGTAACTTTTATATGTTTGTGGACATGTCTTCAATAAAGATGTAATTCATAATTGGTTTTCCATGAAAGAATCCAGTTTGAGTTTTAAGTTCATTTTAATTAGCGATTTCCTTTTGCAAATCATTGTTTGCAATGGAAAAAATTTTTTTTTCACATCCCCACTGGCAAATTAAGTATGTGTTTAATGTTTTCAGGTCAATTGGAGTTTCACCTTCTTTCTTTCAATTTTTTAAAAACATGTTTCATGCCCATAATTCTTAAATTGAGACTCTCTGCCTGGTTATGGGTTAAATAGTAAATAGAATGTCCAAGAGTAGTTCTTATCCATCTGGAGAACAGAAGCCTTAGGGTCTATAGATACTATTTATCTAGTACAGAGCATTAATAGTTCATTATAATTAAAACCTTCCCTGTGCCAGAAAATAAACTCTGTGATTACAGAGAAATATATAGTCCTCTTCCTAGGTGAGTACGAAATCTAGCTGGAGAAAAAGATAATTTTTCTAAAAGATAACTAAAAAACAAAGCAGGAAGTATAAAATTGTCATATGAATGGTATAGAACACATATGGCAAACATATGGCCACTCCCATCACTGATATCCATGACTGACATTGCTAATCATACCTCCTTTGCTCAATGAGCCCGGATTAAGCCTCATTTTAATATTTTCTCAGCACAATAGACCTGGGAGCTACTGCTAATCAGCATCTATTTGCTATTTTTATATAGATGATGCTCAAGGAGTTCAAAAGAAGGTGAACTGATACAAGAATGGAAAAGTTAGAAAAGACTTCTTGAGGATAGTGAGATATGAGCTTGAAATATGGATGAGACATAGCTTAGTGAAAAGAAGAGTTTAAAGCATTCACACAGAGGGCCTGGTGGGAGCAAAGGCATGTCAGTGAGAATGGCTCAGTGGGTTTGAGATGGTGAAGAGACCTTGCAAATAAGAAAACCTTTACCAACCCATTGACTAGCTCAGTAATTGCTTTCCTACATCAGGGAAGTAAACAGAATAGACATTTCCTATCCTCATCTCTTCCCCTCCTTCAAGGGTTTTAAGAATTAGAAAGATATATCCAGAGAGAAAACTGACTTGAAACATAAGAGGACAACATTTTCAGAAACCTACAAATGTCAAAAGTATATACCAGACTAAATCATTTACTATAAGTATGTCGGACATGAAGTAGTTGAACATTTGGACCCTCTAATTTGCAATGAGAATGATGTTTAGTGATGTTATACAGGAATTGTCATGGTGCCCTGATTCAACCTCAAAAAGATTGCTTTTCAGCTCAGACTCCAGTCAGGATCATTTCAGAAGAAAAGGCCTGTGTAATGCAGAACAAATCGGCAAAGCTACAGCACATGGCTGCAGCCTTCAGACAGATAGCAAAGGCCCTCAAAGCAGAAAAGAAAACTTTTCACCCACAATAAAAATGCACTAAGCATTTTTCCAATCATTTAACAATATTTCAAATAAGTTTCAAGTATTTGAGGAGAAGCTGAGACTCGGCATGCTGATATGAAAACTCTGCTCTCCCTGCATCCCTGCAATAGACAAAAATGGTGTGGGCCAAGAGGAGCAATTTTCACTGAGCAGAACATGGACGAAGAAGGAAAAGAAGGTCCAGACTGGATGACAAAAGAGAATATTCTCTTTGGTTCTGCTTTCTTAGATTCCACATATAAGTGAAACCATATGGTATTTGTTGTTGGGAAAATCTATCTGGTCAAGGATTCTAACCATAGTTTAAGTGAAAAGGGATTCAGAAATTAATATACGAGTCCTATTTTGGTGTAAACTAACTTTTTTGAAAAGTCTACATGGTTTTTATTCTATAAGAGTGATTTCGGTTGTTCTCAAATAGTCTTTTTAATGTCTCCTAAAATCCATTAAATAATTCCTTCAGATACTGTTAGACATGGCTGTTAGAGTGAGATAGACCTCATTCGGCTGTTGCAGTCAAGATTCTGTGCTTGGAGTGGACCAGACAGGTGAGCAACCTATTTTAGGTCAATGTTTAAGCAGAGCCTGAGACAAGGATCTGGGTATATGTGATTTCCTTGGAAAGCACTCTCAGGAGAAATCTGTGAAGAAAGGAGTATAGCATGATAGGGCAAGGGGAGGAGGCTGAGCAAAGATGTGGTCTCAGCTATAGTCTTGTCCTGATCTACAGAAGGCCTATAGAGTAAGGTCCATACTCAGAGGTATCCCTTCCTAAAGTAAAGGAAATTATAGTCACTTCTATAGCTCTTCGGGCCAGGTAGCTTTCCTCAGCCCAAGATAGTTTTCCAGCTGTGAAACAGTAGCAGCTAGCATTCACAGAAGCTGGGAATATGGGTACACCAACCCAATATAGGGGATCTGGGAGGGGTGTCACAGTCCTTTTGCCGGGTATTGTCTTACTTGACCTCATTTTTGTCTAGAAAAACTGTAAATAGCAATGCTGGCAAACCTTATTCCAGGACCTTCAGACTCCTATAAAGGCCCTTTAGAAATACCTCCTCTGGAACTAGCCTCCAAAACCCCATTTTTGAAATGCATTCAGACAGAGAGACAATAGCAGCAGTGTAGCAATTAAAATTATTGTTATTATATCAGTCTTTGATCACACTAAAACTTCTCACTGAACACTAGGGAACAAGGGAAAAAAAATTTAAAAAGGGGAAATGGGACAGGAAGACAGACCCTGGTAATGCCCAAATGAGTTAGGCTGTTATCAGGAAAAAAATCACATCTTTTGGAGTCAGACATATCCAGTTGCATTCCAAGGTCTTGAAGTTACTCATACTCTCAGACTCATAGTCTCCCCATTGGTTAAAATGGAATAATATTAAGCGTGTTGTATATCCGTTGGAGGAGAAAATATCTCAGAAGGTCCTGAATGCAGTGTTTGGTTCATTGTGTACACATCTCCATAAATGGCATATATCAGTGCTCCCCACAGCCACCCACTGAACTTCTTCATTCCCCAAGTCCAAAGAGCTGGATTGGATTTATCCACTGAAGAACTCAAACAAAAAATACAAACACTCAAATACTAACCAAAAAATGCCATGGGCCAGAACACAGATCAGAAAAGTAGAATTGCATTCTTATAGAGTAACTTTCTCTGTCTGAAGGATAATATTAAAAAAATACCAAGCACCGGAGAAAGAAAGAGGAAGACAATCCTGGAGGAACAGAGAGAATGAAATGGAGAATTTGAAAACTACAGCCTGAACTTGAGTCAGCTCAGCCTTGTTACACCAGCATTGAAGAGGTTTGAGTAAACCAAGATAGGGCTAAGTTGTTGTCCTTCTCATCGTCTTCTGATGCGGACCACAAATCGCCAGCAGCCAATCCATCTCCTTGTCGACTAGTGTGGAATAACACTTGTGTGATCCATCTAGACAACCACCATCTGATGACCAGGGCCCCTCATAAGTCTTGTTCACCCATATCCCCAGTATGGATATTGGGGGCCACAGAGGCATGAATGGAAAATATGAAATATGCTTCCCCCACATATTCTTTTGTCTTGCCTATGGTTGAGCCTTTTGAACTTTACATTTACTCAGCAAGACTCCAAGAAACATCAAATGCTGTTTAAGATTCTCCGCCACACGGAGGAAACTTGGCTAGGGTGTCAATGCTATTCTTCCCACAGAGCTGTTTGAGAGAAGAGCAGTGGCGTAAAACAATTTACACTTGGACTTTTATTTGTTCAGAATTTGGTTTCCCCTTCCATTTCTCTTCCCTCTCCTTCCACCCCAGCTCTAATTAGAAAATTTCATTGTACAAAATTCCACTCCATAGGAATCTATATCAAATTTTAAAAGCCATTGATATATAAAGAACCTTCATTTCAAGAGGGTAGAACAAAGTGTGCCATGTAATCAAAGGCAATTAAAGCCATTCATGCAATTGTGAATATACATCGTTTGCATACACAATTATGGAGAATTGTTCAGAAAGTTTACACACTAGGGCACTGGATGGTTTCCAAAAGGCACTTAAGAAGCACTTATTTGGGGCTTGCAAGCATGAGTTTTGTTTGTGTTCTTATGCATGTTTGGCAAATAGAATGCAGGCTTGGCTTTCAGAACATTTGGCCCTAAGTAAAAAGAAATGTGTCAACAAATCCACCAAAAAGTACACTAAACCTAAAACTTCTTCTGTTGGATCCAGAAGGAGGCTGAGGTAGACTGTTTGTTTTCCAGCTAAAGGCAACATCTGGATACAATCATCAAGAGTTCTGGATGCTTTGGCCACATCTAGCAGAGAGGCAGAAAGCCTTACCAAAGAAAGGCCCAGTGCATTGATTGTAAAGCTGTCCAATGCTTATAGCACACCTGGAGTCACTTAGAAGGACAAAATGTTCATGGAGCAGAATGATCTCACTCTGTGCCTCTCAATGACCTCAGACATTTGCCACCTACTCAAAGACATAAAAAAAAAAAACCACTTGCATGCGTATTGGATTTCTTGGATGCTGGGGTAGTGGAGGGAGGGTAAAATGTAGTAGAGAAGAACATATTTCTATCATCTTCATTTAGTATATGAGAAACAAACAAAGACTTTATAGTCTATCTACTAGACTGAAGTACCAACTTTGCTTGCTCTGTGACTAAGCAAGTTATATAATATCAGCCTCACTGTCCTAACTGGTAAAACAAAGATAATAATAGTACCTAGCTTGTAAGCTGTTGAAGACTGATAAGATGACAAATGTAAAGAGGCCACAGAGAGTAATCTCTCAAAAAATGGATGCTGAAAGTATTATTTTATCATATTTTCCATATACTTTCTCTTTGAATTCTATCTAGAAAAGTTTCCCCCATTAAAAATAAAACCCTTGATCTACCACTCACCTTCACAACTTACCTCTATTTCCTTAAATGTCAAGTTCCTGGAAAGAGGAGTCTGCCTGTGTTGTTCTGCCCTCACTCCCATTCATTCTCATCTCCTCCTCCCTCCCCCACAATGAGTGATGACTGTCACTCATCAACAGCCTTTGCCATGTGAATGTGAGTGTTTTCCAGGCTGCCCCACTGACACACTGGCCACTTGACTGGAGTGGGTCAGTAGAATGTGGACAAACGTATTTATCACTTGTGAGCAGAAACTTAAATGTGCTCACTCCCTTCATTTTGTCCTCATGCTTTCTTGCTTTCAGCCTGAGTCCTGGAATGAGAAGATGCCTCGAATCCAGGAAAGCCCTCCAGAATCACAGCCAACTCTCAGCTTTCATTTAATGTCAGAAGGAATTAAGTTTGGGGTTTTATTCTGTTGAGAATTAGGTGGTTTGTTACTGCAGCAAAAGCTGACTAATACCCTAGCTAGCATCTGTTTTCTTACCTACCTAAGCATCCTCACTGTAAGGATCAATAAGGGATGATATGACAAGGACTAACCCCTTTTTCCATCAATCTCCCCCTCTACCCCACCCACCACTCTGTATACACATCAATTCCTCTGGATATTGCCATGTTTGTAACTTTCAGCTACCTTGGCCACTAATTAGTGACTCATAATTGATCTACAGTGGGAGAAAAGGATGATGTGATCGTACACACAGAAGAAAAATGTGAGCTTTATGCCATTGGTTAAGGTTTTTCTGTTTCTCTTAGTAAATGTCCATGCAAAGGAAAGAATTTCTGGCTAAGAGAGGTGGGACCAGGATGACCACACACAGACAGGAAGGAGAGAGGTCCTCTGTTCAGACAGGAAGGACTCAGTGCAAGCCATTTGGTGGCTGGTGGACAACAGTTTGAAGAGTCAGGTCCAGAGAGAACAGCTTGAAGTTAAAGTGGTTTAGAGCCAAGTCTAAATCCCTCTGCGTGGTTAAGCTAAATCTAAAGGAAGACTCCCAGGGCCTGAGCAACCTCAGGGTTGCGAGGAGAATCATCTGATCACCAGAGGGGAGATCAGAGCACCAGGTTCTTGGTCAGGAGTGTGAATAAGAGACTTTTCCACCAGCAACAGCAGCTTCTCAGAGCCAGCCAGGACCCAGCCTTCAATTTGTTTCCAGCGCAGCACGTTTAATCACATGCTGAGTGCTGTGGCCTCCCAGATGCTATTCTGATAGTCACAGGAAGAGATTCCAGAGCAAATGCAGGAGTGTTCTGGGCTTTAAGGGTAAAACAGTTTTTCACCCCATAACCCAACTGTGTTTTTAATTGTGATGAGAAAAAGCAGTCTGCACCAATGAAGAAAAGGACTCCACAAACACACCATCTTTCTCTTTTTACAAAGAGAGAGAGGCTATGGTGGGCAGGATGCCCACCAATGCTGACCCTTCCTGGGGTATCATGGTCAGAAAACTGTGAGGTGTGGAGTTGGAGGCTGACTGGGGAATTCTCTCGTTAGCTCAGCCCCTGCTGACTTACAGGAGGCTGTGGTGCACCCTGTGACAGTTACAATCCCCATACCTCCTCCTAAGGCTCCTAGAGACCTTAGCTTACTTGGGCTTCTACAGGGACATCCGATGTTTGTCATAGATGATGACTTGCTGGGAGAAGGAGACCCATGACCAGCATCTGAGGAACCAGATAAAGAAAGACAATGGTGAGTAAGCTGGGTAGGATTGTAAATTATATCATATGGCAATAAAATAATAATAGCCAACATCTCTTGGCTGATAAGTCCTAGGCAATGATCTAAATATACTCAATATTTATTTTAATC
>NW_011888782.1:19610628-19613771 GCF_000151845.1 Pteropus vampyrus
AGCGTCCAGCCATCACGAGACTGTACCTGTGATGAGTCCTGGAGACTCCAGAGCCTCCAAGCCTGATTCTCCAAATATTCAGTAACATCCTTTTCTATTTAAACTTGCTAGAATAGATGAGCAATGCACTGTTCCAGAACCAGACGTTTAGACATACTATAAAGTTCCGTAAACACATATCTCAACTGTTCTACCCTTCAGTCTAATATCTTTATGTTACCTATTCTCACAGGATGAACGACGGATGCTCAAGTGTAGGCAGGTTAATTTTTTTCCTGATATTCCAAATGTTAACTAGATGGTTGTTCACTTTATTCCATCCAGTTCATATTCAATTTTATATTTGGCTCGGTGAACTTTACTTATTTTAACAAATCTAAATTGTCTAAATGGCTAATTTAATACCAAAGCTATACCAGTAGGAGAAGCTCTAACTCTTTTTTTCCCAGACCCTGCAACACATCACCTAGTTTCCTTCCTACCTGATTGACTCCTTCTCTGCTTCTCGTGCACTCTTCTTACTCAAAATCTAAATGTTGGCATCCCTCAGGATTGGGTCTGTTCTTCTCTCTGTATGCCCTCACTTAATAAACTCAAGAGTCCTGTAGTTTTAAATAAGAGCTACGTAGGCAACAATTACATCTTCATCTCCAGTTTCAAACTCTCTCATGAGTTTTAATCTTAATATACCACCAAAGAATTATCTAAGAGATATCTCAAGCTTAACATATCCAAAATAGACTCTCCAAATGTCATTATCATCCAGCTAGTTGCTCACACAAAAAACCTAGGGGCCATCTTTCATTCACCTTTTCCTCCTACTTCCTACGTGATTCCAAGAGAGAACACGTATTGAAAGAAGCTGCTATAATATACAAAAGAAATGTTTATAATGGGTCTAACTTGTGCTCTCATTAAAATACAAGAACATATCAACTCTGCTTTTAAAATGTAAAATAAACAAGAAAATTAACAAGCTAAAGTATGGACTAAGATTAAAAACTCACTGGAAAAAAAATGAAGTCATTGAGAAAATGGTACAAGGAACTAAAAACACAAAGACAGCATTGAATTCCGTTTTGATGTTCACAAAGAACAGAATCAAAACTACAGATATAATATAAGGAAAATTATTCAACAGTAATAATAGTCCAGATTTATAATGCCAAATTATAAAGATCAAGAAATGGTATGATGAGGGAGAGGGGCAATAGATCAAGAAATGGTATGATGAGGGAGAGGGGCAATATAAAAAATCTTAACCCCAAGAATGACGTAAGGAAGACATTTAATTAAATTTAAAAATTGGAGAAGTAGAGATTAATGTTTCAGAAAAGCTGAACAATAATAGTGTGGCATACACTTAACAAGTGACTGGGAAAATTTAAAAGAAAATGTGTAGACAAGTAAGTAGACAAGAAAGTTGTCAAAACACTAAATATTTCCATTAAAACAAAAATAATCAGTTAAATTCCCCTGTCGAAAGGGGAGAGCTCTCAGAATGGGTTAAAAAGTAAAACCAACTATATCCGGTACATAAGGATTTCTAAAATAAAATGGTACAGAGAGGTTAAAAGTTAAACTATTGACGAGAAAAAATTAATAAAGAAAATACCCATGGTGGTAATATCAACTGAATTAAACAGAATTAAAGGCATGAAAAGGGTCATTTTTATGGTATGATCTATAATTAAAAGTAAACAAATTATGAAATTTTATGTGTTAATAACTTCATGGTTAACAAAATAAAACCTTCTTGCTCTTGCTGGTGGTGTGGCAATTAGGGTACTATACCACCCACCCTCAAAACTTCCATCTCCCTCAGAACCTTTCCACATCGAATTGCACCCTGTGGCTCCAAGTAAACAACCCTAGAAAAAAAGATGGGGTACTGACAGGCTGTTGAGGCCAGGTGGCCCAAAGGAGAGCCCAGTTTGCTCTAACAGCAGTAGATAAGATTGTCACAAACTCCCTTTGTTTAAGAAAGAAAAAAGTCAGTGGCGATTTAAAAAAAAAAAAGATTTCATTTTCCCTGTCAAGGAACCTAGGACGAACTGGGATAGAAATTATTCAGCAGAACCTGCATACACTTAGCACGGGACCAAGGAGGCCAAGAACAAGTGGTAAAGACCAAAATCAGAGAGGAGTCTCCTTGCAGAGCTACATGAATGGAATAAGTGAATGCTTACCAAAGACAAAAACAGAATCCTGTGATGTCCCCCGGGGAAAAAAAGGAAAAGAAAGAAGAGTGTGTATGTCTTTGTTTGTTTGTTTATTTATCCTGAAACTCATAAAGTCCCAACCTCGTCCTGCCAACACTGAAGTATATCATCTGGGCATTCCGTAGATTCTGTAGATTGAGCTAAATTAAAAAGCTAGCCCTGGGAGCTGACGCTCAGCTCTCCAGCTCATGAGCACAGGGCAATGGGTCAGAAGATTTGCGCTGCAGACCCCTCCAATTTTCCCGTGGAGTGGGTGCATGCTGGGAGCAGGAAACAGGATTGGAAATAGGAGGTACAAGGAGCAATAAGTAAAATAATAAAAGAGAGGCTATGCAGGGATTGAGGATAATCATGAGCTATAAACTGAGAAGTAGGTACGATCGGTCCAATTCTCCGCACCAAGGGGAAAAAATAAAAGCTTCATTGAAAGTCAGGATAATGTCTCTTTTAATCCAGACAACCCTCTGAGGTATGCCTTAGCCTCATTTTGCAAAACAGCAAAACAAATGAACTTAAGATACGTTCTCAGTAGTGTCCAGCTCAACCTTGCTTAACTCTACAGCCTGTATCTCAACCACAACACGTTTTTCCTTCTCTAATATTTATACTGGACATGATTTTATATTGGTAAGTCTTTTCTTTAGATGTGCAATATCATGGTTATGCTATAGTAAAGGGCTTTTCCCATGGGCCGCATATATTCCATTTTTCCTCTGTTATCTTAAATTTCTTTCATTCTAGAGGGACAGGGCATATACGTATCTTTAGGAGCTAGAAGGAGGCTTCTTGGTGGAGACCTTGTTGGTGGAGTCTATATAAACATACAAAAAAAAAAATAAGTAAGGTTCACATCCCTCAAAAAGAATATCTGTATAATTGAAGATACTACATTAAAACTTTCACATTCTACCTCACTTTGGT
>NW_011888782.1:19615001-19621331 GCF_000151845.1 Pteropus vampyrus
GCATATATGTGTCTTTAGGAGCTAGAAGGAGGCTTCTTGGTGGAGACCTTGTTGGAGTCTATATAAACATACAAAAAAAAAATAAGTAAGGTTCACATCCCTCAAAAAGAATATCTGTATAATTGAAGATACTACATTAAAACTTTCACATTCTACCTCACTTTGGTGTATACAAACCACTGCAGAAATCCTGAATACAAGGTCTTTGTCAAAAATCTGTACTGTCTTCCTACAACTCACCGTGGTTCTTTCAGGAAGAAGACATTTGAAAAGTCTTTTTTGGGTAAGCCACAACAAACAAGGCCCACTCCCGCTCATAAATCATGCTATTGTTCAGTGGTACACCATCAAGGCAGACCACATTTATCTCCCCAAAGCAAGCCTGGCAAGACTATGTTCAGAAAATATTGGTCATGTTATCTTTCCAAAAGGTTAAGAGAAGGATTTGCTTATCTACAATGATTTATGGAACTGACAAGCAGGTGCACAAATGTGCCCAGGAAATGCATACAAATAGACAGAACGGCTTAGAACAAAATTATGGTGTCAGGGCACAGAGCCGATAGCTTCATTCTATAATGGGACAAAAGAACCAGGATTCATAAATCACATTTGTCAAGAACAAATAAAAAGAGAACCAGACAGACCAGTGCCCCTTGTCGTTTCTATCTCTATCATAATTTGTTGACCTGCCCTGCCCTGCCTCTGTCAGGGATGAGGGCTTCTATTGCTTTCTTGCTATCTCCAGATTAGGTCTAAACACCAATAAATAAGTCACACTGGCTTCTGCTAGTGTTTCCTGTCCATATCTGACTTGCCTAGTGACTGCTAAATGACTTTCTGTGATGATTTAAGCACTAAACAAGTATATCTGAGCAAGACCCCATGTCAATCTCATCCACTGAATAAGAGCAAGAAGGATGCCTGAACACCAGTTCTAGCTCCGCCGATACCTACCTGAGTGACTTTGGACAAGTTTACTGTTCTCACATTTTTCCTTTTGAATGCTATTAAAAAATATATCATCCATCAGTTTGAAAGCTAAGATAATAATCCAGATGAACCAGAAGAAACTTCATGAAGTCATGCCAATATCCTGGACCCCATCGCTATTTCATTGCCGGGTTTATGCAGGGAGAGGGGTGTAGGGGACAGTAGGTAAATGTTTATAAAATTGACTTGAAAGACGTCTCATATTTCTAAATGAAGAAATGGAATAAATGAATATAGGATTTGTCAGTCTTTTTAATTCTGAAATTATATCATTGACCTTGTAAAGAATAGCTAACCATCTGCTGATTTAATTGACATTTTAGCACAACTGAATTGTACTGAAATAAAAATACTTTATAACTTCCTGGGTTTTGCAAAATGTTCCCTTCTTATGTTTTATTGTGGCCCTAACAATAATTTAAAGGCAAACAAACTTCAATACAACACCCCCTCCTGCCCTCTACAGTACCTTGTACCATTTTAAGCTCTTAACTACACCATAGGTGGTAGTTAGTATAAGCACCTTGCCAGAAAACCTTTATTTTCATTTCTTAAAGAAGACAGCTAACCTCCAGGTGTTTCATTTAATAGGTAACATGCATGCTGTAATGTTTATGCACTTGTTTTTATCCATTCTGAAACTTGAGCTTGGAGCAAATATTGTTAACATCGTTTGCAGCATTAAAATATGGAAGGTATCACTAGATCAGGTTCTTGTGCCCGCTCCATTAATGGAACCATGCACCTGCATGAAAGCAGCACTCCTCACCCTCATGCTTCACCTTGCTCCTTGCCAGCTCCATCCCTGCTCTGCCTGGCTCCTGATTGCTGACATCATCTCCCAACTCCTAGACCTTCAGCCACTTTCATTTAGACTTTGTTGTTTTTCCTGGGACAAAGTCTTGTACTTGCTCTCTAAATCCATCCAGTTTTCAATGAGGCCATGCAATCACAACCTGGCCCTCCTCACTTTCTCGCCTAAAAGATTCAGACAGAAAATTCTGCTTTAGGAAGGGAGGCTTGGCTTAATCACCTTAAGAATCTTCACCCTAGCATTAGCCTAGGATAGGGAGGAAGACTCCAAGCCTGTTGGCTAGATGCCTTGAGTCCCATTATTTGAGTTGGCTAACAAGAAGTTTCCTGCCACATAAGTTCTGCTCTTCCTCAACTACCTATAAATCACTCATTCTCACTTCTGAAATCTAACACTCCATCCCATCCCTTTCTCCTTTGCCCAAAAATGTCTTTTATACCCAATGTTGTCTCACTGTCTTTGGAATTTTCATGCTTATGTGAATTCCCCATGCGCACGTATTAAAATTTGATTTTCTCCTGTTAAACTGTCTCTGTTAATTTGATCATTAGCCCAGCTAGAAGAACTTAGAAGGTAGGAGGAAAAGTATTATTTTTTTTAGCCCCCACAAGAGTGTTTTTGTTTGATTTCTCGTAAATAATAATTATCATTTTACATTCGTGATGACAGCAGAAAACAGTTTCAACCAGACAAATTCTATCGACATGAACACATTGTGCTTTTACCAGCAAACAAAAGAGAGAAACCACAGGGATAAACTCTGGTACCTGAGAGGGATAACAGAAATAAATTCTAAAGACTCATTTCAATTCATGACCTAACTAAGCCAGACCATCAGAAAATTTCAACATTGTGACAACCTAGCTAATCAACAGGTGTATGGAGTAAGTCCATATATGGAACATATCCTTCTACCTCACAAGACATCAAGGAAGCAAGAAATGGAGGCCTTAACTTAGCTTGAAAATTGTTTAAAATCACTAACTCCTGTGAAAAAGACTTTCATGGAAATATTTTGCTCTTTCTCAGTACTGAATGGTGCCCCATCTGTCTCTGTCCAGTTCAATACCCACTTTGGGGCTTTGGGTGTCTCCCTCTCTCCTAACTGTCTATGCATATGACTCTCAAACCCTGTGCCCCATAAAACAGTTGCCACACAAGTATGCCCCCAACTGTTGATCACTGCGGAAAACTGACTTTTCCTTCGACAGGAGATACAATTCGGTCTATCAGCTGACACTTGAGCTACTTGGGACAACATCGCAGAGGGGAACACACCGGCTGAGAATGAGAGGTAGGAGGCACAACAGAAAGGCAAACAGTCCACAAGGGAAGAATGAGAGAAGTCTGCCCCCAGATATATTCAAGAGTGTGGTCATAGCAGGAATAGTTGAGCTCAAACAGAAGCATGGTTCTGAGAGGCAAACCAGAAACTAGTGGAGTGATGGATGCTTTATTCAAGGCAGTGTGTGACCTAGTTATACGGTAGTGGGGATTTTGCTGGAGTGGTTGCTGGCTTGTTCATGCCAGATTGATCCCTATGATCCTTCAGAGTGTACTGCCAAAAATTCAAACACAAAAAAAGGAGAACCCTGCTCTATTCATCTCTCTTCCTACCTCCCAAAACAGTGTTTCTCAGCAGGGAGAATGTAAGAGAGGTCATAGGGAAGGGGGAAGTGATACTTTAAAATGCAGATTCTCAACTTAAACCCTAATCCAAACAATCAGAGTCTCCGAAAGTGAATCCCCCCAAAAATGGGTGGTTCTGACTGAAACAGGGAGGGAATCTCAGTCCCGGGTGAAGCAGGCTACCCCTGCTGGCCTGGACACTGCCCTCGCTGGACTGGCCTGAGTCTGCTTTCTTGATGAGCTCTCCAGGGTTCAGCTGGAATCAGGACTCCGCCCTGCAATAATCACAATAACCGCCCCTATATGTCAAAGACCTATAGTGTGTAGATGCCGTACGAGGTCCTTTAAATACCTCACATCATGTCATCCTCACAGCATCACTCTAAAGTTGGAATTATCGTTCCATTTTATGGATTTGAAAAATGAGGAGCTGAGAAGTTATTATACAGCTAGCAAGCAGTAAAATTGGTTGTCTTACCCCCGCAACATACAAAGTTGCTCGAGGGCTGAGGCCCTGGAATTTAATCTAGTCCTCGTCAAATCCCTCCGCCCAACTTTGATTGCATTTCCCAAATCCCCAGCTGTCGAAGACTCTCCCCTTAACCAGACAGAACAGTCAGGACCATGTGGGGCCCCTCTTTCTCCTGGGCCCACTCACCTGACTGAACATCTAGGATGTCAACCTGGGCCCAGATCACTCTAGACTTTATTTCACTTTGGAGCCTGTTTAAACTAGTCGCCCCAGCAGAGAGTTCAGTTAAATATCCAAGTTAGACTCCTCCCCACCCCACCCCCGCCCCGCGCCCCAGATCCTGGCATTTCTCCTTTGTTTTACTGCTTCTGGAACCTCAGGAAACCTGGTAGAAAAATTACATATTTCTGGGGTCTTGGAACCTCAACCAACCATTTTCTGCTTAATAATAGGACAGTGTCTCTCAAAGTCCAGCCCATGTACCACCTGCATCAGAATCACCTGGGATGCTCTAAAAATGAACATTCCAGGTGT
This sequence comes from Pteropus vampyrus, assembly GCF_000151845.1. Lineage (NCBI taxonomy): Eukaryota > Metazoa > Chordata > Mammalia > Chiroptera > Pteropodidae > Pteropus > Pteropus vampyrus. Next base: position 19,619,444 of record NW_011888782.1, read on the forward strand.
GCCTGAAACCTCCCAAACCAGACTGTCCAGGTGGTTATTTTCTTCATGGTGCTCTGTACATACTTCCTGAATTCCATTAGCATCCTCATTATAAGAAGCTTACTACCATTACCTTCATCTCTGAAATGGGTATATATTTGGTTTTCCGACATAATTTATAACAATACATATACGAATTTCTTCAGTTCAGTCATGTTAAGAGCAAAGAAAAAGGGAATTATCACTCTAGAGCTGCTATGGGGGATCGGGCACCTTGTATTCTTACTGAAGTGAACCCTCCTGGTAGCCCTGTAATGGTGGCTTACTATCAGGTGCATTGTTAATTAAAGACACTGAGACTCTAAAAGGTTAAGCGACTTGTCCAAGGTCATGTAGCAAGACCAAGTTCAATGCAGATACAAACTCAAGTCTATCTGATCCCAGTCCTAAAGTAAGTCCCTCTACATCACTTTAGCCTTCCCCCAATTTCATCCACAGCATGTCTGCCTACCACTGGTTGTTTTGATTCATTTTAATGCTTCATTACTTAGCTGCTTGTTTTGCCATAACATAAAAATTAGTCATACTTTTGCACACAAGCCGTTGTCAATCATTATTTGTTATATAAATGAACGAATTCTGTGTAGTCTTTTAAATCAATAACAAAATTATATAGTTCAAAGTGCCATGACATAAACCTGCAAAAAATTGTTTATTTAAACTCTGAAATTTGAGCTTTTATCGTTACAAATCAGGGAGTTAGCAAATGTGAGTCAAATGCAGGCCCGCAGCCTGTTTTTGTATAGCCTGCAAGCTAGGAAGTGTTTTTATATTTTTAAAAAGCCATTTTTTAAAAGAAAAAAAAAGACTATATGACAGATCAGAGACCATATGCAGTCTGCAAAGCCTAGAATATTTACTACCTAGCTCTTTACAGAAAAATAATTGCCAAGTCCCACTACTGTTGATAAAAACTTATGGTAAGACCATACATTCTCATAAGAGTGATATCACAATAAAAATAATTTTCAAGGGAGTGAAAAAGTTTTTATTCATTTTATATATAAGCAAAGATATACAGATAGTACATAAAGTGATGCACAATGTGTAATTTGAGAAATTTCATGGGGGAAGAGCAAGTTGGAAAAAATGTCTAACCAGCCTCCTGAAGGCACAATAATGAATAAGAGGTTGAGGAATGTTGTGCTAAACAATAGCTAAAGTGTGGGGAGAATGGCTTCATGTGTGAGATGTCCAGTGTTCTCAAGCTTCATCTTCATGGTCAAGCTAAAAGGCTTTCTTCCAGGATCAGACCTACTCATTAGCATGCTTACCTATTCAGAGCTGTGACATCGCTGCCCCAACCGTGCCAGGATGGTCTCACATACTAGCTATTTCTTTTATTAAAAATAAAGTCAAGGAACTGAGAAGCCCACATATTGTCTCCATTTTTCGCATCAAAGTCATCCCACAGCCAAAGAGAAGCATTCCCAGGTTCCGTTGAAACAAGTCCAAGAATATTGAGCCAGAGAAGTAACTGGCAGCCAGAGAAGTAAATCCTCTATGCCCTTTGTAGCAAACATTCATGGAAGAGTTGTTTTCATTTCTTTCAATCCACTCCAATTCACATCCTGCCCATAAAAGCAATTTTTGCAATGGTCATCAGAGAGCTCTATGCTGACAAATCCAAAGGCTATTTTCACTTGACCTCTCATGATCCTTTAAATATCCACTCTTTCTTGTTATATTCCTCTCTTCTTTTCAGAAAACTCACATTTCATTGATTTTCCTCATCTCCTTGGACAGTCCTTTCATATTTTCTTTTGCAAATTTCTCTTCTTCTACCCGAATTTTGAATGATAAAATTCCTCACAGCAGTCCTAGACACTTCCTTTTATTTTCCCATTTT
>NW_011888782.1:19622181-19629335 GCF_000151845.1 Pteropus vampyrus
CTTCTTCCTTCTAATCAGCCTTCTGTCATTGCTTCCATTGGCCAAACCTACTAAAGCCAGCTAACAATAGGACTCAAAAAATAAGGGGTCTTAGAATGTAGAGCTTAATAAGGATAGGATGGGAAAAGGATACAAGGGCAAACAGGAAGTGAACACTCTCTCCTTTCCTGGTAAATGGCACATTTTCTACTGAATTACTAAAGCCAAATTATAGAAGTCATCCTTGAATCTACTTTTTTCCTTATTATTCATTTATAGTTTAATGTAAAGTCCTCTAAGTTCTAGCTCAGAAATTAATCAGCTCATTTCTCTCCAGTTCACCCATCCTAGTCTAAATCATCTTTATCTCTCAACCAGTCAACTGCAAGACCTCCTTACTGATCTCTCAGCTGCCAATCTTGCCCTATTTCCAACGTCCACATAGCAGACAATCAGATATTTTTAAATTTGATATCAAATTATGTCATCTCCTGCTCAAAAACTTTGAATGGGATTTCACTTCCTATAAGGGAAGTCTGAGTAATTTAGACCAACCATCCTGCTAAAGATGTCTAAAAATCTGGAAAAAATTTTTTAAGAAAAGAATTATCAGATCAAAGAAAAAAAAAAACCTCTCTTGAGAAAGAAAACCAGCATACTAGGCATCAAATTATTTCTTTAAAAAAACGAGGCGCAGTGTACAACACACAGCCAAAAACACTAGACACACAAAAAAACAAGTCACTATAACCAAACAGAACACACAAACAGATTCTAAAAGATTTCATATAGTATTGTAACTATCAAATAAAGGCTTCTAGCTTAATGTTTCAAAGACATAAAAGCCAAGTTTAAAAGTTTTGGAAATAACTAAAAATGATAAAAAGTGACATAGCAGATTTTTTTTTAACACCCAATATAAATTAAGAATAAAAAGTGTGATAAACAAAAGTTTAATGAGAGATTTGTCTTTACTGAAAAAGGATTGGCAATTTGATCTAGAAAGAAAATGATCTATAAAGAAACGCTGGAAGACAAGAAATAGAAAATAACAGAAGAGAGCACAAGATATATAGAAGATACAATAAGAGGATTAAATATACATTTACGTGGAATCAAAGGAGGTAAAGAGAGAAAGAAAGAATGGAGCAGAGACAATATATGAAGAAAATGTCTAAGAATATTCCAGACCTGATTGAAAACATCAGTCCACAGATTAAAGTAACTGAATAAATCCCAAACAGAATCGATTTTAAAAGAAGCTCATACATGAACATGTGAGAGCAAAAATACAGAAAACAGAGGTCAAAAAAAAAATTACAAAAGCAGCCAGAGAAAGGAAAAAACAGATGACATTCATTGGCAGGTGACTTCTTACTCGCAACAATAGAAAACAGAAGTGGAATGATATGTTCAATGTGTTTAGAGAAAAACTATCAGCCTAAAATTTCACACTCAGAAAAAAAATTCTATAAGAACAAAGGTAAAATAAAGATATTTTCAGACAAAGTTCAGAGACTATATTGCCAACAGCACCATACCAGGTATAAAAAAAACTACTTCGAACAGAAGGAAAATTATTTCACATGGAATGTTAGGTGTGCAGAGAGGAATAAAGAACAAAGATGTAAATATATGAGATTAAGATATATACCTAAAAGCACATTAGCCTGTGATCCCCTGGAAAGTAGAGCTGAGACCAAGAGAGGAAAAAAAAAAAAATAGGAAAAGAGAGAAAGCCAACGAAAGGGTTTATTATTGAGCAAGTCCTTCTGTGGACAGCTGAAGCTCAATCTCATCAAGGCCTCCTGAGAAGCCAAAAAAATTTCCAACTGAAGGGTAAAAGAGAGGAGTAGCTATTCACCATCTTCTGTTCCCAGTTGGCCATTAACCTCATCACACTTCTAGACTATGGATGCATGAGTGCTGGGCAGGTTATTGCAGACAGGAAGTGAGAGAGTTGAGAAAATGTGAGATGAAGGATATGTACTGTAAAACTGTCAGTCAAGTAGACAGAGTTAGAGTTCTCAGATCCTTGTCTTTTTTGGAGTGGGAGTAAAGGTGTTATTTAGACTTTGGTAAGGTGAGAGTTTCTACAGTAATCTCTAGACTAACCATTAAAAGACTAAACACCAAGTATAACTTAAAAATAAGGGAAAATTAAATTTTAAAAATAATTAAATAAAAAAGAAAGTGGAAAAAGGATTATAGAATATAACAAATAAAAAGCACAAAATAAAATGTTACCTCTCAATCCAGATACATCTATATTTATGTTAAATATAAATAGATTAAATTTCAAGATAAAGACAAAGATTCTCAATCTGAAGAGTAAAGTAAATAAATAGTGAAATGGACTTTCTTCAGGAAGTATGCTTCCTAGTCTCCAAACTTAAACCAGCCCAAAAAGAAATAAGATAGAAAATCTGTATAGCCAGCAGACATCTCTTGCAGAATATAGAGTGCAAGCTCTGCTTCAGGACCATCAAATATTTCTGCTCAGTAGGTCCCATAAAAGTTCCAGTGTTTATCCTGGAATCAGTTGTTAGATTTACAATGAATGGAAAATGAGAATGAAAAGGGGAATTATTCATTTAGACATTCACAGTGACCATCAAGGACCCTAGTTACATACATTTTTTTTCATGCTTGTCTCAAAAATATCCCATTTTTAACTAAGTAAAACTTTTAAAGAATCCTTAGGCACAGGTTATAGTCCTTTTCACATAGTATTTTATGTAATTCTTGAATATTTATTTTACATCCAAAAAAAGGGTTATTTTTGTATAGCCAGTTTTATCATGTAAAATTAATAGATGTAGTACTACAACATCAAAGAATTGTCATAAGTCATAAATTTCTCAGCTTATAAATGCATACCTACCTCATGCATCCCATTTTTTTCTGACCATTAGTTGTCTAAATACGTTTCATATTAAAAGTAAGACAAGAGAAAGGAACCAAGCCTTCTGCTTTCTCACCTCCTTCAACACATCCCAAGACTTGGACTAGGCCCTATTTATCCTCATTCCAGGTGTGAATATGGCCAGAATGACTAATTGATCCTCACATTTTATCTGTGCTGCACCTGCCTCCTTCCCCAGAATCAGACTCTCCTCCTATGTCCATGCCTGACAACAAAGAGAGTAACCATGTTCTTGCTGGGACAAAACCGAGTAGGCTGATCCTCAGCAGGACCCAGGCCACTTCCATGTGCTATGTTGTCTCCAAACTTCCTATGAGAGCACTTCCACCATCTACCCTCTTCGTTTGCTCTTGGGGGCTCCCCTTTGCTCCTGACATTCTGCGTGGCTGGCGCTACCACCTCAGTAAGTGATACTCCCGCCTTAGGAATCATCAGAAGAGAAAATTTTAAAATTAGGTGTCAGAGAAATTCAGACTTCACACTCAGCTAACTGACCCTTGGGAGAAGGTCATGGGCTCCTCTAAGCCTGGGATAAACACGGCACAGCTTCTTGGTCTGTCAATTTTACTTAATAGCGATAACTTCAAACTTCTTATATATTAAAAAAAAAAAAGGATGGATTACTTTAAAATACAGAAATTATACTAATTTTTTAAAATGAAACCCAAGACTTCTAGGACATTATTAAATTCAGGTAGAAAATATTAGCATGATTCCAAACCATCCCCCAACTTACAGCACCCTGCTGTCCCTCAAGTGAAGGCATTCACTCTGCTCACTTACTACTGAAAACATTGAGAGATATGGCTCTGTGATTGTTTTCCATTACTTAAGGTGGCTCCTGTTGACAGAAGTAAATTCCATATTTTATAGATATGGCCCTTTTCCCTCTGGTCCTGCCACTGACCATTTACTTAAGGTCATTCCAGATACTGTGCTTGAGAAGAATTTGCAGTTCTGATGTGGCTTCAGAGAGATTTCTTCTGGACTGACATTTGAAATGGAATTATTTTTCGTGGAGGTTCCAAAGAAATTGTTATCTCAATAATAATTACAAATAATTTTATTTTTTTATTTATTTACTATTATAAAAAGAGTTGCAATGAACATTCTTATCATAACTGTGTACGTGTCATTATTTCTCTAAGGTTAATGGGAGAAGTAGATCTTTCTAAAAAATGTAAATTTGCCTAATATTTTTATTTTTATAAACCCCAAGACTAGGTCTTGAATATGAAACGATCCTCGTAGGACAGAAAGAGGTGTATTGTAAATACCGAGGTCATACTAAGGTTCCCTGGCCCTATCTGGCCATTGCCCAAATTACTCAAATATCCCCAAAATAACAGAGAACAAAAGTGGAGAGGGAGCAGGCATAGCGAAAACCTAGAACTGGATTCCAGTGCTATGCCCATTTTCCCTGTGGATTCCAGCTGCTCACAGAAAGCATTTTTAGCATGCATATCTTAGCTCTAATACTAAAATCCCACAAAATTGTAGAGGTAAGTGCTACTGTAGAGAGCATTGCACCTGAGGCCATAAGAGCAGCTGAAATTTAACAGACAATATACTTTTCTTCCTCAAAATGTGGGCTTTAAAGAATATGAAATCGCAGGAAAAAAACGTATATGTAACCCACACAACAACGATATGCAGCCAACACTTGTCTGACTCTTTTGATGCTCATCCTATAAGCTCATACCCTTGGTTTGATTAGCTCTGGGTATCACCCCACATCCTTAAAAACTGAGAGAGCATATAGCTACACCCAGGCACCTTTCTCTGCCCTGGGAGAACCTGTTGGATGTGCATACTGGTAGGGGGAAGGCACTCAAACTGACATGAATTGAGCACCAGTGTGCTGGTGCTTCATACTTGCTGACGATTTCATTCTCATGACCACCATAAAAATTAATATTATTATCATCACCTTCCAGATAAAGACACTAAAGGTCATGATAGGCATGGATTATTTGAATATATATTAAATTTGACCTGCAGTTCCTAATACAACACAGATATGTGATTGCGAAGGCTGATAGAGAGGGCCTTTCTAAGGTAGTGATAAAGGAATAAATAGCTGTGAACACACTTAATGACCTATTGAAATAGAGATCAGTGTGGCCAGAGTTCAGAAAGGGGTTACATCCCACTATGAAAAATGATGAGAAACCCCAGAATTCATAGACATCTCACAGATGCCCTGTCGACAGCCTTGTTTAAACCCAAATTATGGCTCTTGATTTATCTGATGAAAGGTAACTCAAGTAATTTTTCAAGGTCAATACAAGCAATGCACTGAAAGTCACAGCTCTATTGCCCCTGAATAGCAACAGAAAATAATTGTAGCACATCCACAGCATCTTTGGAAAATAAAAAATTTATTATCAGCAAAACTTAAAAGAATCTTATCCCCTGTGCTTCTCAAATCCCTCGGAAAATGCTAAGGACCAAGAGAGCACAACATTGCACACAACGAAAAATAACTCAACTAGTGTGGTTTTTACATTCAGGTTGATGAAAGATGTCACCTTACCTCGACAAGAACTGCCCAGATGAATCTTTTTCCCCATTGCTCATAAATTAGACAGTTTGTTGAATCCGTAATTCACAGAAACTTATCATGGTGTCAGCCTTGTAAATGCCGATGCAAAGCCACTAGGCCCTTTCGTTATGTGTTGTGATCATGGATTAAATGATTTCATAAACATATTGGTTGTTTCACATTTGGCACGAGGCTGTCTTAGAGCCCCTATAATCTGTCACCATTGTTAATGAGATATCGACCTCCTCGTAACCCAAGCAAAAAATTCTCCCTTTGAATGTCAGTTGAGAAGAAAACCCTTTGGAACATCTACAAATTCTGCAGACTCCTCTCAACACCATGTCAGGAAAAGGGCCACACGACAAAGGCCACATCTACACAATAAGAAATAGAGGCGTTGGTGCCTGGGATCCTTTCTCTCCCCATGACAGGGACCACCTTAAACATATGAAGCCCTCAGAGCAGGTTTCTGAAACTTTTCACTGAAGACTCCCTAATAACAGAGAATGGTTAACTTGACACCCAGCCATCCTGGAGGCGTGGCTGTTGGATCCTATCACACCATCGAACTTTCCTAGAAGTCTTGTGCGATATCTCTAAATTTTTATTATACATCTTGCATCCTATTCCACAATATTTCAAGGCTTAATTTATTATTTAAGAAGCTCTGGATGAAGTGAAATTGATATTCCAGGAGGTGGAACCATGCTTACCCTGGACACTGAGTAGGCTGTGGCCTTCACCCACACAAAAGCCCTAGGGGTCCCATACTTCACTATAAGATCCTCAGTCTTAGGAAGTTTTCTAAATGGAGCTAGTTTCATTTAATATCAAGAATGCGGAAACTGATAAGATTGAACAGAGTTTGCAGTTACAGAATATTCTAAATGCCTCTTTTCTTAGGTAAATTAAGCCATTCTCCTATATTCTCGCCAGATACCATCAGAAATGTTGCCTTTGTCTTACCGTTAGTAGATCTTGGGGCAAAGATATAGACAATTGGAGGTTTATATACACAGTCATATGCCACTTATCAAGGTTTCCATCAACAATAGACCGGAGGTCCCTTAAGGTCATAATGGAGTTGAAAACTTCCTATCACCTAGTGACATCGTAGCAGCCCTCAAGACTTAGAGCAAAGCGTCTCTGTCTTCCACAGGACTCGGTCTGTTAATAGTATTGATATTGGCTAGAAATGCCTGGGGGCACTTCCCTGGCCCCGGTGAGCTGCCCACTGGCATGTCCCCTGTAAACCAGTGTTATAACTGGACGGCCCTTGTGGTTCTTATTATAATAACAAGATGCCCTTTGGCCATAACCATCAGAAAAAAGTTTATTACTTACAGGCCCTGGACCTTACAAGGCACATCAGAAGGCACGGAGTGAGGTTGGGGGAGGGAGGGTTCTGCTTTTATTGAGGTCGAGGGTGGAGCCTCTTTATTGGTGAACTTAAAGCAAAAGAGCAGGAATTTAAAGACTGGGGAAAGAAAAAACAAGGTAACCCAAATGGTCATTTATGGAAATCAACCAAGATGTCTAAAACAAAGGGGATCCACCACTGGGAGAGAGCATGGCTAACTATGTGTTTGTTCTGGACAGCCATCCTTAAAGTAGATGCCATTTCAAAACAGCAGTCAAAGCTTACGTCAGACACTTGAATTACCTAAAGAAAAGCCAACTGTCAGAGTTTACACTACTTACTGA
>NW_011888782.1:19630395-19635450 GCF_000151845.1 Pteropus vampyrus
ATTATACTTCTTTATAAACAGCCCCAGAATCTCAGTGGCCACAATAACAAACATTTATTTTTCTTAGTCCAGAGTCTCCAAGTCAGTGCAGGTGGCTCTGCTCAGGCATCAGTCACCTGGACTTGGCTCCAGAGCTTGAGTTGGTTCAGGTCTGTTCTCAATCATTCCTGGGCAAGGACCACACTGAGCATTTCCTTATCAGGGTCAATAACAGATTCAAGAGATGAGATCAAATTACAAAAGCACCTTTAAAACCTCTACTTTCATCATACTTGCTAAGATTCCATTGGTCAAAGCAAGTCACAATATCAAGTCCAATGAAGGGGGCAATGTATTCCTTTTACTGTAAAAGTAATAAGTGAAGAATTGGGAACATAAATCATTTATGGTTTAAAACTTTTTTATGATTGAATTACCATTATAATTATTATTGAAAACAAATATCAAAACAACAAAAATACATTACAGTTTTTGAAAGATTATTAAACAGTAAAAGTAAAATTTTATGGGAAACATTGCTTAATGATATAAAAAATTTTTAATTATATCCTATGTGAATAAATAGTATAAACACAAAAATAAAATAGGATTTAGCATTAATTTCTTAACTAATTTTCATTTTATAGATAAAAACATTGAGAAACTTTATATAAATACATAAAAATAGATTTTTATAGCAATGGACTCAATTCTTTGAACTCTTTCTTTGTTATAGTCCCAAAATCACATAGTGATCCATCATCAAAAACTAATTATAATGGCCTATATCCTGACAATTTGATTCAGGCTTCTTTCAATTTTGCTGAAAGCAAAGAACAGGAAACTATGTGCTTGCAAAAGATTTTATCACACGATCATCCTACTTATTCACTTTTTCTAGGATATACATGTAAGAGATTTACTCAAGGACCACAAGTGACTATTAATTATACCTGGTTATACCTGATACTCTTATTTATGGGTATCTTGCTTAACACAATATACTCAAAAAAAAAAGGATGGGAAATTTAATTACGGCTAATTTTAACTCAACTGTGCTAAGGCAATATTTTTAGGAGGGTGGAGGAATGCTTTTACTTTATAATTAAATTTGGAGCAGCTGATTAATTATGGTAAACTATTTTCATATAACCCAATGAAAATGCCATTTTGAACATCAAACCAATCACCAAATTGATGCAGGACAGGGCAAATTTCCCCAAGCGACGGGGAGACCAAGTCCTGCATTGAGAAAAGAAGAAGATCCTTTGGCAGAGAGTGAAGAAAGAATTCAACACACACACCAAAGTTAGAGTCAACAGGAAAGTTTATCGGAAAAGGGAGAACACTCACAGACAGAGTGCGGTCTCCTCTCAGAGGCAGAGAGTGAGAGGGACGGTGAGAGAGACCCTGAGTGTTCAGGGAATTCAGTTTATATGTCATTCTTTAGTTCCCATTTCCTTTGATATGGACATACAGTGAGGAAGGAGAAGAGTATGTACCCATGAAAAAGTAAGAATATGTAGAGTGAAAGGCTTGCTAGCAGATCCCAGCTTTTAATCCTTAGGTTCTCCATGGTTTTAGCCATAAGGAATGACTCTTGGATCCTGTTTCCCCTTCACAGGTGTGGGGAATGGTCTGTTAGTAATTCAGCAGAAACTTTCCTTTGTTCTTTCTGACGGTGTCCTCCTAGCCTGGCTGCAGGGTTGATCAGCTTATTGCAGTCTCTGATTATGGCTTGATTAACATTTTAATTCTCTTGCTTTTTTCCTACATTAAAATCAGAGCTTCATTCTATACAAAGAATTTAACTTCAGTTTTCAATTCAAATAACACGTTAAAACAGAACCCTATGACTCCCATCTCAATTTGGAACACAACAATAGTCTAGAGTATTTCGATCCTGTGTCTTCAAAGACAAGTTTAAAAACACATAAGGTGAACATTCTGAATTTGTTAATATCGATTGACCATTTTAATGGCATCATCCAATGGAATATGAAAATTGTGACAACTTTTGGGGACCTAGAGCTTGTTTATGAGAAAATGGTATCCTCGAGTCCAAGGAGGATAAACCATAGGTATGAAAAATAATGCTGTTGTTTTCCCAGGCATTGAAACAATTTGTGAGCAGAGAAACTTACATAACATTCCCCACATAAACCCAAACAAACTCAGTTACAGGACTTCGCATGTGCCAATCCTGATTAACAGACGGGGACAACTCAAATCACACTGAGAAATGCAACAGTGGTTCTGTAAACCTACAAGTAATATATAGAGATTTTGCTAAGCATCTATTAGTAGTGTAAAGCTCTGATTATCTTACCAGAAATTTATTTCTTTCATTCCTATCTCTACCTTCATGGACCTTTCGCCTTACAGAATTCCATCCATAAAGAAAAAAGAAAATTAAATAAAACAGAATGATGCTTACAGTTATAAATGTTGAACTTTGGAGACAAGAAAAGCTTCAGGATGGAGTAGTAAATGCTCCTGGAGTCAAAGACTACAAAGGAAAGGCTTTTTTCTTTATATCATATTTGCATTTGAAAAACAGAGGTCATTAAGAGTATTCATCTTGTCATGCTTACACCCAAAACTCATACACTGTCTCCTCTGAAAGGTACTTGTTACTAAAAGAGAAAGCTAAATACATATAAAAAAATAAAAATTAAAAAAAATAAGAATGCAGATGTAAATCTACAGTTTTACAAGTTGAGCTTTGAATGACGGGGAGAAGGGTGAATATTTCCTGAAAACTATCTTTAACTGTCACTATTGGGATAATAAGTTCAACTCACTGTAAAAATGTGCCTCTTACAGAAATGGCTTTGTGAAATTATTCTCTGGAAAATGTGAAACTTTATACTTTCATTCTATCAGAGGAGAATTTAAAACCACTCATACATTACCAGTTTACAGACAATGAGAGATGAAGTTTCTGTATCAATAATAACAGATTTGCTGCTAAGGTCAAGGTGCTTTCACAATGGCAATGCAAAGGAGTCCTATGCCAGCTTCTCAAATCCAAAAACACAGTAACAATAAGGAGGTTGCTGGCTCACAAGACAGACGACCACAGCTGTGCCCACCTAAGAAGCAAGGAAGAGGATATTTACCAGTGAGGCTGAAGAATCTTTCAAAACCTTCATTCTAATCTTTCTTAGTCTGAACTTTCTTCTACAAGAGCTGCTCAGTTATATAATACCAGCAATGTCTTTATACTACATTGTTATATTTATATTTGAATGTGGTTCAAGTAGAGAGCCAAAATTTATCACAGTCACTGAGTGAAAATGATAAATATATCATGGCAGATATTATGAGTTAATTTTTTCTAAATATTTCCAGATTCATGTTCCATTACCAATAAGACAATTTCTCTGCCTGCACCAAATCTGTTAGGTCTGGAAAGAGAGCAGGGAAAATGCTATTTCAGCCAAGAGAAGGACAAGATGGAAGAGCATCCATGCCCAATAAGAGAGAAGCCCACCCTGCCAGCTCTGGAATACTCACGCATTTCATAATACTTAGCATTTGAGGAGGCTCTGGAGGAAAGCTGGAACTGTATAATAAGAGAAATAAAGTTTACTTTTATTTCTGCATCTGAACATGGCGTGAGCAAATTTGGAACCCTCTCATACAAAGGTTTCATAGTAGTTTGAACAAAAGAAAGTGAGAAAAGAGTTGAGTCATCCAATGGCTCATGTAGTAGGTTTGGAATGAACTCAGAAATCTGCATTTTAGGGTTAGAGTCAGTGCCTCATTTGCATTGAAAGTCAAAGTATTGAGTGATCCAACTTGACCAACAAGTCCTGATTTGCTTGAGAATTTTCTGGTTTTAACAATGGAAGTTCCATGTCTTAGAAAACCCCTCAGTCCTGTGCAAATGCTACCTTTATGTATATCAGTTTGCAACCATTCCTTTTAAGTATAATAGTAAATGTAAAATAGAAAATTTTGATTGGATGAGGTGTTCATTTAACACAGATTGTAATAACATGGTATTGCAAACCTTATCTTCAAGGGAACGTAGAAGCAGCTTAATAATTCTCAACAGACACCCATTAAACTGCCTTTTGAGAATTGCTTACTGGCAGAGCATGAGGTCTGATTTCTTAAAGTAGCGGAAAAAAAAAAAAAAAAAAAAACCCTGACACATATCATCCTGGTCAAGTCCTTAAGAGAATACTCATTCTTTGCATTAGAATTATGCCAGGATAACATACACATACGTTGATTTGTGTTTGCTTCAGCTGCTGCAGGACACCTGAAGCATTGAGAATGATGGGGACCAGTAAACTGTACCACCACAGGCAGTGGCTGCAAATGCATCACTTATATGAACCATGTTGGGCAAGAGGGGAGCATGAGATGGATGGATCAACCCAGTCACCTCTGTCGATATCCTTTTTATATACAGGAAGAAAGAGCAGATGGAGAGTAAGACTGGAAGAAGGCCTAAGGTTCTGCTTTCTTTTCATTCCCAATAGAGTCACGTGTCCACTGCCCTCAGCTGCTCATTTTAGCTTCCAGAGCTCATTGATAATACATCTTTGCTCTCATCATCCAAAATCAATAAGAAACTTAGCTATGACATCATTGCAAATTATGACTACTCTTAGAAAAAGGGGTCCTGTTTAAGTAAGTCGCATTAATGCAAACACCATGTGATAGGGGTCAACATATTATAATAAAAGGCTCCTTATTAACCAAGCTCATTTGAATTTTAGGCCCATTTGAGTTTTAGCTTCTCTCTTTTCATCTCCCAGTCCTCTGATGGATGTGATAATTAAATGTAAAATGATATCAAACTGCATGGATAATCAAAAAACTAAATCATCACCTTCCTGTAAAAATATTTTTGTAAATGTATTTTATTTATATTTCTAGTAAACATATATTTCTGGAATAAGAAACATGCGTATCTGCTATAATCTTGGGCTCTGACACATTGAGAGGTGAAATGGGCAGCCCTATGACCTTGTAAATAACAGGAAGCAGTGGGCTGATGGTCTCTTTTGAGAGGAAACATGCAAAGCATTATAAAGTAAATGTGTCTTTTCTATATAA
>NW_011888782.1:19635500-19647434 GCF_000151845.1 Pteropus vampyrus
TCCATGCCCAATAAGAGAGAAGCCCACCCTGCCAGCTCTGGAATACTCACGCATTTCATAATACTTAGCATTTGAGGAGGCTCTGGAGGAAAGCTGGAACTGTATAATAAGAGAAATAAAGTTTACTTTTATTTCTGCATCTGAACATGGCGTGAGCAAATTTGGAACCCTCTCATACAAAGGTTTCATAGTAGTTTGAACAAAAGAAAGTGAGAAAAGAGTTGAGTCATCCAATGGCTCATGTAGTAGGTTTGGAATGAACTCAGAAATCTGCATTTTAGGGTTAGAGTCAGTGCCTCATTTGCATTGAAAGTCAAAGTATTGAGTGATCCAACTTGACCAACAAGTCCTGATTTGCTTGAGAATTTTCTGGTTTTAACAATGGAAGTTCCATGTCTTAGAAAACCCCTCAGTCCTGTGCAAATGCTACCTTTATGTATATCAGTTTGCAACCATTCCTTTTAAGTATAATAGTAAATGTAAAATAGAAAATTTTGATTGGATGAGGTGTTCATTTAACACAGATTGTAATAACATGGTATTGCAAACCTTATCTTCAAGGGAACGTAGAAGCAGCTTAATAATTCTCAACAGACACCCATTAAACTGCCTTTTGAGAATTGCTTACTGGCAGAGCATGAGGTCTGATTTCTTAAAGTAGCGGAAAAAAAAAAAAAAAAAAAAACCCTGACACATATCATCCTGGTCAAGTCCTTAAGAGAATACTCATTCTTTGCATTAGAATTATGCCAGGATAACATACACATACGTTGATTTGTGTTTGCTTCAGCTGCTGCAGGACACCTGAAGCATTGAGAATGATGGGGACCAGTAAACTGTACCACCACAGGCAGTGGCTGCAAATGCATCACTTATATGAACCATGTTGGGCAAGAGGGGAGCATGAGATGGATGGATCAACCCAGTCACCTCTGTCGATATCCTTTTTATATACAGGAAGAAAGAGCAGATGGAGAGTAAGACTGGAAGAAGGCCTAAGGTTCTGCTTTCTTTTCATTCCCAATAGAGTCACGTGTCCACTGCCCTCAGCTGCTCATTTTAGCTTCCAGAGCTCATTGATAATACATCTTTGCTCTCATCATCCAAAATCAATAAGAAACTTAGCTATGACATCATTGCAAATTATGACTACTCTTAGAAAAAGGGGTCCTGTTTAAGTAAGTCGCATTAATGCAAACACCATGTGATAGGGGTCAACATATTATAATAAAAGGCTCCTTATTAACCAAGCTCATTTGAATTTTAGGCCCATTTGAGTTTTAGCTTCTCTCTTTTCATCTCCCAGTCCTCTGATGGATGTGATAATTAAATGTAAAATGATATCAAACTGCATGGATAATCAAAAAACTAAATCATCACCTTCCTGTAAAAATATTTTTGTAAATGTATTTTATTTATATTTCTAGTAAACATATATTTCTGGAATAAGAAACATGCGTATCTGCTATAATCTTGGGCTCTGACACATTGAGAGGTGAAATGGGCAGCCCTATGACCTTGTAAATAACAGGAAGCAGTGGGCTGATGGTCTCTTTTGAGAGGAAACATGCAAAGCATTATAAAGTAAATGTGTCTTTTCTATATAAAGTATGGGTTGGAGAGAGGCTATGGGTACAATCTCAGATCAGGAGAGAGAAATAAAAATGAAAAGAACGATCATATGTTAAATCCTGCTATAGCTGCCTCTAACCACCATGCACTCTCAATAGCTACTCTAAAGGGACATTTGGGGTCAGTGCTCTGCCCAGATCCCCAGATCTTCTCACTAGTTAATACAATACACGTTCTTCTCAAGCTCACACAGAAGATTCTCCAGATAGATCACATGTTATGTCACAAAGCAAGTCTTAAGAAATTTAAGAAAATTGAAATCAGATCAAGTATCTTTCTAACCACAATGGAATGAAGCTAAAAAAATCAATAGCAGGAAAACTGGAAATATCACAAATATTTGAAAATTAAACAATACATTCTTTTAAATTTTTTTAAATTTATTTTTCAATTACTGTTAACATGATATTATATTATTTTCAGGTGTACAACGTAATGATTAGACATTTATATAACTTAAGAAGTGATCACCTGATAAATCTTGTACCCATCTGAAACCAAACATAGTTATTACAGTATTATTGATATACCCTCTATGCTATACTGTACATCTCCATGACTATCATGACTATTCTTATAACTGGAAATTTGTACATCTCAACAACACATTCTTGAACAACCAATGGGTCAAAGAAGAAATCACAAGGGAAATTAGAAAATAACTGAATCAAATGAAAACACAATATACCAATACTTTCATGAGATACAGCAAAAGCAGTTCTAAGAAGGAAATTTATAGTGGTAAACCACCTTTTCTAAAAGTAAAAAAGATCTCAACAACCTAACTTTATAACTCAAAAAAGAAGAAAAAAAAGAACAAACTAAACCCAAAATTAGCAGAAAGAAGGAAATAATAAAGATTAGAGCAGAAAATTAAAAAAAAAAAAAAAAAAAAACTAGAGACTAGAAAAACAATAGAAAAAAAAATCAATGAAACAGAGTTGGGTTCTTTTTTATAAAAAGCAAATCTTGTGCACGCTGCCCTGTCCTTAACTAAATCAAGTGAGAGCAAAAAAAGACTCATATAACTAAAATCAGAAATGAAAGAGGAGACATTACAACTGATACCACAGAAATAAAAAGGATTATAAGAAACCTCTGTGGAAAAATATAAGCCAACAAATTAGGCAAACTAAAGGAAATGGATAAATTTTTAGAAACAAATAGCCTACCAAGACTGAATCATGAAGAAATAGAAAATCTGAACAGATTTGTAACTAGTAAGGAGATTTAATCGGTAATCAAAAACCTCCCAACAGTGAAAAGTTCAGGACCAGGTGGCTTCACTGGAGAATTCTACCAAATATTTAAAGAAAAATTAAAACAAATTCTTCTCAAACACTTCCAAAAAAAATTGAAGAAGAGGGAATACTTTCAAACTCATTTTATGAGGCCAACATTACCCTGATACCAAAGCCAGACAATGATACAGGAAAAGAAAACTAGATCCCGATGAATATTGGTGCATCAATCTTCAAAAAAAAAAATACAAACAAACTGAATTCGACAGCACATTAAAAGGATCATACACCATGACCAAGTGAGATTTATCCCTGGAATGCAAGGATGGTTCAACATATGCAAATCCATCGGTGATATACACTACATTATCAGAATGAAGGACAAAAATCACTTGGTCATCTTATTTATGCACAAAAAAGCATTTGCCAAAATTCAACACCCTCTCATGATTTAAAACAAGCAAACAACAACAACAACAACAAAAAAAACCACTCAAACTAGAAATAGAAGAAAATTACCTCAACATAACAAAGGCCATATATGAAAAACCTTCAGCTAACATTACATTCAGTGGTGAAAACTGAAAGCTTTTTCTCTAAGATCAGGAAGAAAACAAAGATGCCCACTCTTGTCACTTTTACTCACCATTATACTGGAAATCTTAGCTGGAGCAATTAGGTAAGAAAAAGGAAAAATTAAAAGGGGGGCATCCAGACTGGAAAAGAGAAAGTAAAATCACCTCTGTTCTTAGATGATGTATATATGTTATAATAGGAATGAACCTTGAAGACATTATGCTAAGTGAAATAAGCCAATCACAAGAAGACAATACCACATGATTCCACTTACATGACACATCTAGAGTAGTCAAATTCATAGAAAGAGAAAGTTGACTTGTGATTGCCAGGAGTTAAGGGGAAATGGAGAGTTTCATTCAATGAGAATAGAGTTTTAGCCATGCAAGACAGAAAAGTTCTTAGAGCTCTGTTGTACAACAGTGTGTATATAGTTAAAGATACTGTACTGTACACTTAAAATTCTGAAGAAGATCACTTTATGTTATGTGTTTTTTACCACAATAAAAAAAAAGCAATGATTATTTTAATGGCAATAGGAGTGGAGGTGATAAAGAGATAGGGCTTTAAGAATTTTAGATTCATGAGTTGTTTTTCCTGCCGATATTTTAATAAGAGGTTTTCTGCATAGTTTATCCAATAGTTGCAAAATCAAACATCATAGAGCACATGTAGGACCTTATGTCACCCGGCTGCTGTGCAGCACTGAGGCCATGTCTTCCTTCCATGGCCTGCACTTTATTAGCCCTGGTTGCTTCGCACATTCTTATCACCTTTATCTGTCTTGTAACCCACGTGGGCTGGGAACTCCCCGTTTGTCACTCTCGTGCACGCTTCCCTGCCCTGCCCTGGACCCCAGAAGGCTGACATTGGTGGAATGCATCACCCAGCTTCTTTAGGCCTCTGGCTTCTGGTTGGATTTGACTAATGGAGGTGCCATCAAGCAACTGAAAGGCAGGGTAGAGGAGCTACATGTTTATTCCCTGGCTGCCTCCCTGTTAGACGATACTGCGTTTTTCCGCCCAAGGTCAGAGTGCCTTTCAGACAGCCCCTCTCACAGCTTTTCCCAAGTCCCCATTGCCATCCCCACCTCCCACCATCGTGGGAGGCAATGACTTCCCACTGATGTGGGCCCTAAAGTGCCTCACAATTCTTTGCTGGTGCCTTTTGCCCTATAACACCTTGGCAAGTACCTCCTCATTAATTTCTTCTAAATTTACATTGGCACGCATCATCTGTATTTTTTCAGAACCCTGAATAAATCACCACTGTTCGAATCAATTGAGCCCAAAGCCACTCTCACAAAGAATATGAGCTGTGAGTGATAACTTTGCTCCTATGTTCATGGAGCACGCTCCACGTTAGAACCAACATCTGTCTCCACATTGCAAACCAAGCTTCCTAACTCATCTATCACACCATTTCCAATCATCATTATGAAAGCTCGTGCTAAAGAGAAATGTCTGTGCTGTGAAACGCTGCCACCGAGGAGAGAGTCCGCATGAAGGAAGAAGTATTCCCACATCGGAAGAAAACAGGGTGGCAGGGGAGGGAGGGAGTCTTGGTGGAGAGAGCCAGCCTTCAGCAGGTGGTGTCAGGGTGGGTCAGAACCAATTGCGAGGGGTTAATTTGGGTTGTTCTGAATGCCAGCCCCAAGAAAATAGTTCAGGACAGGTGATGCCCACAAGCAATGGGGCAGCAGAGGATTCTCATGGTGATTAATGAAAGTCTTGACCTCTGACTTCCTTAAGCTCACAAAGAAAATTAAATTTCCCATCAGATCTCTCCTTTGACTGGGGCCAGACAAGCCTCTTGTTTATCCCTCGAGATGCAATTACCTGGGTACCAAGGATGGCCTGGTTCTTTTCTCTAACTGCCAAACCTCGGCCAACCCACAGTGGAGGGATGGTAAGAGGGGTAACCTGTACGGAGCCTCCTACCACGTGCTAAGTAATTTGCATACTTTTTCTCCTTTGGAATGATTTTCCCCATAACCCTGCAGGACGGCCATAGATAGAGACAGCGCTTCTGGCCTTCCTGATGAAACAGACGTCAAGAGGCAAAAGCCATTTTAGTTAATATCCCAGGGTCGTAGAATATTATCCTGCCTTTCTTAACCTATTTATCAAAAAATAAAAACAGAGCAAGGGAGGTTGGGGGGGAGGGGAGGAGGCATAAATAGGTGAGACACAGATATTTAGGGCGGTGAAACTATTCTGTATAAAACTGCAGTGATGGATATACATCTTTACGCATTTGTCAAAACCCATAGAACTGTACAACACATAGAGTGAACTTTAATATAAACTATGAATTATGGTTAATAGTAATGTATCAGTATTGGTTCATTGATTATAACAAATGTGTCACGTTAATGCAAGATGTAATAATAGGGAAACTGTGTGTTTGGGATGGGGGTGGAGTGTTGAAGGATGAGTATATGAAAGCCTCTGTACTATCTTCTCAATTATTCTGTAAATATAGAACTATACTAAAAAATAAAATCTATTAATTATAGTAATCCCACTCACTGAGCACCTGCCCTTCCTATTGCTTTGGAGTGCATCTGATCTTTTTCTTAACGGAGGTACAGTCGGCCCTCCATATCTACAGGTTCTTTACCTGCAGATTCAACCAACTGCGGATGGATCTATAAGCGGACTAAGAGACTTGAAGTACCCATGGATTTTGATATCCTCAGAGATTCCCGAAACTGACACCCTGCAGAGGAATGCATATGCTCTTTTGTGCCTGGGACTGTTAGGCTGATATGTACACGGTGGACAGGAGGGATGGCCCAGTGCTAAAGTGTCCGGGTACAAGTGAGTGTCACAAGATACTGAGAACTCAGTGGGAAAAAGTGGGAGGAAATCTGGTTAAACATCTGTGCATTAAGGATAAAAATCATAGTGGCAGGAGGACTCTTTCTTCATAATACTCTTAGCAAGTGGCAGAAATTGGGAAGGACTAAGAATTGCGTCTGTGGTTATGTTTCGTTTTGTTTTTTCATTTATATGTGCTTCATTCATGCGTGAATACGTCTGAGGTAGGGAGGAAATAATTGTGTCCATTCTTCCATAATGTAATAGTTATTGCAGTGTTAGGAAAAAACTAAGATTCTGAGAGCCAGAACTGCCTCTGAATTTTGCAAGATATTCCAGGAACTCAACGCGTCCTGTTACTGAAAAAAAGCATTGTGGCACTTTGGGTTCTCCGGAGGGCAAAGCCTGAGACTTGGCTGCAGGCAGTTTTTAGCGAGCTGATCCCAAATTGCAGAAGTGGGGGAGCGAGAAGAGACAGGAAAGGGAGGAAAACCGATACAGGCAGGATGAAAGGACTTGAAAGCTGGCCACTGGTAGCTGACAACGAAATTCCACAGAACATCAGAAATAACCAGACAAGGCCACTTATGATAGAACAAGACAAAAGCAAGACCATTCCGTAATCATAACTGAACACAAAGATAAAAGACACTATGAAACCGCAAAAATAATCCAATCTCCCCTTCTTTCTAACACAAGTGAGTCCTCTTACAAATAAATACCCAGTCATCAAATTGCCCCCAGGATCCAATTTCAGAAAAAAAAGAAAACTCACTTTATACTATCCTTATCAAAATCACCCAGCACAAGTCTACTTCCTATTAAAAAAAAAAAAAAAAAAAAAAAAAGGTTCCCTACAGCTGGCTACTCAACATTTGTCTTCTCCTGTTACAGCAACTAATCAACCTCACTTTGCTTGACTTCGGGTAGAGTCCTGAGGTCTTTGGCTGACGGACATTGACACCAATAAAAGGTATATTAATGAGTTCGTTACCATTGTGGGCCACTCACTAGGAATCAGTCCCACTGAGAACACCATGGAGCTGCATAGAGTGCATCTCAGAATTGTCCCACTGGAAGAGGGAGAATTAACAGTGGACTCCCATTCTCCTTTACATGACAGTCATCCCGGGAGCACTAACTCCTCTGCATTTTTGGATCGTGCCTGCACGAGGCTGAGCAACCTTCCGTAGCTTCAGAGGAATCTCAGAGACAGCAAAGCAGAGAGACATCTTGAGCTGTGCTGTCCTGTGTGCTCACTGTGGGACTCTAATGAAGTATGTGGAATGGTCCCCCAGAGACGTGCGGATACCAGGTGGTCCAAGGTGGTGGGGGTGTATCACCACTGCATCATTGGTGATCACTCTCATTTTATAGATGCAGAAACAGAGACACGAAGAAGCTAGAAATGTTGAACTGGGGTTACATGGCCATCTCTCAATGTTAAAAAAACAACATCGTTAAATCTTTTCTGGATATATTCCTATGATATTGTAAACAAAAGAAAATGTGTTAAGTCCCGCTTCTCATTTGGGGATTATCTGCAACCGCAGATCATCTTGAGGAAGATGCAGAATCCAGTGGAGCAGTGGTTTGCAAACTCCCTCTAATCATGAAACCCTTCTCTTCTTCAGAGGAGATCTTATAAGGCTCATGGAGAGGAAATGGGACCACAGCCTCCCCTACATGGGACAAACTTCATGGCCTCAGTCAGCTTCTGAGGTATCTCCAAGAATGTGCATACTCTACAGAGCACAGAAGTAAATCAAGAAGAAAAAATAGAATGCTGGAGATTTGGGTGCCTACATCAGCTTGACCTCTGTCGGCTTGTTACCTGGAGTTAGTCATGTCACCTTACCTATGAGATAGGGCTCCTTTGGCCTTGAGATTTTAGTTTCCCTCTTACAATGTGGAGTTACCTCATTTATCAACCAACAATTGAAGGCTAAGTGGGCTGATAAATAGCCAACCCAGCTGACATCATTCACAGCTGATCTCGTTCATTCTCCAAGTACAAATTCAACAGTTCGATCCCCACCATGCATCATGCAAGTACAAATCTGACAGTTCGATCCCTACCATGGCCTGCTGTGGCATCCACCCTCCTTTATTATTTACTTGTTCAAACACAATGTCTTGTGCCCCATGAATATCATTACAATAGAGATGTAGCTGAACACAGAGTCAAGGCAAAACAAAATCCTCTATCTCTTGTTTGCAATTTCCCTCAGGAAACAAAGGAAAAGCATGGCAGCTATGTGATTAGGTGCTAAATATACTGAGCAGAAATGAGAGGGCTTTAGGAGCTCAGAGGTCTGTGGAGGATGGAAAAGATAAAGGACAGGGGAACACTATTAACAAGCTGCTACATGTATTCAAAGGTGAAATGATATGACATCTGGGATTTACTTTCACATTCTCCAATAAAATAAAAATAAGGGGATAGATGAAACAAGATCGGCGAATTGATGCTAATTTAAGGATGGGCCCTAGGTACATGGAAATGTATTTCTTCTCTGAGATTTTCCCTAATAGAAGGGTGGCAGTGTGTTTTTTCAAGCACGCTTTGTGTGATGCCCATCTTCAACACTTTATATATTATCTTGTTTAATCTTTTATTTTTTTTTTAATTTTTCTTTAATTTTTAATTGTTTATTGGGGTAGCATTGGTTAATACAATTATATAATTTTCAGGTGTACATTAACATTTGACATCTGTATATTCTATTGTGTGTTTACCACCCAAAGTCCAGTTTCCTTCAGCTACCATATATTTGATCCCCTTTACCCACTTCACCCTCCCCCTAAACCCTATATTTGACATTCCTCCCCCTCCCCCCACCCCACTAGTGACTACTAGTCTATAGTCCTTTGCTAATCACTAGCCTATAGCCAGTTTATTCTATAGACGAATCTAAGAGCCAAAGGAATGAAGTAATTTATCCAGAGGATGCTGGAGAATACTTCCTTTGAGCTCTCTGATCCAAAGGAAGCCCTCATGAAGAGGTTGAGCTGGAATTGGACTTTGACTCCTAGGACTGTAAAGGCATTCCAGAGGAGGGAGCAACACAAACAAACCTTCTGAGATAAGAGCCGCAGGATGGGACCAACACTACGAGGAGGTGGCTTCACAACTCATAAATACCTATTTCACTACCCCATTCAAACAAGCCAAATGTCTCATCACTGAACCAACCCAAGTGGACTAATAGAGGAAGACCAACGAGGCTGGCAATCAGGTGTTGAAACAGAAGGCTGGTCTATCTGAGGTATCCAAGGGATGAGGGGACTTGAAACGATACAATGACTTGCTCTGTCTCAGCCATATCCTAACTCCAACGGGAGAATGAAGGGGAGAGGGAACCCTAACAGCTGAATGAGCAGAAGCTCTGGCTCCTCCCAAGGGAAGACTAACTTCTCTTTCTCTTCCCTTTTTCACTCTCATCTCCTGGTAAAAAAATAAAATAAAGTAAAATAATTATATGTATGTATGTACGTATGTATGTATGTACGTACGTATGTATACATTTCCTGAGTGTACCTACTGCATGCTAGGCACCTGACGGGATGGATGTTGGGGATTCAGAGGTGCCGACAGCCCTCTGAGGGCTCCAAGCCCAGCATCCAAGAAAGGTGAGCAATAATCTAAGCTCAGAAGCGGAGGTCTGCCCGGAGGTGGGCTGTTCAGAGGAAGCAGAGCCTACATTCCACCATGAAGTAGGGTAGGGCTCAGGCAGACAAAAACTCGAGAGGGCTACCCAGGCAAAGATGAGCATGTCTAAGGTGTGTCTGGCTGGAGGTGGAAGGGGCTGGGGGGAGGGCTATAAGAATTTATAGAGAAAGGCAAAGAAAAGAGTCCCCATGTACCAGGCTGAAGGTAATGCAGAGCCACTGGTGTTTTCTGAACAATGCAGGTAGGTTGCATTTTGGGAGATGTTTTTACCCTTCCCTATGTCCACACCCTTTCCCATGTGACTTTGCAGTTCCCCCGTGTAAGCATGAATGAGTGTATTTGCCCATCCCTTGACTTCAGGATCAGCTTTGAAACTTCCTTTGGCCAAGGGGATCTTAGCAGACGTGACACAAAGCTGGCTTTTGCACTGGAGCCTTCCCTCTTGTACCTCTGCCATTGCCATGACAAAGACATGCCCTGGATACACTGCCTGAGAGACCCTCAGACTTGCAGTGAGAAGTAGAGGGTCTACAGTCAAAACAGAACTGCTGAGTCATCCCGCACTAAGATCAGTCAACCTCCAGCCAGCTTATGATGCGTGAACGAATTGTTTTTAAGCCCATAAAAAAAAAAAAAAAATCAGATCAACAGAGGCATAGAGCTGACCCGCAGACGCATGAGCTAAATACATATTGTATACTATTAAGATTTTCTGTGCTTGCTTGTTACATAGCAATAGCTGACTGATACGTTCACCATATTTCTCTCCCAAAAATTTCAGGGAATTTTGTCAAGGAGGCTAGTAAATTTGTGGACAATCATGGTCACCTGTGAAGCTAAAGTTACACAGTCTTTCTCTCTTAATGGAAGGAAGGTCTGGAAACGACTGTAATTGTAAATATAATTGACCTTGCCTAACGCTCTCTAACATTCTAGAAGAAATGATACTTTTTCCTAGAAGTTAGGCATGTTCTAGAAGGTTCTGGAAAACTTTCAGCCAATCCTGGGAGTTGGCAAGCAAACGTCTCTAGAAAAATAAACACTAAAAGTCCTAAAACTTTAGGCTCTTTTACACACACACACACACACACACACACAGGCTCCAAACCAAAATATTTCTAAGGTTTTTCAGTGTGCAGAGATAAAAGCACATTTTCTTCATATAAAGAGAATTTCTTTTATACCAAATTGATCTTCTTCAACATATGAAAACTTACATTTCTGAAGTCATAATCAATCGTGTGTCTTGGGCATATTTAACACAATTTAGTTTTCTGATTTTAAAATGTTGGCTGACCCTTAACAATTTTAAAAGGTTAAAATGGTATAGGCCTCGCAACTGTCAGCAACTCTCTTATTAGGAAAAGAATTTGTACAAATTGAACATTTCAGTATGGGATCTTATCTCTTCTTCATGACAGCTAGTCCCAGGCAAGCTTGGGCAAAGCAGCTCTAAGCATTTATTGCTTCTCTAAGCCAGGAATTAGGGCTGTGAGCTGTTTAGAGAGAGAGTTAGTTGTTCCCAGAATTGACATTCAAATAGTAACAAATTTCTCTTTCTCGCAGACCAAAATTCAGGCAGAAATGAACCCAGACTGCTTTGCATTGTCAAGTGTGGCCACAGCCCCCTGCCGGCCCCATGCCCCAGCCCACCATCCATCAGAGATTCTGGTCCAGCAGATGATGCTCAGCTTATGTCCTAGTTTATCCCAGGAGAGATGCTCTCCATAGCTGGAGCCTCCCGTTGGATGAATCAGGTCATTTCAAGCAGCAATTTGACAAGGCTCTTCTAACCTCTAGGACATTTTTTCCAGTCTTTTATAGTATCTATAGCAACATGGACCTTATCAAGGTGTAAACGTGTGTGCAGAAGCCCCTCACATAGCCCCTCCCCATCCTTCAGCATCACTTGACATCTGAGCTTCTTCTCATTAATAACCCATCCTCTGACCACCTACCAGCCTCAGCTCATCCCTGGCCCCATCCTTTG
>NW_011888782.1:19648114-19659520 GCF_000151845.1 Pteropus vampyrus
GTTCAGAAAAGTCAGTTTCGCTTTGTTTTTGATTCTCTTTCTCACCTGATCCCTCCTATTTAATCATCAGGATTTTTCTGGCACTTTTAATGAGCATGATGAGGAAAATTTTTGCTAAACCCCAGTTCAATTTGAAATAAAATAATTTACTCTTTTTCTTTGCTGGGGTGTATTAGGCATGAAATCAGCCAGAAGCAATGTGGAAATGTGCCAGCCAATGGTGGCCCCCTCGATGACTCTGCAAAGGCAGGAAATGAGGACAGTGGAGAGCCTTAGTTGGCTGCCCTTGGGGCTGCAGAGGCACTTTACCTTTCTGCCCTCCTCCCAGAATGAGTATCTATGACTGCCAAATTATTCAGGGGGCAAGTGGCACAACTCAGAAGCATCTTTTTATTTTTTCCAATCCTCTTTCAAATTAATGCTCATCTCAGTGTTTAAATGCCATGAGGAGAAAATACCTAGTTTGCCCCCAAAATCATACAAGAATAAGGATGGGATTACTGTACAGTAATGCCCCTGAAGACAGATGCCTCAGATATGACTAATGGTGCTGTGAGGATGTGTTCTTTTAGCTCAACTCGGTACAGGAAGTGACCATTTCCGGGTGAGAATGCTCACTAAGCCCCTGCCATGGTAATCCTGATCATGCCAGAGAAATCACAGCAAATAAAGGAGGCACAGAACGTTCTGGAAAAGTGAGCAAGAGAGAGAACTCTGAAGCACCATAAGGAAAGCAGGTCAACAGGGTATTGTAAACATTTAGCAGAAGACCTTTTTTGAGATATATGTTTTACCGAGTGTTGTTTTTATGCCCTCAGGTTTCATGCAAGTCCTCTTTGTAATTCTTTGCCTAGGGGTATTTTTTTGCAGAGCAGGATGCAGAAGTAACCTGCAGTCAGAAATCTGCCTTTCTTCTATCCTCTGTAATGGAGAAAATGAGGGGTGTCTCAGAGGTGGAGTGGAGAGAGGAGAGGTTATGCTGGCCAGGAGAGTGTGCGGGGCAGAACTGGGAACATCTATCAGTTCCATATCTATGACGTTGGGAATATCTGTGGGTCCGTGACTCAGGGAGACAGCACTCCAGAGAGGGTCATAGGACCTCAGGGAGATACTAGGGTCAAGGGGCTAAATCCAATGACCCAAAACTCTCAGGCTCACCAAAAATTTTGGTGCTCCTAGCTGAACCTGAACAGGCCCAAATGCTGGGACGAAAGGTGTGTCTCAGCATTAACCAGTGTGGACTCATGACTCCTGACTGGAGAGGCCTCCCTTTTGCTTAATCTCTGGGAATGACCCCATGACCTTGGCACAGCCTCAAGTTGGAAAGCTGCCCGCAGTAATATCTGAGATGACATTTCCTGTCTGCCCAGCAGAATAGGGCCTCAGCGTTAGAAAATAAAGGCAGATATCCCCCTGCACACCTTAGATTGGGGGCTCAGATTCACAGTACCCCAACTATATGGGCAGAAACAGACTTTGCAGAAATCTGCTACTAGAATTAGAGGGACCCAGGAGGAAATATAAAATGGAGACTGAAGACAAAGACCCTGAAGTAAGGAATTAAAATCCAAGCATTAAAATCTAGGAGCCACACACAGCAAACATGGACAGGCCTGGTGTTTGACCACACTGGTGAAGGGTGACTCCCAGATTCTTAATGAGAGCTACCCAGAAACACAAATCAGAGCCTGTGATTCACAGCTATAGCTCTTGTGTGTGGTCACCTTGTCTTTTGAGATCTCAGTAAAATTGGCCTGAGCATCCTTCTTCTGTAGGAGGTCAGGTGAATTTCTGGGGTGGCACTGTCAGGGACTCCCCCTCTGCGGGAAAGCCCAACAGGAAACCAGTAAGGGCGGCCACCTCGCCCAGGAGAATCGACAGGGTCTCTGAGCTGTCAGTCTTTCTCCCTTTCCAGGAAGGCCTTAAGAAGACGATTTTCTTTCCTTCAGATACAAATATGTTACTCCATCCCCCTTAAGACTTAGATCTATAGTCAGTTTTGTTCTCGAAAAGAAATTACTCAATTGTGAAAACTCATCAAGCTGAACACTTAAGATCAGTGCATTTTATTGTGTGTTAAAGAGCTCTCAACCTGAAAAAAAAAAAAAGGTAATATCTGCTATGGGTATTCGTAAAATCTGAGAGCACAGACAAATATAGGTCATCAAAAAGACATCATCATTCTGTGAAAAATGATACTTCTACACTTTGGGACACCCTAGATTTGGGTTAGGTTAATGAAGACTGAATATATATTATAATGTTCTTATTCTAGAGTGTTGGTTCAATCATTTTCCACACTAGGAATTACCTGAGTGGGACAGGCCCAGGTGAGCAGCCCCGACGCTGTGCTGGCAAGCACAGAGGTCATGCCATTGAGGGCGGGGGGGAGAGATCCATTACGGTTTTATGGTTTTTTTTTTAACTGGATTGGGAGAGAAAAGTTTTAAACTCTACTGCTGTCCACTGTACTTTCTTAAGTCAGTTTGTTTCCCTTCCCTGAGCATTAAACATTCAACTGTAAAAGGAGTAAGATGGACAAGGTGATCACTACATCTTAAATTTTGTGATCGGTTCTGTATTTTTTTTTTATCTAGAAGCACTCAGGCGACTTTCATTGTAAATCACGTGAGTGAGGCATTGTATGAGTCAGCGGTCCCCAACCTTTGTGGCACCAGGCACCGGTGCTCCTATGAGAATCTAATGCCTGATGATCTGAGGTGGAGCTGAGGCGGTGATGTTAGCGCTGGGGAGTGGCTGCAAATACAGGTGAAGCTTTGCTCGCTCACCCCGCACTCACCACCTGCTGTGCAGCCCGGTTCCTAACAGGCCATGGACCGGTACCAGTCCACGGCCTAGGGGTTGGGGACCCCTGCTATAAGTGACCATCTCTAAGAAGATGCTACTATTCCGAGTTGCTAGATAGAAAACCAAGGCTTAGAGTGGTTGAGGCCACACAGCAAACTAAAACTGAAGTGGCTTTTGACCTCCACGCCATTGTAAGAAATACATGTTGACTTTCCATGTTGCTACGAGTAGAACCACCACAGTTGCACTTTTGGAGACTCTTTATGCTGGTCAAGGACCAGAGCAGAAAGGTCTCCCATCCCTGTCTTGACACTAGAATTCACCCACCATCCTGCAAATGTGAGCTCTAGAGTAAACCAGCTTGGACAAGCCAAGCTGGTTTCTAGGTAGGGTATGAAAGTCTCCCAGCAAATCATCAACAGATAGGCTGGGCTCAGTATTACTTTCACAGCCTAGAAAAAACAACAGAACATAGCCCAGGGACCAAACAGCACCAGTCACCTGTCTGTGCTGCATTTGGCTGACCTGGCACAGATAAGGTGACTGCAGGAAGTGGGGGCGGAGGGAGGGCGATAGAAGATTCCAAACTAGCAAACCCCCTGCAACGCAATGCCAGCAAATTGTTCAAAGATGAGCAGCGCTCCCTAGTCTGTGGGCCCCAGTCTGATTCCAGTGTCAAGAGCGCCACCTGCTGCCCAGATGCTGAAAAGTCTGGCTTGTCTCCCTTTCTCCTCAGCACCGTCTACAGAAAGTGCTTTAATGCAGTGGGTCTCGCACTGGTTGAGTATCTGAGGGTCCAGAGTACTCTCAAAGACTTCTGAGTTGCTTATGTGTCTTTTTGTTTTTATGATAGCCTAAAAAACTTAATACAAACAGATGCCGGATCATCGGACTGATAAAGGAAAGCCATCAAACCAGATTCCTTTATTGTGCATTTGTTAGGATATGGCTAGGAGGTTGTGTCGGGTGCTACTATTTTCATTGTGGCATGTTAATAAAACAGAACAAAGTCGGACTAACTTCTCAAGGAAGCATTTACTCTAAATAGAAGCCAAAAAACTCAGCTGAGAGTGCCATAGCGATTGCAGAAAGATGGTGTAAGAACTGAGTCATCACAGGACTCATGATGGTACAAGTAAGTACCCTAACTCAAAGGAATCTGGGACAGACAGAACTATAAAAGTCCTATTTTCAGTGCAAAAGACCATATACTAGAAGCAAAACATCATCCATCCCACTGAGTTGATGTAGATTATTGATGCAGCTTTATTTGTAATTTTGTTTTGCTTTTATGGCTGAGTATGAATTATAAAGATAAGAAATGTATACCTAGTATTGTCTGAAATATTTAAATTACATTATATAAAATGATTAACTTCTAACTTTTTCTAACTCATCTCCCTATTTCTATCCCTCAGCATCCCCCATACACACACTCATATGCAACGTTCTTTGTTGAATGAATGAATAAATTATTTCAACATTTCTTCCTCTAAAAGGGGTCATATATATATAATATATATTATGTAAATATATCAGTGTTAGTCAGGTTTGGGCTGCAATTGTGGTGTGTTGTGTTACAAACAGCCCCAAAATTTCAATGGCTTACTATAACAACCATGTGTTTTGCTCATCTGCAGGTGTGCAGATCAGTTAGAGTCACTCTACTTTGTTCTACAGGCCAGAATCACGTCTGCTACACATGACTCTCATCTTTCAACCAGGGCATGCTCTTCCGTGGCAGACGGCAGAAGCACAAGAGGCCAAGCTAAGCAGGCGAATACATTTAAAGCTTCTGCTCTCATCATATTTGCTCTTATTGGCCAAAGCCTGTCACAAGGTCCAACATCAATGGGGTAAGGAAGTATATCCTTCCCACAGAGGTTGAGAAAGCCAAGACAAGGGCAAGACGAGAACTTAAAGTTGTGGACAAATCATACAATCTATTACAGATCCACATTTTAGAAACACTGCCTTTAAAAAAAGGGATTATTTATATTCCTATTACTTCCTTAAAAAAATTATAGGACTTCCAGTCTAAATGACAATTAAGTCTACGCATTTTGTTCTCTTCTTTCTGAAATCTCCATCAAAATAACTAAATGGCCTTAGGGGCGAAAATTCTAAATCAAAACAGGAAATTAGAGGGGTTAGCAACCACACGCCTGAAACTTAAAAATTGAGATTGCAGACAGAAGGGACCTTAGAAAGGTCAGCCTTTCAACATCTGCTATGTGAACTTCTAAGGGCCCACCTGGAAAACAGGTGATGAGATCGCAGCAACCTGGCTTTCATCCCAGCTCTAAACCAAAGTGGCTAGAGATAGGGGTGGGTAGTGTCTAAGTAAGCCAAAAGCAAAATCCTGCCACCAAGATCTGATGAAATGGGGTTCTCTGCCAGGTGATCTCAGTTCTCCTTAGAGCTCACCTGTCACCATGCTTGTGGGGAGTGAGCTGCATGGTACATGGGCTCTGAGAATGCTTCCTACGATGCATGGCTGGGCTGCTTGGTGGGGGGACCTTGATCTCCTGGCAGCTTTGGACACGGAGGGGGATATGCCCAGCACAAAGGAAGCATCTCCCTGGTAAGGAGCCCCTCTCTATGGAGAGGAAGACCTCCACCACCTCTCACAAGACTTGCCCCAGTGTCCGGTATTATACAAACAAGGCCAGTCTGGTCTATGAGGATGAGAATCAAAATAATCACAGGATGTGCAAAATGACTCCGCAGTTTAAAAGAAGCATCAGTAGTAATTAAAATATGGTGGTTCTGGCACATGGATGAACAGGTTAATGAAACCATATACAATCCAGATAGAGACCTAATACACGAGAAAATTTAGTATATAATAAATAAGGTATTCTTTAAATTTTTTTTAAAAATGAATGTCGAAAATTATTTCAGGATAACTAGCTAACCACTGGGTGGCGGTGGGGTGGGGTGGGGGGAAATTAAACTAAATTCTCTACCTAACTCTTTACACCATAACAAATTCTCGATGGATGAAATATTTACTATTTAAATGTTTAATAAAGATATTCATAGAAAATTTTTTAATATTTAATCTTGGCGTGGGGAAGGCCTCTCTAAGCTATATGTCAATATCAGAACCCAAAACAGAGACTAACGGGCAGTCGGACCTCAGAGGAAGATCACGTTCACCTGAGTATGCCCGGAACGATGACAGCAAACAGAAAGTGTCCCTTACGAATGGCACTAGAGATGCCAATAATCTCTGCCCAGCACATACCCGTCTTAGAAAATCTACCCCCGACTCACTCTGCTCCAAAAGGGACAGCCCGTGTCCCATGTGACATCCACCACCACCGGACACAGCTGCCTGGGCTAGAGGTGGACTCCTGACCCAAGCTGAGCCAATCAGAGTTTCTTTCCCAGGAATCTGGAACCAGATCCCTGAGAGACTGAGCCAGCTATTTCCAAGGAGACAGGCTACAAGATGATGGAGATTCAGGAACCAGAGTGGGCACCATGACCCCCCTAAAGTGGGGGAGCAAGACCCAGGGAGCTAGTCTGAAGCAAGCTATGTGCAGGGGACAAAACAGAGACGATACCCAGTTCAAGACCTCGCTGAGAGCCCATTGGGCCTCAGAGAGATGGGGAGGCTGGAGACTCAGTGCAGGTGGCCACCGGTTCTCATGAAACCTTTTCCATGCGATTCCCCCCATGACCTTGCAATACGCTCCTTCTCTACCTTCATAGTTTGGGTGTTTCATCGTCCTGGCAACTTCATGATTTCTGAGGAAGATGCAGCTTATATGGACACATGTGTAAGCAAAGTGCCTGAAGAAGGAAGGAACACAGCAGAGGTGAGGAGAGGCCACTGCTGGCTCTATTCTGCTTGAAAGTTATGTGAGGGAGCTACTGCGCATGAGCTGGGAAAACAAGATGAGTAAAAACAACGGTCAGTCATTCAGAGCCTGTGGAAGAAAAGCCCGTGTTGGAATACTTGGCCAAAAAACAAAAACGAAAACAAAAAACAAAACAAAACAAAACAAAACAAAAAACAAAAAACAAAAACACTCAGAAGCAGCAAATGTGGGGCAAAATGTCCCATGGTGCTTCTGTCATCTTCAAGGGAGTCAGCAACGCGGAGAAAACAGTGATGTTTGGCCCTCGAACGACTTTTATGAGGGCTGAAAGGCCTGGCCAGGCAGCTTGAAAGCAGCTGCCTCCAGGTTCCACAGGCAAGGCCCCCTTGATTCCAGGTGGGGAGCGGCTCTGCTGACTTTCCACAACCTTAGATTGTTTCCCTGGTGTGGATTTTTACCCTTGAGGGCAAGTTCGAAGGAAGAAACACAATAAAAGGAATCACTCTCCAACTGGAAGACCCCGCTCCCCCTCGTTAATAAGAGTGTTGTGTTGGTGCCAAGGGCAAACGTCGGGCCTTTTATACAAACAGGATCAAACTTTGCGGGTTGCGTTTTGGGGAATGTGTTTGAAACAGTGTTTTTGAAAAAAAAAAAAAAAAAGCTTGAAAAAAGTTTTTTGGTTTTGTTTTTTAATGAGTGCAAAAGTGCAGAGAAGCTCAAGGCCGTAGCCAGAAAGATAGCAGTTGAGCCCCAAAAAACTGAGGAAAATGAAACTTAACAGACATCCAGCACGTCATGGGCCACCATCATTTCTGTCATGATTTTTGTAGCTTGTGAGGCTTTATCAATTGGCTACATGTCCATAGCCAGAATCTGGGCAGAAAAGGAATTTTAATTGCTGCTGATGACTGAGGTGGATGAGGAGGTAGGTGTCTTCCTTTCTGTACATCATCCACCGACCGCATTTCATCCTCTCCGTGGTGTTAGCAGCACGGACTTGAGAGCTGGAAGGAGACTTTGACAGAAATCTCGACCCTCTACTTCTGCATGGCTAGAGGTGTGTCTTGAGATATTTATTTATGGTTTGTCCTTCCTGCATTTCCCCTCAATTAAAGCTGGTTTCAGGGTATGTGACAAGACTTAGAAAAGAGACATAAGCCATGGGATCTTCTAGTTTTTGTTTCCAAAACCCATGACTGGGATTAAGGTGAGGCACTATCCTTGGCCAGAAAATTTAAGGCACCACCAAAAAACTCAGTAATCAAGATTATACAATATTTTAATGCAAGAGTTTTAAAAATCAAAAATGAAAAATGAAAAGTCCACAATTTTTAAGGGATATCCTTGAATGTAGTAGTCAAGGAGGATTTCTCATTTGCCTTACCCTAATCTCAGCCCTGCCTAGGGCGGGATTTGGGGGACCTATGGAGGAGAGTATAGCGGGGAAGAAAGAAGTTTACCGAGGGAAAAGGAGGAAGAAAGTATTCTCCCCCAAACTATTCAAAGGAATTTTTCCTGGCTTGAGGAAATAGAGAGAAGGCTCTGGGAGCCCCACAGATCCAAGTAGAGACCCAGTGAGGGGCCAGAAACCCAGGGCAGAATAATCAGTGTGACCGTGGAGATAGAACCATGGGCAAAGGATTGTACGAAGGGTTCCCAGGCCCTGGGGTGGCGAGAGAGAGGAGGAGAAGTGGGCTGAGATTGTAGATGAGTCAGCAGCAACCCCGCAAGTGTTACGGGATTCTCCAAAGGAGAGACAGGACACCCAGGCTATAAGCAGGAAGCAGCGTTCATTGATGCCGGCACCAGCTTAGCAGATTCTTATCCAAAGGCTGAGCCCCGATTGTAACATAACAGGCAGTTTTATACAGTCTTGTCATCTCTACACAGCTACAGAGATAAGGAAGGACATTAATTGGTTGGCAAGCCATGGAAAAACTGATGTTAGCTGGAGAGTCCTTGAGGTGGCGGGGAGGGCAGTCAGGACCGAACTCCTTCGAGCAGGAAATGGCCAGGCAGGGTCAGCCTACCACACAGGAACTGATCACTAAAGAATGCTCCCTGTGACTTGACACTTCACAAAACTCTAGAACTATGATCCAGTGTGAGCTGAGATCACTGCCCACCAGCCAGCAGATACATGGATCAAAACATAATTCACTTCACAGAAAATAAATCTCTGCAATAATCTCTGGTTTCAGACTAATATAAAGACCTGCCATATCCAGACAGAGAAACCGAAGTCAAAGGTTAATTAAGCCACTTGCATTATGATTCGATAAAAAAAATAAAAAATAAAAAAAGATGAACCTACATGTGATGGAGAAACATGTCAACTTCAACATGTCAGTTTAAAGTGACATCCTTGGTCTTAGGAAGAATGCTTATGTTCTGTTTCCAGATTTACCTCTGTGATGTTCCTGCATAAATCTCTGTCAAAGGCCTGGGAGCCCTCGGTGACAGCAGACGTGAAATGAGAGCCATGGAAGCGCCATCTGTCTTTCCTTACCCCCACCTGCCACCAAAGTTCTTCTGAGAAGTTAGGGCAGAGGATTCATACAGGAGAATTTATGCTTCCTTCTGTCAGATCACAAGAGAGCCCGAGACCTCTCAAGTGAAATTTGCTTTCCCATCAGGATGAAGTTATTGGCTTTCTGTTGACATCTATTACACAGGTACCACAATAGACCAAGCATCATTTTCTCTGTGCTGCAGTTTTTATAATGGCAGCTGAATTTCTCGATGTAATTTTTCTTAAGGTCAAATTTTCTTCTCCGGGTATATTCAGTGATATGAAACTTATCAAAACAAATCTTGATATATCTTTATATTCTTGTATTATTCAATTCCCAGGTTCTATCAGGAAGATAGACAAGGAGAAAAAAAAAAACAATATACCATGAACAACTAAATAAATATCTGAGGCTAGTCTGTACAATATCGGTGTAAAACAGAAAGAATACAACCCAAGGGAAAGAGAGAAATTTCTGCTACTTATCCCAAGTACTATTGCTTCCTGGAAAATAATTACAGAGTTTTCACTGCAATTTATTTCCAGATTCTAGGGCACCATCACTGTAAGATACACCCTAGTTTTAATAAGAGCTTTCAAGAGGAAAAGAAAACTCTATCAAGTACTTGTCAATCATAAAATGCACTCCAATTAAAGAAATGCTAAAATATGAAAAAGCATCCACCTTAGAATAAGTGAAAAACAGCTATGGAGATTCAATTTCATAGCAACTCAGCTTTTAGTATTCGCCATAGAGGGAGGGCCATGAGATCCCGCCCTGGGACCAAAGGCAAGGTCATAAAACCTGGGACCGAGATACAGAAAATGGGAGAGGTGTGCTTTTCTATTCCCTAGGCAAGAGGCACGGAGGGAGGAGCCATGGCCTTTGACTACTGTGGGTTCAGATCTCAGCTCTGCTGTTTACTAACCAGCTCACGTGGCTCCTTCATTTCCTCAACAGTAGACCAGGGATTTCTTCAGTCATGCAACAAATAGTTAGCATGAGCCTAAAATTTCCAGGCACAGTTCTAGACACTGATGACACCTAAGGTCCCTGTCCTCCTGGAGCTTATATTCTGTCAGTCGGGACAGAGGGGAGGTGGGACACAGATGAGGAGACAGACAAAATAAGCAAGATTATTCCAGAGAGTGAGAAGTGCAGGGAACCAAACAGGGGAGGTGGGACCGTGTCACAGGGAGGCAGCTTCTCTGAGGAGGCAGCATTTGAGCTCAGACCTCAAAGAGCATGAAGAAGACCACTCCAGAGAAAGGAAACAGCCAGTACGAAGGCTCCAAAAGAAGGAGCTGACTGTGCTTGAGAAGCGACAGAAGTGTTTGTGTGATGACAGCGGAGCCAGCAAAGGGGACAAGGGTGAGAAAGAAAACCACGGAGGCGGTGAGGGCCAGCTCACTCAGCTCCTGTTGGGTGATGGCGAAGAGTTTGGTTGTGTTCTAAATGTAAAGGGCAGTCTTTACATTTTTGTTTTAAAAGTTCTCTCTGGCTCTGGTAATTTATGCATGAGATGCTGGGGTGAGATAATAATGCCTATATCATGAGGTTGTCTGGGGATTAGCTGAGAAAATACCAAGGAGCTGGCACAGTGCCTGACCCCTCATGTGTGCTCCTAAGTGACCACGAATAATTGTAACATAAGTGAAACTCTGTGCATCCGACTTCATCCCTGTTAATACATTGCATTAAATTAGCAGCTTCAGAGCCTGTCTCCTCCACAAGATGGCGCTTCCTGACAGTAGATACTGTGCTGTATCCATCATGGTATTCTGGGGGTTCATATCTAGTCACTGGTGTTTTTTATATACCAAGCGACAATGGGCAAGTCAGGTCACTTCTCTGAGCCACAATCTCCCCATCTGTAAAGTGGGGCTGAGAATCATATCTCCTGATTCTACTTGTTTTAAGGTAGAAATGAGATACAGGAATTCGCTGCAAAACCTGTAAAGTGCTACCCAATTCTCTAAATTTAAGAAGCAGCTTCTGTGTTGTTCCTGCTCACTTACATCCCTGTATTAATATTTTAGCAATTTAAAAAATAATAATAACCACATGGGAAACCATGAAGGAAAAGAGGAAACTGTCATTGCTCTTTGTGAGAAGGTAAATTAATTCAAAATCAAGTTGGCAAGATCTAGTCCAGTAGAAGCTTTTCCACATCTAAGAAGAGAAGACTCCCCCATATGTGCACAAGGAGCAGGGTATAGGATGGCAAATGCAGCATGTTTGTAATAAACTCTAAT
>NW_011888782.1:19659570-19670820 GCF_000151845.1 Pteropus vampyrus
GGAGCCAGCAAAGGGGACAAGGGTGAAAGAAAAAACCAGGGAGGCGGGGAGGGCCAGCTCACTCAGCTCCTGTTGGGTGATGTCGAAGAGTTTGGTTGTGTTCTAAATGTAAAGGGCAGTCTTTACATTTTTGTTTTAAAAGTTCTCTCTGGCTCTGGTAATTTATGCATGAGATGCTGGGGTGAGATAATAATGCCTATATCATGAGGTTGTCTGGGGATTAGCTGAGAAAATACCAAGGAGCTGGCACAGTGCCTGACCCCTCATGTGTGCTCCTAAGTGACCACGAATAATTGTAACATAAGTGAAACTCTGTGCATCCGACTTCATCCCTGTTAATACATTGCATTAAATTAGCAGCTTCAGAGCCTGTCTCCTCCACAAGATGGCGCTTCCTGACAGTAGATACTGTGCTGTATCCATCATGGTATTCTGGGGGTTCATATCTAGTCACTGGTGTTTTTTATATACCAAGCGACAATGGGCAAGTCAGGTCACTTCTCTGAGCCACAATCTCCCCATCTGTAAAGTGGGGCTGAGAATCATATCTCCTGATTCTACTTGTTTTAAGGTAGAAATGAGATACAGGAATTCGCTGCAAAACCTGTAAAGTGCTACCCAATTCTCTAAATTTAAGAAGCAGCTTCTGTGTTGTTCCTGCTCACTTACATCCCTGTATTAATATTTTAGCAATTTAAAAAATAATAATAACCACATGGGAAACCATGAAGGAAAAGAGGAAACTGTCATTGCTCTTTGTGAGAAGGTAAATTAATTCAAAATCAAGTTGGCAAGATCTAGTCCAGTAGAAGCTTTTCCACATCTAAGAAGAGAAGACTCCCCCATATGTGCACAAGGAGCAGGGTATAGGATGGCAAATGCAGCATGTTTGTAATAAACTCTAATATCCATCGAGATAAGAACTAAGTAAGTTAAATACATAGATTCAAGCAAAGGAAATAAAACCAACAGAGAGGTACTAGATTCAAGGTAGGGGACAGAGGTATCGAGGATGAGGCCCATGTTTTAAATTCGCTTAGCAGAACCATTGCCTGAGGCAGGCCGCAGTGGAGGAGGGCCGGGGTTGGGGGTGATGATCATGCCCTCTGTCCTGGAAGAACCTCTGATGCCTACATGTGGATGTGCGATATGTCCAGTTGGACAGATGGTCTGAGCTCAGAGGAGAAGCCTGGACTGAGAAATCAATGCGGGGAGGGAGGAAGAACATGGTCCGCAAGTAGATGGTGAGCGTAGGTGAAGCTGCCGAGGGAGAGAGTATGGAGAAACAGAAGAGCACTGGTCTTGAAGTCTAGGACTGGTCTTGAAGGCACAGGTTTTTTTTAACAGGTTTATTAAGGTATAACTGACACACATTAAACTGCACACATTGAAAGTGTCTACTTCGATAAGGTTCGACATATATGTACACTCATGGATCCATTGTTATAGTCAAGGTAATGAAGTTACCCATCACCCCCAAAGTTACCTGGTGTTCCTTTGTAACCCGTCCATCACGCCTTGCTCCAGGCAACCCCTGATCTGTCACGGAAGATTGGTTTCCATTTTCTAGAATTGTGTGTAAATGGCATCATACAGAATGTAGACTTTGGGGGTCTGGCTTCTTGCAGTCAGCCTCGCTGTTTTGAGTTTTGTCCATGTCGTTGTATGTACCAAGAGTTCATTCTTTTTTATCGCGGAATAGTATTCATTGTTTAGACACTCACCATTTGATGGGCATTCAGGTCATTTCCAACGCGGGGCTACTACAAATAAAACACCTGTGAATATTTGTACAAGTATTTGTGTGGACATACGCTTTAATTCTTCTTGTAAGCATCTGGGAGTAGAATGGCTGGATCATATGGTAGGTATCCGTTTAGCTTTTAAGGGAACTGTCAAATCATTCTCCAAAGGGAGGAGACCATTTTACATCCCCCACCAGCAATGTCTAAGAGTTCGAGTTGCTTGTAATCCTTGCTGATACTTGGTATGGTCAGTCTTTGTATCGTAGCCATTTAATTTTAGCCATTCTAATAGGTGGATGGTGCTATTTCATTGTGGCTTTGATTTGCATTTCCCTAGTGATTGATGATGGAACCAAAACTTTTAGCAAATGAAAGAAGACTAAACCTGCCCAGGAGACCCAAATGAGTAGATAGGGATGCAGGAGGAAAACCAGAAAGATGTAGCATCACAGAAGTCAACAAGAGAAACGATTCAAAAAGAGAGCGATCAATACAATCAAATGATGCTAACAGGGAGACTGAAAATTCTCTTTTGGATTTAGGCCTTTGTTGACTTTATCAAAAGATGTTCCAGTAGCAACTGCTTCTAGCTTCCAGCCTATTTTCATGTTTTCAGAATGAGCACCATCGCGCTGCCCACCAGGGAGCACCCTTTCCTCAGGTGTCTGGGTCTCAGCTCCACGAGGCCTCTCTTCTGAGCACCCCTGAGGTTAAAGCACCAGCTGGTACTGCTTTGCAGCTGTTCTAAGTTTCTGGGGGTGGAGGGTCACAGGCTCTATTCCCTGGGAAGCCAGCTCAGAGGTCCAGATTAGCGTGCAGAAGGTTTATTAGGCAGGAACCTCAGGATCATCACCACTGGAAGAGAAAGGGAAGAAGCAGGATTTGGGGAGAGAGAAGTCGGGCTATGGTGAGGAGCTCTGGAGCTGGGATGGCCCATCGGTGTTGTCCCCACTGGTCATACCCTACATGAGCCAGTCACTGGATGAGGCCTGCCCCAGGAGCAGGATTGTAATCCTGGGTGAGGCGACTCTTTCCAGCTAAGGGCAATCCTGTAGATGGTGAGTCCATGAGGCTGTCAGCCATCAGAACCGAGGCAGCTTTCCCTCCCCAGTCTGGAAGCAAGATCTGGGTGGCACACTGAGTGTCCACTACAAGGGGTTTCTCCTCCAAGCTTCTAGATTCTAATCACCCCAACCTCTCCCCTGGGTTCCCCACCTAGGATGGGAAGCCATGCCCTACAGTTACTGTCGCTACCTTACTTCACAGCCTCCTTCGTGCTCTGGCAGCCTCCAACACCTGTTTAAGCAATTCCTTTTACTAAACTCTCTAGTGTTACTCCAGTTTTCCCAACCGATACCTTCCTCCACCTAGAGGACTCTAACGCTGCTGGGGAAGGGAAGGGAGGGGTGAGAAACCCATACATTGTGATTGAGTCTGTGCCCTATTGACTAGGTGGCATATAACCCAGGAAGGTCAATTTGGGACCTTCAGGATTACGTTTTGCTTTCAGCTCATGCACACTCCCGGAGTCATCTGAAAAGACCAACATTTCGGTACCGAAATCTGGCATGAAATAATCAGCGAACATGCATCCCGTGACCTCCACATGTCTGCCCTGCAGGTAGGACGTGCCTGAACTGTCTGAGCTTTTTCGAGCCTGAGTATAATCCATTGACTGTATTTCTAACATATCAATGCACTAAATGGCTCCCTCATGATCTGCAAATGTTTTAACACAGTCGTAGCCTGAGTGCCTAACTTCACGTAGAAGTGACTCAGGCTCAGAGATAATTGGCTGAAAGACAGTATAAATGGATAGCGAAGGGGCAAGAATGAATCCATGATTTCTTCTCTCCATTTTTTCAGACTGCTCCAAATCTGATTTTCAATGAGACTAAAATGCTAGAGACCAAGACCAGCACATCCTGAATAAATGAATCTTGCCAGTTAATCGTGTCCGTCGTGACATTTATACATAGTCTTAACGGCTGTGGTCTCACCTACCTTTCCCTGGCTCTTGCCACCAGCATTAAGAAGTAATCAGAATGCGACCCACTCCAGTCATTCAGAGCACATTTTATTAACCCAGAAAGACTATGATTCACCTTATTAATCACACAGGGAGAGGTTAGACCCCGGTAAGCACCACTCATGTAGTATACCACGAACTTGATTATGAAGAGGAAACAAAACACGTCATTATTACCAAAAATTCCTCACTGATAACAAGTCTCCCCCTCCCCCACAAAAAAAACGTATTAAAATTTCCAAATATACAAATCTAAAAATATGTTACAACATTTAACATTAAGACTCAAGTTTATGGTTTTAAATACGCTTTAAGATATACTGAAGCGTCTCTCCTTCTTGATTCTCCAATGACGTGAAGAAGCCCTTTTTATTGTTTTCTCCTCAACTTCTATCCTCTTCTCCAGCCTTAAGTAGAACGGGGGGCTGAACAGGTGCCCGAGGCAGTGACTGTGACACCTGCTCCGGAGACCGCCTGTGCTGGCTCCGGGGATGGCCGTCGCTACTGGGGGACGCCTCCTTTTGTAGGTTCGCCATGCTGGTCTTGGCGGCAGATTCGATCCAGGGGTGCTGAAGAACCTGGTGGGCCGTGTAGCGCTTTTTGGGGTCTACCACCAGCAGCCGGCTGACCAGATCTTTGGCAGCTGTCGAAGTAAGAGGGGAAAATGAGATGATGCAGGTGGTTCTGAATTTTCCTTCCTACATGCGAAATGAGGACACAAACATCCACGTTTGTCC
Source organism: Pteropus vampyrus (assembly GCF_000151845.1). Lineage (NCBI taxonomy): Eukaryota > Metazoa > Chordata > Mammalia > Chiroptera > Pteropodidae > Pteropus > Pteropus vampyrus. The sequence continues at coordinate 19,664,082 of NW_011888782.1, forward strand.
CACGCGCTCCTCCAGAGCAGCACTGACCGACAGAACTTTCTGCGATGATGGAAAGCATCCATATTGGGGCTACTGAGCATTTGAAATGCGGTTAGTGCAACTGAGGAACTGAATTTTTATAGTATTTACTTTTAATTAGTTTAAACTTAGATTTAAATAGCCACATGTAGCTAGGGGCTACTCGGCTGGACAGAGCAGCTCTCGAAGATGTGTGTTCATTTCTCTACAGCCCAGGGGCCAGGTCTACCGCTAATCCCCAGGGTGCCCAGAGCGACAGAACCAATGGAGGCCACATTTCGTATCTCTGCATGTTTTAAATCTGTAAGTCAAACGCTCAGGTTGCTAAATATGTTCAATCTTCCTTCCTAAGTGGATAAATATGCCTTCATGAAAAACATGTATAAAGAAATTAAGTAGGAAGAAGTGTAAATTTATAATTAATTTCATTTTCTGCCCAAGACCATGACTGTTTCTAGAGAGATGTAGTGACAGCTAGTGAGCCGGGTGGCAGGCAGGAAGGAGAAAAGATTTCTCCGTGGCTTGCTGGCTTTCCCAGACTGGCCTCTGAGCCTCCTCTTCCAATCACTCAAGAATGTGCAGGGATTAAAAAAAAAAAAAAATCGCCCACTTCTCAGTGCCTTTACTGGGGCTCCCCCTTGCTCAAGATCAGCTGCTCACCCACCAATCACCCCCTGCTCCACACTAGTGTCAGCCACCCCTTGAGCACTAGAACCCCAGGATTTCTTCTACCCCACTCAGTTCACACTGGGCAAATCCTGCCCACAAAGCACCCTGGCACCCACCCAGACCCGTCGTTGCTCCTGCAAGATCCTCGAAGGACTCATGAGGTAGAAGGCCGGGTTCAAACTGGGAATTCTCAGACTCACACATACACATGTGGACAACTGGACACCCTGCCAACAGATCCATGCTCTCTCTACTCCCCTCCCCAGAGAGCCATCCCTTGGGTACCCTGTGGCACTGTTGGGAGAGGCTGGGAAAAGAGGTCTCACTGGTCTCGGAAGTGGGCCTGGGCCATTTGGGTAAAGAATTCTGGGGTCCCAATTAAGTGGTGTAGAAGGAGAGAACTGGGTTCTGGGGGGAAAAACCCCCAGTCCTTCAGTCTCCTCACTCTGTGGGGAGGGGTATAACCATAGCTGGGCCCTTTAAGGCAGTGGCGCCAACCTTTTTGGCACCAGGAACCAGAGCTCTTATGAGAACCCAATGCCTGAGGATCTGAGGTGGAGCTGAGGCGGTGATGCTAGCGCTGGGGAGCAGCCGCAAATACAGACGAAGCTGAGCTTGCTTGCCTACTGCTCACCTGCTGTGTGGCCTGGTTCCTAACAGGCCAGGGATCAATACTGGTTTGTGGCCCAGGGGTTGGGGACCCCTGCTCTTAGGTATGGGGCCCAGAGCACGGGCCGCCCATGCCCAAATCTAAAGACAGTGCTGCAGAGAACTTTCTAAAATGATTTTTTGTCCTTCAATTCCCAAATTATCACTTCCTAGATCAGCTCAAGACCCCCATTCTGCCTGCAGCAAAGCCACCCCTCTCCCTACCTTATTTAAGGGAAAACAATGAAGCCTTCACCTTTCATCATCCCTAACTCCAAGAGAGGAGACGGAGGCTGGGGATGAGGGTAGTTCAACCACATCTCAGATGGCATGTTTATGGGAAATCAAGGGAAAAAAGTAATCACTCCTATTTTACTTTTTAAGCTAAAGACTCAAATACTCAAAACCCCTAAATTATCTAGTTCTCAGTTTTATAAGGGCATTGAGTAGCACAGACAAATCAGTAGACACAAGGGGAAAGATTCCATTGGAGAGGGCCAAAAAGGAAGAAGACCACGTATGCTTCTGCTCCACTAAAAATAAGAGAGCTCACCCCTTATATTTACGACCCCCTGTGCCCTGGTATGCCCCTACAGGACCCCTGGTAATTTATGAGTGAAAGAAGCATTTCCAGTCTGTTCAATTCACAAACACTTCTATATATGAGATGGCTTTATCTTTCCAAATGAAGGTTATACATTTCTGATGTTTTTCAGTTCTGAGGTTCTTTGCCTTAGAGAAAAGTATTTACTTGGTGACCACGACTAGTGATTAGACTCTTTCATTAAATCTCAGAGCAAGTCATGTTGTAAGAGTGCTTCATAAATCTACGTGAAGCTTGCAGGAAGTAAAGGATGCATCACAGTTTGACATCAGCCCACCTCTGTGCCAGGTGCTATTGTGGGCCCTCTGCGTGTCTTGTTACACACCTGACCTAAAGCCTGATGTGCAGTCAGAAACCAGGAGGGTCTCCAGCTAAACATCCTCACTTCTCCTGCTTGGGGAAATCCCAAATCTCACCGTCAGAGATGTTGTCCCAGTAAGGGGCCAGGAACTCGAAGTGGCCCAGCTGGATGATGTTAAAGAGCTCGTCCTGGTCCCTCTCCGGGCTGCGGAACGGGGGGAAGCCACATAGGAGGATATAGAGGATCACGCCTGCCGCCCACATGTCTACCTCCAGCCCGTAACCTGTGCAACAGGGGCAGAGACACAAGCAAAACTGAGATCAGGCTGGATCACATGCAATGAGAACAAGAGTGGAAAATTGTAGGCCGAGGTCACAGCGGACCTCAGCTCTCAGCGGACCGCAGCTCTGTTAGTAAGAGCCACTTCCAATCGCAGGGCTGTGGACTCCTACGAACACAGGGTCCACACCAGTGGGACTCAAAGTTTGATCCTCAGATGACTGCTGCTTTGTCATCCTTTATTACTGGTCCGTCATAAAAGGAGCATAGAAATTGAAAGTAAACATCTGGAAACTCCTGTAGCCATTCGACGTGGCCAAGACATCCGGCTGCACAATCAAGGACACGTCTCATTGAACGGGGTACAGAGCAGCTCGGGGTTGTGGGACACATGGTAAGTCACATGTGGCATGGGTTGTGACCTAATCACATGCTGCAGGACTTCATATGGGTCCACGCAGTACTGGAAATTTTAAAACCTGGCCCTTTGCCAGCGATAGTTGGAGAAACCGTGGTCTATACCAGCAGCCTCTACTTCCTCCTTACTCATTGTCTTCTCTCGCCTTAAAAATATTTACTTGCTCTTTTTATGATTGTAAAAAGATTGATATTACTAGCTGTATTCCCCACATGCATATGTACATCTACATTTTCTTTAACAAAATTAGGATCACATTGTACGTATTTTATACCCTATTTCATTCACTTAATATTATATCGTGGTATTTCCTATACAGGAGTTTCCTAGGAAAAAATGTAAAAAGTATTCTTCGAAAATATGATTTCTAATAGCTGTTAGTATTCCCGTTTTATAATGAGTCCTCTGCATTGTAATTTAAGTTTTCTAATTTTGTTGACAACTTCTTTATATATTAAATGTTTGTACACATCTCTGATTACATTCTTAAAATAACTCTCTAGAAATTAAATACACAAAGTAACATGCAATAAAGCTTTTTGATACACTTTGCCCAATCATCCTCCCCATAGTTTGTAACTGCAATATACACATTTTCAAACACTTTCTAATTTTTTATCTTTGGAAAAGAAAAACACTTGGCAGCCTTAATTTCTAAGTCAGATACTCACTATTAAGCCCCAGAGCAATGCTGTCAAGACACAAATCAACAGAAAATATTAAGGGAATAAGTCACCGGTGACCTCTTTCTAGCCAACTTTAATGGCCTTTCTCAGTTCTCAGCCATGTTTTATTCTCAGGAGAGTCTGATTCCAACTTCTTGAAATTTGCCCCCTCAGCCTCTGTGACATTGTACTGTCTTCGTCCTCTTCCTGACCCTGGCTGCCCTGTCCTCTGCTAACCTCTCTCCACCCTTCTCTTGTCCCCCAGCTCTCAGCCTCCCTCACGCATTTGCCCTTGGCCAACTGCTGGCGTCACTGAGGAGCTCATTCCCTCACCCACTCTGGCTGACATCTCTGAGCTGAGGAATCCCAAAACCACACCCTCAGCCCAGTTTCACCTCCTTGCCAACCAGACAACTCCATGGGTCCATCCTGATATCTCTACAGAGTCAGTGCGTTCAAATTTTAACCCACGCCACCCCAGCTCCCAAAACAGCTTTCCTTTCCAACACCCTATTTTGGTTGGTGCTACCAACAAATATTGTAGTTCCCCTAAGATTCATATAGACTATTTGCTTTTCTTCTTCTCTCATCCAGTTCATGAGTGCCTCCATTAAAATGTCTATGGTTGCTCAGTGTTCTCCTGTCTCATTGTCACCACGTTACCATGGCTACTATGCTGGCCGCACTGAATCCATATTCCTCTGCCCAGCCTTCCCAATCCTGGGGAAACCATGCTCAACCTACTCAACCAACTAAACCCCCCTCTGCAACACTGAGACTAGTCTTCTCAATGTTTCTACCGACCTCCATGCATATTCTAGTCTCTTCATCTTTCATCTTAGCTTCCCTGATGCCTCTGCTGATGGGAGACTATCTCTCCCTTCTCCCTACCACCCTATGACCCATCCAGAGCCTTTCCATCTTATGTAGGTGCCTAAACTGATTCCTCCTGGAGTACTTCAGAGGCTAGACAGTCATTCGTATATTTGGAGCTACGTAATAATAACGATTTCCTTCTTATACACTTTATAGAGTGTGTCACTAAAACAGTTCACTGGATCCTCACACAACATAGAAACAAGTTATAAATATTATACATGGTATTTGAAATGGCACCCCCTTTTTGGAGGAATTTTTAAGCCAATTGCCATAAGAACTGATTCACATCTCTCCCATCAGAGGTAGCCATGGGTCAGTGGCACAAAGGGCTTTGCTTACATGAGTTCCCCACTCAGTTATTCACCATCTTTCCACCTTACTGTCCCATCAACACACACACACACACACACACACACACACACACACGCACGCACGCACGCGCGCAACCAATCCCTTCTCTGCAATTAGGCCACCCCGATGAGGAAAAAGTTCTCATGCTTTGGTCAAGGAGACTCACCTCAAATATTTCCATTAAAACCCAAGTGCAAGCTTAGCACCAACTCTCTGAGATTTCCGACTGCTTCATATTGAAAAATATAAAATACCAAAAATGAAATATTGGTTAATAAGTGAGCCAGAGTCCCACAGAGCAAATGCATAGCGCTTACCTTTCTCAGACAGAATCTCAGGAGCTACATATGTCGGAGTCCCACACACAGTAAATATTGGTCTCACCACATGTTTTGCAAGGCCAAAATCAGCCAGTTTCAAACTGATAGATTTGTCTTCATTTCGTTGAACCTGTAAGAAATCAAATTCCCCAAACCACCAAAATTATGATGAGAACAAAGAAAGAAAACTAATGAGACAACAAGCATAAAAGGTCAGGATAACAAACAATAAACCTACACGAGCTTACAGTTTAGTCCAACACTGATAAATCCAATTTGATCTCAGTGACAGGTGCTCACATTTTCAACTAAAGAACCAATGAGTTTGATGTATTGTGCTATCCAAATTGGTAGCACCAGATTGTCACAGATGGCTATTTAAATTTAAATTAAAAATTCAGTTTTTTCAGATGCACTAACCACATTTCGAGGGTTCAATAGCCATCAAGGACTAATTGCTATAACATTGGACAGTGCAAATATAGAACATTTCCATCATCCCAGAAAGTTCTATTGGGCAGCACTGGTCTAGATCGAGGATCAATGATATCCTGATCACAGACTAGCTTTAGTGAATGCCTGTGGGTCATGCAAAGTCTGAGCAGAGGAGAGAAAAGGGAAAAGAACCAGGAATTAGAATTAAGAAGTAGAATAACAGTGGAGGGATGTTAAGCAAAGTCCCTCATTTAGAGGATGGGTAGTTAGTTAAGAACCAAACAGAACGAGTCTTTAATTCCAGTTCCAAGATTTACAGCTAAATGGTCCTGAGCAATTTCTTTGCTGACCCGAACCTCTGTTTACTCATTTGTTCAAAAAGGGGGCGGGGGGTGATAGTTTCCAGCAAATAGGCTTATGTCAGGAGTTGCAGTCAATGTCGGTAATCCACCTGGTGAAGCATTAGCCGGAGAGTGACTAGAGGCCCCAGACTGCCTGAGACTGAGGGGTTTCCAGGATGCGGGAACCTTCATTTTTTAAAACTTTCCTTTTTAAAACAGTCTTGGGCAAACCAGGATGAGGTGGTCGCCCTAGCTTGCACATAATAACTAAAAATGAATGCTGTCGAACTGAGATCTATTCCCATGTATCTGAACTGACAAACTGGGTTTTAATTGTTAACATTTTTGCATGAAGATGAAGGAAATCATCTCTGATTCTTCCTTTAGACCCCACTTCCACTAGATTTTAGAAAAGGGTAGAATTAGTCATTTTTTTAAAAAACGGCAAAGACAGTTACCCTCACTCCAAAATGAATATACGGAACTGACTGCTCTCCCTTGTTCTCATCAGAACAGGTCCCATCTGACACACTCTTCCTTTTGGCAAGTCCAGGTGACCAGCTTTCTGATCTCTAGTAAACTAGTTCCCACTGGCAAGTTAATCTGCCCTGTATTCCTTCACTCTCAAGGTATCTTCATGCTAGATGATGACTGTTGGGAGACCTAACCTAAAAGAAATGAATCTCAAGAGGTGAGCTTAGCAAGCACTTAGATCACCATGCAAGAAAGAAAAAAGCTAAAAATATATTTCACATAAAAAAGAAACAATGAGGGGTAAGCCTAGCATATCCTGCAGCAAGTGAAAGATACA
>NW_011888782.1:19671985-19677305 GCF_000151845.1 Pteropus vampyrus
TATACCACAGTAAAGCTGGGTAGAAAATAAATTAATACATACTTTTCCTTAAAACATAAATTTTGTTAACTATAAGATTAAATAAATCCATATTTTAGTTTTTTTCAAAGCAACTTCTCAATAAAACTTTTATTTTGCACTTTAAAAAACAACAATAACAGCCCTTTTGCTGCCTTTATCTTGAAATAGAGTTCCAGGGAACTCTCAGAAATGGCCCCAGTGACACAGCCACTCCTCCCGCTGAAGGGACCCCTCCTGGACCCTGCACAGCCTCAGGAATTTATGGCAAAGCCCTCTTGGCAACAGCATGGTACCATTCAGGGGTGAGGACCACCAGCTCTGCCTCCTGCTGGTTCCGGTTTGCCTCCGGTCCACCTGCCTCCGGTTCTCCTGGGGGCCTCTTCATGGGCTTCCTCACCGCCAGCTCTTTGCTGGACGATCAGGTGTCATGTACCAGTTACAAGCACAGATGCTAAAGCCCAACAGTCAGGTCTGAACTCCAGCTCACCATTCACTGTGTAACTTGCCCTCTGGGTGCCTCCATCGTCTCATCTAGAAAATGGGGATGTGAAAGACCTTACAGGACTAGGATGAGGACCGGATGAATTAGTATTCGTAAGGTGTTATAAACAGCGCCTGAACCTAAGAAACACAATGTAAGTGTTTGTTGAATAACCCCTATTATATCAGCCAACATAACAGTTCACCTCTGAATAGCAGGACTGACTTCGGGCGAAATGAGAAGGACAGGAAGTTGGCATTGATATCTTCCTGCTTCTCTCTCAAACGTGAGGCCCCTTATGAGGCAGGGTGGTGGTCCACCCTCTGCTCTCACAGGTCCAAAACCCTCCCAACTCTCACCTGCCTGCATCTCATTCCACAAGCTGAATGCTCAGGCCAAAGGGGCCCTGAGCAGTTAATGATAGCAGTATGGAACTTACTGGAATAAGTCTGGAGAAATTATCAACTTGTCTGCAGGCACATGCACTCACATCTCTAATGGGATGGGACAAAGGATCCCAAAGCTCCTACCAGTGCTTTGCAGGCAGAAGGGCCAGGGGGAGCACCCTGGTCCTCCCTGGTCCTCCTTGTGCTCCATCGGAGCCCTGGGCACAGCAGCACCCGGAGGTGCAAGGCAGGCAGCTGTTCCCTGTTCTCCCTCAGATGAGAATAAGTTCTCTAGACCTTTTCTGGATCCTGCCAGTGAGCTTACAGCTCTGCGCGCAGAATATGTCTTAATTATTGAGTCCGAGTCACCACGAGGCACTCTAATCAATGTCTCCATAATTAACCTAACCAAATGGAAAATCATAGATGTAGAACGAAAATGTGATTCTGCCTTGGTCTGTGTTTCGAGACAGACATAGCCTGAAAGGAGACGAGAGAGGTAATTATTAGAATAATTCAGACGACAAAATCTAGTTTGAAAGGGAAGGACAAAGATAGTGTGCTGCCTGAGGTTTCCAGATGGACCAGCTACATTAATCACATTTGCTAGGTGAGTAATGAAAAAACATGTCCCTCACAAATATTTGTAAATACTCCCAACCGAATGATCAGCATTCAAAGCATTTGACTGACTTCATACACCGAGACAAAATATCTATTCCTACGTGAAATAACGAAATTCCCGTCCTCACAGAATCCACCCCCAACTTCAAAACCTGGCTCCACAGAGGTCGTAGCGGATTCAATATGGCAGAAACTGAGTCTTTCATTTTGAAATTTCATTATGTTAAATGTCCAGGTTCTGATGGATACATTTTTCAAATACCGAATCCATTTTTTAAATCATTTTATGGCCTTTCTAAAACATATTCTTCTTCTTGTCTCTTCACGGTTTAGCTTTATCCTTGGAGTCTTAGGATCAAACCCCTAGCATCATCAACAGATGGAGCAGAACCTGGGGGCGGAGCGGTTAAGAACTGTGCAGATGCTTGTCCCTTCCAGAAAGCGGCTGGAGACTGCTGAGTGTCTTTAATTCTTCTGTCTCCGGGGTCTGCTGTCAGGAGTTATGTAACACTCTTCAGTGCTGTCCTTGTCCCTTGTATTTCACCTACGTAAGCAGTTTAATTACACTGAAGGTCATGCACCGACTGTGTGAATTTCCTTTCGTTTTGTTTTTCCAACGGGCACCTCACATTCTTGGCTTCAGAAGAGTTCTTATCCTAATCCTTGAAATCAAAGGAATGACACCTTCCTGGACTAATTCTTCCTCCAAAATCCGTGGGACTTCTGAAACCATCAAATTTGCCACCCAAACAGGAAACTTGTCTAAAACATCCTCCCACCAGACTATCATTCGTCCCTGATGGAAATCTCAAAATGGCAAAGAGTCCACAGCTCTATACAGCAGGCCATCCCATTTGTAGCCAGCCTAACTTACGAGGAGATTCACCCCTATGTGGATTCAGAACTGCACCCCTATCCTGTTTTCTAAATCTGCCCTCTGGGGTGACACTGAATAAAGTCATGTCCCTTCCAAAGATGGGAAGCAAGTCCCCTGATCCCCCAGATTGCCTGGCTTCTCGGAGCTCACATCTGAGGGTCCTCCAGCAGATCATTATAGGACCTGGTCTCCTGACCCGTGGCTCCTCTCTCACGCCTTCCTGTGCTAAGTGCAGTACCTCGGCCAGCGGCAGCAGCATCACCTGGGAGGGAGCTCATTAGAGACTTCGGGCTATCCCAGACGCACGGGGCCAGAACCCGTATCTCTACAAGACCCCAGGGTGATTCGCGTGCACCGTAAAGTTCTGGATGATCCCCACTGCATCGGTGCCTCTTTTAATGGAGATCGCCGAGAAATGGACACCACACACCAGGTGTAATTTGATCAGGGTAGTGGATCTCAGGACTCTCAGCTGACCAGGAACTGAGTGGCCATCAAGGCAGCCACAGATGCCCCACCAAATGTCCCACAGAAAGGCTTTTTGAAGGGACTGGAACATGCCATCCCAAATTATGCCACTTGAACACGTTAATTCTTTTGAGCTGAAGATACTTGAGAAACGACAGATACAGGAAAGGTACTCGGACCTCCCCTTTTCTACCTAAGAGCAGAACATAACATTTCCCATGAGGAAGGTAACCACCCTATAGCGGAAAGGGCAGAATGCTCTAAAGGATCAGAGACTTCTATCAGCCCAGAGAGGTACTGCGAGAGGCATCTGCATAACTAACCTTACTAACTCATCTCTTATCTTCCACTAGTTTCCCCCATGGATTTACCTTCCACAGTTTGCCACCCCTAAAAAGCACAAATCCCTCTTCCTTTGTCCTGTCACTTCTCTAAACATTCATTGTTCTTTGATAAAATGGTACATAATCCTCAAGCTCTAACCACACCTTTGAGCTGTTCATCACTGAGTTTCTCCCACCGGTGTGTGCAATGTACACGTAAAGAAACTCTTGCTTCCCTCTTGTTAATTAATCAGTTGAATTTCCAAGGTCCCAGGCACAAAACCTAGGAGGGTAGAGGAAAAAGTTTTCTTTTTTTACCTTCCCTAAACTTTTGTGGACCGGAGGTGGCTGAGGGCCCACCCATGGCCCCAGTGCACACATCCGACCTCACCCTCAGCCATGTCCCCATTTCTCTCTCTCCTGGACTATCTACCCTCAGGGCTCCGGGTCATGGTCCCTCCCAGGGTCTGCTTTCAGTTGCCTGCTAACCGGAAGAGTCTTAGAGATTAATTTGCACAAAACTGTCATGACTGTTGATCCATCTGCATCCGTCACCCCCTTTTCCAGCCACACCGAAGTACCTTGCTTTGAATCCACGTGATCTATACTACTTACATAAGCACCCAGAAAACATCTGGATGGTCTCAAAGCTTCGAGAGGAATCTTTGTTTTTCTGAACTATTAGCCTCCATTCTCTCCTTCAATCCTAAATCAATTTAAATGTGATCTTGAAGTTATCATCTCTGAACAGAAGATGGCAGCAGAGTATACACCAAATAGCAAGAGACTGCCTTAAGAAAAATTACTTGATGTTAAGACTTATTTACCTTGGCCAACTTCTTACTTGACCCTTCCTGGTTCCTCTGGCCTTTTCTTCCATGATTCCATTTACAACTGGCTGTGAAGACTGACTCGATCTTACAAACCAATTCGCATCGAAATGCCAATGCCTAAAATCAATTTACATTTCCATTGCAAAAGATACTATAATACAAAAGAATGACAAAAAAAAAAATCAGTGGGGACAAAGTCTTCCCTGGGACCTATCACATGACAGGCCTATGACATTCTTTTGGTGTCTCCATATCATACCAGTTTTTTCTACTTAACATTTCACATTCATTCAACAAACATTAATTAGACGCCTACCGTGTGCCAGGCACTGTTCTAGTAAATATAGTAAATAATATTCAAATGAATATGTAATGTCAAGTAGTGAAAAAGTAAAAGTGGGATAAAAGCCATATCGTCTATTACAGTATCTGCGAACCACGGGTGGCTGTTTATTTTTAAATAACATTTGAAGTTCAGTTCCTCAGATACCCAAGGTGCAGCTCAAGTGCTTGTGTGCTTAGTGGTTCCTGTATCGGGCAGTGGAGACATAGGACATTTCCATCATCACAGAACTTTCTGTTGGACAATGCTGGGAGAGACAGTGGTGTTTTAAATAGGGTAGTTAAGGAAAGACTCGCTGAGAAAGAAACATTTGAAAAAAAAAAAATCAGGGGTGAGTCATATTACAATCTGAGAAGCAAGCTTTTCGGGTGGAGGAAAGAGCAAGTGCAAAGGTCCAGGGGCATGGTTGGCCCGATGGAGGAACCACAAGCAGGGGTGGGAGAGGAGTGAGTCGGTGAGTGGGTGGTTGGAGTGGAGCTTTGAGTGGTAGGCAGAGGTCCCATCGTGCAGGACCTTCTAGGCCGTGGAAATGAACTTAGCCTTTATTTTGCATGTGATGGGAAGCTGACAGCTCTGAACAGAGGAGTTACAGGTTCTGACCTGCATTTGGAAAAGATCGGGCTGCTGAGAGGAAGATGGCTTTCGAGGAAGAGAAAGGGCCAGTGAGGAGGTGAATGCCATACTCTCAGCAAGAGGTGATGATGGATGGGTCTTGGGAAGTGCAGTGGAGATGGGGAGTGTCATCACAGAGAATGCACTGAATGTGAGGATGAGGAAAGGGAGGACTCGTGGGCGACGCTGAGCTCCCCGAGCGGAGCAGCTGGGTCAGTGGTGGCCCCATCTTTCTTTCTGACAGACAAGGGTGGTTTCAGGACAGTATGGGGATGAGACCCTGATGGGAGTTCAGGATAAAATGGGAACTACAAATGGTGAGTGTTCAAGGGTGTGTGTGTGTGTGTGTGTG
>NW_011888782.1:19678435-19683070 GCF_000151845.1 Pteropus vampyrus
GGGAAATACGTCATCTCATCCAAAGTCACGTAACTGAGTTCTTGACACGTGTTATGCAAAAGAATTCAGAACTGGGATTGAAATGTACCTGGATTTTTGTTTCATCTCTGCTTATAATCTAAACGAGCCATTTGGCCTCAAACAAGCCATTCTGAACCCACTTTCATCCCCCACAAACTGAGGGAGTCGTCTCTAGATTTCCTGAGCAGACCCGACTTTCTGTTATACTACAATCTACAAGGATCTGAAACCACGTGGCAATAAAGGATCCTTCTCAGCTCAGTGTTTGCATTCAGGAGCAGCAAAAACAGGTTGAGAGGCCACCGCCCAGTGCCAGTCACACGCAGTGCTCAAGAGCATGGGTAGGTCCTGAGTTTCGAATCCCACTTCTCCTTCTTGGCTGTGTGACTCTGAGCAAGTTACTCAACATCCCCGTGTCTGGATTCCTCCCCTCCTTTGGAGCGGGGTAAGCGTACGTACTGCCTGGGGCGCATACCGTGGGCAGCATGAGGAGCGGTGTCAGTGAGCACCACGCTCCCCTACCATCTTGAATACAATTCGGTCCCTTTTAGTTACTTAGGTAAATGGAAATGAAGAATGTCTCAGTCCCCTTCTACCCTTCACCACCATGAGTCCTTGACATGGGTTAAGACTAAATCTTCACCTGCGGTGACACAGGAAACATTACCGCCACGTAGTCACACCTAAGTCCCTCAGAGCTGAACAGCTCTCGCCTGCCCCTCTGACCACTGAGGTAGGTGGGGCTTGATTTGCATGTGACAAACCGACAGACCAAATTTCAGCTCGAAAACTAGGTAAACTAGGGGAAGAGAGTAGCTGGAACCACAAGGTCCTGCTTGGCACAGCCCTTTGAATAAGCTGCTTTGTGATAAGATTTTATGAGGCTAGACAGTATCAAGGTATTAGGGAGGGGCCCCTTATTCCCTACTCCAGTCCCCAGCCCCCAACCACTTGGAAGCCAAGCTCAGAGGGCATGGTTATCAAAGAGACAGTCACGGTTGGATGAAGGGGACCAGCCATAGGCCAGGGCAGGAGGACTGGGGTGGTCTGTCCACCAGAGTAACAGGTTCACTTCTGTCCACCAGGGCAGGGCAAACGAAAGCAGGCTGAGAAAGGGGAAGCATTTAAGAGATGCCTTGTCCTATATGATGGGGAGGCTTAGCAGGCCTTTCTGTGAAGTTGGGGGCCCCTGAGAGATCCAAGAGAACCACCCATGAAGTTTGGGGTGACTTTGGGAACAAGCCTGGCAAGCGCTTCTTATCCACACTTCCCTGAAAGCCATCCTCTCCCAGATTTACCCTCTACCAGCAGTCCCCCCCAAAACTCCTGAAAGAGGACTCTAAGCCTCCCTATGATCCCACCATGGAGGTGTGAAGGAGTAAGGGGGGAGGTGTTAGGCTGGCCCAGAAATGGCCCAGTGCCTGAGCAGAAGCCTCACTGGGCCCTGTGCCAGCCCCTCAGCGAGAGGCTGAAGGGACCCAGACAGGGAACCATGTGGGCAGTCTCTGTCCCCCCTCCCGCTCCAAGAGGTCCACTGTCTGTAGTGGAACATACGGCAAGCAGTTGCTGTCCTAGGACCTTCCCTGTGGGGAGAAGTACCAAAAGTCCTGGCCACTGGAAACACAACTGAACATCTCAAAACTGTCCTATCCTAGGAAAACGTGTCTTTGGAAATTTTCCCGTGCTCCACTCACTGTACCTGGCTGAAGGGCCAAGGTGAGCCTAAAATAGAGGCCAAAGCATAAGCCGAAGCATGGGGAAATGCAGTGGCCAAAGAACCTTATGCAGCACAGGGCCGCCTGAAACTTAAACAAACAAACATAGGAAGCACCTCCCCTGACTGGCTGGCACACAAGAATAAACAGACCGCAGGGCCCAACCGTAATGCCTGCACCTCCCTCAGTCATCATTTCCTACACACCTACCTGCCCTATGGGACAGAGCAGTCTGCATAGCCTCAGGGGTGGAGAAGCACACACAGTGTTTGCCCCTATATCCGAGCACAGGTAGTTCTCAGATTCATTTTCAGGTTCAATGGCAGTCACTGCTGGTGCCTCCCCACGACTTCCTTCCTTGCCAACAGAACCCAGATTCTATCCAGCCTTTGGGCAACCATGCTTCGAGAAAGGCGGGTCCAGCCCAGGCGGCTGTCACGACTGGGCTGTCAATCGCCGCAACCACGCCTCTTTCCCAAGGGAGGCCACGTGGCCTGTCCCGGCCAATGAAAAAGAACAGGAAGTGTGCCGAGGAGCTTCTGAGCAAGACTTTCCTCCAGTTTAAAAAGCGAGAACATCACCAAGAGTCGACCTCTGCTTTTCCTGCCTTTTATGTGAGTGGGACAGTGTGATGCTTGAAGTATGGTAGACATTTTGGGGCCATGAAAGAAATTACAAACGCTGCCTTGCTGTCTTTGAACTACTCTATTAACCATCCCTGGAACCGACTGTCTCCAGGCTTCTTGTTACATGAGATAACTAGACGTCTTAGTGTTTGAACCCTTGCTCCTCAAAGCGTGCTCTGCAGACCATTGGCATCACCTGAGAGCTTATCAGAAAGGCAGCGTCTCAGCGCCCCAACCTAAATCAGCACCTACATTTTATCAGGATCCCAGATGATTCTTGTGCACAGGAAAGTTTTGAGAAGCGCTGGGTTATACCACTGTTAGCCAGGTAGTCATACTGCAGCTGGAAGGTAGCTCAGCTGTAACAAGGAGAGCCAGCAAGAGTGTTCTCTCCCCTTCCTGTGTTCTCCTCAGCCCCTGCGATTCATCCTGCTCCCCCTGGAGGCAGACACGGGCAATAACTTCATAGACACACATGGTTCTGCTTCCAACTGCCTCCTGGGAAAGATAATCAACCTACACGGAACACCAAGCCCATAATTATATGGCCATGCAAGCAATTTGTCAAAATTCCCAAGTTCAACATCTTACCCAGTAAAACCAAAGTTATTTCAAACAGAATTATTATTGTTATGGTCACCATTAAATATTCATTCGTGGGCACTGTAGCGGTGCCCTGAGATCTGAGAGGGTCAAAAAATTCAGAAGTGGTTCCTTGAGGAGAAATTTACATCTCAAGGAGGTACTATGGGCCAAATGCCTGGGGTGCATGCAGCCCACGGGAGATTCCTAGACAAATGATCCTTTAACCTGATTCTAAATTTCTATTCATCGGACCTAAAGGGATTTTAAGAGTTTTGTCTAAATATGGAAAAATAGAGTATCTTTGCCCAAAACGGTACATTAGAAATTGAAGGATGGAGAGGAATTAATTATATATCCATGTCCACAATGAATGCCAGTCCTACTGAATACTTCATAATAAGGCTTAGTCAGAACATTGGCAAGGTTTAATGCAGGAATGAAAGAATTAAGGACCAAGAGTGAGTTCCCCGCCCCCCATCTCTATTTCTGTCTCTAACTCTATGTCTATTTCAATCTCTCTATCTCCTTCCTTCTTTCTACCCTTCCTCTTCTTACACTTACATGTATAGGACGTCTGGAGGACGTGGAAATAGAACCAGGGAGTTTCATGTTATTGCAATTAGACAATTAGACCTTAGGCCTTGGAAACAAAGAGATTCACTGACTTGCTTCCTCAGATTAAAGACATTTCAAAAATAAAGAGTTTTAAGAAGTTTAATCGTAGACCCTCAAATGGCTCACAAGAAGTCAGTCTTTTTGACAGGTGACAACACACAGGAACACAGGTATTAAGAGAACAATAGGAGATTGTTGTTATTTACTAAATGACCTAAACTTCAGGACTCCTTGGGAGAATGAAGTCACAATTTTAGAAGATATTCGACAAGGTGAGTAACTATGAATCATGCTGTTAAGTTGCCTTTGCTATTGATAATTTACTACAGACAGTAAATTACCAGACATATTCCCTGTTAGGTGACTATTTCAAAAGGAACTGACAGAAGGAAGAAAACCTCAGTCATTGAGATGACCCAGAATCTAGAATTTTGAAAACTTTAAGAAATTTCTTGAAACCTCTGGCTATATGGACAGCATGTGGATTCACTGACTATATGAGTACTTTTTATTACTATTTTTAGTTTTAGAAACTGCTGAAATGGATACCGAAAGCCACTCTCACAGATATAAACCTAAAGTCATAACTGCAGAATTCACCTTGATACTCTCGAGATAGATTCTATCTCTTATAAACCTATCTTCTTGCTGATTTGATCGATAGTAGCCAATGACCTAAAGGCCTGTATCACTGTCCTTTTTCTTTGACTTCACGTTATTGCTGTAATCCACATTTCTAGATTTTATTAAGTATAACTAACAAGATATGCTTCAAAGTTGTTACCAATTTTTTAATTAAAGTGGTCGGTATATAAATGCATTCATGAACACTTGGACTGTTAGTGAGAGGACATGGACACCTCCGTCTTAGAAGCTAAGGGAAAAGGAGACTGAAATTGGAGCTGGCAGAAGAGAAGCCGTGCTGCTGAGAGAGGATTATGCACTGCAGAACCACCAACTAACAGAGCAAGAGTCACTGAATCCTTCTCATGTGTCAAAGTGGACATGGTAAAAGAACTTAGGGAATTAAAATGAATGCAATAATTGAACAAGTTCATTTAGTAAATCACAAC
>NW_011888782.1:19683120-19709696 GCF_000151845.1 Pteropus vampyrus
ATTTTAGAAGATATTCGACAAGGTGAGTAACTATGAATCATGCTGTTAAGTTGCCTTTGCTATTGATAATTTACTACAGACAGTAAATTACCAGACATATTCCCTGTTAGGTGACTATTTCAAAAGGAACTGACAGAAGGAAGAAAACCTCAGTCATTGAGATGACCCAGAATCTAGAATTTTGAAAACTTTAAGAAATTTCTTGAAACCTCTGGCTATATGGACAGCATGTGGATTCACTGACTATATGAGTACTTTTTATTACTATTTTTAGTTTTAGAAACTGCTGAAATGGATACCGAAAGCCACTCTCACAGATATAAACCTAAAGTCATAACTGCAGAATTCACCTTGATACTCTCGAGATAGATTCTATCTCTTATAAACCTATCTTCTTGCTGATTTGATCGATAGTAGCCAATGACCTAAAGGCCTGTATCACTGTCCTTTTTCTTTGACTTCACGTTATTGCTGTAATCCACATTTCTAGATTTTATTAAGTATAACTAACAAGATATGCTTCAAAGTTGTTACCAATTTTTTAATTAAAGTGGTCGGTATATAAATGCATTCATGAATACTTGGACTGTTAGTGAGAGGACATGGACACCTCCGTCTTAGAAGCTAAGGGAAAAGGAGACTGAAATTGGAGCTGGCAGAAGAGAAGCCGTGCTGCTGAGAGAGGATTATGCACTGCAGAACCACCAACTAACAGAGCAAGAGTCACTGAATCCTTCTCATGTGTCAAAGTGGACATGGTAAAAGAACTTAGGGAATTAAAATGAATGCAATAATTGAACAAGTTCATTTAGTAAATCACAACAATTTCCTATTGTCCTCTTAATACTTGTGTTCCTGTGTGTTGTCACCTGTCTAAAAGACTGATTTCTTGTGAGCCATTTGAGGGTCTACGATTAAATTTCTTAAAACGCTTTGTTTTCAAAATGTCTTTAATCTAAGGAAGCAAGTCAGTGAATCTCTTTGCGTTTCCAAGGCCTAAGGTCTAGTTGTCTAATTGCAATTGTCTTTAAAAGAAAGATTGGGCAAGGAGGGCCCATTTGTTTGGCCATTTTTTATCCTTCTAGATTTTCTTTGTCACCCTTGAGACATTGATCACTGCCCTGTCCTAGTCAAAATTCAGCAGTTAAAAATCTAGAAGAGTCTGTTCCTTCCAAGAACCATCAAGAGGCCAGAAAGAGGGTACAACTTTTGTCCCTCATTTATCTGTGACCTATCCCCACCACCATTTCAAAGGTCTCTGCTCCAAGTACTCCTAAGCTTTAGTGCCTGCCCACCCATCTCAGTCCTTTCAGCCCTATTTCCAGACCGGGAACGTGTCCCATCTCTTCCCTTATTCTGGAACAGATTTTTTCAAATGACCTTGCTCCTGTCTGACACCTCTTCAGTCTCTCCTCACCCCCACTCAGCTTTCTTTGCAGGTTGTAATATCTCCTCTGTTGGCCATAACTAACCTGGCCTGTCTACTTCCCATCCTGTGTGGGCTGGTCTGATCCTCTTCACCTCTCCGGCTCCTGTTTGCTTCTTCCCCTCCTCCTGAGGCCCAGGCAACATCACACAACACATCCCAACCCCGCCAAGGGAGCACACGCTGGCAGGAGAAGCAATTAACACTGATATTTCTGCAAGCTGGAAATTCTCATAATTAAAACTTCTTTGGCAAGATCTCATGAGCCAAAATAACCCAAAGGGAAGAAGAGAACTAGCACCTTATCAGAAAATGTGATCCATAGAAATAAATAGACAGTAATATAGGCCTAAAATTTTATTCTGGGGCCCAATTATCAGATACAAATATTCCCTTTGATTAAAACAATGATAATAAGCTTGCTATATTCATTAAGAGCTCTTAGTATATTCAGAAAGTCTCTAAAAGCAATAATTGATGGACAGTAGTCACCATGGTGATATTTACTAATATTAAATCCTAGTCGACCTACCAAGTTTTCAAAATCATTATCATATCAGCAAGTTTAGAGATGGCACCTTTCTAAACCCAGGCAATGATCCCATTGTCAAATCTAGCAAAACCCAGATCTGTCTGAAAAAAGCAAAGAGCACTAACATTAGTGTTTAGATTTCTGACATAACAATACATTGAACTTTACTCACCCAGAAAAAGGACAAACGGTTTACAAATGTGACAGGCCTGTTCGTTTTGATAAATGTAAGCTGACAAAATTATCCATAGGGAGAAAAGATATTAACCTATTCCACAAAAGATGACTCAAATACTCAGTTTTTCGCAGTTTCTGAAGGGCCCATACCACCACCAAAAAAAAAAAAAAGTTTTTATTTGAAAATAAAAAAGTGGGCTTTCTTCAAATTCAGAAAAAGGATCTAAATATCAGCTACTTTTAATACCAATAGACAACTCATGTATATAGACTGAAAAAGTATAGCTACTCTGAAGTTTTGCTTCTCAGAACACACATACACACAAACACACTCACACAACACACAAACACATTCACACAACACACAAACACGCCTCACTGCCCTTAAAGACACCCAAAACACATATTTACTGACATTTAAATCTATGAAGAGCTGTCAGATGACTTCTCTGAGGCAGTCAGCTTGTCCACACTAAATGTTCACCTTGCAATTTTCGACTTCCTAAAGGGAACTTGATGCAGTCTAAACTGGTGATGACTTTCTCCACTTCAAAGCCTGTTGACAAGTAAGTCCCTTAACACAAGGGAGAGTCTCTATTGTCCAAGAGATGAGCCAGCTCGACAGATTGGTTCCAGAACCTTGCTGAGAAAATGCAAGCTCAGATGACTGTCCCCAAAAGAAAACGATCCTATAGGGTAAACGATTTCATCCCGCTTCCTGGTATAACATGGAACTTGTATAACAGTGATAATGCTTTCAGGGGCACAAGCTCAAAGCGCTCAGCTCATGAAACCAGCCCAGGCCTCTAGTCAGAACCTCTCCTGCTGAGACCATTCGAGGAATACTTCAGAGGGTCATTAAACAACACCGCTCTGTGGCTAGTCCAAAGTAGCCATGAGAAACAGCGTACAGCACATCACGCATGGAGATTACTTGGGCTCGGACCCAGAAGACAGAAATAAAAAGCAAGCAAAGGATGGAGACACTCAGGTAATGCAAAAAAATGAAAATTTTCAAAAGGAGAGTTATTTGATGGTAATTCAGTCCACTCAGGCAACCAGTCAAACTTCTGTAATTTTATGAATTTGGGCAAAAACACATTTACTTGACTCAGCAGTCAACGTAGACCTCATTTCACCAGATAATTAGCTTGACTCACTCAATGTTTCATTCTCCTGGTGAGAGCATTTACCGACAAATAAATGCACTGGGATGACGATTCCAGGCTGGGTGGACAGCCATTGAATTTTTTAAAAAACAGGCTAAATCCATGCCCTTACCCCCTAAAAAGTGTGGCTCATCAAGATCACGGTCTCCATTCACTATTGCTTTGCCTGCAGCAATCCAGCTTTGAGTGCTTATTCATGATACCCACTTAATAACAGAGCTGCTGATAATAATGACAGTAGCTGCCACCGATGGAGTGCTCGCTCTCTCCCAGGCAGCATGCTCTGTCCGTATTCATTTATTCATCCAACTAATAATTAATGGATGTCTATCATGTGACAGAACTATTCTAGGTTTCAGGGTACAATCTGAATAGAACAAAGTTTCTGTTGTCATAGAACCAACCTTCTTTCCAGTCAGAGGAGAAAGAAAACGGAATAAATACAGAATTACAAGCTGGTGAGCAGGGCTACGAAGAAGAAGGTGGGATAAAGGTGCCAGAGAGTGACAGTGTACGCTGTCCGAACAAAGACCATCAGGAACACACTTGTAATTCAAGAACACCCTAAGTTCCCTGCCTCATGGCAACAATAGAGAATGCACACCACTGGGATTCGGGTATCTATTGAAAGATTCAGGCTGTGTGAGGTGGTTTGGCGGAGGGTTCAAAAAGGTAGATTCTGCTCTGAATTAAATACTGTCAGGAAGAGAGAGTAATTCTATGACTGGGCATCTGAGTGATTCTCATCTAGTGAGGCAGTCACTCACAGTAGCCAGAAGAGGGGTATTTGGCCATAGTTTGGACAATCTTTTTCTTATCTGCATTTGGACATGATTATAAAAGGGGTCTTGCTTTTATCTTGATTCCTCATGGTCAGATATTGGTGTTCTGTGAAACTGTTTGTGTTCATCAGGAAAACACTACAGCTGAGCCGTGAGTGTCAGGCCAGCTCCCACTGTCAGAGTCTCCTTCACTTTTCCCATACTCAATCCTCACTCAACCTTCCAAGATAGGTACTATTACTATTTCTCTTTAATAGTAATTAAAGAGATTCAGGCCCAGAGAGGTGAAGGACTGATTCTAGAGCAAGCAGCTAAGAAAGCCAAGATTCAAAGTCAGGTTATCTGACTCCAGAGCCTGCCTCTTGTCCACTCCACACACAGGTCCCTGCCATGATGAGCCTTTTGAATTCTCATGGCAAGAAGTTATCTGCAAAAGGGTCAGGGGTGGTTTCAATGGGAGGGTGAACACAAAGCCTACAGGGGAAGCTGTAGGCCAGCTCCGATACCTAGGCCAGCCTTTGTGCAAATGCCCAGTAAATAAGTCCACCTGGTCATTGTTAAGGCAAAAGTATTTTTCTCTCAGGGATGAGGAAACATATTACATTTTATTTAAATTGGAAGGTTTCCTTTTCCATAATTTCGTCAAAACCGATTTATCTCAGCAACTTATGAACTATAACCAAAGTTTTTAATACTGGAATGAGTATGTTACAATAGCGTAAAGGTAGTATTCTAGCGAGTAAGAGTGACGGAGTATGAGGCAATTGGTATTTCTCATATCCCGCATTTTATAAACACCCTCTCCCATAGTGGCAAGGTCAGGGCTTACCAGCAAGTTCTCTGGCTTCAGATCCCGGTGGACAATGCTCTTGTCATGCATATGGACGAGTGCCTTACACAAGTCGGTGAGCATGAGGGCAGCGTCATGCTCTGGGAACTTGACACTTTCTATGATGGCGTCGAAAAGGTCTCCGCCCTGCACGTACTCCATGATCAGGTAGATTTCCGTTTCTGTTTCGTAGACTTCATGCAGTTTCACTATGTTGGGATGAGAGAGGCTCTGGATAATTAAGATCTCACTGTCAACCATGTCCTCCTTTCCTTTGAGTTTGGACTTGTCAATGATCTTCATGGCGTAGGCCTGCCTGGTCTCTCGGTGCCGGCACTCCTTCACCACGGCGAAGTTCCCGTCCCCAATGACCCGGCCTGGCTCATAGTGCTTCTCCACGTTGGCCGAGATGATGCCCGCCGGCCGCCGCTTCCGGCCACCAGGCCTCTCTGACTTGCTTTCTTCCGGCCTTGTTTTGGGCTCCTTTTCTACCCTTCCGAGTTGGTCATCTTTGGAAAGCATCTTTCTCCCTCCTGACGCACATGGCTTTTTCTCCTTTTCTGCCTCCTGCTCTTCCCCTCTGGTCCTGGGAAGCTTCTCGGAGTCAGCCTGGTGCTCCCTGAGAAGCCAGCCGCCATACTTGTTCCTGGTGTCTTTCTTCCCATCCCTCCGGCCCTCCTCTCTGACAGGTTGAGCTTCCACAAGATCTTTCTTAGCCTTGGCTGCTCCTTGCAGATGACCTTCCTGGCCTCCGGGGTCTCTGTCCTCTTTCTTGTCTGTGTTCTTGCTGGGTCTCCTCATCTCCTGAGTAAGGTTCCTGGAACTGCTCCTGTGGCTGTCACCCTTCCCCTGTTCCTCCCCACCCAGAGAGTTGGCCTCGGGGGACCTCCTGCAGCTCCTGGTCCTTACCAGCTTCTCCACGTCATACCGTTGGGACTTGCCTATGTCTAGCTCACTGGTCCCCAGGGACAGCCTCTCCCTCTGCAGGCTCTGCTGGAGCTCTCTCTCTCTCTTGCACTTCTCACACCTGATAATTTCACCTGAGGTCCTCTCGATCTCCACCCCCAGGTGCTTCTCTCCGTTCGCATGCCTCTCTAAGGCAGCTTCCCTGGGAGGCTTGCTCCCGGGTTCAGGTTCCCAATTCCCCCTCGCCCACTTCTTCGGGGCCTTTGCCCTGTCCTCCGGCACCGGCTCCACGGGGGCCTTCCCCTGGTGTCTGACAGCTGCCTTGGACCTGACAGCCTCACTGCCGCTCTTGGTGCTCTCCATCTCCCCACAGTGGTGACTCCCTTTCAGAGCCTTGCAATAAAGCCTGCTTCTCAGCCTTGGAGAAGGAATCCGGCCATGCTGGGTCAATGTCAAGGCCCGGGCTTTACTGGGGTACAGTTCTTCTATGGCCACCTGAATGTTCTTCAGTGTCAGTGGTTCTTTGCCCACGGCTATGAAAGCATCCCCTTCCCTGAAGAAATCAGAGATGCTCCTGATTTCTTTGCCCTTGAGGTTAAACAGTTTTCTCACATGATCGCTCTTCCATCTTGGAAAGCCCAAGGCCTCTGAGACGTCCGCCAAGAGCTGCTCGAAGGTCTGCACTGACCGCCTGTTGAGGAGCAGGGTGATCTTCCGCAGCGGGTGTCCGCCCAGCCTCACCACGGTCACCACCCTGGGCTTCAGCGGGCTGTTCTCAGCATGGGTGGAGTGAGAACCATTCTGAGGGCTGAACACGGGCACCACGGAGCTGCGCGTTCCCGGGGACAGTTTCTCCAGATTCCCTCGGCCAGCAGGCAGCCATGAGCCCTGCAGCTTCCGCTCCATGATTCTCGAGCTTAAATATTTTAGAGAATGGTCACATAGGCCTCGATGTCCTGCAAGAGGAAAATAACAACACAGCGTTAGTCAAAATGGGTTCAAAGAGCTCTCCGGCCTTCACCAAGACTTTACTAAAGAGGACTGATTCTATTATAGTTTATAAGAGGGATCTTTGAGAGTCTGCTTGAAATGGAGACTAAGCTCCAGGCTCCTCTGTGAGAGGCCAAGAGCAAAGAACAGAGTCAGCATGAAGCCTGAGGTTGTCTCTCTAGTTTTTCCAGGGACTCCCAGGTTGGGCCGTGCCTGGGGAGCCCATTCTAGATGAGGCCTGACCCTGAGAACACAACTCCCACTACTTTAAAGTGAGTTGACTTTCAAGAATCTACAGCTGAGATAAAAGGCCCGAGGTTTGCTGCTCAGGGAATACCAACAAGAAGTCAGAACATTCTGGAACTTCGATGGACCCAAATCTTATCCACCACAAGTTTTGTCAGCTCAACTTTTAACCCACTCAAGATGAGGTGATGTGTGAAGAAGTGGTGATCAGAGTTTGAGATGGATCTGGATTTAAAACCTGTCATGGCTACTAACTATATGTGTGAACTTGGGCAAATTACTCACATTTTGGTTCTCTTTCATCTATAAAGTAGGAATGCTAACACCTTCCTCCCAAGGTTTTCATGAAGTATAAATAAAATAATTACTGTTCACTTAAAGCCATGCTTGACACACACAGTAAGGGCACAGTGATTGCCAGTTACCAATACTGTCCTCACGATCTTAATACCTCTTTTGTGGGACCATTTCATTTTGGTAGCGATGTAATCTACTGATAAGGTAAAATTCTGCTGTGCTCAGCTTCACCTGGCGTAACAAGAACTCATGGACCAACATGACATCGTGGGCATTTCTTAAAACTCTGACTGAGATTCTTTTGCACTGGGGGTTGTAAAAAAAAAGCAAGAAAATTAAAGATTTTAGTCTAGGTATAGAAACTCTCTTCTCTAAAAGGTTTCTCCTCTTATTATTTAAAAAAAAAAAAAAGGAAAGAAGCCAAGGTCATGTGATTGTTCAGAACTTTAATAACGAGAATGTGTTCATTCTCATTGTATTTCCAAATAAACTGAATAAATGAGTAAAACGAGACTTTGTATTTCTCGGTCAACTGTACCCAGCCAGAATAAAGTACTTGAGGCAAACGTGTTTCAATTTCAATTTCTGTCCAGGTCAGGAAAAGAAACAGGAAAATGAAAGAATGTGTAGCTCAATTAAACCGTGAGGGTGGGCTGTGAGTTATTAAAGTTACCCCACAGCGTCCATATGTCATATCCTACATGTAGGAATCTGCTGTTTATGCTTCCTTTAAAAAGAAGTTAAAAATAATCTTTTAAGTGCATTTGAATTGTGGCAGAAACCCCAGTGGTGCCAGGATGGGCAATTTGGCGGAGCATATTTACACGGAATGTTTTTTTGTTTTTTAATTATAACATGCAATCTGTTCTGAGATGATTTCCATCTAGACACAGGTGTCAGATTGGATGACAAGTGGTGGCTGGTACTGATCTTCCCACATGCCATAAACTTAGGAGCTTACAAATCACATTTATGGTTTAACTATTTCCGGATAGCTGTTACTTCTTTTCTTCAGAAAAGAAGAGGAAAGAGAGAGGCACAGCAGTGGTACCAGTTGTGTTTTCTCACTGGAAAAATCGAGGACAGGTGCTAAGGAAGGTGATCTTCAAATGCATGTGCATGAAAAGACCAGTGTTTTTCCTCATTTGTTTTCCTTGTGCTGCTTCTCACAGAGTGGGACCCTCGATACATACTTGCAGGCTAAGTAAATGGAAGAGATTTCTTATTCCGAGGAAGGGAGAGGAGAGGGATTTTCAAGAGAGAACCAGGAGGACAAGGGAGTATTCGAGATGTCAGTGAAGCAAAGAACAATACTCGCTAGAACAGGACAAACGCTGTGGGGACTCGCATGTTGAGTGGCAACTGAGGATGACAGAGAGGCAAATCATGATGGAACCAGTCGCCTCAAGGTCTCAAACCATGAAATTGTGGAGTTTGGGTGTGATGACAGATGACTCGGCCCCATGGTACCCAGAGTTGGGGCCAAAAGGGGCACACTCCCTGGGATGGCTGTGCCCAGCCAGTTTCAGTAGACGCAGCCTCGGAGCCAGCCCTTATTCCTGCTGGTTAGGGGAGCAATCTGGAAACACCCCATCCATGAACCCAGGAGAGGCTCCACGAGAGTGCAGACACAAAGAACATGAAGGCAGAACAGCTCAGCCTCCACCACACCACCATCAGGCATGCTCAGTCCACTGCCCAGACGTTCTCAAACTCATTTAAAACCTCGGCAGCCTGAGGCAAGCGTGAGAACTCAGTACCCCTCCTCCCCCATCTTAACTGGGTTCTGTCTGCATCAAACTACAAGGCAGTACTAGGAAAACAATCGAGATGCAAATATTGTTATCCTCTCTTCCACAAGCTCTCCTCCCTCCTTTAAAATTCTCGGTCCAGAGCAAAATTTTCTTCAGCAAAGGTAACAGAATAAAATCAGGAGACGCTGAATGCCTGGTCCTTGGTCAGGGAGAGCAAATATTAGAGAGAGAAAGAACATAACACATCCCTTGGGCCCTGGGCTCAATCTCCAGGAACGATCTCATCTCCCAAAGACTAGAGTACACTGAGTACTTTCAGGCTACTTGTAAGCAGCGTCATCTGGGTACCTACCCTAATCACCCCGACCAGAAAGCCAAAGGCAGCCCACATCTACACATCTCCAACAATCTCAAAATCAAGTAAATGAAATCATATGAAATTGCTGGTAGTTCTACCCATTTTGACCTATGAAAAAAATGGAAATTTCATATGGTTCAACCTAAAACTATGTAAGATAATAACCCCTACTCTATCCCTACATCAACAGTAAATAGTTAACGAAGGGATAGACAATAAAAATGAAACATCTTAATTCCCAGTCCTCGGTCACCAAGCCCGCGGCATCCCAGGAGGTGACATAGAGAAAAGATGCTCTTGTAGCATTGTTTTCCCATTAACTTCCTAAACCAGTCTCGATTTAACAATACTGCTGCTTTTGCCTCACACGCCGCAAATACAAATGCTTATAAGTTTTCTCACCAATGCCAATCTAGCCCCACACATACAATAGGACAAGCATTGCTTTGGCTGAGCCACTCCTCTGCTCAAGAACCTACAATGGCTCCCTATGACCATCCTCGGCTTGATATGTAAGGCCCTCCACAAGCCAGCGGCCCCCACCCATTACCAACCCCACTTCACCTTCCCTCCTCCCACCCATCCAAGCCTTACTCCCTTGTAAGACCTAAAGACCCACATCCATCACCAAACTATCCCTGACCTCACAAGTTCACAGGCATAGCTCCCTCCTCCAAAGACCTAGTCATTTCATTAAACCAACATTTAGTACGAATGCTTGAGACTCAATGCCAGCACATGGCTGTGGAACACCTGGCCTTCTTTTGGCACATATTAGCTCATCGTTACCTCGTCTTCATAGGTGTAAATATTCTTCCTCTTGACTAAAGTTAAACGCTCCAAAAGCAGAGCCCATGGATTATGTAAATCCCCCTACTCCACCCTATTACATACAGTAGGCACTCAAGATTTGGGGAAGCAGTTCCCAGCCCGAACATCAAACGCCTATGTCAAGTCTGAGTCTTCCAGCTCTCGTTGTAAATAATTGAGTGTAACTACTTCCAGCACTGGTAGACGTCACACAACAGACCTCCTCAATAGATTAAATAAGTAAGGTGAAAGAAAGCACGATCACAGGTATCCACTGACTACAAGGATATTTACCAAAGCAGCATTTATAGAGCAACTGACACAGGTAGAGAGCTTTGTGAAAGCTTCATTTTATAGTTGTGCAAAGAACACTAAACAAGGGATCAGATGATCTCATTTAAATCCTGGTTCTACCAGACTCTTATTAGCTGTGTGACCTTGGGAACATACTATAACCTCTCTGTGCCTCAGTTTCCACATGTGCCAAACCTGATATCTCACTCATGCTGAAAGTGCCCAGCACACTGCTTAGCACAGAGCAGGC
This sequence comes from Pteropus vampyrus, assembly GCF_000151845.1. NCBI lineage: Eukaryota > Metazoa > Chordata > Mammalia > Chiroptera > Pteropodidae > Pteropus > Pteropus vampyrus. Next base: position 19,693,941 of record NW_011888782.1, read on the forward strand.
ACTCAAATTGTGTTTGTTTTCTTCTCTAAAAGAAAACAGGCCTTCTAACCTTGGATTTTCCCCAAATCTAAGGGCAAAGAGAATATGACACTAAAGGTTACTCTCCAGGGCAAATTTGTCATTCATATAGCAATTGAAATAGAAAACCAGTGGGGACAGAATAGCAAGAGAAACATTCCAGCAAGCGTAAGCATATAGCTCTTCTGGGGAGACAAACCAACTTCCTGCTCACTGATCCCAGGATTCTCTGACTGGTGTGAGCTAATAAACTCGGTAACTACACAGGCATTTCGCCGTTATTACCTCTAATGGGTTCAGCTCCTATCTGCTGCGACAGTTCAGATAAATTAACATAACCTGATTCCACAATGGTCAGCTCTACTCCTTATTACACTGAAAAGGCTATCGAAATGACTGGAAGGAAGTCACGTTAACCCAGTTTCCTGTCTAATCATTTTTTATTACTTTGTTTGGGCTGCTAATCATTGAGTTTAGGATCAAGAAAAAACAATAAAGAATGTACTGTTAAAATTAATCTTTTAGTTGTCTTTTTTTAATCAGAACAAAGAGAGTGTACCTTTTCCTAAAGTGACTAAACCAGCAGCTACCACTTCCGGTATACTGTGTTCTAGAGAGCAGGGCTTCTCGAATATTAATATGCACACACACACCCTGGGGATCATGCTAAAATGCAATTCCTAATTCAGTCTGTCTAGGTCTAGGGTGGGGCCCGAGGGTCTGCATCTCTAACAAGGTCCCAGGTGATGCCAATGCTGCTGGCCCACGGACCACAGAGAAGCAAAGATATAGAGAGAAGTTCAAGAGCATCCTTCTGGGAGTGCTGGTCAGCTGTAACTAATTTCAAAGTGGGCCATCCATACACCAATCCCTTTGAAAAGTGTGATAACAAACAGCACGTTTATTTTCATATGTGGGTAAGCGATGGTATGATATGGAATCAAAACATGACATCACCAGTGTAATGAAACAAAAAGTCCAGTCATCGTTTCTTTGTCAAAGGGTTTTCTCTAGAGCATAGTGAACAGAAATGGGGTGGGAATGATCTAGAACGCAACTATGGAAAGAAGACCAGCAGTATCGGTAACACCTGGGAGCTCGTTAGAAATGCAGAATCTCAGGCTCCACTCCAGACCTACAGAATCAGATTTTGCATTTTAACAGACCCTCAGGTGGTCTGGTGCAAATGAAAGTTTGAGAGGTCCTGCTAAAGACTATTTCTTGCTTCACCGAACTGGTTACTGGAACCAAAATATTCAGACCATGACAAGAGAGACCATAAAGGTATGTAGACTAATTTACATCCCTTCGATTAGCCCTGGAAATTTGGCAGTGTGACCTAACTACATCCAAACTGGGATCCAGGGACAGCTCTTAGCCCAGGGATGCGTTTATTTTTCCATTGCCTATTTGTACCGGTTGCCAAATGGGCAGGAAAGGGGGTGGTTGAAGGGGTAAGAAGGAGGTGCTTTGTGCACAGGCACTGGCGGACAGCTGGGAGGGGAGAGTAAGCATAGGAGGCAATGACAAAAGAAGGGAGGACATAATATCTGCACCGTCCCCTCATAACCCTCGGAGCACAGGGTTAAGGATGGACGTCAAGGGAGCGTGTTTCAAAAGCCTGTGGGAGGCGCTGGGGCCCAAGCGATGAGGTACATACAACAGAGTAAGCAGCACAAGCCCCAGGACCTTAGGGGGAAGAGGGCAATGTAGGGCTCTGGGGACACACTGACAGCCAGGGGACAGCAAGGGGAGGAGGGAGTGAGGAGGGACATAACAGCCAAAGGAAGAACAGGAGCCACAGTGTACCTGAGCACAGGTGACATCCTGCCCTGAGGACTCCAAGGATGCCAGCTGAGGTCCTGTGTGAGCAGGTAGGGCCACTGGGACTCTGAGCTGGGCATTAATAGTGACACGGCCTCATTTGCTCCCAGGGCTGGCGAGGCCTCCAACATTCCAGGGCCCACACAATAACCGTTTCTCTCCAACAGCTTTTCCTCCATATAAACCCTTCTCCCAACTTCTGATTATTTTGTCACACAAAGTCTTTATGCTCCTCTTTCGTCCTTGGCTCTGTGTCCCACTGTTGAGCCTCTCCAGATGCTGCCCTGTCCCTCATGTTGTCCTTTGCGATATCTGATGCTGTTCCCTGGGGACAGCTTACCTTTCAGTGTCACCCCTGGGTTTAAAGTTTCTGCCAAACATTTCCAGCTCGCCCATAATCTCACCCCTGGGGGGTCACCGCACACTCAGTAAAATTCCAAAGGGGCTTGGCTTGTAAGCCCGCTGCTGTTTCCTATGACCTGGATTTTTAATTCCAACTGTCTATTGCAGCTCTGATTCACAATAACCTCTGTTTGGGCTGAGTTTTGCTTTGCCCAGTTCTGTCCAGGTTGGCCCTTTGGGTGTATTCATTTGAAAGGGGAGCACTAAAGCACACCGACCTGGGACCAGTTTGCGGCTGACTTGATGTCTGCAAGACTTCACCATATTTTCCTCTTTCTGTCTGATTATCGCATCCCAAGGCTTCCATCGGTCCCCTAGTCCCACTGACCTATGTCACAACAGCATTCTGACACCGGGCTAGCTACAGCTTCCCCACGTTCCATCCATCCTTATAGGTGAGGCTGCAGAAACTCTAAAAGGCAACCCCTTCACCTTTTCTTTTCTGGAAAGACTGAGCACACCTAACTCACTTCTACATCTTGGTGTTTTGGTTTGGACGGATCTTAGATTGATATAAAGACCCCTGGCATATTTGGACCATCTGTCAGTGCCTGGCCCTGAAGCCCCTCACCCCATTTATTAGATGCTTATCTAAGGGGCTCTGCCACCTATTACTGTACAGGAAAGAGGAGCAAAGAGCCTGTGGATTCTTTAGAAAGTGTTCTTTAAATGATTTTGACTTCTTGGTAAGACAACTTTCATGTATAACATATAATTAAATAACAAGCAAGCAAAACAATGTAAGAGGAAATGTGTCCAAAAATATATAGCTTTCATTCATATTTAACAGAGATGACACAGGTGAAAAACACTGAGGCTGTTTATGTTAAATAATAATAAGGGAATATCATGAATAATTATATGCCAATAAATAAGACAACTCTCATGGATTCCACGAAAGATACAAATTACCAAAATTCACTCAGGAAGAAATAAATAAACTAAATAGCTCCACTGTGTTTTATCTGAGGTTTGGGTACACCAGACTGAGGAAGAACTTTCCATAAATATTCAAGACTTGGCCATTTACATGATCAATTGGATTTACTGGCAAAAATTGCTTATGTTGAAATATGCACCCTTTGTAAACAAATGTAATGCCACTGATCCAATCTGAAGAGGATGCAAATGAGACTTGTAAGGAGGATCTGTGTGTTAGACAAAAAGGCTGTGTGGGTGAAAATCTCTGCATGGTAGAACTAAAAGGGCCAGTAGCCCACCACCCTCAATTTTCAGATACAACTGTAGACCAGAGAGGGTAAGCAACTAGCCCAAGGCCACACAGTTAGTTAGTAAGAACTGAAACAATCCTTCCACAGATCCTGAATCTTTTTGAACAATGGCTTTGACAGGTGTAGGGGTGTCACTTGAATCATGGAATAAAGCAAAGCTCATGGGATCGTGCAGAGGAAACAGAGCAGGACTCAGACTCATCAACGGGCATCAATACCTAAGCAAAGCAGACTCAGTTTAGCTCTGCCCTGATTGTCAAGCCAGCCAGTATCCCAATTGGGCAAAATAAAGTCACACAGTGTTCCCACAGCTGGCAATAAACAAGTAAGATTTTCCCTGACATCCCCATAGGCAGGATGAACTAAAAAACAAGTCCCTGAAGTGTTTTAAGATTCCGGACAAAGGAGAGTGATATTGGGGTAAGGCAGATTAAGGTGCAAACTTTTTTTCCTTTAGGGAGTTCAAACTAGGTTTGCTTTTCCTCTCATTTAAAAGTAAGGAAGTCATGATATCAAGACACTGACTGCAAAAGGCCACCATAAAGCTCTAGCAGTGACCCCAATACCCACCCTGAATGCCAGAGCTAAGAGGGTCTTCACCGACATGTCGCAGAGTGCCCACTGGTCCTCACTAGCATGGAGCCTGTGTAGCCACCACCAGCCCAGCCTCCCAGGATGGGTGGCAGGACTATAACAAGGTGACGGGCACAAAGTGGCCTGCATGTGATAAGCACCCAGTACATAATGGTTAAATCAGACTGACAGCAGTGGCACTGAGGCAAGCCGGCTGCTCCGCTGAGAAGCCAACCTCAGTGGGCAGAATCTTACCCAGTTCCCTCCAGCAGCCCAACTGCTGGATCTGGGCCTTTTGAGAGCATCATATAAGTGTTGTAACAGACTGCTGCCTTCAGAGCAGAGTAAACCTTGGCAGCTTCTGGCTTCTCCAGGAGTTGTGGTTAAGCTGCAGGATCGCTTGTGATGCTGTTCCTTGGCATTTGCCAAAAAAATGTAACTCGCAGGGATGGAATCTACTAAATAAATGGGCCTTGCGTGGCCAGATTCCAAACACACAGACCTGATGCCAGGCATGCGGCCAGCTGGCAATAAATAGGTGTTGCATGAAAGAACCCAGTAAATCCATAGTAGAATTAACAAAAACAGTCTATCAGTGGGGTTCATAGTCATCGGAATGGCTAGGTGATCAAAACAACTGCATACTCAGGATTTTCATCTGTTTCTGCCCCAAGTCTATCTAAAGCTACTCAGTCATGAACACTCTATAGAGACAGCATAGTCATGGATGCTGAAGGTGAACAGTCAGATCCCCTTACCAGGCAGTGACCCCCTCCTACTTATGAAGTTGGCTATTAAAGGGCCACCACTGCTTACTTCTCCCAGGAATTACCCTTTGCTGACTAGAGCCGTTCCTCCAGGAGGTTACACACCCAATTCACCCTCCAAGGGCAGTCCATAATCAATGGCTGACTGATAGAGACGGGGAAGAGTAGAAAAGACTAGCTCTCAACCCAAGGTAGGACCACCTCCACGATGCAATGCATGCCCCAGAGCTCCCGTGGGCTCAGGCTAAAGCCCGTCTCCAGCTGAGGCCACATGCTGCTCAACTTGCTCCCTTGCCCTTCTCCTGACAGCTCTCCTCCCAAAATTACATGCACAAAAAGCCTACCCTTAGGTTCTGCTTCTACGGAACCTAGACCCACACCGTTGCCCCGAATTATGAAAGGCCACTGATTTTAAAATAAGGATGAGCGCTGAGTGTTTTGTAGTGTTTTTTTTTTTTTTCAAATTCTTAAATAGCAAGCATCCCTTCTCTCATATTTCATTAAAAATACAAGGCAATTAATTACCCAGAGATGCCTGGGGTGTCTATTTCTCTCACACACATTCTTCCTATCTTTGCTCAGGTCTTCGATCACTCTAATATCAGGTCTCCAAAGGCCTCTCCTGAAGATTCTCACCCCCTTCATGTCCCTCCCCCTCACTTGCCAATCCTGCTTCTTTCTTCACAGCAACTAACACTACTGGTGTTACAATACTTACTTGATGCTTCAGCCTCTGTCTCCCCAACCCTCTAGCTCCGCACTGTTTAATACAATGGTCATTAGCTACATGTGGCTATTTTCTATTTAAATTAAGTAAAATTATTGTGCCTACCACTGCGGCCATATAGTAGACACTCAATAAATGTATGTGAGTGAATAAAAGAATCATTTGTGGTGATCATCAGTGATTCCTTAATATCTAATTTAAAACTTTTACACTATTCTCAAGGATAGGAAACGAACTGTATGATCATTTAAGAAAAAAGTTCCTTTAAAAGCTGTGAAATAATATGACTATTACTGGTTGAATTTTTAGTGGATGGTAGTTAATTGTAGGTTAAAACAAAAAAACAGAACACAACGCCAGCCTCCGGATAGAGACAGACACTGCTGAGAATTTTTGACACTTGCTCAAGGCAGCTTGAAAAATGTAGAACTTCCCCTTTATCCCACCCCAGGTGGGTAGATATTTAATACCCTACTCCCTCCTCCCAATAAAAAAAGAATCCATCATGTGTGTGTTATTTTCTTTGTTAACATCCTCACTTAAGACTACTTAAAAGCCCACACATCGTGTTTATGGCATATGAACATGCTGAGGGCAAGATAAAGATATCAGCCTGTCCCCTAACTCGCCCCCTTCCACCTCTACACTAACATTCCTTCCTTTCCGAAGAAAACAACTTAACAAACACACCTACTTTGTACTTGCGATGAAGAAAGTGCAGCAAAACATAAAGAAAACCAGGCAGCCGCTGCTGTCTTTGCTTTGTAATCTGTAGACAAAGCAACTGGGAAAAAGCAAACAACTTACAAAGGTTCCTGAGAACATGGGAACCAACCACAGGGGTCTCTCAACTGGTTCTCCGATTTCTTTTAGTTTATTTTCTGTTTCTCTTAATGTGACTGTGGGCTCCTGTTTCCCTTTCACGCTATAAGATGTCTTTGGAGAAGACCACCATCTTCAGAACCAGTGAAACATCTCCAGTTATGCCATTCTTAAAGTGACCAACTCCTTTGAATTCTAAAATAATATTGATGGCATGAAAGAGAAAGCACTAAAAGGTTCTAATAGTCAGCACGTAGCACACCTGTAACCTTGTCCTCAAGAGTTTTCTCATAATGAGTTTGCTGGGGAGATCTGCAGGCCTTCGGCATCAGTTGACTCCAAGTTCCAAAAAGATAAGGGAGCTTCGAACTAGCATACTTGATTTCTGTTTATTATTTCTTTTTAAGTTAATATGTCCAATAATTTGGGTTTTCTTAACTTGAGACCCTGAGTGGGGCCGTGGTGTCCTTTTATGTGTTTTATGTTAACCAGCCTGACCTGTCAGGCCTGTCTTTAGTGTCACCGAAGAGCTGGCTGGCATCCTGACATTATCTTTTATTATCCAGACTCAAATATAAACGTGTTCTCATTAACAAGTGTCAATCATCTAAGGGAAGACTATGATGTTGGGGCTAGTGATGTCTAGGACCAGGCAGAGACACCTACAAGCAAGTTTTAAATTCATGAGAGATTATGTCTCAAAGAGAAACACACAATGAACCCAAGCTGTTTGCTGTTGTGGCATCTATGACTCTGCACCTGAATTGTGGGGTGGGATCCTATGACTCCTACAGCATGATAACTCCTTTTTACATCTTTTTTCTCTATCCTTTATTCCCTCCCACCTTGAATTCAATTCTAGAGTGTACCTATTGTTTATTCTGAACCACCTGGAAAGGCGATTACAGGACATGGAACTGCATGAAGTAGCTTTATATGTTTTTACTTTGAAATATAATTAAAAAGTGGACATCGATAAGGCCAAATTTTTTAATTATCTGTATTTATATTATATTTGTACTAAGCTGTCCTATATAACAGCAATAACAAGTTGGAAAACACAATTTTAAAATAATAACATATATAGTGTCAACACAAAGAGCATTCCTAGGAATGACTTTAGCAAGAAATGTGTATAGTCAACGTAAGGAAAACTACAAAACTGAGGAGGAAACAGAAGATTCAATACAATGACTGTCCAATTCAAAAAATGAAGTCCTAATAAGTTAAACATATCGGTTCTTTCCCATTGCAACGTGTAGGCTTAATGCAACGTAAGCACCAACGCAGTGTTTGAGAGAAGATAGGAGGGAAATGAGTAATGAGTAATGAAGACAGCAAACTATATTACAGAGGTGCTATTACAACGTCTTGGTACTTACACAAGAAGAGCTGGATTTAAGGAAAAAGAAAACTGTAGTTCAAAAATAGATACTAATGCACATGAGAATTTAATGTATAATAAAAGATCATTACAGACTAATCAGGAAGGTAAAAATAATTTTTATTCGATATTGGAACAATTGGTTAATAATTTGGAAATAAAATAAATTTAGATTTTTATTTCACAAGTATATACCAAAATCGATTCCAGATTAATTAAAAGTCACAGATAGATGTAATTAAATTGTACTTTAATTTGTACTTTAATGTTAATCAAACCACTGAAGAAAGAACGAGTTTTGAAATTAGAAGTATTAAAGGAGATAACAAGTAAAAGGTCCCAAAGAGATCTTACGTATCATACAGGATGGAGATACAAGATGTGCTGACCTATGTATTGGTACCCAAAAGAACAGCACTGATGCTGTGTGTCAGGTAGGTAGGTGCCTCAACTGATAAATGCCAAGAAGCTCAGTGGCTACCATAATAAAAGCTTCTTGCACATGTGAATTCCAGTGTGGACTAAGCAGCCTTCCTCCATGTCAGGTCCTCCGAGGCTGCCACAGCAGCAGGACAGACACGGTGGCAGTGCCCTGGCTCTTACCTGCCTTGCATGAGAAGTGACATACAGCACTTGTACCCACAGTCCAGAGGCCCCAACCAACCCAGAAGGGTCTTGGGTTGGACTCTTCCTAAAAGTCAAGCCAGGGGCAAGGATGTGAGTTTATTTGGGAGGCGATCCAGGAAGCACCGGAAGAGAGTGAAGAAACAAAGCAGCATAGCAGCACAAATGAGCAGATTACTTCCGTGGGCACCCAGGGCTCAGCTCTGCTGGGAACTTCTTGGGAGACTGGGTAGAACATGCCCAAGGGTTGTACTGCAGAGGGTCAGAGAAACTATGATATTTATCCACCTGTTCCCCACCATTAGTGGTTGAAGGCTGCTGCTGGGATTAAGAAACAGCATGTGCAAAGGGCATCATGAAATAGATTGGTGTGTTCAGGTCCTCAAATGAAGAGTTATTTGGAGCATGGAGTGTCTTGGGAAGGGCTTGGTCAGGGAGGCAGAGCTCAGTTTTTGAAGATGTATTAGTCAGGATAGGCTAAGCTCTGCTGCAGTAGCAAATCAACTTCATCATCCTAGTGGCTACCCGGCAGTCTGGTTTTCCCCAGGAATGCGCCAACCATGCTCCTGCACTCAGAGAAAGCCCTCAAACAGGGTTGCAGTGGATTATGAGGAAACCATCAGAACAGGGACTATGGACAAGAAATGATAGCATCTGCTAAAGGCAGTGATATCTGGGAGTACCGACTACCTCTGTCACATATGCAGAGACGCAAGCTCCAGAGGATTCTGGTTGCAACTAATCTGAAACCAACACATCATCTGAACTCAATTGAACAACCAGCTTCATCCAATCTATTTCTGAAAGATACTCTAAAATCAAGGCTATTATTGCTGAGAAATCTGCTCCTCCAACCAGCCCTACGGCCCAAAGATGCTACTTAAAGGGTGCCCTGGACTAGCTCATGGGTGTGGAGATGGCTATTAGGGAAAATGCTCCACTAGTTTGGGGGGATTCCAAGATGAAAAGACATAGTGCCTGTCCTCAAGTAGTATGTGGTCTCTGAGGATGACAGGTAACACTTGATTACAAATTATTTATCCCAAGTTCCACAAAGACACAGCCTGAGGATGCTACACATCTCCCTGGAGATCCTCGGAGGTTCTGCCATGAAGGTGATGCCCATACCAAGACCACGAGACATGAAAAAGTTTGTCATGAGTGAGAACAAGTGGGGTCAAAGCCACTTCTGGCAGCTTGCTCATGCCGCTTCCACCAGCTGGTGCCTTAGGTTAATAATACATACAAACAGGAAACGCCAAGTTACATTTTAAATTATTTAATGATGAAAACTTTAATTAAGACAAGATTTCACTCTAGCGACAACAAGGATTTGTTTCCAGTTCATGACATTTTTGTTTGTCTGTTTGGGTGGCCTCGTGTTCTTTGTCCTCCACCTCCCTAAAGTACAGAGTTTCCACATTCCTCATTACGTAATTACCTAGAGATCATTTAACTTGTACCAAGTCTGCTCTTTCCTCAGAGAATTTTGAGCATCTCCGTCCAAAAAACCCAAGGTGGAAAGTTGATTGTTAGCACTCTCAGAACCTGAAGGCAGATAGCTAATCACATCATATGGTATCAACAGTTTCTAGCTCAGAACCATCCACAATTTTCTCAATTTTTTTCATTTTCTTCAAACATATAGAAGACAAAAAAAAGTGTGTGCTTAATTAGGGAAAATGTTGCCAGAACCCCCCTGCAATGGGTCATAAGCAGCAGGCACGATAGAAAGGCTAACGAAGCCACTCATATCATCCAAATGATCACTAATTAAATGCACTAGATGCTGTAGTTCCTCAGAAATTCGTTCAGGAAAGCTCAAGTTCATCAGAAAAGATGGGATGATGAATATGGCTGAACACAGCTCTGACCTTGAGCTCTTCTGTTCTTTTCGTGGACACATGTGGTCGTCAGCCTGGTCAGTGGCACCATCAACTGCTCCAAACTCATCTCTGACTCCTCTTCCCTCCCCTCACCTCCTACAATTTCCAAGTCCTGTGCATTCCACCTCCAAAGTGCATTTCAAATCTGGCACCTCCTCTCCATTCCCTTAACTACTTACCGCCTAGCACCCACCCTCATCACATCTGACCTAACCCATCTGGCTCAGGCCTTCCTCCCTGGATCTCCTCTACGTACACACCTGGACAAAGTACTGTCTCTAAACCATAAAGTTGGTCATCTCTCCCCCTTCACGAAACACTCTGGTAGTTTTCTATCTGTTTCTCAAATTCTAGGGAATCTTCAGACATATTCTAGGGGGCTCAGATGTTCTCCAAAATTATCTGCTGTTTAACTTTGTGCTTTTGTTTTCGTGATCATCTTTTTTAAGAATATCATTTCATTTGAAAATCAGCAAACATATTCTGAATGACCATGTGATGACCAAGTGCCGCCACATCATTTCACCGTATGTATTCTTACATTGATGATGTAGTTGGCGACAAGAAATATTATTTTAACTGGCACAGGCTAATGAGAAATAACAAACCAGACAATAAAGAGAGAAGAAACTGATGAGATAATTGAGCCATCATACAACTCATGTGATATGGCACTTAGCATAAATTCATAAGAACCTGAACAATCATTTATAGAATCAAAAACAGTGATTAAGTTTTAGCAAAAATAACTTCATCCATCGCCTTAAATTCCTGAAGTTAATCTGAATTTCCTTGATTTGTAGCTGTGTTGATATTACACTTATATATTTGTTTTGGTTTTATAGTCCTACGAGAGCTCTAAATTTAAGATTAGACCTATTGAATGCTACTACATATTTGAATTGCATTATAATAAAAATAATATAAGCCACCAATAGGAAACTATGAGATTATTTTTTCTTTAAAGAAATTCACATATTACTCTCCCTTGAGAACCTCTGGCCTTCCAAGTAACAAGGCATATGTGGGAAAGACAGTGATGTCTCTGAACCTTCCATCCATAACCCCCATCATTTCCCAGGCTCCTCACAATGACTTCTGGCTAATGGGTTGTGGGCACCAGCAGCAATTCATCAGTTCCAGACTGAAGCACAAAACAGCAAGAGAGCAACTCTTCCACCATTTCCCCCTGTGCGGATGACTGCATAGACCACATTCCCCAAATGGTGTGTCTGCAAGATGGGGAAAGTTGTGTCATCTTGGCACCCCACTGACCTGTGAGGGACACACAGTATGAGTGTGATGTAACCTTTGTTGCGTTAAGCTACTAGGATGATGAAGTTGATTTGTTATTGCAGCAGAGCTTAGCCTATCCTGACTAACACATCTTCAGGAACTGTGCTCTGCCTCCCTGACCAAGCCCTTGCCAGGATATTCCATGCTCCAAACAATTCTTCATTAAACACGACAAGCTGTTTCATGACACCCTAACTTTGCACATGCTATTCCTTAATCCTAGAATTCCATTCCCCATACTCTTCTACCCTCCTCCCCCACCCACCACTGTGATCATCTTCAAAACCCGGTTCAGATTTAATTACTACTAGGAAGTTTTCCTTCCTTTTCCAACCCTCTTAGTCCCATCACCATCACCCACAAACTCTACAGAATGTTTATCTCACCACGTAATAATCACATGTTTACGTGACTGTCCCCACACCACCCCCAACCACCCAATGGTAGGTTCAGTGGCTTATTCATCTCTATATCCCAAAGCCAGCATGCAGGAGAAGTAAGGAGCATTTGGACATTTGGCCACAAAGAGCTTTCTTAGGACTGGTCCTAAGGCACTTGAAAGAGATTGGGTTAAACCCATTACCTCCTGTAGGAAACACCTTACTCTACAGCAGCCAATCCCAGCAGTTTCTGCCTTAGGCCAGACCTACCTAGGAGGTCTGAACTCTCCCCATCACCTCCCCAAACACAGTGCTCTTCAGCCCCCACAAAGGCCTCAGACTTTACCTGGGGAGAAGTAGCCTAGGGCCTCGTACTCAAAGTCTGGTCCTCAAACAAGCAACACCTACAGAATTTAGGAGCTAGTGAGATAAGCAGAATCTCAGGCTCTATCCCAGACCTCCTGAATCAGAATCTGTATTTTAGCAAGATCCTCAGATAATTCATATGCCCAATATTTGAGAAGCACTAACCCAAGGCACCCAAACAGAGTTCTTCAGCCTAAAAGGTAACTTTAATAACAATACTTCTTGTTTAAAATAATATCCACTAAGTATTTTACATCACTAAATCCTCAGAACAATTTGATCATGCCCATTTTACCAATGAAAAACTGAGGCTCAGAGTAGATTGAGTACCTTTCCCAGGATCGCACAGCTCCGAAGTACCAGAGCCAGGTTTGAAGGTAGTTCTAATGAACTCAAGAGCTCTAATCCCCATAACCACGCAATATATGGCACCCTGCCATTTGCAAAGCTCTGTAAACATTTAGCCTTTGAGCTAGCCCAAGCAGCTCTGGAGACTTCCCCATCCCTTCATACAGCCACTGAACTGGTGCTTCTCTCTACCCCACTTACTACGTATACCACGATACCTCCACATACAGCACTGTTCCCGAGAGACTGCCAGTTCTCTCTGGGTATAGATTTTACGGGCTTGCTCAATAATTGTTTGATGAGTCACCGGAAATATCCCCCTCTGATCATCAAACAACCCTCTGAGGTCGGCTGGATAATGATTATTAAGTAAAGAAAGGTGAAGACACTGAGGTTCCCAGAGAAGTTCAATGACTTGCCCCAGATCAAAAGGAAGCCTCGGACCTCTGGGGATGGAAGTCAGGGCCCTGACTCCCAGGACAGATATCTTCTTCCCCACTCTTCCTCTCTCCTTGTGTTTCCCTCTTCTGACCTACATTATCAGGCAGTTAACAAAAACATCCTTTCAAAGAGGTCCCTCACATATGCATCTTCAAAAGGGGCTCTGCTTTACCGCCAGATGGGCCAAATTTAGACATTAACAGGAGACCACAAAAGGAAAAAGTGAGGAAACTCTGAAACCAGATACAATGGGCCGCTGGATGCAAGGAAGGGACCTCATCAGGCAAGAGCCTCTGACCACAGCAGCCCATCCAAGCCCCTACACGATGAGCACAGGTCAAGGCAGAAGCCCCCTGGAAGGCCAAGCGGGTGAAGTCCCCCTACAGTCTGTGGTATTGTGGTTCCACTAGCCGAGATAGCCTTTCCTGTCCCTTTATTAGCTTTAGAAAGAAGCTAAGACATTTAACCTGTTTGACATTTCACCAGAGAAAAACAAAAACATCTGCCCGAAATATTCAACTATTTAGAAAAACGTGGTAGGAAAAATTTCCCTTGAACTGGGAAAAGGAGGGATGAGAGAAGCCAAGGAATGAGATCTTGGGACAAGTAAGCAGCTCTCCATCTTGTTTTGCTTTTCTGAGCACCAAGACCAAGCACCACACCATCCCTTCTGTTGGGCCCCATGCACCACCAAATGCACCCCGACGAGGGGGCTGCTGGGCACGGAACCCCTGCTTGCTAATCCTGTGCCTAAGCACAGGGCTCCATCTTCCCAGAAGGAGGCATCTTGTGCAAGTTCATACAAAAGCACTTGACAGACCAGCATAGGTTACCCATTACTGATGATACAGTTTTACTTAGAACCCATCGGAGGAAAAAAGTGTTGAGAGTGAACAGATCCATAGAATCTGATCCCAAGATAAGAATCCCTGTGAAAGTGTTTCATTAGCAAGTATTTCTAGGAAAAAGTGGCAGGGGAGTGAAGAAGAGAGACAAGAAAGAGAAACAAGCTCAACGAAGACTCACGGAAGTCAACTGACAACTCTACGGTGAGTCTCTGCAGACAAAGTACTTGGGAGTGTCCTCATCAAGGGCAAGAGAGCTGGACTGTTTTTACTCCAGCGCCTCTCAGTTGTTGCTTAGGGGCTGCCCCCAGTACAATTTACAGGTACTCCTTGCTCTCAATTCCTACTGACCAATTCCTAGCAGCCTAAGGTCATCCTCCCACGAAGAGGAGAGGCTGGCGGTTGGGAATGAATGCACCCAGCACATCAAAGATGGCAAAAAGCTCTAAAGGGATACAGCGTAGCCCCAAAACCCTTGTGAAGTCCAGTATTTTCTTCCACCAGTTTTGCCTAAATCTGGCTGTGATAATGCTGAGAACATTTCTGTTATTCTCAGGCCTCATGGGATTCTCATGCAGGGACTCCTTCCCTCTTCCACTCCTTTTAGCTCACCATCAAAGACCATGGCTCGAAGACCTTTCAGACCTAAATGGAGTGAGTTAAAGAGCATCTTTCAGAAATCGTTTTCTGCCTCTCTGTTCTTTCTCCAGTGAAGCATTTTACGGCACCACCTAAAGCAATCCAAATATTAAACTGAAATGCTATTCTGAGGTTGGGCTGCCAGGCAAATCCAACATCCCTTTCCTTTTTCACTTCCCCGGGCCCCTGTTTCTTGCTACCTTGCCCCTGAAGGATAAGCACGATGCTTGACTACTGCTCTAGATGCCCCATTGATTGTGACTGTGATTGCTAAGTCAACACTAGTCCAACAGATCACCTCTGCAAGCAGTAACGAAGACCAACTTCACAGCCTCTAACGTTCATCAAAGCACAGGACCACCCAATGCCAAGGTGCTTCATGAAGGACAACAGCAAAGGCAGGACCCAGGTTCAATCTGAGAGCCGTCGCCCTGGACAGCTTTTCATCAAGAAAAGAAAAGGAAACGGAGTCAACAGGGAGGGGGCGAGGTGGACGATGACTCACTTGGGGATGAATAACAACTGAGTTCCCTCCACAACTTCTCCTCACCCCCTACTCCAGCAGGCGGATACTCTGAAAAGGTGTCCCCAGACGCCTCTGCCCAGCACTGGTGCGGTCCCTGCCACACAACACCGCCCCCAGAACCAGACGTGAAAGGCAGTGTAAATATGCTCCTATATTTGAAATTAATTAAGGGAATATTTCACAAACTCGTTTCCTCCCCCCACCCCCTATTAATTCTAAAATGCTTTGGCTCTAGTCTTTTTCCTGGTGGTCTTTAGTTCTTCTGTGTGTTTATTTATCTAGCTGGATGGGAGAGGTCTGTAGATCTGAGTTCAAATCCCAGACCCACCGCTATCAAGCCTGGTGGCCTCAAGAGTTCCGTGCACCTTCGTTTTCACATCTGAGAAATGGGGATGATTCCACCCTCCTCACAGGTTTGTGAAGAGGATGAAATGAGGTCAACTCTCAGTAAAGCACCTGGCAGGTTGAGATGCTCAGTAAATTGTCAGCTCCCTCCCGGGTGCCTTCCCTCTTCTGCAGCCCCACCGCACCTCGAAAGATGCCCACGCGTTTCTCAGGAAGGCCCGGCTGGTTGGCAAGGGAGAGGAAACCAGCTCCGGACAAGCGTTATCCCCAAGCAAGCGAGTTTCAGCTGGTGTAGACGCGCGCGCGCGCAC
>NW_011888782.1:19710111-19717243 GCF_000151845.1 Pteropus vampyrus
GGCGCAGGGCTTAGCAACCGCGCGCCCGCCACAGCCTCCCTCCGCGCGCTGGCCCGGCTGTGCGCGCCGCGCGGGGACCCGGAGGCCCGGCGGGGCCAGGCTTTGAACCTGCACCCACACCCACTACTTCGCCAATGAGCGCCAAAACGGGGCCCCGGGGACTCCTCAGCAGCCCCGCCTCTCCCCGCCCAGCCCGGTCCAGCCTTTCTGCGCTCCCAGCACTGCGCGCAATGGAGCCAGGTACGGTCGGGCTTTGAACGTGAGCCTCGCCCACGTTCTCCGTAGGTAGCCGACCAAAGACGTCCCCAGCACCGCCAGCACTCCGCGCTCCTCCTGGCAGTCAGAGTGCAGACTTCCCATTCCCGCTACTCTCGCATGGACTCCATGTCCCGCAGTCGCCCTACATCCTTGTTGCCAGATTCAGAGACCTCCTCATGCTCTGGTCCATACTCGCGGCCTCAAAGACAGGCTGTAAATCATCCCTCTAGCCTCGTGTCTTCCTGGTACCAGTTAAAGGCTGCTCAACGCCCCTTGCATCCTTATACCCCTATACCCTTCCCCAGCACCACATGCCTGATCCTCCTATTTGCAGATCCCCCAGGTCTGCAGTCACAGTCCAGGTTGGGTGGGTAGGGGTGGGATGGAGGATGACGGCATATCCTCAGCTGGCTCCCCCAGAGCCGTCCTGGGAAAGAAAATGAATGCATTGAACGCCCATCCCTCCACATGGCCGCTGACATGATTATAGATAGCACTGGTCTTGATTTTGCCTTAATTTATCAAGTCACAGAATGACTTTGTCCAACGTTCGTGTTCTTTGAAATTGTTCATATTCCACGGAACACAAAGGCTGAGCTGATAGTACCAGGTCAGCTCCCAGATGTCGGGGTCTTCCTCACACATGTCGAAAGTCCGAAAGAAGACTGTTTCAGCTAACCAGGGGGTGACCTTGGAACCCAGTCCCTTCCCAGGCTTCTACGTGGCCACTTTCAACATATTGTCTTTTCTCCACACACTTGTCACCTCAGGGTCACAAAATGGCTGCAGCAGCCTCACGAAGCCACTATGTAAAAAAGGACCTTCTGCTTCTAGCTGGTTCTGCACAACCCAAAGCAATCATCGAAGACCATTTTCAGTAATCCATTATACCGACAGTGAACAAAATGACAAATGACTTGCCTCCAAGTCACTCAACTTCTGGTGGGGGGAAGCAGAAAATAAAATAATCGAGTATGGTGATAAATGGTATGGAGGAAAATGAAGCAAAGAAAAGGGAATAAGGATGTTGTTATTTTGAGCCGTGTGGTCAGAAAGAGCCTTGCTAGCAAAGTGACATTGAGCAAAAGCCTGGAGAAAGAGTCTGCAGTAGTCCCTCTTATCCATGGTTTCGCTTTCCATGGTTTCAGTTACCCACGGTCGACCACAGTCTAAAAATATTAGATCGAAGAAACAGATTTGGTAGTATCCGCAGTTTAAAGCTCCCGCTGGGAGTCTTGGAACATATAACCCATGGATAAGGGGGACAACTGTATCTGGAAATTTCTGTGGGGGTAAGTGCCTCTCAGCTACCTAAGTACTTTCTTTTCAGAAGCCTTTACAGCCACCTTTCTTGGCCCTATTATTTATATTTTAGGAGTAAATAAAACTTAAATAAACTGACTTTTAGAAAAAGATTTGACTTTCGTGGAGGAGCAATCGGATTACTTGTATTATCTTTCTTGCAAAAGCAGCAGTCCAGCAGTGTTTAATTACTGACTAGATAATCATTTATATGTTAACTAACTATATACTTTAAACAAGTACAATGAACCCCTTAACTCAGATTATCAGATTATGTCACAACAGTGAAGGAGGAACATGATATATCTGGGTGAACACTGAGTAGTTGCCTACTCAATACCTATTCTCTCTTTCTGACGTAGTAACAGACCCCAACGTTTAGCTGAGCACATCGCAACCTGGAAAAAAGTATCCATTTCCTAGCCTCCCTTGCAGCCAGGAATGAAAAGTTTCTGGCTGATGAAATAGAATTGTGTGGGAGTTTCGGATGGGTTTCTTCAAGATGTGAATGCTGTTAATAGGTACATTCCTTTGTCCTTCTCGACCCCCTTCTCTGGTCTGGGATTTCAGACACAATGTCCGTGGTAGGTTGGATTATTACTTTTAACTCTTCACTCCATCTCTTAATAGTATTAGATAACCACCCTTTATAATGCAGGGAGTTTACTTCCCTAAACTTGACTTTAGACTTACTGACTTTGAAGCCAATGGGATATTATTGAACATAATGTGAACAGAAGCTTGGAATACACTGTAGTTTGGTTTGCCCTTTTTTGCTTCTGCCAATGTCCCAGCTAGCTGCCAGTCCCAGGAAAAAGTGGAGAAACATGAAGCAGACCTAAACTTCAACCAGCTGCTAAGTTCATATTAAGAGAAACATTGAACACACACATTTACAATTATTTAAATGTGAAATAGAAGAAAGAAAAGGAACATCATGCTTGTAGTGAATGACATAACTCATTTAGCATAGCTGAAGAGAATGGAACAATAGCCCTGGTGGTCTGGTCAAGGTGTCAGAGCTATTTTGGTTGCAAAGCGAGCAGAATTTCACTCAAGTAGCTCAAGTTAAGTTGACAGGGACCACAGCATATATTAAGACTATCTGAAGTATCTCACAGACATCTAAAATCAAATTGGCCACCACCTCATAACCTGACTCGCGGATGTTCCCTACAATTGCTACATCTCGGAATTCGGTTTCTCCAGGGAGAAAATATACTCAGCCCTATTTATTTATCCTGGCCAAGGCATTTAAACCACCGGTCAGCCATTGGATTGGCTGCTTTGGGGTAGGTGTCTGTCCCTGCTTTACATAGCCATGGCTCTGCGGAAAAGAGGCTAGAGGAAGTGGAACAGATGTGGAAGCTAGAGAGGTGGAATGACTGCCTCTCTGCACAGGACATTTTAAGTCAGGAGAAGAATTTACATATGGGAAAAAAAAATTGACTGACATATCCAGGACACCAGATAGGCTTTGTTGAGGAAGGAGCTGGGAGCATTTCCACGAGGTCAAACCTGGGTGGGATACCTCTGTGTTTTTAGGAAAGGCTTGGAGGAGAGACTAGATAAGGGGATGATGGAGCCTTCAAGAGACATTTCTGTACTTCCCAGCATTACCCAGGGTGACTCTAGGTTAAGATCTGGGGAAAGGAGAAAAATTCAATATCTCATACAGATCACTCACTGTTCTAGCAAATTTGCAAAGTGTTTTCTTCAGTGACACTTTACATTTCTTCCCATCATATTGCTAGAACGTTTCTAGGTGTCTCCTCGCCCCCAGCTGTCACCACCTCCCTCCTTCCCTTCCCTGGTAAACTTGAGAGACAATTTCACATTCCCCATCTATACTCTCTCTCTTCCACCAGACTCGGCAGACCTGCTGCAATCTCCTTTGTTTTCTACCTTTCTGCATTGCTGCTTTACCTTCATTGCTAAAAACCTCTTATCTGCCAAACTGAGCACAATTCGTTCCTTATTTTATTTCCTTTCGCTGCAGTGTGTGATCGGTCTTGAAACTCTCTCCTCTCTATGACTTCTATGGAACCTGTTGCTTTCGAATCTACCCCCACATTCTTAAAGCAAACATCTTTACTTCTCTGCGAGTCTCTCATCCTCTAGTCAATCCTTACATTGCTATTTCTTAGGGCTTTATTCTTGTCTTTGGTAAACTCTCCCTGAGTGATCTTATCTAATCTCTTGGTTTTAACTTCAGACCAATTTCATCTCATCTCTCTCAAAATCCTGCTCAGCTGCCTACTAGATGACCCCTCACAGACACCCCGTAGGTACCTCTTACAACATCCAAAACAAAACTCATAATCTTTCCCCCAGAATCTGCCTCTCCTACTGGATTCGTAGTCTTATTTAATTCAGTCGTCCAAGCCATAAATCCAGAAATTAATGTCAACTTCACATCCAGTCTCCAAATCCTCTGCGTTCTCCTTTTTCTCCTCCCCTCTGCTTGTCATTGTCTTATTAGCATTCCATCTTGACCATCCCAAGCATCTCCTTCTCTATACTGCTACATTCTTTCCATTCTTATTCCCAGGTCATTAGCCTTTTGGAGACGAGGAAATCATTCTCAATATTGCTCTCTA
Organism: Pteropus vampyrus; assembly: GCF_000151845.1. NCBI lineage: Eukaryota > Metazoa > Chordata > Mammalia > Chiroptera > Pteropodidae > Pteropus > Pteropus vampyrus. The sequence continues at coordinate 19,714,272 of NW_011888782.1, forward strand.
TGATTGATAATTTCTCCATTGGAAATCTGCCACTGGCTCTCTGTACTCTGAGAGTTAAAATCTAAACCCCTTAAGATGATCTTCAAGGCCTTCCTACTTCTGGTTTTGTCTGCCTATCAACCCTCAGTCCCTGCCATCCCCCCCATGGATACTCAGGGCTCCAGTTAGTACAAATTCCTTGCTTTCTCTTGGCTACTATCTCTTTCCATACACTGCTACATCTGCCCCTGTGCAGACCTGACTCAAGTATTACCTCCTCAAAGTAAGTAAACTGCCAAGCCATGATTCAAGCCCTAATTATTCTGTCCTCTTTACCTGCAGAAAGAAAGGAAAGTAGGGTGTTTGAATTACTGCATCATGGCCAATCTGATCTCTTCCCAGTGCCGACAACTGACCCAGCCATTCTGCTCAGCCAGTGATTCTTATCGTCCTTGAAGTCAGCCCAAATGCCTCGATCTGGTGTGAAAGACTTATCAAGGTTGACCTGAGTTCACACTAGTGAAAGGTTTCAAAAAGCAAGAAGTCAAAACCATTGCCTAAGATAAAATACAAGACTTCCTGTGGCTGTCCTTGATGCATGTAATCTATCTTCTCATTCTAGTTAGGATAACTATGTGTCAGCTGTGTGTAGACATGATGTAAGGAATATATCAAAATATGTTACTGCTTTTCCTGGATACAAGCTCTTGTTTTTAAAAGAATTCATTTATTTTCCAATGTCTGCTAAAATTGCCATCCGGGCCCTCCTGATGCCCAAGAATATGGCACTCAGTGCTGTAAAACCAAGATGCAAATAATGCTTTCTGTATTACAGCAATAAATACAAACTTTTATGCAAAACTACTAACCAACTTTCAAGCATGGAATAGTAATACAAGGAAAGTCCAAGGCATTCTCAAGTCCTTACAATATAGTTGTAGATTCAGGGCATGATTTCAAGTATCATAGGATACTATGTTACTTTTAAAACTTAAGCAGAGTATCTCAAAATACCGCCTCTAATTAGATATGATAGCTAGAAAACTACACTGGTCCTAACTCTGAAAAAGCTAGACTATAGTATAAATATATATGTAATCTCTATTGAATTACCAAACTTTCCTTTAAAAAAGTTTCCAGAATAAGACATGTAGGCACACAAAGTTAAAAATGCACAGATGCACATGTGCATTTACAAAATGTGTATGTGTGGTTCATGCCTATGTATAGGGCACACAGATACTGAGAATGCTATAAAGAAATTCCTACATTAGGGGCTCAAAATTCTCTTACATAAAATTAAAAATAAATTTACGAATGATTCAGTTAGTTTTAGATAAAGTCTTCCTGCTCATCTCAATATTAATGAAAGGATAGTAGTAACCTCAGATATGGCCGCTGTCCTCAAAGTTAAACAGAGAGAAAGTAGACAGACCGCTCCTGGTTCTAGTATTTAGCTGAAGTTTGCTGCTCCAGGGCAGAGGTCTGCAAACTATATGGACCTCACAGACAAATCCGGCTTACTGCCAATTTGTGTAAATAAAGTTTTATTAGAATATAGCCACATCTATCATTTTCATATTGTCTATGCTACTTTTGAAAACTTGTGACAGAGACTAAATACTCCACAAGGCCAAAAATATTTATTATCCGGTCCTTTACAGAAAAAGTTTGTGGACCTCTGCTATTATGTCAGCACATTTCTGTGTCCCGTCTTTGGATGCCATGGAGAAGAAAGAGCAAGCCACCAAAACCTACATATTTATATGTTTAATCAGAATGAGATCTTTTCTGGAAAAAAATTAATGTTCCTCATTCTCAGGTTCAAGACAGTCGATCCATTTTAATGGATCCCTTTCATTGTCTAACCCACTCAGATTTAATCCCCTCTCTGAACATTCTCAAAATCTCTACCAAGCAGAGAAGCCCAGTGCGAGAGGAAAGCCAAGCATTTCCAAACTATCTTTCAGGAGCTACTACAAAGGGCATCTCTTTTGAGCCTCATAACTCTGTTAGATAGAGTCATTCTTGCCATTTTTCTGAGGCTGTTTCCTGTTTTAAAACATTTGAAAAAGCTAAGAGTTGGAGAGCTTAAGAAAAGCCCAAAGTCACACAGCCTAATAAGTTGCAGAGGCAAAACTGGAATTTGGGCCTGTCTTCCTTCTGCCATATCTTGCTTCTTGATCGATTTATTCATATATTCATTCAATAAATAATTATCGAGCACTTTAAGGGAATCTGCTATGTTCAGTCACTATGCCAGGCACCGAAGACACAAAGATCATCCAAAACTGAAGAAAAAAATGACACTAGGGGAAGATATATTTCAAATAAGATCGATGTGGCCCTCCATCCCAGAATCCCCTTATGAAATATAGTTTCATAGTTTTATTTTTCTAAAAGATACAATGTCGACTAATTAGACTATAACACTGAAGTATATACATGATGTAGGCTATTGATATAATGTGAGAGAAGTTTCCAGGCTAATGAAATTCAAAGCAATTTTTCAAACTGATTCAGTCTAGATTACCTTTGAATTTCTCTTAACTGCCATACCAGACATACATAATTCAGGTGCCCCATTGGCATGGAACCCACTAGACTGTGATGAGTTAGTTATACACAGTCCCTGTGCTGTACTGTCTAACTTGGGTGTCATTGTTTTTCAATACGATCTTGGGATATCTTTTTCATTTAATGTTTAAAAAACTGGATGCAACAGGAAAGAGAAATCTGTATTATGTGTGTGTGTACACGATAGAAGTTATTTCAGCTTAGATTTGGATAATGCACTGCAAAATATAATCCAACTCTTTATTAAAGTATAGAAGACATACAATATTATATTAGTTTCAGGAGTACAACCTAGTGATTCTACATTTCTATACCTCACAATGTGATCACCACACTAAACCTAGTAACCATCTGTTCCTGTATAAAGTTATTACTATATTATTGACTATATTCCCTATGCTGCACATTACCTCCCT
>NW_011888782.1:19717828-19805069 GCF_000151845.1 Pteropus vampyrus
GTAGTACAAATGACCCTATCATTGGGTCAGATTTTTCCCCAACACTTTGTTTTCTTTCTGCATCAGAGAAATAAGTCAATGTCATATTATTGAGCATGTTTAAAAGCCACATTCAAACAGTGCACCAGACCATGAAGAAATTCTTTCCTGGGCCAAGTCAACCTAGTGCAGAACAGGAATGCAGGTAGCATTCTCTTCCAAGTTCAAACATTCACCTCCTGGGGCTCTAAGTGCAGTAGAACTGTCAGCCTAATAGACTTCAAGTGTTCAGTAAGAAATTTCTCCATAATTTCTGGGTGACAGTCCAATTCTTATATCTAAACCAACAGAGCTATCAAACACATGCTGATCTCCTGAGTGCCTACAATTGTGATTTAGCAGAAATAAGGAGTTAGACAAGAAAACAGCTAGAGGGAGAGTGAGCCTGACCTATTGTTCAAGCTAGCACATATAGAAACCCTAGTAGGAAAAAAAAAAAAAAAAAAAAAAACTCTTCTATATGATCTGTAACTACTGTTGTTAGTCCTGACATTTTAATGTCATGCTTTGTAATATTTGAAAATTGTGAGGGTTTTTTGAAACTACATTTGGTAAATGGTGCGATCTAAACCCTCATGAGTGGTCTAAATTGAAAAAGAATAAATTTCCAAATAAGCACGTTAGAAACAAAAAACGACAGCGACACAGCTACTTTGGCAACACGAAAGCAAGGCAGTCACGGCTGGGTCTGGATATCCATTATCTTTTGTGTATAGTCCTTGTCTTTGTCTTTTACACTTGCACAGAACCTTCTTGGTTTGAAATTTCAAGAATTTTGCAAGTGTTCCATGAATCTTTAGACCATCCCACTTACACTGAGAGTGGGCGGAGAACATGAGACCCAGGGAAATGAAACAGCCTTTTCTGTGTCAGAGAAGAGAATAAGGATGAAAAAAAAAAAAATGCCCTAACTTTGTTCTGGTTCACTTTTAATCACGTTTCTTGCAGCATTTTAGCAACAAGAAAATTGGACAAAATTATCCTTCAAATTATCCCTAAGTTTCAGAGAAGGTAGAAATGTAGATTTTTTTTTAAGCTATTTTCAGGAATGCATTTAAAAAGCATAATTATCTAACAAAGCAAAACTGATAATTATATAATTCCACAGCACTTGGCAACACGATAACTTTTGTTTAACAGAATGGGTGGGATTCATTTGACTCCTTCACATCTACAGAACCTTGTGCCTCATTGCTTAGAGATCTCTGCTGCAGAACAAGGTTATCATCGATTAAATGTCTCGCAGGAACAGACAGTATTTATCTCGGTCTTTAGGAAAACAGAACTTGGATAGTGCAAATGGAAATTTCTGGTAATGAAAACAATCTAGAGAATGTCTTCTCTGGGGAAAAAAAAAAAGGAAGCAAATGATACACAGTGACAGAAGACTTGGTTCCCAAAAAAATGACACCTCCTACACCTTGAACTTTAAGAAGGTGTCACCTTGGTTCTTAGAACCTCGCTAATAGAGCATCTATAATGTACTAAGCTCGGCGTGGCTAGCTTTACATGAATTGTCTTATTTATTCCTCACCACAACCAATGTGTGGAAATTGTTATGGCCATTCTAAAAATGAATCAGATGAAGTGACTCTCCAAGAAGCCACACGGTGATAAATCCAGCAACGAGAGATGAACGAAAAAAGTGTAATAAAAAGACTGATGGAAAACACTTAAACCATTCCCATACAAAGTCAATGCTAAACAACCATCTAAAATGTAGACTCTAAACAATAATTACCAGTGAGAATGTAGTAAAGGTTAGAAACCATGAAATATGTTTAACCTGTCTCAATAACTGGTTTTCACAGTAAGAACACATCATTGGATCCCACTGTTTGGCTGACGTTTTTGCTACAAATAAGTGAGTATGTAAAGCTTGCTTTTAAATCAGAGTATATTTTCCATTTTCCTTTATTATGTATGGAAATATTGCTTACCTGATTTATACTCACTTTACCGTGAGCATAGATTTAAGGAAACTGTTCACGAGAAACTACATGTTTGTTTTGTGAGTCTACTCTTGACCTATCAACAGTCCAATTTCCAATCTAAATGCAGAAAACAATAAAAGAATCAGGTTCAAGTTCATACTCAGCTTAGAGACCCTAAAGGGATCTGTCTATAGATTTCTACATGCAATTCCCAGACCTCAAGAAAAGGAACTCGGGGAAATAGAAATGGTACTGGAATGCAAAATGTGGAGCAAGAAATTTCTTTTAAAGCTGAAGAGTTTTCAGTTAATTCACCAGATTTCATAGCTCAGTTGTAATGACTCAGAAGCAAGGCCATTCTCAGCCATGATTCTCATTTGAGTACCTCACAGAGCATGTTCCCACATCTTAGCTCATTTCATCCCCAATAACAAGCTTGTAAGGCAGAGATGCTACCATCCTCATGTTAGAAAAATAATCAGACACTCCAAGAGGTTAAGTGACTTACTCAAGATTATTCCGCTAAATCATTATGAGTCTGGAAGTCAAGGTCAAGGCTTTTGACTGCAAAGACTGTATTTCTTCCCCTATATCAGTGATTCTTGAACTTTAAAAATCAGAGATTTTGATTTGTCAGGTATGTGGTGGGGTCTGAGATTCTGCATTTCTAACTCATAGGCAATGCGATGCCCAGGCTGCTGATCTGTGGATCTCATGTTGAAGAAAAAGACCCTCCAGTCACCCTGCCTCACTCCGAGTCAAGGAGTGGAAGCAGCTTTATGGGCTGTGACTAAAGAGGGCCTGCTCCGGGCCAGGCAGACAGCATCAGAACTTTCTTATCACTTTCATATGAGAAGTTTGGTGAGGGTACCAAGATGTAGGAGAGGAGCCTCTTACATATGATAGCGATTTCCAAACTGATTTGTGTGTGTGTGTGTGTGTGTGTGTGTTTTAGCAGAACCCTCTTTTCAACTAAAATCCTCCATGAAACCTTAATGTATAAGACCAACAACAGTCGAATTTTCTTCATGAAGATTTATTTTACATATTCACATTGATAACATATTCATGTTAAACAATGAGCACAATGAGACTGTTTTGGTAACAACATTTTGAAATGAGAGCTTATGGAAGATTAAGTATTATGTAAGTCCCAGTATCTAGAAGATAAAGTGTCCCAGTATACAAAAGGCAAAGTAACCCAGAAGTCTCTTGAGTGTTAAAAAGATATGAGAAAATATTCAACTGCAGTTGCTATCAAAGCGGTGAGAATAAAACAATGGAACAGCTGACAGGATCTTTTTGCTCAGTGTTGGCAAACATGTGGCGAGATGGACACTCACAAACATTGCTTTTATCACGGTATGATTTTTGAAAAGTAATTAGCTTTGAGATTCTATAAAAAATATTTGCATGCTTTTTCTCAGTAATTTCCTTTCTAAGATTCTGCCCTAGGGAAGTAATCGTAGATATAGAAAGATAAAAGAAATCAATATTTACCAAGTGTCTGCTAGACATTATGCTGGAGGCTTCACTCCTTGAAAAACTATGAGTTAGATATGAAATAGATACTCTTCATTGCATTTTACACGATGTCTAAGTAACTTACCTGATATCACACATGCAGACATTCCAGTCCAGCTTTAACTACCTCTGAAGACCATATCGTGACTTTGAAATTTCTTGATTATCAAGAATTTGTACTCAGAAGGAACATCGTTCCCCACACGTGTCGGTATCCCATCTCCATCTTTCTTCCCTCTTACCTAGACTCACAATGGCTGTGAAAAGCTGAATGGGAATTCGAGGTTTCAAGAAACACAACTTAAGCCCTCAGCTGGAGGATATTGATTAGATAGAAAACAAATGTCACCAGGTGAAATTTGGCTCTCTTTACATTTGGAAAATTCTTAGAGGAAAACATCTGAATCAAACAGGAAATTCTGAGAGAAACTCAAGAGTGCAAGTGTGGGAGCTCATTGTAATATTCCCATTTCAATAAACAAGCCCATCTTTGCCGGCGTTAGAGATAGATGTCATAGCATCATGGGAATTGCCCATAAGAAACCAGCTCACTGGGAAAAAATGTGTCCCAGAGACATAAAAATGCTGCTGCTCTGTTAATAGACACCAAGGAATCCTGTGAGACCTAAACCATGGAACATTCCACATGACTCAGGAACATTTCAGGGAACAGCTAATGACACTCCCAAGGGTCCTTCTTTTGCCCAGCTTGCATGAGCCTGATGAGGTCGGTTAGGCTGGAGTGCTCTAGACAGCCAGGTCAGGGGAAGAAGATGCTCTCCCCAGGAGAGAGACTCCAGGAAAGAATTCATAGACGGAGCTGCCATGCCACATCTTCCATTCCAATATGGATTCTGTGGACAGGACACCACGTAATGATTGGCATCTGCCATACCGGTCTTGGGATGGAGGTCTCAGGTCACTTAGGAGCATACTTCCCTTGTTGAAAGCTAGGGATAGGGATAGCTCGAGTGCCCTAGCTAAGATCAGTCTTTATGCCTTCAAAGGAGATGGTCATTTTTGGCTTACCCAAAAGAATAAAAAATATGAAAGAAAATGGTGGCCGCAGATGGCCGTAGCTTGTTCCAGCTTCTGCCAGGAATCAGGCTGCCAGCCTCTCTCCTCCCTCGTCTGCCATGCATCCCTCACTGCTCCCCAGGCTGCAGGAAGCGCTCTCAGACTTGGCAGCTTTGGGGCAGGACCGTCTAAGCGTGAATGCACTTAAGATCCTGGGTAATCCTTTGGATTCCCACAGGATTTGAATCCTTTCCGAAATCCAAATGAAGATAAGCCATAGAAAGAGCAGGTCATTAGAACATCTTCTGAAACACTTTATCCCACCAGCCAGGCAAGCAGTCTCTAAAGGTCTCTGCATTGCTGAGAATTCTGTCACCAGCAATGTAATACTTAGCTAGGTCTTTGCATTGTTTCGTTTCTGAGTCATCTGCAAATAAAACATTTGGAAACCCTAGAGAATAAGAAAGAAAAGTCAAATAAAAAATGAATAATAAAAAGGTCATATTCAATTACCATATGTAATTGAATTGTGTTTCTTTTTGAAACACACAATTGAAAAGTGTGTTTCTTCTTGCCAATTAAAATTTTCTTCTTCACTCTTTGGAAAGAAACAAACAAAAAAAAACTTAAAGAAACTGTATATAATGATAACAACCCAAATACAGAATAGAAAGGGATGGTGGGTTCACCAGAATTTTTAAAGCTATAATTTTTATGCCTCCTTCTCTCAGATCCTGTATCTACTTCATTGCCAGGTCCTGTCAATTTTACCTCCAAAATGGCTCTCAAATCCATCTACATCTCAACTACCTTAGACCAAGCTTTTATTGCACCCTGCCTAGACCGCTGCCATAATCTCCTAACTCGAATCCCTACTTAGAATCTTGCTCTTCACCCACCTATTTATTCCACACCAGAAGCTGGAGAGGATTTCTTAGAATGCAAATATGGTTGTGCCATGCTCTGGCATAAAAGTCTTCGATGGCTGATAAACATTTGAAGATGCTCCCCTGTTTACTCATTCAAAAAAAATGCAAATGAAAAACAATGAGATGCCATTACAAAACAACCAGAATAGCTAAAATTTAAAAAGTGCAAATTACCAAGTACAGTTGAGTATGTGGGGAGACGAAAACGCTCACACTTTGCTAGGGAAAATGTAAAATGATGGCACCACTTTGGAAAACAGTATTACAGTATCTACTATAGCTGACCTTGACCATACACCCATGCTCTGACCCTGCAATTATACCATGGTGTATATATAGCCAATGGAAATACATATTTATCTAGACATTCACAAACTTTCTTCACAGCACAATTCATAGCAGCCAAGAACTAGAAATTTTCCAAATGCTCATCCACATTATAACAGATAAACCAATTGTAATATATTCATGTAATGAGAATGAACAATCTCCATGTACAAAAACAGATGAATCTCATAGACAATATTCTGAGGGAAAGAAGCCAGATACCAGAATACATACTGTATAACTCCATTTATGTAATGTACAAAACCAGGCAAACATACATGTTGTTGAAAGTCAAGATAATGCTTACTTTTGGAAGGAGAGGTGCAGAGTCGAGGCAGGTGCGAGGGGAGTCTTTTTCAGTTTTTGGTAACATTCTGTTTTCTCATCTGGGTGCTGATTATATGGATATTCAGTTTGTGAAAACTTCGGCAAGCTATATACTTATGTGCACTTTTCCATGTGTGTTTATAGTTAAATAAAAATTATTTAAATTACTCAATGACTTTGCAATAAGAGAAAATCCCAAATCCTTGACATGGGCTACAAAAATCATAAATTATCCAGCACTTGCCCACTTCTCCATTCTTTTTATGAATCACTCAGTCCTTTGCAACTCCAGCCACAGTGACCTTGAATCAGTTCCTTGATTATACCGCATTTCTTCCCACTTTAGTGGCTTTGCACCTGCTGTTCCCTTGGCCTAGAACAGCAGTTGGCAAACTATGGGCAGCCCACAGGCTAATCCTGCCTGCCACGTGTTTTTGTAAATAAAGTTTTATTAGAACGCATCCATGCCCATTCATTTATATATTGTCTATAGTAGTTTTGGTAGTACTACAACAACGGAGACTGTATGGCCCACAAAATTGAAAATATTTACTATCTGGCCCTTTATAGAGAAACTTTGCCAACCCTTGGCCTAAAACCTCCTCACATGCCTACTCTACCCCATCTGTCTAACTCCTACTCACCTTTCAGAATTCAGCAAAAACATGTCCTTTGTTCAAGGAAGCTGAGGTCCATGTTTTGCACATTCCTGAACTTTTCTTCTATGGCTCTCCCCTGCTTCAGATCCTCGAATGGCTTCCCTTGCTGTTAGAATAAAATGCAAAGTTCCTCACAGCCTACAGCCTCTGCATGGTTTGCCACGCCCCCCTCACCACCTCCTTTTCCACCCCCACGCCCCCATGTTCCTCTCTGGCCTTTTCTCCTATATATGCCCATTTCGATGTGATCTGAACTTTGGCCTCATTCTAAGACTCCGTCAGGTCCTTCTACACCTCAGGGTCTTTGCCCATGCTGTACCTTCTGTCTCAAATGCTCTTTCTCACATCCTGCTCAAGCCAACATTTGCTCCTTCTTCACATGTCACTCAATAAAGCAGGCCGCTCCCTTAGTGGGTTTAGCACAACCAAATGCTGGAGGCTTCTTGCTCAGTCTGGGGTCTGCAGTCCTACTCCCTTCCAACTTGAAGCCCCTTCTTGACCCAGCCCCCACCCACCTGAGTCCTATTTCCTCTTCTCCTTCAGCAGAGGCTGCCCTTTCCTCAGGCACCACAGCCCCTGCCGCAGGGCCCACTACTGGCTCCTCCGAATGAGCCCTTCTTGGGCACCTCTCCCAGCTGATGACCTTTACAGAAGTACCTCTGCCCTCTGTCCTACCCCAAAACCAGGGATGTTTCTCACTGGGAAGGGGGCAGTTACCTCAAGGAGAAATTCTAGGTCTTCTTAGTGCTTCAGACATAGAGGTGAGCAACCCAGAGGCCCCACCAAGGGAGGACATGTTGCTCCATCATCATTTCTTTCAGGGTCAGAGGCAGAAAGCCACCTCAGCTGAGACCATACCCTTCCTGGGGCAGCCCACATCTAAGACTGAGGTGGGGACATTCGGGCCCAGTCTTTTCAGTCCACCTCAAGACAGATCTCATGTCTAATACTCACTCCAGAACACTCCGTCAGGGTGGCCAAGACCTCGTTGGGCACTACATATCAGCTTCTCTCTCTCTCTGCCCAATCTTGTTTCCTCTCCCTTCCCTTCACAGATTTTGAATCCTAATAGACATCTTGAACCCCACACACTCTGTCTCAACATCTGCTTCCAGAGAGTTCAACTTGTGACATTTGTTTTTTATGGTATCATAGAATTAACACAGAATCGGGAGTCAGACAGACCTGGGCTTGAATCCCACTGCTGGTCTCAACAGCTGGGTAGCCTTGGAAAAATACTTAACTTCCTAACCTCCTATCCTCAACATCTTCATCAAATGGAGATGATAATGCCTTCATTATAAGTTTGCTTTTAGGATTAATAGAAGTTATATCGCAGAATGTTAAAATGGAAGGTGGGAATGAGATCTCAAAGTTATAAATATCAGACATCATATTAAATTGAAGGACAGAATACCCTGCAGGACTTTCAAAGTAGATGTCCCAAAAGGGATTACATGACCCTTGGAATTCCTCACACATCAACTTATAAACAGTATGATTGCAGCATATGTCTTAAAAGAGGATGGTTTTGAGACTCATGCCTCTCTCCTGGAGGAAGGTAAAGGTGGGTACTACTTTTCACTTTGCTTCAAGAAAAGAAAGAAGGGCTTCCGAAAGCTAATTACCCTACAATTAGGGAGACATAGTGGACCCTTATCTGATTCCCATGGGGGAAATCGAGAGGGCAAGAGATAGGCCCGATGAAGTGCATAAAGGAGAGATTATACTGTAGTGGAATTATCCTACACTCCCAAAGCTTGTCTGGGCAAAGGACTTGGAAGTACTCCCATGGGCCGTGTTTGGGAAATGCACAAGAAAGAGCCAGTCAGTGGGTTGCTTTAGGCACACTCTCTAGGAGGCCAATCTAGAAAGACAATCAGAATTCAGCACTGGGGAGGCTTCATTGTCTAACACCATGCTGGGGCTTGAACTAACTCTTAGTTTCTCAAGATTAATTGATCTTGAGAAACTAAGAGTTAGCCTTTATCTGGTTAGAGAGAACTGCATGTTCACCCAGAGATGGGAGCTTTATCCCAAAAGCACCTGCAAGAAAAAGAGTCATTGTCTTAAAGACTGCCACTTCCAGAGCTGCAAAGACATCTTGCAGTGGCCCCAGTACCTCTCTGTCCTCTCTTCCCCTTCCCCACTCCAAAAGGATCAGAGACCAACATTATCGGGAGGAATAGAAAGGTGAGGCAGGCACACCTACGAACGTGGTTAAAATAGTTTTTAAACACTGACAATATCAAATGCTGGTAAGGATGCAGAACAACTAGAGCTTTCATCCATTGCTGGTGAGAGTCCAAAATGGTAGTCAGTTTGTAACTGTTAAACATACACTTTCTATATGATCTGGCCATCTCGCTCTTAGGTGTTTCACTAAGAGAAAACAAAAAGCCCTGTACTTGAATGTTTATGACAGTTTTATAAATGTTTATAACAGTTTCCAGGCCTCGAACTGGAAACACCCCAAATGTCCATCAACTGGTGAACGGATAAATTAACTGTGGTTACATGTTGGAATAATGCTTCAATGGAGAGAATTACTATATATATGCGACAACATGGATGATTCTCAAATGCGTTATGCTAAATGAAAGAAGTCGTACACAAAAACCACAAGTTTATGATTTCATTTCAATGACATTCTGGAGAAGGAGAAACTGTAGGAACAGAAGTCAAATAAAGGATAGGAATGGAGGAAAGAAGTTGACTACGAAGCGGGATGAAGGGAACTTTTGGGGATAATGGAAATATTCTGTATCTTAATTGGGGTGGTGGTTATACAATTTAATGCATTTGTCAAAACTCATAGAATCTATACACCTTAAAAGGGTGAACTTTACCACATATAAATTACACTTCAATAAGCCAGACTTTAAAGAAAGGAAGAGGGAAGAGCTGTGAGGTAGCAGAGGAAAGGCTGTGTGTCTCTTCTGAAGATCAGTTTCTTATAAGAAGGATTTTGTTTATTATTATGGAACTGGTGACACTGGACTTCAGACATTCTTTTACCCACAAGGGACTGATAAAGAAAAGAATAAGCTCTGCTGCATAACTAAATTAGCCATAGGAAGTGAAAAATATGAGACATGTTTGTTTAGTATACCCAGCACCTGATACTGTACCTGTATGGTGCCTCTCCCTGCGTTGGCATTTAATAAGTACCAATTTCCCTCCCCACTACAAGCCCTTTGTACCAGCTACAAGGAAAGCAGCAGCATTATGGAAATCAGAAAACAAACAAAAACTTGAAAAACGGCAGAGAACTTGAACGTTTCGAGACTAAGGCAAGGATATCTTAGGGTGACTTATTTCTTCACACACATCTAAAGTATGATTTCTGAAAAGTGAGGTAATTCTTATCAAAATTATATAACAAACACACCGAATCCTATAGAAACACGAAAGTGTTCCTACACTCTGGTCTAAAAATTTTTCAATGAAAGTAAAAGTTTCATGCACAAAAACTTAACAGAATCGACTATTAGAATAAATAACAGAGTTCATCACAGTTTTCAGAAATATAACATAAAAGTCAATTACAGGAAGGAGGGATTGGGGAGTTATTGTTTAATGGGTATAGAGTTTCAGTTTTACAAGATGAAAAGACATGGGGATGGGTGGGGGTGATGGTTGCACCACATTATGGCTATATTTAACGTCGCTGAACTGTACACTTAAAATAGTTAAGGCAGTAAATTTTATGTGTATTTTACCACAATTTTAAAAATTGAAGAACAATCAATACCAATTCAACCATTTTGGAAAACCACTTGGCGGTATCTACTAAAAATGAAAATGAGCATATGCAAACCCCATGAGGCACCACCTCTGCTCCTAGGTGTATACCTAACAGAAATATGTATATATGTTCACTAAAACATATGTAGAAAATTGTCTTAAAGCCGTACTATTCATAATAACCCACAAGCTGAAACCTACCTAAATGCCCACCAGTAATAGGATGGTTTAAATAGATAGTGATATATTCACATAATTAAGTACATATTAATGAAAATGAGTGATTTACAACCACAAATAACAGTATGTGTGAATCTCGCAAGCAGGTTATTAAGCAAAAGAAGCCAAACGCAAAAGAGCACACGCTGTCCGATTTTATTTATGTAAGATATAAACCAGCAAAACTAACATAGGAAGTTAGAAGTCAGAGTAGTTGTAGTTATCATTGCAGGAGCTGTGGCTAGCAGGAGGTGTAGGAGTGCTTCTGGGGTCTGGTCATATTCTGACTCTTGATCTGGGTGCTGGGTATGTGAACAGGCTCAGTTTGCAGAAATTCACTGAGTTGTCCTCTTACGATATGTTCGCTTCTCTGTATCATATGTTTAAAATAGATAACCCTGTTTCTTTACATAAGTAAAACTAATTAGATAATCTTGTAAGACATAACGTACTGTTGAAGGTGATCAGAATATGCTACCCTAAAATATGCCACTTTGGCATAAGGATTATTTGGAGCTGAAGGTAAATGGGAGAGAACAGACACACAAAAAACCTCTCCACTCTCCCCCACCTGCCTCAAGACAAGGTATAAATTTCCCTTTGTCAATGAGTCTCCTCCTCCCCTACCAGGAAGGGCAGGATGAGTCTTAGACTCGCAGTCACCAACTCTTACCCACAGAGAAGACAGGGACACGACTCTATATAATAGATCTTACTAAATAACCCTTATCTTCTATTAGTTTCCCCCATCTATTTACCTTTCCAAATTTACTGCCCCTAAAAGAGCAAAGTTCAAAGAAAGAGAAGAACAAAAGCCACACCCGACCCCTGACCCAGGGGATTCAGGGAGCTGCCCACAGAGGAGAAGGAGATGGCTCCTACACAGACCCAGACAATAGTTTACAAATTAAACCCTGGGAAATCCATAGAGGAACATGGCAGCAGACTGTTCCTACATCACCTGCAGTGTTTCATAGAGGGGTCTGTCTGGATCAGGCTGGGATTCTGCTTTCTGCCTTGAGGAACTCAGGACCATGCTGGCCAACCATTGTCTCCTCATGCTGTGGACACCTTCAGGGAGCTCGAGGCTTGGGGGAGTAACAGGCAGACCCTGAGCAGATAGGGGCAGGGCAGGCCTGCATGCCCAGGTGCCGAGAGACCAATATGGCACCTGGGAGTCCACAGGACCAGGGAATGAGGAAACGAGATGCACTTTTATTATTAAATGACAAATAACTACATTGAAGCAAGAGACATCAGTCTTAAAAGATGGCTCCTGGAAGGGGAAGAGATCGAGCCTGAGGAAACAGCAGAATCCTTTCTTGGTGTCTCTTCCCGATATAGTTTAATGATTTTATTTCACTGTGTTTAGGCCTACGTATCAATCCCTGACCGTATTAACTGTCCCCACCTGTAATCTCCCATAGCGTAGGAACCACCTCTCTCTCACTGCCTGAGCTCTGCTCAGCCATGCTTTTTAACAAGGTGGGCTGGGAATGGGGAGACAAGGGAAGGAACCCCGACTCAGTCAGGCCAGTCTCTGCCAATGGTTTTGTCTTGGTTTCTTCTTCTCTAACTCCATCATTGTTATCATCATCATCATCATCATCATCACCATCGTTGTCCAGCATTTGCTGTGTACCAGGCATTATTCTAAGTACTTTATATATATTAACTCACTCAATCCTAACAACAATCTGAGGAAACAGGTATTAGTACCATCTTTATTTTACCAATGAGGAATCAAAAAGACAGAGAGGCTAATTAACTTGCCTAAACCCACACAGCTAGTTAGTGGTGAAGTTTGAATTTGAACTTAGGCAATCCGGTCTCAGAGTCCACACTCTTTGCAAATAGGTTCGATCTTACTTGAAACACAGATTAACATATAATGCCACTGAGAAGGATTCTAAAATCATGTCTGGACTCAGGGAGAAAAGTGCCATAATCGATTAGCCATTTTTGCAATGGTGGCATCTATACTGTCTTTTTTACCGTTATATTATATAGTAAAAAGGACTCTTTCCTTAACCAGACTTTAGTCAGGCTCCTCTGAGCCGTCTTTTCAACCAGACCTTGACATTGACCCTCATTCTGTCTTCCTTTTGCCTAACACAGTTTACACCAGGATCCTGAAAAGTCAGTTTAGTAAGAATCCCTCCCTCTTGATGTCTGACCCCGCTTGCTGACTGATCCAGTCCCTTGTCTCCCTGCGCCCCCCCCCCCACCCCACCTCTGATGTATAAGTTCTTGACCTCTCTCTGGCATGAATCCTGTTAAATCAGTTTAGCAAGAATCCCTCCAGCCTTCATGTCTCCTCTTAGTAATTTTCCATCCACTGACCCCTTTCTGTTCATTGGCCATAAAACCCCACTTTCCTCGTCATATTTCAATTTGAACCTGATCTCTCTCCCCTATTGCAATACCCTTACTGCAATAGTCTTAAATAGTCTTTCTCGCCATTTTAACAAGCATCAAAATCATTTTTTTCCTTAACAATAATCTCTAGGGCAATATTTCAACTAGTGCAAATGGTAAAGGCCTCTAAGACAGAAGGCTTAGCACAGAAGAGGAATGGGAAGAAGTGGTGTGGATGGGAGGGCTACGGTGAAAGACGGGAGACGACAAGGAAAAGCCTGATACAGGTATTTGATTTGTGCTGAGAATCCCGAGGCCCGAGAAACAGGCCTGAGATTTATCTCAGAAAAAATTGCCTCGGTCGTCATATAAGGGAGATGTTAGACTTGAAGGAACAGAGGTGATATGCAAGGCAAGGCCTAAGGGGCCCCACCCAAGTGACTGGGACTAGGAAAAGACACATTAAAGATACTTTGAAGCTGAACTCACAAGGACTTGATGACAGATTATGCAGAATGCAAGTGCCAGTGACCACCGAAATAACCTAATGAGCGAGCAAAACCACTGTAACTAAACTTACAGCAAATAAGGGAGACTGCCTGCCACCTTGTTCTCTTTTTAGTAGTATCTCAGCAGGTGATCAGGGGCAGGTAGTTACAAGGTATGAGTCTGGGATCAAGTGGTTTAAGACAGGCCTTCCAGACTGGGAACTAATTAGGACTGAGAAAAGTTTGTGACTTTTGTAAGGGTATATACAAATGTTTCAAAAGAGGTTTAATTCTCCCTGCTAAAAGTAAGGGAAGAGACTTCTCCCCTCCTCTCCTTTTTTCTTCAGAATTTCTCTTTCTGTTCATTTTAAATGTACGTATATCCTTATAATGGCTAAATAAGCCTCTTGCCAGTCCTGAAACTTAGGCATGTTTCCTCACAAACCTGGGATCCATCTTTTTGAAATGCAAACATCACGGGAGGTAGCACTCCTGCCTTCCAATGCCTGTGGGAGGGAAGAGCCTACTTTCCGTGGGCATCTTGCTCCAATTTGCAAAACAATCCTCTGTCATAAATATTTGAGAAGTTTTTTTCTCCTCCAGTAAAGCCAACACAAAAGTCTCCCTAAATACCATGCTGGTTAGGACAACTTTATGTAACAAAAGGCGCTGTCAAGTCTCCTGACTTGAAGAATCATTATCGTTTATCTTGAAAACATGTATGTAATGGCTGAAAAAGGAGATGAGATTTCTGACTTTGCAATCACTTAGCTGATTGCCTGTGCTGATTTATTCATCCCCATTCTGCTTATATGATAATGAAAGTGATTTTTTTTTCTCTCTCTCTCTCTACTACCTTTGTGAAGAGGACTCTGGGTCAAAAGAAGATTCCATTTTTAATCTATTTCTTCAACACATTACAGTTTAGGAGTGGTAGTGTATGGGAGAAAAAAAAATCTTGCTTCTCTACCCATTTTAGGTTCTCCCTCAGGGCTCTGTAAATTAGACTGACAAAAGACAAATTAAAAGAGAAAAATAAACATATGTATTTACAAGTGCAGCTCTCACACTCATGGGAACACTCAGTGATGAACAGCCCAAAGGGATGGTTAGAATTTGGGCTTATATGGCACCTTAAAAAAAAATGATAAATTTTTAGAGATGTGGCCAAAGAAAAAGGACATTGAGCTTCTAGGGGCAGCAAATTGTGGAAAGGCAAACATAAGGAGAAACTAATAGTGGATAAGAGCCAGTAAGGTTTGTTATGTCGATTCCTTTGGGGTCCTATCTGGGCTGATAGGGTTTAGGGCTGTCTCCGTTGATTAATTTTTGTCTTTTCTGGCAAAGAGAGAAGGAGGACACCTTTATAAATTTAGGTCCTGCTTTTAGGCAAATAGGAGGAAGGCAGAGAGCTTTTTTTTTTTTTTTTATCTACTTCTGCTCAGTTGCCTTCAGCTCAAAATAATCCTTATGCCAAAGTGGCGTATTTTAAGGTGGCATATTCTGCTACCTCTCAGTGGACATTTTATTTCACTGTGTTTAGGCCTACGTATCAATCCCTGACCGTATTAACTGTCCCCACCTGTAATCTCCCATAGCGTAGGAACCACCTCTCTCTCACTGCCTGAGCTCTGCTCAGCCATGCTTTTTAACAAGGTGGGCTGGGAATGGGGAGACAAGGGAAGGAACCCCGACTCAGTCAGGCCAGTCTCTGCCAATGGTTTTGTCTTGGTTTCTTCTTCTCTAACTCCATCATTGTTATCATCATCATCATCATCATCATCACCATCGTTGTCCAGCATTTGCTGTGTACCAGGCATTATTCTAAGTACTTTATATATATTAACTCACTCAATCCTAACAACAATCTGAGGAAACAGGTATTAGTACCATCTTTATTTTACCAATGAGGAATCAAAAAGACAGAGAGGCTAATTAACTTGCCTAAACCCACACAGCTAGTTAGTGGTGAAGTTTGAATTTGAACTTAGGCAATCCGGTCTCAGAGTCCACACTCTTTGCAAATAGGTTCGATCTTACTTGAAACACAGATTAACATATAATGCCACTGAGAAGGATTCTAAAATCATGTCTGGACTCAGGGAGAAAAGTGCCATAATCGATTAGCCATTTTTGCAATGGTGGCATCTATACTGTCTTTTTTACCGTTATATTATATAGTAAAAAGGACTCTTTCCTTAACCAGACTTTAGTCAGGCTCCTCTGAGCCGTCTTTTCAACCAGACCTTGACATTGACCCTCATTCTGTCTTCCTTTTGCCTAACACAGTTTACACCAGGATCCTGAAAAGTCAGTTTAGTAAGAATCCCTCCCTCTTGATGTCTGACCCCGCTTGCTGACTGATCCAGTCCCTTGTCTCCCTGCGCCCCCCCCCCCACCCCACCTCTGATGTATAAGTTCTTGACCTCTCTCTGGCATGAATCCTGTTAAATCAGTTTAGCAAGAATCCCTCCAGCCTTCATGTCTCCTCTTAGTAATTTTCCATCCACTGACCCCTTTCTGTTCATTGGCCATAAAACCCCACTTTCCTCGTCATATTTCAATTTGAACCTGATCTCTCTCCCCTATTGCAATACCCTTACTGCAATAGTCTTAAATAGTCTTTCTCGCCATTTTAACAAGCATCAAAATCATTTTTTTCCTTAACAATAATCTCTAGGGCAATATTTCAACTAGTGCAAATGGTAAAGGCCTCTAAGACAGAAGGCTTAGCACAGAAGAGGAATGGGAAGAAGTGGTGTGGATGGGAGGGCTACGGTGAAAGACGGGAGACGACAAGGAAAAGCCTGATACAGGTATTTGATTTGTGCTGAGAATCCCGAGGCCCGAGAAACAGGCCTGAGATTTATCTCAGAAAAAATTGCCTCGGTCGTCATATAAGGGAGATGTTAGACTTGAAGGAACAGAGGTGATATGCAAGGCAAGGCCTAAGGGGCCCCACCCAAGTGACTGGGACTAGGAAAAGACACATTAAAGATACTTTGAAGCTGAACTCACAAGGACTTGATGACAGATTATGCAGAATGCAAGTGCCAGTGACCACCGAAATAACCTAATGAGCGAGCAAAACCACTGTAACTAAACTTACAGCAAATAAGGGAGACTGCCTGCCACCTTGTTCTCTTTTTAGTAGTATCTCAGCAGGTGATCAGGGGCAGGTAGTTACAAGGTATGAGTCTGGGATCAAGTGGTTTAAGACAGGCCTTCCAGACTGGGAACTAATTAGGACTGAGAAAAGTTTGTGACTTTTGTAAGGGTATATACAAATGTTTCAAAAGAGGTTTAATTCTCCCTGCTAAAAGTAAGGGAAGAGACTTCTCCCCTCCTCTCCTTTTTTCTTCAGAATTTCTCTTTCTATTCATTTTAAATGTACGTATATCCTTATAATGGCTAAATAAGCCTCTTGCCAGTCCTGAAACTTAGGCATGTTTCCTCACAAACCTGGGATCCATCTTTTTGAAATGCAAACATCACGGGAGGTAGCACTCCTGCCTTCCAATGCCTGTGGGAGGGAAGAGCCTACTTTCCGTGGGCATCTTGCTCCAATTTGCAAAACAATCCTCTGTCATAAATATTTGAGAAGTTTTTTTCTCCTCCAGTAAAGCCAACACAAAAGTCTCCCTAAATACCATGCTGGTTAGGACAACTTTATGTAACAAAAGGCGCTGTCAAGTCTCCTGACTTGAAGAATCATTATCGTTTATCTTGAAAACATGTATGTAATGGCTGAAAAAAGAGATGAGATTTCTGACTTTGCAATCACTTAGCTGATTGCCTGTGCTGATTTATTCATCCCCATTCTGCTTATATGATAATGAAAGTGATTTTTTTTTCTCTCTCTCTCTCTACTACCTTTGTGAAGAGGACTCTGGGTCAAAAGAAGATTCCATTTTTAATCTATTTCTTCAACACATTACAGTTTAGGAGTGGTAGTGTATGGGAGAAAAAAAAAATCTTGCTTCTCTACCCATTTTAGGTTCTCCCTCAGGGCTCTGTAAATTAGACTGACAAAAGACAAATTAAAAGAGAAAAATAAACATATGTATTTACAAGTGCAGCTCTCACACTCATGGGAACACTCAGTGATGAACAGCCCAAAGGGATGGTTAGAATTTGGGCTTATATGGCACCTTAAAAAAAAATGATAAATTTTTAGAGATGTGGCCAAACAAAGAAAAAGGACATTGAGCTTCTAGGGGCAGCAAATTGTGGAAAGGCAAACATAAGGAGAAACCAATAGTGGATAAGAGCCAGTAAGGTTTGTTATGTCGATTCCTTTGGGGTCCTATCTGGGCTGATAGGGTTTAGGGCTGTCTCCGTTGATTAATTTTTGTCTTTTCTGGCAAAGAGAGAAGGAGGACACCTTTATAAATTTAGGTCCTGCTTTTAGGCAAATAGGAGGAAGGCAGAGAGCTTTTTTTTTTTTATCTACTTCTGCTCAGTTGCCTTCAGCTCAAAATAATCCTTATGCCAAAGTGGCATATTTTAAGGTGGCATATTCTGCTACCTCTCAGTGGACACAGTATGATGAAAGCCTTAAAGCAGATCTTGATAAGTAAGCAGTTGCTATACAAATAAGTGTTTGCCCAGGTGAACAACGTATTATCCTGAGAAGGGAGCTATTTGCCCAAATGAGAAAACTGAACAAACTAGGTAACAGGATTCCCTGAAGGAAACAATGAGGTTATTATTTACCACTTCACAGCCTTAATTCCTAGGTAAGAATTTCCTGGAAATAACAGACGATCTCAGTTCTCGGTCCTGACAGCTAAGCTGTGTGGATGCAGGTGGTCGCAGTTGTCAAAAGGAAGAAGCACAATAAGACTTGAGCTTTCAGCCCAGGTGGATGGTGATTCTGGCAACCAAATCTGGGTCTGGACTGTGAAAGTTCACATGGTGCCAGAAATTAAAGCAGCTGATGACCTTGAATTTGGAGGTGTTGTCTGAAGTGGCTATAAGTCACCCAGGTAGGGTCCAGTGGGCAGCAGATATTTATTGCTGAGAGCTGAGATTTTGCTTTGGGTGATCTGCTGTGTGATGTTGGTCATTGCTGTCAAGCCATGGGATTGCTTGAGTGAAAAAATAGGAAAGACAAGGCTTCTATCTTCAGTTCTCAGCAGCTATTTAAGCTGTGGGTCCGCTAGATCCCAGATGCAGCTAAACTCAAATTGAGGGCATTCTACAAAGTCACTGGCCTATAATCTTCAAAAGTGTCAAGTTTATAAGGTTAAGAAAAGACAGGAGCTTTCCAGATTAAAGGAGACTTAAAAAAAAATAAAAAGATATAACTAATTGAAAGGCATGATTCTGAACTGAATTCTTTGGAACGTTATTGTAACATTTGGTGATTTGAAAGATTTGAGGATCGAATAGTAGTAATATAACAATTTAATTTTCCAGTTTTGATGGATGTGTGGTGGTCATGTAGGAAAATGTCCTCATTTGTGGCAAATACACACTAAAATATTTGGAAGGCGATGGGCAGTATGTCAGCAACTTACTTTCGAATGATTCAGGAAAACAAGTTCTTTACAGTTGTTGCAACTGTTCTGTAAGTTTGAGATTGTTCCAAATAAAAGGCATTAAAAACAAGATCAGAGGAAGAAGGCTAAGAGGGGAAAAAAATCTCGGCATGCTGATTTACAAAACTCTCAGCAGGAGGGGACATAACCAGGAATTTTAGAAAAGTAAGCTCTGTGAACAGCCAACACAGAACTGTTTGCTGTAAATGTCAACTGCTACAGTCGTGACCTTGCGCCTAGCAGTCATCAACCACTGGCCAGTCCAGACTCCCTGCCTGACCTGGGATGCATTCCCCAGCTCAACCTCCTCTTCCTCTTTCTTCCTGCATAGGACCTCCCATTTTGAAGCCTTGACCACCAGAACTCCCCACACTTTGGAAAGGAGGGAGGAGAATCTAGGCAGGCTCCAGGAGGCCTACCTCCCACCTCTGTACCTTCCAGCATTCAGGAGCCTTATACTCTTACATCACTTGTTCATTTATTGATTCAAGAATAATTTATTGAACAGGTACCTATGGACAGGCACTGCTCGAAGTGCTAAAGATGCAGAGGTGAATAAAGTAAACAAAATTCCAACTTTCAAGGAATTTAATGGGAGAAGCCGAACAATAAAGAAAAAAACAAACAAACAAGATAACTTATAATTGTGGTAAATCCTATAAGGTGAACGAAGCAGAAAGCTGTGACAGAAAGTGACTAAAGAGCTAGGGAAGGTGAGCCTCTCAGTTGCTTCTGGCCCAGCATGGTTTTGGCAACAGAAGACTGTAGTCCTTATCCTCCAAAGGAAGAAGACAAGCACCTTGGGAAAGTGGGGGTGGATCCCTCTGTCATTTCAGCAAATTGTTGTCATCTAAGCCCCGTTGCCAGGCAACCCAGCCACGCCACTGGCAAACCTGGCAGAGAGCATTTGGAACTCAGGTAAGCAAAGCCAATTTCTCCTAAGCAAGAAAGCTCTCACCCAGAACATATTGGTGCCTCGATGGTCTTACCCAAAAGGTCCTTGAAGGAGAGAAAGGAAAGAAGCATTGGCGAGGGGGCAGGGTCAGCGGTCCTAACTGGAAGAAGACAAGACTGGAAAATTTGTTTTAAAAGAACAATGTCAAAAGCAACAAAGCTTAGCACTAAACTTTCTGGCAAACCTGGGCCAGAAAGATTGCTCCGTGTCTCTCGTTTACAACTTCCTGTTCGGCTGATTGGTCTTTTGCGTCTTGCCTGGGCCCCCTGGCCCTACACCACACATCCAGCAAACTGACCCTCAGTCGAAGATCACCTAGAAGCAGGGGCTCTTCCTGGATGGCCAGAGGGCGCTGGTGGGTGGAGACCTATATTGAGTAGGAGGGATGTCCTTCCTGCCCCCTTTCCAATTCTGACATCCCCCAGCCACCAGCATCTTAGGTACATTGCTTCAGTCTCAGTGGAGAAACATGCAAGCATTACTGCTCAGAGGATGTATTCTTGCTGACGATCAGTTCAGGACTTCTGCTGAAAAATCGGCTCCTACTCTTGTTGGGGCTCCCTTGTATATGATGAGTTGCTTCTCTTGCTGCTTTGAAGATTCTCTTTGGCTTTTGGCTTTTCAAAATTTGATTACGATGTGTCCAGGTGTGATTTTTTTTTTCAGTTTCGCTTGTACTTTTCAATGCCAAAATTTCTATTCATTTCCTTTACATAATTCTTTTTTTAAAAACAATGTTATCTATGTCATGAGATACTACTCTCCTGGTTTTCTTCAGTTCTCTGGCTCTAGGGCAAGTGTACTGTGTCTCTGAGAACGAACACCTGATAGAAAGGATGAGGGTGTGTCAATTTAATTGGCTGCTTAAGGAGAATTTACCGGCCCCTAGCCAGGGCCTCAAACTGAATCAAGGCAGTATTTTTAAAAACTATAATGCACAAGATCGTAGTCCCTGTGGTCTTACAGCCTTGATCGTACAGGATCTGTACCAAGCAGCAGCCAGAGGCAGGAGTCCTGGGGACATTTGTTGAAACATTTATAGACTATGAGTCTTAGTCGCTGCTGCCTAAAGTAATAAAAAGCAGTTGGAGGAACCAACAGACTAGCTTAAAAGCTTGGGAGGAAAGGGTTGGGGAAAAAACAGAAAAGGGATGCATCAATTATTTAAGGGGATTGGAAGTCCACTGCGCGGTGGCGGGGGGCGGGGGGGATACCAGTTACTATGGTAACATAACAAACTACCTCAAAACAACATTTATTTTGCTTACAGGTTTACATTTTGGGTAGGGCTCATGTGTCTACTCTATGTGGCATCCGGGGGCAGTGGGTGGGGGGGGAGGAGGGGGCAAGGCCTAGTAGCCAGAACCATCTGAAGGCTTGCTCACTCATGCAGCTAGCGGTTGGTGCCAGGTGCTGGCTGAGACCTTAGCTGGGACTGCTGGCTACATGTACCTCTCCACGGGGCTGCTTGGGCTTCCTGACAGCCTGATAGCTGGACTCTTCAAAAGAGAGAGCCAAGTGGAAGCCATGTCACCTTTTAGGACCTCACCTTGGAAATAACACAGTTTTCCTTCTGCCATATTCTGTTCTTTAAGGGACTAACCAAGTCCGGTCTAGTTCAAGGGAAACCAGATTATCTCTTGATGAGAAGTGTCAAAGCACTGTTAAAGCAGGAGGGACTAGAATGATTGCCGTGCCAGTTTTTGGAAAACACAATCTGCCACAGGGGATGAGGGAAAGAAAAGTTGAAGACAATAGGGGAGCACAGAAGAGATGAGTTAGGAGGTGTCTCTTGGGTGAGAAAGTGAGTAGCGGCGTGATTAAGCTTGGCTGCCAAGAGCCTCAGAGAAGAAGCAAGAAATCGATGCCAAGATGGAGACTGAGCTTGGAGAGGGCGGTAGGCAGCAAGGAGCTTTCACGTCCTGTCTGATAGTTCTCGTCTTTCTTTGGGGGCACCTGTGCTGGGTGCTGCTTAGGACAAATGATGCCAGGGTGTGATGGGATAACTTAAAGGTTTAACTGGAGTTGCAGGAGTCAGTGGTACCTGATGCTGCATCCAGTCCCAGATGGGTGCACTGGCTCAGTCTTGGCTGGTGGGAGAGCTATCATGGGCACGGTGGGGACAGCAACTAACATCCCTCTTGGTTATACTGTGCTGGTGAGGGGTGGAGCAGGGCACTGCGAGTGGCGAGGGAAAGGCACAGTCAGGCAGCTTCAGCTCTCTGCCCCTCAGTCTGCATCTGCAGAGTGAACGCTGCTGGTAGAGGTTACCAGGAAGCTTAAACACAGTGCTGGCCGTGAGACACTTGGTTCCAAATGCCAGTGAGTGGAGCACAATGCAGAGGTCATGATTGCTGTGCTTAAACAGCTTATGAGCCTTCTTAAAGAAAAGGAACTGAGTACCAATTTTTTAACCAGGAATAGATTGAGTCCCAGGTGTCAAAATCATCTTATGATATTAATTCCTGGGACTATTTATGGGGAAGGCAACCAAGTTCGATAAGGGAGATGATCCGCTTCTTGAGTTGAGCCTGACAAAGCTTGGAGCCTCCTGCTGGCTGTCAAGACCTGCAGACCGGGGTTCCCAGAGAAACCAGCTCAACGTCACTGCAAGGGAGGTGCCTCTGTTTGAAGCTCAGACTGACACACAGCCCCAGATTCGGGCTGGAAAAAGGCCAGGAGCCTCGCTCTTCCCTCTCTGCAGGGCCTCTCCACATTTTTCTCTAGTCTCCCCATGTCCTCTCTCAGAAGTGTGACGACGGGTGTCCTGGTCTCTTGGCAAGCCTGTCTATCGACTGGCGGGACAGGGCAAGGCAGCACAGTGGGACAGGAACAAAGGAGGCAGTGCTCAAACATTATGACAGTCTCAAACGCACCCACTCAAGCACACACTCTTGGCCCTGATTCTGTGTGAAGCTGTAAACCCAAAATGTGTCTCTTCTATAGGGGAAAATGTGTCTGGAATAGTAACTGTCTGCACCTCTACACATGCAACTGTCTGCACCTCCACAAATTTGGGGGGCTGCACATCTGGCCTGTCAAGCAGTTGGAGCTCAGTTCCCAGGCCTTCCCTTCCTTTCTCCCCATCCTTCTTCCCCTCAAGGCAGCCGCCAGTTCACTTTTGAAGCCTGCAGACCTGACTCAAGGGCACAAAAGATTGGTTTTTGTTTTTTTTTTTTACGGTGGTCCCCTGGTTCTCTCACTCCCTCCAAAACATATGTCTAGTTGAATTCAACATACATTTATTGAGCACCGACTATAGGCCAAGCCCCGTGCCGAATGCCAGGACGAGCATCTAGGAGCTCTCACTCTGGAGCAGCACTGTCCAGTCAAACTTTCTGTGGCTGTGGAGATTTCTATACCTGTGCTGTCCACTGCAGAACCACACTGCGGCTAGTGTGACTGAGGAACTGAATTTTCTATTACATTTAATTTTAACTAATTTTAATTTAAATCACCATCTGTGGCCAGTGACTGCTATATTGGAAAGTGTAAACTAGAAAAAGGCAGGCACGTGCACCAAAGCCCTAGGCCACCTCCTGCTCTGAAGTGCTGCAGCAGAGGCACGGAGACCATAACTGAGAGTCAGAGTCCCCGCCCACCTCAGAAAAAGAGGTTGATTTCCACGTGGGAATTAGGGAAGGCTTCCTGGAGGTGGTGGTCTAGGAGAAGAAGAAGAAAGGAGGGAAAGTATTCCAATAGGGGAACCTGGGTGGGAAAAGGACTTTCAGGCAGAAACTAGCAAAGGTGCAGAAGCTGGAAAGTGCAATATACATGCAGGGGACAGTAAGGAAAGAGGGAGGCTTGGGGGCAAAGGAGGAGAAGTGGGATATGGTCTGGACAAGTGGGCTGGTGGGGGCTTGACGGGCAGGCTAGGCACCTGGGGTGTCCGGACGCCTCTGAGCCACAGAACAATATAGTCGATGTGAGCGTTAAGAAGCAGGAAGCATGGCTAAGACACACATGAGGAAGAAAACTGAGCAGCCCTGGGAGGTGGGTGCCAGGGTCCAAACAAGAGGGAATAAAGACCTGAGTCAGGATAGAAATAAGGATTGAGGGAAAGGTGAGTGTGAGCTTGTCCTTCGATGCCCTTCCTAGCACCTCCTACTCTGTCGTGCATCTGTGGTACCAGCTAAGTTTCAGCTGATAAAAAGAGATCGAAGCATATAGTAAGTAGTTGCCCAATAATGTTTGCGGGAGGATGGATGACATCAAGCAATCTCTCAGTCTTGGTGACTGATTAGAAATTAGCCATGTGGATAAAACAGGGTTAGAGACTCATTTCCTTAGTCTCCCGACAGTTACTCAAAGCCCTTGAGAGGCTGGCTGTACACATAGGTGCAGGGGATGCAGCAGTGACCAGCTCAGGTCCTGCCCTCGGGGAGATCGGTCTTGTTGAGGGATATAACCAGCTGCTTCTGAGGCTCGTGGCTAAGAGGAGGATGACCTTTAATGAAAATCCAGTAATCGGGAAGCAAAGCTGGCCCAAGGGGCAGAGTTTAGTGCACCAGTGAGGCATCAGGGTGGAGAAGCCCAGCAGGCATTGGGAAGAGGGGGTGGGGCAAGAGGACTTGACTTTGAAGTCATGGGTACACCAGGGGAACTGAGGCTGCAGGGCTGACAGAGCTGTCCAGGGAATAGGGTCAGAAAAGATAGGAGGGAGGCAGAAGGCAGAGCTCAAAGAACAGCCTTTATGCTCGCTGCCCTGCCAGCCCGCCGGCTGAGCTCCAGCAGCACCCGAAACATTCTGGTCAACCAGATGACATAAATCCTTCGGTCGCCTTTGTTCAGCTAAAATTTTGCCATGATAGGCTCTGCTCTCTGCAATTTGACAACTGAGGCTAATGGGTTCAAGCAAACTCGTTCTTCCTAAAGGGTTGCTCAGAAAAACTGATGCACGTAAAGGCACGCTATGGCCTGCATGTGTCCTCCAAAAATTCATATGTCGACATCCCAAACCCCAGTACTTCAGATACCTCCTGTATTTGGAGGTAAGGCCTTTAAAGAGGTAATTAAGTTAAAATGAGGTCATTATGGTGGGCCCTAATCCAATAAGACTGGTGTCCTCATAATAAGGGGAGATTAAGACACAGACACGCACAGAGGGATGACCATGTAAGGACACACAGAGAGAGGGTCACCTACAAATCAAAGAGAGAGGCCTCAGGAAGAAAACAAATTGCCAACACCTTGATCTTAGATTTCTAGCTTTTAAAACCGTGAGAAATACATTTCTGCTTTTTAAGCCACCCAGCCTAGGCAACTAATACACCTGACTATCATTAGGGGCCATGGCCCTAGTCAAGAATACTTCTCATCCTCTCCGTAGGCCACATAGCCCCCTCCCTACTGCACAGAGCGTCCCTGCCCTTCTCTGCACAACCTGCCCACACACCTACTCCCATCAGTACAAGATAAAAAAAGGACTTGTAGGTCCTTTTAGACAGCAGGCTTCCACTTTAGCTTTTAAAACATCTTCTGTAACAAGAGTAGACAAAACAGTTTTTGTCTCTTGGCAAAGACTCCTTCCCAGATATATCTGAGGATTGTAGTTCACTTGGACTAAACTTCCATGGCTTAATTCCACCTGGACACCCCCGGGCAACCTGCGCACTTTTTTCCCCTTGAATTCCATGCAAAGAAGCAACAGAGGAATTCAGCCGTTTGCACCTTCTTCCTCCGTGCCCCGCCCCCCTCCACAAGCACAGTTCCCTTTTCCAGCAGGGTCCTGCCTACTTCACAAGCTGTGCCCTCGAGGTCCAGGCCACAGTTCCCTCCTCCAGCACAGACAGCCTGACAGCCCAGCATCTGTAAAGTCTACTTCTCTTCCAACAGGATTGCTGCTTCTTTATAATGTTTACTTGAAAGCCCTTGATAGGAGGAAGATTCAAGTCCTAGGAAAGTATTCAATTAGAAACCCAGATCTCGCTGAAAACTCTAAAACCCAACTTGGGCCCTTTAGAGCTAAGTTTTGATGAGCCAAGAGAAGTGATGACCAAGGTCAGCAAACCTGCCGTTGGTTCCGAGGACTCAGATGTTTGGCATCAGGCACTCCAGGACAGCAGGCTGCATCTTCTGCCTTTCATCTATCAGTTCCGACATCTCACAGCCCCAGCAGAAGAGATAGTCCTCCCCCAGATGTGACTCGGAAGCTCCGAGTGAAGTTGAAAAAGCTACCAACCTGGTCTGTTCCGTTTCCTCCCTTGTGAAGGGAGGGACTCTTTCCCTTCCTCGGATGCAGTCCAGCCTTGCATCGTCCCAGGGGTCCAACTCTTGGGCGGACGAGATCAGCGACATGGTGGGAAAGAATCCCTGGCACTGGGTCAACACCGATCGTAACTCTCACCCAGGAAAACGGACTTCGTGCACAGCGACAAAACACAGATGCTTCCGCCTGTTTCCCACTGACAAATTAGCGCCAGCAAGGTCAGCAGTCAAAATGGCAAAAGGA
This sequence comes from Pteropus vampyrus, assembly GCF_000151845.1. Taxonomy (NCBI): domain Eukaryota; kingdom Metazoa; phylum Chordata; class Mammalia; order Chiroptera; family Pteropodidae; genus Pteropus; species Pteropus vampyrus. Next base: position 19,744,346 of record NW_011888782.1, read on the forward strand.
CTCCAGGAAATTAGAAACATGTTGACGTCTGCTCGGGGGGGGGAAAAGAAAAGAAAAGAAAAGAAAAGAAAAGAAAAAAAGAAAAAAACTGGAGGAGGAAGTCGATGGAGTAGAAAGTTTTTGTATTCTCATGGAAATTTCCACCCTCTCTATCTCTGTAGAGTTCGAACAAATGTAACTGTGTTGGGCCAGTGCTGGAGGGAGCAGTCCTGAGGGACAGGGCTGGATGGAGCCTCAGCGCCTTAGTGCCCATCTGTGTGAAGGATGTGATCATGACATTTCTCTCACGGGTCTTTATGAATATTCACTGGGGTGGTACCTGTATGATCCGGTGCTGAAGTACTCATTCGCTGAATGACAGTTGTTACTATTATTGTTGCTATTCCATCGTCTCAAGCCCCATAACTAGATGACTTCATAGCTTAGGAAAGAAGCCAGGGAGGATAACATCACCTGTGCAACTCAAGGGCAAGAACACTCTCAGGGAGTAAGATAGGTCCAGAGCCAAGACTACTAAGATCAGGACATACAAGAATCAGGTGATAAAGTTCAAGGTGTAAATGATAGGCAGCCTTGGAAGCTGAGTTTCCCTCCTATTTAGAGCTGGAGGCAGCTACGCTCCAGTTGGATGGGAGTCAGTTAGATGAGAAGCAGAGGACCGAGCTAGAGCTGTGTGGAACCTCAAGGAGTGTCTAGAAGAGCATCCTTTCTGGAATCCTGGGTTATCATCACTATGGAACACATGCCACTGCCTCTTAATGTCACCTCGCAAACTCCCGAGGACGTGGAGCACCTTCATCTCTGAGCACCTCATTGAGCAACGAATACGTGCCCTCTTGCACCTCTCCCTCCATTTTGATTTCTAAAAATATCTTTATTATTTTTGGTGACCGTAAATATACTTCAAACCATTTAAAAGTCCACATTTTTCAGAGTACAGAAGGTCATCACCACCGACAACTTGGAATTAAATTTTTATAAATGTGGATGGAACCTTAGAACCTCCTCTTTAGGTTGAGTTTTGAGTGAGCAACTTTCCTTTGCCATATTTCCACTCTAGCACCTTTAGATCTTTCTAAAATTTGAACCATATTCATGGCATTCCGCCGTGCCCCTGCCGAATATGCGAGTATTCTTTATCCCAGGCACTCTTGAAATGAACATTTATTTGGGCATTTGTAGGAATGTTTCTCTAATACAAATCTTTCAAAGCATGGACATGCTGGTAATATACAGACAATAGCATATTCAGCCTTAAAAAGAAAAGAAATTCTGACATGTGCTACACCATGGGTGAACCTTAAGGACATTGTTCTAAATGAAATACGCCAGTTGCAAAACCACAAATACCATATGAATTTATTTATATAAGGCACCTAGAGTAGTCAAAATCATAGAGACAGGAAATAGAATGGTGGTGGCCAGGGGCTCAGGAGAGGACAAACGTGGATTGTTCAATGGGTATAGAGTTTCAGCTTTTTAAGATAAAAAGTTCCAGAGATTGGTTGCACAACAACATGAATATACTTAACACTACTGAACTATATGTGCAAAACAGGTTAAGAGAGCAAATTGTATGTTATTTGTATTTTACCACAATTTAAAATAATAATAATAAACAAAAAAGTGGAAATGTGAAGTCCAAAGGTGAATCCAGTCTTAAATTTTAATGGACTTGTCCAAGTGCCCTCCAGAAAGGCTGTGCTGGTTTTTTCCCACTGCAGTAAGAGCTCCCTGGTCCCATGGCCTCTCTAACACGGGTACTGTCAACTCTTTTCTCCATCACGATTTGGTAATGGCAACTGGGGACGGAAATGGCAGAAACTGACACTCAACTTGCAGTGTAACAAAAGGGTGTTCATATCCCGGGACCCTGCAGACCCTCGAGAATGGCCACAAAGTAACTTCCGGTTGTAGGTGCATATCTCTGTGGACGCTGCCTCCGGAAACTGCAGAGTTATTCTCGCTCTTTTCCCCCATCCCACTCCCTAACCTTAAAACGATGACTCCAAATATCACAGGCTGGCCTACATATTTCCCTGAAACAGCTGTCCTGCAGAAGCGCTAAAACTTGGGTTAAATATAGTCTCGGTCTCTAAAAGGAGGTTGGGTCCTTGGGAACAAAGCCCTCTTAGAAATGTCACCCCATCCGTAAGGGGCACACAAAAGCTGACCCAACTTTGTCCCCAGGGCTTGTCATTGCTCTGTGACCACCTCTCCCTGCCCTGGAAACAGACCCCTGCCTGACATACTTTCACATTCTTGGTCCAACTACAGAAGGGGGATGGCAGGTAAGCAGAGGAATGATATTACAACCAAGCTACAAGATTGTCCATTATTTCCATTTTGTAAATCTCCAAACAGGCTCAAAGACTTTAATGTGTTCGAATTCCCACAACCAGTATAAGAAGCCAAATTTCAGTCTTTACGGCTCACTTCAAAGATACTACAAAGACAGCACTGTTTCCCCGGGGGCAACCCATCTCACAAAAACGTCCCATCAGATATTCAGGTCGCATAACCACAAAGGAGGGTAAGGCGATGTGTCTTAAGCAGAGAACACAGAATTCTGAATAGGGTTAGAATTCTACAGCGCCAGGAGACAGGTTTCTAAACAACGGCCCACCTATAGAACTCCTGGTACCCTGCTAATGGCTTCTTCCTCCTCCTTAGCAAGTGGAGAGACACGTTTTCTTGGGTGGTTGGGTAGGAGTGAGGATCAGCCGTCTACTGTTGTTGGCAGATGTGTTTCTCTGCTGCGGTAAAGAATACCAGTCTATCGGGTTAAACAGGGAGGCTTCCCATGAACCCACCTGACCTTGCACTCTATGGCCAGAATCTCTGAAGCATATTTAGAGTGACAAGGTCAGGCAAAGCCAGTCTTAATTACTTCGGAAAGATATTTGTGGCAGAAGGGAGAGCAGTTACCTGCAGCATTGGTTTACCCATCCTCTGGTTCATAACCTTAAGGATGACCCCAAGGGACACAGATTTCTGATAAATAAATGGTATCGATCCAGGAACACATTTTGGGCATCCTAGACCCCAAATCAGCCTGTTGGAGAAGGCCAGGGAGAAAGAAGTGTGTGTGTGTGTGTGTGTGTAAAAGAGAGAGACAGACAGATAGAGAGACAAACCGAGACAGAGAGATTATAGGCATTGAGAAGATTAAGGTGATTTTGGCTGGAGAATCTATGAATGCTGAGTTCCTGTCCTTCAAGGAGCCTGAAGGAGATAGACGCAGGAGGAGAAATGATCAAGAAAAGTGGCACGATGCTGTGTTGTTAGCTAATACTGTGCCCCAAATCCATGAAAAGTATCCACAGCCCCCTCCAGATCACATTCCAGTACTCAGGAGACTCCTTGCCCCACCGCCCAAATACCCTGAGCCTCTTCCCTGCTGATCTGCTGGGACAAGGGGTGGCCAAGGGTGACTATTTAGGGGGTGCAGATATATAATGAGCTTGTGTTCGTGGCTGGAATGTCCACCCACATGCAAGGGGCTCTTCCTGGTGTGGGATGAGGCAAAGGATGGGAAGAGAATGGATAAGGGGAGAGGTCTCTCGCATTTATAGCCCAGACCCCACAAAAGTTAGAGGCAGACCTGCCCTTATAGCCGGCAGTGCTGGCTGCCAGTGTCCCATGCAAGCCAGGACCCAGGAGCTGAGTGGAGAGAACCCTACAAATTAGTCAGAGTAACTCCTGCAGGTTGCCCTGGCAAACAAATCTCGGCTGCTGGCAAAGCCCAGCATGGCCAGGTAGATGTCAGGGGCCAGAGAGGAGGTGGCTAAGATGACAAATGCTTGATTCCCAGGATGGGTTCTAGGCTCCCTCATGATACTAGGGCACTAGATATTAGGGCACTAGAATCCTGATCAGGCTAGGGAAACAGGTGGCTAAAGCCCTTTCCTTTCAACGCAGACTTTGTAACAACATGGGCTCCCAGAGGGAGTTCAGCTCACTGACTTCAGGCAAACCCCTCACTTCACACATATACAAATTAGCAATTACCACTCTATATCTTGGAGAGTTGTGGTAGGATTTAGAGATCACAGATGCAACGTGCCTAATAGTACCTGACACATACATAGTAGGCCCTTGTTTCCGTTATCTATTGCTGTGTAACAAACCTCCCTGAAACTTAGTAGCTTAAAGCAATAATGCTTTATTCACTATCGTGATTCTTGGGGGTCAGAAATTTGGGCTCCCCAGCTCTCAGCCGGTGGAGAATCTTCATGTGGTATCAGCTAGGGTCACTGGCCTGGCCTCACTGAGGAGCACTTGGGCTGAACATCCAAGAAGGCTCCACCCACGTGGCTTCTGAGTATGGCCTCTCCATCTGGCTAGCTAGGGCTACTTCACAGCATGGTGGCCTCAGGGTAGTCGAATTCTTACAGGACAGCTGGTTTACCCTGAAAAAAAGTAGAAGCTGCCAGACCTCTGAAAGGCCAGACCCAGAATCAGACAATGCCAGTTCTGCTGCAATCTATTGGCCAAAGCACATCATAAGGGGAGGGGGAAACAAACTCTACCTATGGACAGGTGGAGTGGCACACGCATGTAGGGACTTCAAGCTCCCGCCATTCAGAAGTGAAACAGGGGTTAGAAGATGTCATGACCAACAGGGACCAACACTCCCCCTCGTGGCAATGCAACAGGGAGATGGGAAAACATCAAGGGGAAGACGGCTCAATAGTTCATCTACAGAGGCTGGACCAGATGCTCGAGGGCTCCCAGACTGGCCAGGCTCAGCTGGGAAGGAGGAAAGGCACTCAGCTCCTCAGACGCAGAGCGTGCCAATGGTAGCCACGATGATCAGGAGAGAGGGAACCCTTATTTCACTGACCAAATTGGCCTCCTAAGGCTTAAGAGACCCCAGTGAAGCAGAGGGTCCCCTAATCATGACTTGGGTTGAGTTTCCTACCACAGCAGGCCCAGAATAGGATTTGAATTGAATACAATGTGACCTTTCTTGTACAACTGAGATTCATGTATATTACACTATCATTAGACCATTAAATCCCAGGATTATCAAAGCTATACTAAAATTAGATGGAAACATAGGAAACTCATATTCAATGCCATTAACATGTAAGAAGAATGAAACACCTCATATGTGTATTGGGTAAAACCTGGAAGTTGCTTTGTTGGGATTTTAACATTGGGAGTTACAGCCTTGGTCATCTTCCTGGGCCACAGGTTTAACCCTCCATCCAGGCCTGGAGAGCCCTTCCTGTGAGTTCCAGAGGGTGGAGTATAAGCCTTGTCCATCTGTTGGCTTCATCCCTCTCTCATCCCCCAGAGCCATGCACCTGCACCCACCCCCCACCCCCAGCAGTACTGGACCAATCCTGTGGGAGGCACTGGAAGAGCCCACTCCATGGCACTAGAGAAATTAACTGCTGATGCACTGGCCAGTGGGAGTGACAGCTACCACCTGTGAGCACTAACACTGAGAGCAGGTGTAGCATAAGCCATAAGTTACACAGAGCTCCGTGAGCTGCAAGGGACCACTCCCGGGAAACTGAGGCAGGCTGGCTAGGAAAAGGTGAACACAGTATCTCCAGCCCTAGGTGTGGAGGCAGGGGAGCAAGGATGGGATTCCTATGGATGAACTACAGTATTCAGGGGGACGGCCAAGAGTACTAAGGAGAAAGTAAAGCTGACAGTTTCGGGGGCTGTGCTGTGTTGTGCTACCCACTGGGAATGACTAGGAGTGGCTGCTCTGTCCAGTCCTTGGGGGGTCAGAGGTCAGGCTGCGCCAGGTGGGTGACAGTAGAACACAAGTCAGTTTCCTTGCCAGGCACCCCACTTTCCTATAGGTACCAAAAAGCAGGTGAGAAATTGAAGGGGGTCAGCTGTGTCAATGCCCCATGCTGATCAGTGCACCCTAAGCACTGATACCAGGGGTGATAGGGTACCGAAAAGAATCCCTGGCATTTGAGGTTGACTTCGGTGTGTGAGTCCTCAGTATAAAGAGCGCTGGCTGGCATCAGAACACCTGATGGGTCCAGGTCTCAGCTCTGCCCCAGACTGGCCCTGCAACCCAGAGTAAGAAACAGCATCTGCGCCTCAGTTTCCCCACCAGCAATTCGGTAAGGTATTGAGGTACCGGTACGGAGCTGAGGGATGCTGTTATCTCCCACATCAGTGTCCTTTCTTCCTTCCAAACCCATGGCAATAGCCTATGGAACCACTGTGCATCAAGGCAGGAAGAAATGTTAGACAATTCAGCTTCCCAAAACAGGAAACTGAGGCCCAGCTGGGTTATGTAAATGCTGCTACCACCCCCATGCCATCCATATTTCTATCACTGCTATTTTTCCAAGTCTCCATCTCTCTCCTGCACCAGGCCATGAGAGCCTAAGGGCGGTGCCATATTTAGGCACTCTGGGAGCGCCGAATGGCTCTGACCTACCCCAGGTTACGCAGCTTACCAGGGGCAGGACAAGGATTCGATTCCAGGTCACCTGCCTCCCAGGGCAATGTCCTTGTTATTGGGCAGCCCCAACGGACAGCATTGACAAAACTGTGTAAGGTCCGCACCCTGCACGCCCAGGAGCATCCAAATGCAAAAGCATTTGCACAGGAGACACGGCAACCAGCTGCATGTCCTGGGCTGCGCTTTATTTCTCTGTCCTGGGATGTTCCAGAAGGCACAGCAAGCTTCTGCCCTGGTCAGCATCGACCAGCTGACCAGAAAGACCCAGTCCCAAGATTTACCCCTTTACTCTCTGAGTAGAGAATAGAAATAAACAAATGGACAGCATGTAAGAAAAATTATTTAACTTTATAAAAATGTGTAATACAGCAAGATTTAATCGATTTTTTTTCCTTTTTTTTTTTTTCCTGGCAAGTGAACTTTGTAAAAATACCCAGAATAAAAATTAGAAACATACCTAATAAAAATCAGAAACATAAACATTTCGAGGAAATAGAATCATTTAGAAAGGCAATGAAGAGAAAACAACGAGCAGCAAAAGCAGCAGCAACATGGGGAGAAAGCTGATTCTATTGCGATGATAAAACAATGAAAGATTGAGGTGAACCTGACCTTTCCCATCAGGCTGAACTGAAGGGCTGGGGAAAGGGTGGGCAGTAATCATGAGTGAGGCATGAAGGCTACCGAATGGGACCGTGCTGATGGCCGCTGGCCCAGGTGGGTGGGGGGTAGGGGTGGGAAGCAATGGCCTCCTGCAAACAGCCCCACACCCCACCCCTGCCAGCCATGGGCAGTGATTCACAGCCATATCCCTATGGATTGGCACTCATAAGTCTGGCTTCCTCTTCTGTCTCATTGGCCCTACCCTGCATCTCTGCAGGTCGCTGTCCTACTGTGGTGAGCTTGGTGAGAGAAAGCTCCTCAGAATGACAAACTTGCCAGGGAGAACCAAGAAAACTAGATATACCAGGCTACGTACAAAACACTTCCTGAAATTTCTGCACCATAGATAAGGCAGAGTTCGAACCATCTTGGAGAGCAGACCAGGGAGCCCCTGGCAACAAGCCAAGCCTTTCCTTATAGGGAGAAGTCCCAAAGGACTCTGGGAGAATTCTTGACTACATTCTGAGGTAGTCTGACGTAACTCGTACAGGTGGCTGAGGATAGGGGGAAAAGGAGGGCAGAAAGTTGCCACGGAGAGAAAAGGCTGACATATACAACAGACTGAACCATGCTACAAAGAGGCTCAGAGATGACCAGAGTGGGGCTTGGGGTCAGGAGTGGCCGGAAGTGGGGTGCACACACACCCTGGGCACATGCAGCTCTTGGACTATTCGATGCTGCAGCCAAGTGAAAGGAGACAGGGGAATCCATGGAGGAATTTCCTGGCCCAGGGCAGTGGCAACTGAGATGAGGGTTGTCCCTCCTACTGACTCACGTCGTGATGGTGACGAGCCAGGGGACGTGCGGGCTTTGGGGTGAGGGGTCCCAAGGCCCCTTTCGATGATGACTCCTCTCACCTAACATGTTTTAGAGGAACGAACACTGTTAGGCTCTAACTGGGAAAGCAGTAGCGGTCCCTGCTCTGCGGGAGCAGTCAGAACCTGCGCCTCCACCGACAGAGAAGTAACAGGAACAAAGAGCAAAGCGGCAGTCAGACTCCCCTACTTCTTCGAGCTAGTTTGTGTCCTTTCCTCTTCTGCCCCAGCACGCGGAATTCTAAGTCAGGATGGAATGTTCTGGGCGGTGGCTGTGTGGACCTTAGTATTTCCTCTGCTTTCGCCATTTCTGCCGGCGCCTTCTAGGACAGAGCTCACCAAAGTCTTCAGCTTCGTTCTCGTAATTATCTTCCTGAACGACGTCTATTTAAAAAGAAAAAAAAAGAAGGAAAAAAGAAACAAAGTGCAGAATGGTGATTTTTCTCACTGTACTGCAAAATATAATCAACTAGTAAAATCTAAGGTCTCTGTAATTTTTTTTTTTAATTAAAGGGGCTTTCCACTAGGGTGTCAGCAAGAGACAATTTTGCTTTGAGTACTGATGTTGCTCGCCAGGGCGAGCCAAAGCCCAAGCAAACATGCTTCTCTAGCATTACTTCCCTGACAGGTTGGCTCCTCTGGCCTGATTTTAAAGGCCCTTTAAATGAAACAGATCAAAGAAAACCTAAACCCAACAGCAGACTTGAGTTGCTATACATTATCTCCCTTTTGAAATAATCACAAAAATCACAAATCCAGTACAAACTATATTCTAAAGCTTTTTATTATTATTATTGGCAGAGATATTTGTGCCGAGTCCCCTCAAATTTTCCTCAGCACCGGGGCCTGGGTTTTCCAGTAGCATCTGGATTAAAAGGACTCACAGTAGGGCATTCTGGGGCCGGTGAAATACTCAGAGCGAGAAGAAATGAGGTGGGGCCGAGAGGGGGCAGCAGTTGGAATGAGCAAGACAGAAGACTTTCCAGGTCAAAGAAAACTTGGCAAAATAATCGTCAGGAGAGAAACCTGACTCACTCTACGCAAGCTCTGTAGGAAGATGCATGTGAGTTGTCCCAAGGATTTTGTTTGTTTTGTATGCTGATTTTGTTTGTTTTGTACATACAAAACACTCAGAACAGCGCTGATACTTACATGAATGGTTGGCACAAGCAAGATATTTATCAAGAGATGGCTTTGTAATACTTTGTGTATCCTTGGGAGTCACTGTTTTAAACCTGAGTAGTGACTGAAAGTGATTGATCATAGCGCTTGAATGGCAAAAGAGGTTTTTTTGAAAAAGTGACTCAGATACTATGTTGCTAAAATTTGACTCAGCAAAAAAGATGGTTCTAGGCAGAGAGCGACTGACCTGGAAGTCAGCAGATCAAGAACCACCAGACCCAGAGCACTGCTCGGGATAGAGGGCTCCTCACCTTCCTCCTTTAAGCGGACTTCTGTTTTTGTCAGCCACTCCCGCGCATCCTTGACTGACGGGGTCAGAGTGTTGACAAGCCGAGTCATCACCTCTTCCGCTATGGGAACCAAAGAACAAGGGCTCTGAATGAAGCAGCCACTGTAGGAACTCAAACACCCAGTGCTAGAGCCAAAGCCCCCACCCTCCAAGAGCTTGTGTCTGTGCTCCCCCCATGGAAAGCAAAAGCCTAAGAACTCACAGCCGTCTTCTGCCACCAGAAGCAGAGTCCTCAAGACTAAACATCCTCCCTAAATCTTCTCCATAGAATTAGCTAGCAAGCCCTTGTCTTATCTGTAGTGCCAGGGGAAACCATCCTGGCCCAAGATAATCAGGAAGTTTTCCCTGCAGAAAGGGTGGTTGAAACCATGGGATTTTGCTCTAATTTGAGAACACAGTCCTCACTTGTATTTCTGCAAATGCCATGTTCCATCTTCCCCCGGTCAGACATCACCACAAAGGGCTTGACTCTGAGGTGTGTTCTCAAAGCCCAGGTCCAACACCATCTGGGCCCCCACTCCCAAGGGCCCCTTACCTCCAGCCCAGGCCTTCCGCCTGTAGAGGTCCTCCACCATATCTGAAACCTTCTTGATGTTTTCCTGGACCTTCCTCTGATGGATGTGGCTCTGCCATATGGAGCCCGGGTGATTGTGGATCCACATGCTCTGCTCGATATCCTGCACCACCAGCTTGCCTTCATTAATGGCCGGGTCTACCTTCTCATGAAAAAATTTGGAGTATATCTGGTAGGCCATTTTCTGCCTCTGGTGGCCTTCTAGGTGGATGTGCTGCTCGTAAGACTCGCTATTCCTCTCCCGATCTTCCTTGTCATCCAGCTCAGCCCCAGGAAAGGCCACCGCCTCTGAAGTCTCTCCCTCAAAGTCTTTGCTGGGGTTGAAATAGTTCTCGGGACCTCGGGTGAATTTCACCCCACACAGGTCGCACTGGGTCCTGTCAATGTCGGCCTTTTTGAAGTTCCCAGTCCCAGGCTCCCTGGTCTCCTCCCTGATGTGCTCCATCTGGGCACTCACCCTTCTCTTCCAGCTGACGCACAGGGACACCACCAGGCACACTCTCCTCAACTTCTGCCGGATGGAAGCCTTCCGCTGCTTCTCGGAAAGGATGGTGAGGAGGGCGTCTCGGTCTTCTAGTGCCAGCTCATCCGTCTCGTCCTGATCGAACTCACACTCTGGTTCAGCAGAGTGGTCCACGGGGGCCACACAGAGCAGGCGGTTCAGTCTGACTTCCTCGTGATAGAGGCCGTGGACGCTGTCCCACCGCCAGTAGCAGTCCATCAGGTACTCTTTATCCCGCTCAAAGAGCAGGTCCTGCAGCGCCTCGGCCACAGACTTCACGTTGACCTCCATCAACAGCCGCTTCACCACTTTCTGGAGCCTCTCAGGAACCTGGTCTGGGCGGTCCCTGCTCATCAGCTGCAGCCTCGATTCGATCTCCTGGAAGTGGCTGCGCAGAAGAGTTTTGCAGAATGGCTGCAGAACCTCCTCGGTATTCACCAGCATCACCAAGCACAGCACCAGGGTCCGCTCTGCCTCACCGGAGACCACATAGTCTATGTCACCGAAGGCATCGAGCAAGACATTGAAGTTCACATTCTCATAACCACATAGCACCTTGACAAGGTAGGAGAGGTGGAACCGGAAATCCCGAATGGCTCTTGCCACATCCTTAGGTTTGTATTCCTGAATGATGGAGAACACGTTCCCGAGCTCCTTGCCCTTCTTGCTGAACAGAAACTCCCAATAGTGAAGAAGGGCAATGTAGCTCTTGGGGAGGCGCAGGATGGCGTTATTCCAGAGGCGGGCCAGGACCGCCCCACAGTGGATGAACTGGAACTCCAACAGGGACACTGTGTTTCCAATGCTGGGGATGAGCGGTTCTGTGCACCTCTTGACAAGGACGTTCATGAAACGGAAAAAGAGCTTCTTGCAGTTTTCAGGGTTCCTGTACACGTAGAGCTGGTCGATGCAGTTCTCCAGCAGCCGGATGAAGCACAGGTGAGTCTTCGCGGTACTCTCGTCACCCTTGTTGGGCGCCAGCATGCCGAATTTCCCTTCTATTCCTTTCATCCTGCTGCCTCTCCCCTTACCTCTTTCCTCTTTCTCAGACTCTAGAGCTTTGAGTTCCCTGTGGTAGTTGTCTTCTTCCTGGCGGAGCAGCTTTTCAAACTCCTCTGGGTAGTTGGAAGAGAGAAGAAAAGCCTGCATGGCGCTCAGCCACAGGTCCGTAGACTCCCGGCGGCTTCGTGCCCCTTCGTTTTGAAACAGAAAATGGATGTACTCTTTCAGTGCAAACCTGTAAGATCTGGGTTTGTAATTTGGTTTGAAGATTTCTTTGCATGCCATGGGGTTTTCTGACAACACTCGCTGATGAAAATGCTTAGGGAAGAGGACATTCAGGAAGGTTTTGCAATGGTGATACATATCTGTAGACAAAATGTGATCAATTCTTTCAAATTCTTCAGCTAAGATTTTAGGGAATACTTTTTTGGCTTCCAAAAGCAATCCATTGATTGCCACCAGGTGCATTTTTGACTGAACCAAACACTTGGCCTCGCAGCGCAACAAAGACTTGTGGAGATCTTTACAGCTTTCATCCTTACATTTTAAGCCGATGATGAACCTCATGCAGATGCTCGGGTAGCTCTTCCCAAGCAGGCTCTGTGTGATCTGACACAGTCTGCTCAAGAGGTGTTTGTACAGGGCTAATTTCACTTGGTCAGCCATTATCAAGAAATAGTCTTTTTTCTTTTCTCTCAAGTTCAAATCCAGGTCAAAAATTATTCTTGTGGGTCCAGGGTCGTTCTGGGCTATCTGACAATACTTGGCATCCACCTGAGAAATCCCAAAAAACTCAAAGCAAGACTTGACCATTTCCTTCTCAGCGTTGTTGGTCACTTTTTTGAGGGCCTTGACCAGACTGAGGAGGACTTCCAAGCCCCCTGGAGCCAGAGCCAGAACCTCCTTAGGATCAGCCTCACAATGGCTGGTGATTTCATAGAGCGCTTCCACCATTCCGGCCGAGTGGTTGAGCTTGTCAAACCTGAAGAAGGCATCCCTGAGCTTCCGAAAGTCTTTCAGGATTACCCCCAGCAAGAACTGGGCCTCGGCGATGCCAGATAGCTGCCTGGTTTGAGAGCAGAGATCGAGGGCTTCTCTCAGAATGTTTTTGGTATCTTCCACATCCAAATCCCTGGCCACGTTGAGGCGGGCAGCCCCCAGCAGACACGAGGCCTGGAAGTCCTTGTTGGCCGTGAGCCTGGCGGCCTCCAAGAGGCGGCCATGTTGCTTCATCAGCAAGGCAGCCTCTTCTCTCCGATCTTCCCTGTTCAGCAGGTCTGCAGCTTCTGCTAGCCGTTTCCGAGACTTCAGGAACACCAGCTGGTCATCTATGTCTAGCTTTGAGAGGACAGCCATCATCTCCTTGATCTTATTTGCACTCAGGTACTTTGCTGCAGCTTCCAAGTAAAACTGACTGGCAGAATAGGAGAGCTTGGATATGGGAAGGGTTTTGGCCTTCAGCATTTCTTCATATCTGCAATGACAGATGACACTAATGATAACTCGTTATCATCCAACCAATAGAAAAATGTCTTCCAAAATACAGCACGGAGCAACTGGGTCATGTATGAAACATATGTGTCCTACAACTAAAGGTATGTGTACATTCGTAGCATTCACATATGTATAACTGCGTGGTTAAGCATCTGCCAGTAGATCGCAATGAAGCAAAATCCTGACTGCCCACTAGTGCTCTTGCCTTTATCCATCCATAACACGCATCAATGAAACTACCAACTCAGCAAGCAAAGGTGAGAGGACAGAACCATCATGAAGCACAACATTGCTGTGCAAGTTATACGCACACTCATGACACACTCTTCATCTTCTTTAGCCCCTTCTCCTCGTGACTCTGTGTCAAAGCTTATAAAGAGAGTGGAGAACACCGAGTCCCGCTCTCAAGTAGATTTTGACCCAGCACTGAGAACACTGCTCAGCAGAAGTGGGGTCAGGGTCAAGCCACTGCAGCAAAGTGGACACCATCGCCCAGCGCAGGCTGCACCCAGAGAGCAGAGGGAAGGGGGAGGGAGAGAATAAACCACCTACTTTTTTGCCGCGACAGCCGCTTCTTCATAAAGCTCCTCTTGACAGTACATTTTGAGTGCTAGATCAAATTCTTGAATCTGCTCAAAGCATCTGAAAGCATCTTGGTAGCACTGGCTTCGCTTATAGAAATAGGCGGCATCTTTTATCTAGGACAGAGTAAAATTTCCCTCATAGATTATTCAAACATAAATTTCTATCTTAAAAATTAACCAACACCTTAAATAATAAAGGACATAGTCAAATGTCTTGTTATTTGTTAGAATCCAGTGAAAAACACTAAAACATAGGTAATATTAGGAAAACTAAAACTTTATAGGGAAAAAAATAAAGTTAAATTCCAACATCACATCATACACCATACACAAATTTAAGTTCCAGATGGGTTAGAGATCTAAATGTAGAAGCTATTAGAGGAAAATATATGTGAATATCTTGTGACCTTCAGGTAAAGAAGGCCTTTAACAAAACCCAAAACACACAAGAGAAATTGGTAGATTTGATTACAGCAAAACTGTTCAACAAAGGACATGTGAAATATAGTTAAAAGAAGACAAGCATTAACGTCTCGGTCAGCACTGCCCAATAGACCTTTCTGTGAAGACGAAAATGTCCTATATCTGTGCTATTCAATATGGCAGCCACTAGCCACGTGTGAATAACAAGCACATGAAATGTGGGTAAACGAAACTGAGGAACTGAATTTTTCATTTCTTTTCATTTTAATTTATTTTTATTTTAATTGCCACATGTGGCTAGCGGCTACTATACTTGGCTGGGCAGGTGTAGAACATAAAATGGATTCCAGCAACCACACACACACACACACACACACACAAAACTTTTGAAAACACAACAGAAAACTAGGCAAAGGATATAAACAGGCAGTTCACAGTGGGGAAAGTTGAGTGACTAACAAATAAAGATGCTCAACTTTACTAATAATCAGAGAAATGCAAACCAAAATTACAGCGAGATGAATCCAACAGGTTTGAAAAAATTAGAAAATCAGTACCTACCAAACAAGGTCAAGAATGTGGGGCGCCTGGAAGCCTCAGGCACAAAGTGGCCCTGGAAGACCAAGTGGCTTTTACTTTCACTTAGTAAAATTAAGTATATGCACTCCCCGGGGCCAGCAAGCCCACTTCTAGCCCTGCACCCCCTGGTCTCAGACAGAACTGGAAGGAGACGCCCTGCGCCACGGTACAGTGTGTGGCAGCCAGGAGTCGGTGGCAACTTGGTTGTCCACTATGAGGAAAATGGATAAGTCAAACGCGGTGGACACCCACTGCGGAACACTGTCAGTGGTCACAAACCTGGCCAGATCGAAACGCTACAGCAGTGGGAGGGAAAAGTGAAAAACAGAACACGATGCTATTAAGATAAGCTTGAAATACATATGTACAGAAAATGCTACTATTTATTCTTCCATCATGCATGCATATGGGAACATATATTAAAATGCATCGGAATGGCTGCCAGTGAGAAGAGAATGGGGAAATGGAGACTGGCTATGAAGAGAAAGAGGATGAACAAAATAAAACGCAATGGGCGTGGCCTTGTACCCACCCACGGTGGGCGTGCCGTGAACAGAAGAGCATGTTCCACTCCTCTCCCTCTCACACTTCCCACCCAGCCCTTCAGCTAATCCTGTCTGTCAGGCTCTCCCAGCATTTCCCAGACGCCACCCCTTCCCACCTCCTCCACCACCATGTGGCAATCCAAGACACATGTCCCAGCGTAAGCTACCACCAGACTCTCCTAACTGACCCTTCTGCTTCTATTCTTGCTGCCTATTGACCTCTCCACAGAGCATCCAAATAATTAGCTTCATGTCACTTTTCCAAACAAAACTTTCCACCAGCTCCTCACCACCCTTGAACAAAATCCAGTCACCTCCATGGACTACGAGGCTTTGTTCCTGCCACCCTCTCTTGCTCATTTTGCCATTTCTACCCAGCTCGGTCTGCTCCAGCCAAATGGCTTCTTTGCTCTTCTTCAAACTCACCCACATGCTCTCACCTTGCATCCCAGATAAAAGATGCTGCAGCGGCTTCTGCCTGCAGGGATCCTTGGCTTGCTGTGCCTTCCAGTAATTGTTCTCGTAATCTCTGCTCAAAGTCAGCTCCCTGATCAACCCCTGTCTAAAATAGCACCACCTAACACCCTCTCTCTTCTCCCCGAGCCCTCATCACCACTGATATCTTACATACTATTGGCTTATCATCTCTCTCTCACACTAGAAAGGGAAGCTCTGCAGAGGCAGAGGCCCTTGCTTTGTTGCCTGCTGGTCACGGAGTACCCACAGTGCCTGGCACACAGTAAGGGGTCCATGGATTTGTTGAATACTTAACAATATTCAATTCCACTTGCTGCACCTGAGATCCAAAGAGAAAACAAAACCAAAATGAAACAACCAAATACATACGCCTAGCCCTCTAATAAATCTTAGCTGGGTTGTATTGAAGGAGACAAGCTACGTGAAGGGCCAAATTATACACAAGATTGAGGGGGAGGTTCTTCTATGTCCAGAGACCTCACAGACTGAGGAGCTCCCAGACCCATCTTGCCACGTCAACGAAGCCCCAAACCAGTACATTTAACCACCCCATCTCCTTTCCTCTCCTTGACGATGCTGATTATCCAGAAGAAAATGCCCCCAGTGTGACTGAAGGCCCTATTAGGTGCCATGTATGTGCCCAATTAGAGAGACAAGAGGGGGTGGCTCTAAAAGGCAGCTCTCTGCTCCACAAGGAGTTCCCCGCCACCACTCAGGGCAAGGACCTTGAGAGGTTTCCAGGGAAACCAACGTTGCTCTCTGGAGAGAGGGAGGAAGCAGGCCAGGCAGAGGAATCCCTGAAAGGAAATCTTATACTCCCACGGCCCCCTCACAAGCATTTCTTCCCAGGGGTAGCACATGTTTGGGGATTGATTTGGCTTAAGAATTTTGACAAAGGCTGTTGACAAGCTGGTCAATTTGAGTCATGCCGGTACTTTGGTGGGATGACCACAAGAGGGCCAAGGCTGGCTGAGGGTTGAACACCCTTCCAGGGGTGGGCCTGAGCAAAAAAAAAAAAGGCAGGGGGAAGGGGACGGGGGCGGGGGGGCGGGTGGACCCGACTCTTCCCTGGTTGGAGCTTGTAGCTACCAGAATGTACTGATAGAAGAAGGTAGAAGAAGCTGCCACCAGTGGTCAGGCCTGTGGAAGCGGAAGAGGGAAAGCTCTAGAAGCAGGGTGGCCTCCACAGTTTGAAGGCACTGAAGTCCTGGAGAAGGGAATGTGGGCTGTACTTACAGCCTCCCGCCCCACCACCAGAAGCTCCACTTTTAGAAGCAGAGCTCGGCAGGCTGCGGGGGGCAAGGTGAGCAATAAGGAAGGGGGTCTCTGGTTCAGTCCCAACAGGCACTCGTAGACAAAAAGGGAAAAGTGATAGGTTTAGGTCTGTCCCCTGTAGGTGTCACTAGTCGTGGTCCAGGTGGCAGCACTGGAGATTTGGATGGTGGGTGCCAAGAAGCATGGAGAGGCTAGAAACTACTCTAGTTCCTGGAATCTTAGGACCCAAACTTCCACCCACACTAAAATCCCTATTCCATCCCGATCTCTCCCATCCTGACAAGTCACATCCCATAATAAACATGGGGCAGGGCAGGCAGCATCAGGGCCACACTTGAACTTCCCAGTAGGTCCCACCCCCATCCAGTGCCTGGGTGCTCTGAGGATCAGGAGTTACGGCATTTCACATACAGATGTGAAACCCACCTCCCTCCTGGAGGGTCATAAAGCCCAGGGGGTGAATGCAGCAGCGGCAGCTGGGTTCCCCAGAGCACAGCTTCTCAGACCACCTGTGGTAAAGGACCAGACGGTTTTACATGTCCAATCTATCACAGCCGATTCGTATAGCACGTTGACTGTTAACAATGCTGTATTGTAGATTTGAAAGTTGCTAAGAGAATAAATCTTAAAAGTTCTCATCATGAGTGAAAAAACTATGTGTGGTGATGGATATTCACTAAACTTATCGTGGTAATCATCTCACGATATAGATTTATCTCAAATACAATGTTATATGCCAGTTATAACTCCATAAAAAAATAAGTCATTAAGAAAATTGTCACCACTTGGATGTCATTGCAATGCCAAATTGCTATAAAAATTCCTAACTGCTGACTTTCATCTTCTGTGTTAACTTGCTGCAGACCAGTGACAGTGTGTGGCCCCCTGCCAGCCCGCCGACTGCTCAGTAGCTGTGTCTAGGCTGGCAGCTCTGTCCAGCAGAGCTTTCTGCGACAACAGAAATGTTCTATAACAGCGAGCACTTGCAATGTGACTAGGGAGACTAAGGAACTGAATTTTTAATTTCATTACATTTCACTAAACTTAAAATTTAAATTGAATAGCCACATGTGGCTAGTGGCCGCCATATTGGTCAGTGAAGATCTAGAGCAATTACAGGGAACACAGAAAAACGGGCCTATAAATGCGAAGCCATTCACGCAGGCGGACACCAGACGGTGAACACAGAGAGAGAGAAGACAGGAATATTCTGAAGCCCATCTTCCCTTTGACTTGAACGTTTGGCTCCCCCGTGGTTAATGTCAGGTCTCAAACACGCTCACGGACATGAACACGTGCGCGCGCACACACGCGCACACACACACACACACACACACACACACACACACACATGTCTTTGGAGCTGTCTTAACACTTGAGCAGGCGGAGAAAGAAGGGCTGTGCTCGAGTCGATGGGGCCAGCCTCTTCTTCTTGGGAGGACTGGAGCCCTCCTGAGATGGCCCTGTCCTCGAGCTCCCGAGGGCGACTCAGCTCTCCCGAGAGCAGCCTCAGGCCTGCCGTACCTTCCCCAGCCTCTCGCTCAGCTGGCCGGAGAGCTGGAACTCCTTGGCATAGCTCAGACACTTCAGGGACAGCTTTGGCTCCTTGCATTCCAAATAGGTCTTCGCCAGTTCCAAGTACTTCACCTGCTTCTCCCTGGGAGGGGGAAACAAAACAGGATGTTGACTGAACACCAAGATACCCGCTGATCCCATCAGAGCAAACCTGAAAAGGCCCGAGACTCTTACTTGGGGCTGACTTTCTTAAACTTCATGTTCAGGGCAGTGTCATGGGCCAGCGCCAGCTTCCCCTTCTCAAACGCACCCCCTTTTTGGTAACACTTGGCTGCAACCTGGAAAAGGCGAAATGGAGGTGACGTGCAGAACAAGAGTTAGAGCATGCATTTCGTGTTTGCGCTGATGAAGCACTGAGTCTCGCCCCAGCCCCATCTGAGAGGGAGGGGCAGGAAGGTGCTGCTAAGCCAAAGAAAATGACCTCCGAGGACACAGCCCAGTGGTGTCACCACTGACACTTCACATTCACAGGTCCCTTCTGGAAGTGCCCAGAAGCCATGGAGAAAGGTCCGTAACACGTACTTTACAGGCCACCATAAGAACACCCTCGGATAACTTTCCAAAGCACGTGTGAGAAGTTTCTTCCTTCTCATTGTATATAATAGTAACCTCGGGTCAGAGACACAAGAGTGACTGGCCTGAAGTCACCCAGTCGCTTTTCTGGGCTCAACAAAGGTTCCCTCTAGGTGGTAACTACATGGCTGACTGGCAGCGTTGGTGGAACAGCCACCAGGCACCTACTGAAGGTAGAAATGGGGATAGAAATGGTGTCACAACACATCCCAGAAGACAACTGACCAGATCCTTGGGACATGCAGATCCGTGTGAACCAAAAAGAACATGGGCAAACGTGTCAGAGGGGAGTCAGCCTGCACCCCGATCCCTGTCAGCAGGAAGATGCTTTTCTCAAACAGGAATGCCGACACCATGTCTCCAAGCACAGGCGACAGGAAGCACTAAGTGGCACTTGCTGATAAAAAGGACAGGATAGCATCTCTCCCCTTCTGGCCCTTTGCTGCAGCCTCCCCAGCCCATGGGCCATCTTTCGTTCCCATGAGCTATGCCACACCCCCTTCTCATCACAGGACCTTGGTTCATACTGTTCCCTCTGCTTGAAATACTCTTCCATCCCTTCCCTGCCTGGTTAACTTCATTTATCCATAGGTATCACCTTACATCTCCCTCACTTAAAGCAGCTTCCCTTAGCCTTCCTGTCCAGGAAAGGTAGTTCTGGGGGCAGCTGGCCTCTCATCTGTGACTCCTGCCACAGCTGGAACTGCGTGCTCTTCTGTATGCCTGTCTTGCTCACCATCATATCTCCATGACCTAAACACAATGCTTGGCCCGTGGTTCAACAGAAATCTGTTGAATGAACGAATCTCAAGTGGTTGCCATTTGTATGGTGGTTCTGAAACATTTATTGACATGCAGCCAAAAGCTCAAAGACCACCTCAGTCCTGAAGTCCCTTTGTGGAACAGTCAGGCAACGAGAAGGCTTTTTACAACATTCTCATCTGTCCCAGCTCCTCTAAAAAGATTTTAGATTCAAACGTTCAAAAGTTATGTTTAAAGGGATAAAGAACTGGAAATCCATGGGCAACATGTATGGCTAGGGCTAACAGTGTTCAGAAAACCATAAAGAGAAAGACTGTATAGTTTTCCAATTCATACCCATACCTGCTGCCCATATTACCCCTCCCTTCCCTCCCTACCCCCTCTCTAAAAAAAAAATTTAAAAAAATTCTTAGTTTTATAACAACAGCAAAGTGTTCAATATTTTTTTTTTGCAATTATAACAAGGAAGAGCCGGGAATAAAGTTTTGGAGCTCTGTCTTCTTCAGCCAAATACTACATATTTTGAAAATACTTTCCAGACACACCCAAACACACAACAGTGCAAATTATTTTCTCACCCCTCAGGACTGATTCAAGGGTAGCCACAGTCCTTCACTCTTCTCTGCATCTGTCCACGCCCCTTTACCATACAACCCTGTAGCTTCTCCCACAGACAGTGCTGCCTATATCCCCTCCCTTCCCATCTGAGCTGAGACTTGCTTTGGCCAACAGAATGTAGCAGAAGCAACACGGGACAAGCTCCAAGGCTAGGCCTCAAGAGGCCTTGTGTGCTTCTGCTACTTTCTTAGAACCCCGCTCAGGCATCAAGAGAACAAACCCAGACTTGCCTGATGGAGAATGAAGGGCACGTGATCCAGGCACCCCTTTCGCCCCCATCACCCGAGCCAAGAGCCAGCCAATGCCCCAGAAGCAAGCTGCTTGCTGACTGGCAGTTGAGCTCAGACACATGAGTCCCTTAGCTGAGAGTAGAACTATGCAGCTGAACTCAGCTTTGCCAACCCACAGAACTGTGAGCTACATAAGTGACTTGTAAGCCACTAAATTTGGGGGTGGTTATGCAGAAAAAGGTGACTGGTAAAGCCCAGATATGAGTTACTTGCTGTAGACTTAAAACCATTTTCCCTGCCACAGGAGACAAAGTCCTCCTGAGAATTTAAAAAAAGAAAACTCTGGGAATTCTTTCTCCCAGACATGTCAGACAGAAGACATCTCCAATGGTGGCTTCCAGTAAGTTCTGACTTGCAATTTCATTGCATTCATCACTTGCCAGTACCTTCACTTGGGTCCAACTCTATGAAATTCCAATGAAAAGCAAGATTATTAAAGCAGCAGGACAAGCCCTTCAAGAAATCACTGTTCCAAAACATTTGTTCAGAAGTAGCATAAGAAACTGCAGGCACTTTTCCTGTAATGTTTGAGGAGTTGGACCAAAGCCTAACATTAGCATGGAGGCATGGAAAGGAAAGAAAGTTCTCTGCCCAAAATTTAGCTCCATGTATTCTCTCAGGAAGCACTGCCTGCGCCTGCAAGCACGGGGCATTCCAGGTGCCTGGGAGAATCAAACTTTAGGGAAATGTGCATTTCTGTGTGGTCGTGCCTGTGCTGGTAGACGCAGCTGGTCAGTTACCCACAGTGCTCATTCTTCCCTTTCCTGCCTGATGGTAGAAACAAACTCCCAAGAAGGACCATAATTGCCAGGTGGGCTTGCTCTCCCAGACTCTCTTATAGCCAGGCAGGGGCATGTGACCTAGTACTGACCAATAAGATGTAAGGAGACGTCCGCTGGGGACTTCATGATAAAAAAGGAGAAGATAGAAATGAGAAGAAAGTGCCTGCCCTTTCTTCCTGCTTGTGATGCTGCTGAGGACGATGAGGTGCTTGGCACTACCAAAGCCATCATGCAACCATGAGGGGGGCATCTCTGACAAGCTGCAGATGACACAGGGAAGAGATGGAATGAGTCTGGGCCCATACTGACTTTGTTGAGCTGAAGGTGTTTATGACATGCAGGTGAAGACATCATTAGCACGATCTCACAGAAGACACATGTGCCATGGTGCCCCAGCTGAGACCCTGTGATGTGTAGGGATGCTGAATGCGGGAAAAAGGATGGGGCTCTTTATGCTAGTTTCAGTATTTCAAGAAGACTGACAATGATAACATTTCCTGGAAGAAGACTGCTCAGGCTCACTCACACGGCCTGTGGCTGGAAATCAGTCAGCTCAGTCTAGTGATAAAGTTTAACTTGTGCCCGCCAGATTCAAATTGGCAGTGAAGCCTACATCTGATCAATCTGAAAAGCAAACAAGAGGACCAATCCGTTACTGTTTTAAAATGCCATATGATTACAGTAAAAGCCTTTAAGCTTAGAATACAAGAGGGGAAGAAAATAAATATAAGTGTTCCTCGGTGAGGCAAAGGCCATGACCTGTTTTCCCCATCAGCACATGCTGGCATGTGGCCAAAATGAAGGGTTGTCACTGGTTGCATTGGGGAAGGAGCAGGACAGGGCACTCTCCTCATCGAGGGGTGACCTGATGTTTCAGAAGAAGCAGCACGAGCACCATTATCCTCCTCTGTCCCAGTGAGAAACATGATGGTGGGAAACCTGCCTGTGAGGCCCGACGAGGCCACCAGTCGCAAAGACTCCCGCTGGCTCCCACCAGGCCCCTTACCTTCCAGCACTGGTGTTTGGCATAGTATTCCCCTTGCGCGATCCACTCCTCAGGGGTTGAGGTCCTAACGAACATGCTGTCATCAAAGTCTAAAATGAAAAAGAAAAAGTTCATTTGCTTCTCTAGGCATTTGCCTGCTTAAGCCTGTTGTTATGGGCTGAATTTTGGCCCCCGCCGGAAAATTCCTATGTGAAGCCCTAAAACCCAATAACCTGGAAGGTGACTGTATTTGGAAATAGGGCTTTTAAAGAGGGGATTAAGTTAAAAAGAGGCTGTTGTACTGGGCCCTGATCCAATCTGACTGGTGTCCTTATAAGAGGAGGTTGACACACACACACAGACAGCAGGGGCCCGCACAGAGAAAAGGCTACCTAGAAGCTAAGAAGAGAGACCTCAGAAGAAACCGAACCTACGGACAGCTTGATCTTGGACTTCTAGCCTTCAGAACTGTGAGAAAATTAAGTTCTGTTGTGTAAGCCACACGGTCTGTGGTATTTTGTTATGACAGCCCCAACAAACAAATACCCCTGTATTGTTTTTCTAGCATTCATTTTAAGATATATTTTAGCTTATCAGGTCAGATGTTTGTGGATTTTTGAAGGAGGATGTGTATATGTGTGTGTGGGAGGGGGAGGGGGGAATAAACAAGGATGCTGTTTGGTTTTTCAACTTAGCTCTGCCTTCCTTTTCTACGGCTATGAATTAGAAGACAGGAATTTCTAATTCCTCCTTGAAAATCCAAAGCCATGTAGGTCCTATGCGAGGGCCTTAGCAAGGGATAAGATGACAGAGTTCTACAGTATTTCCAAATGTGCAGGCTTTGCCCTCATCATAATGAGCAATCTGACACTTCCGGTGGTGGACATAGACTACTGCAACCACCTGCAGCTAGACAAGGCTGTTATCCTCACTAGCCTGTTGGTGACTGCATCAGCTCCCCTCTCTCCCTCGGCCCCCTGGGCATCACCAGCAGTGGGTGACAAGCTCTGTAAGTCTGAGCCACAGCTTCATCAAGCACAGGAAGGACAGTAACTACCAGGACAACGATGACAGCCAAATCTGAGCTGAAAAGGTCAGAGATACCCAGGCCAATGGATATTAACCGGGGAACATGACAGACATTCCAGCTTTGTTTAGAAGGTGCAAAATCACACCCTAGGGCTTGCAGCCCAACCTCTCCCTGAGGGCCCTCTGCCATGCCTGACAGTACCATCTGCAAAAATGACTTCTCAGCATCTTGTTCTGACTCCTTATGCCCTATTAGTGCCCTGGTAACATTTGATCCCCACAGCAAAGCCCCAGAGCATCTCTGCATAGGGCTAGTGAACCATGCCAGCACCACATTGGAAAAACCCATATCACACAGTCACTTCACTCATCCCAAGCTTCCTTGCACAGTGGGAGCAGATGTTCTCAAAGACTTTACCATGTACAACTTATAACACAATTGAGACTGTGCTTTTTCTTGTATTCTTAATGCTATGAAGACATTTTGAATTTTTTTAAGTTAAAACAATGCCTATTTTAATAGATGATCTCTTATAATGGGTGCCAGAAAACAGTTTGAGAATAAAAGGAGTGCAGGAAAGATTAAAAACGACCACAGTCAGCCAACTCATTTTTCTTTTAGTTGAGGATGTGAAGGCCCAGGGAGGGAAAGTGGGACCTGAACAAAGTCATGTGGTGACTTAGGTGCAGAGTTCTAATAAGAAGCCAGGTTAACCCCAAGCCTTCAACTCTTCCTGTTATACCACAACGGTCAGGGCCCAGGAACAGAACCTCTAATCCTGGTTCCCAACTGAGCTATTGGCTGTAACCGGAAACAGCCTCCATAAAACTGGCTGAAACGTGCTCAGGAAACGAGCAGACACCTCCACACAGCAGCCAGGCCCTGCGCTTTCCCCTATCCTCGGAGAAAATTAACCAAGGCCTGGAGGAGCCAACTCAACAGCTAACCCACAAGAAAGACAACAGTTTTCTCCTTTATGAAGGGCTGATTATTTCTCCCCTAGATATCCTACCAGGAGACATGCGCTCCGTTTTTTAATTAGCTCATCTTTTTAAGTTATGAAAACCATCCACGACAATGTTTATTTTTGAAGAACACTACAAACAGCACAAAAAGATATACCAGTGAAGGGTCAAAGGTATTCATTTCTCCTCAACAACCCTCATGCCCAACCATCCTAGCACCAGAGGAGCCACTGTAAACAGTTTTGCATTGGTGGACACTTAGGTCGTTTTTACTTTCTTATAATTACAAACAAGGCTGTGCTGAACACTCTTGCGCTCATATCTTTCTCTAACTGGCCCACTCCACTCTTTTTCCATCCTTCACTTCTAGTCTGTGTGCGTCTTTTAATCTGAAGTGAGTCTCTTGTAGGCAGCATATGTAAGGGTCTTGTTTTCTAATGCATTCAGCCACCTTATCTTTTAATTGGAGCATTTAATTCTTTTTCATTTGAAGTACTTGTTGATAGATATGTAGTTATTGTCATTCTTTATTCATATTTTTGATACATATTTTTTTTCTTCTTCTTAAAGAAGTCCCTCCAACATTTCCTGTAATACTGGCTTGGTTGTGATGAACTCCTTCAGCTTTTTCTTATCTGGGAAGCTCTTTATCTGTCCTTCAGTTCTAAATGATAGCTTTGTTGGGTAAGAGTAATCTTGATTGTAGGTCCTGGCTTTTCATCACTTTGAATATTTTGTGCCAAACCCTTCTGGCCTGCAAAGTTTCTGTTGAGAAATCAGCTGCCAGTCTTATGGGAGCTCCCTTGTAGGTAACTAATCGCTTTTCTCTTGCTGCTCTTAAGATTCTCTCTTTGTCTTTAACCTTTGGCTTTTAATTATGATGTGTTTTGGTGTGGGCCTCTTTGGGTTCACCTTGTTTGGAACTCTGCACTTCCTGGACTAGTACGTCTATTTCCTTCACCGGTTAGGGAAGTTTTCACTCATTATTTCTTGAAATAAGTTTTCAGTTCCTTGCTCTCTCTCTCTTCTTCTGGTACCCCTATGATGAGAATGTTGTTGCACCTGATGCTGTCCCCTTAAACTATTCTCATTTTTTTGATTCTTTTTCTTGTTGCTGTTCTGATTGGGTGTCCTCTGCTACCCCATCCTCTAAATTGCTGATTTGATCCTCCACTTCATCCAATCTGTCGATTCCCTCTAATGTACTCTTCATCTCAGATGTTGTATTCTCCATTTCCGACTGGTTCCCTTTTATGTTTTCCATCTCCATTTTTACGTTTTCTGTCTCTTTGTTAAAGTTCTCACTGAGTTCATCTACTCTTTCCCTAAGTTCATTGAGCATCCTTATAACGAGTGTTTTGAACTCAGCATCTGTAGACTGCTCGTCTCCACTTTGTTTAGTTCTCTTTTCTGGAGCTTTGTTCTGTTCTTTCATGCAGGACATGTTTCTTTGTCTCCCCGTTTTGGCTGCCTCCTTGTGTTTGTTTCTCTGTATTAGGTAGGGTTCCTAAGTTCCTGGTCCGAGTAGAGTGGCTTTATGTAGTAGATGTCCTGTGGGGCCCAGTGACACAATCTTCCCTGGTCATCTGAGCTGGGTGCTCAAGATGTGTCCCTTGCATGAACTGTGTGTGCCCTCTTGATGTAGTTGAGCTCTGAGGCTGATCAGCTGTGAAGATCAGCGGTTGAGGGGCTGATCCGACGGAGCAGGATTCACTTTAGCAGGGCTCTGGTGCCTGCCCAGGCTGTCCCTCAAGTGTGTCCTCCTCAGATACAGCCCTAGGTGGCATTCTGGCTCTGTTGCCAGTCAAAGCAGGCCACTGGGTATGCCAGCCCAAGGACCTCTAGGATGGGTCCTGCTATTGGCCAAGTTTAACCTCAGCCTGTGCAATTCTGGGGCTACCTGGTAAGAAGTATGGGGCACACTAAGGCCAGATGCTGCTTCTTTGGGTTTTGTGAGCCTTTGAGAGATTTTAGGAAGGTCTGCAGCATCTAGTTTCTATGCCATTTCGGCTGGTCTTTCCATGACCCTCACTTTTAAGGACAAATAAAAGCTCTTCCCTGAAAGAGTTAACACTCCCAATTCCACAACAATGACACTTACCAGCACACCTTAGCAATAAATATGAACTCTTATTTTTCAGAAAAATGAAAAGGAAAGAAAGTGCTTCCAAAAAACTATGCCCTTTATTCCTGATCGCAAAAACAGTTGAGATAACACACTTTCTAGCCAATGGCCAGAATATTTTAATGAGATCTTACCTTTGTTTTCATCTGTCTTCACAACTTGGACAAAATTTCTTTTAATGAAATATTTAAAAGCAGGAGCCCGCTTTTCTCGGTTTTCGTCGAAGATCCAGAGGTTGACCCGAGCCCGTGTGATGGCAGTGTATAGCTGCTTCAGCTCTCCATTGAGGAGCTAAAGGCAAGATTAATGACAAAGACGATGAGCTTTTTGTCTATAGCTAGAAAGTGACATGCTTCATGGGCTTCCTCTGATTTGGGAGAAATACAAAAAGTAAATTGTAGACAAGTCTAGAATAAGCCATGGGGACATGAGGAGCTCACTCTGGCCACAGACAGATAAGCAAAGCTCTAGCAGGGAGCACAGCATTAGTACAGAACTACCCTTGAGTCTGCTATAGTTTTATATTTTGAAATAGCATGGATTCATAGGAAGTTACGAAGATAGTACAAAGAGGTCTCATGTGCCTTCCATTGAGATTACCCCAATGGTTATATCTTACACAATTACTATAACTGATTTTTAAAAGTTAAACCAGTCATATACTTCCATGATAACTATCACTAGTAATAAATTACTTATGACCTACCCCACAACTGAGGACTGTGGATGTAAGGGGCTTATGACTTGGACACAGGGAGAACCTATCTGATTAAATAATGCACATTTCAAGATGACAACAGATTTGCGGCTACCTAGAAGTTTGCAAAGCTTGACTCTGATTTAACTTCTATTTCTGCAGAGCCTTCGAGGCATTTACAGAAATAACTTGATAACTGCTATTCTATTTGTTTTATATTTTGTATGAGACATAAAACTAGGACAGTAGTTTCTCCCAAAGTTTTTGTTTTTGCTGGTTCAATTTTCTATGATGTCACTCTCACTCTCTTGAGGCCCCATCAACCCCCCTCACCCAAGAACTCTGTAGAACTTCTGAGCTTTGGCCTACTTCTTGGTGATGTAGCAGAAATGTAAAGGGCAAAGGAAGCTGGGTCCCTTAACAGTCAGGGCTGCTATACAACAGTCTCCATGAACTGTAGTCCTGGACTTCACTTCTGGGTTCCCCATCAGCAACTTCAAAACTTTTGAACAGACCCGAGTTCCCATGGGGAACAGAAGGTACAACCTACCCCTTCCCTTTTAGAAAGTACCCCACTCATGAAGCCCATCTCCCTGCTGGGACAAGGGAGTCTGCCAGCATGGAGATCCCACTCCCCCGTGCTGAGGGTGCAGGAAGACCAGCCAAGTGCAAGGCTCTATCTTTAACCTCATCTTCTCGTCCAAGCCTGTTTACTGGCTCCCTGTCAAATAAGCATGTGGACAAATGGCAGAAGATCACCTTGTACATTTCCAGATTCACCGTCATAGACCGACCCTGAGAGGAGCTGGGTTTCTCCAGGGGCACTTCAATCAGTGGCTGGTTTTGCTCTCTGCAGTCAGATGATGAAGGCGTAAACGAGGAAATGATCTTCCATTCCTTGTAAGCCTGAGCGACAATGACAAATTAAAGACCAAGGAAATATGCTTTTGAACTGTACACACAGCCTCCCGGGGCCTCATGGGGAATTGAGCTCCCCATTTTTTTGCATGGGAACCAGGCCTTCAGCCCCAGCTGTGAGGAGGGGGCCATCCTGTGGCTTCAGAGTCGGGAGAGTGGGCTTAGGTTGCACAGGCAGGGATCAGGGACACTTCCAGGAAAACACCCCCAGACACGTGATCAAGACAGCTGAGAAGCCAGGCACACGCGCCCACTTCCTGAAGTAATGCTAAGGGACCAGAAAGTTCTTGTTGAAAGAAGTTTGACAAACAATACAGAGAAAGGAACCCAATGTTCTCGCCCCTTTACACAACATGTTTAAGAGACGCCACTTAGGGTCAGTTGTTAAGACACATGTGGCAGAATGCTCTAACTAAATTATTCAAGCAAGGATGGAACAAAATTCTGGAGCTCTGGGGTACACTGTGTAAGCTAGACTCTGAGCCAGACAGAACAAATTCATACCTCTGCTCTTTCACTTATTAGCTATGTTACCTTGGACAATTTAGTTGTCTCTTCTAGGTTGAATTTTCCTGCTCTGTAAAATGGGGATGATAGAACTATCCAAGTTCATTGAGAAACTACAAGGAGATGATGTCAAGTATCTAACACTATGCTTGATAAATAGTTGCTCTTTTAGCCATTTTTCCCTTTACCTAAAATCAAATCATAAAACCGTGGTGACTGTATAGACCAAGGGTGGGCAAATTCTTTCTCTAAAGGGTCAGATAATAAATATTTTTGGCTTTGTGAGTCATATGGTCTCTCTTGCAACTACTCAACTCTGCTCTTGTAGGGCAAAAGCATCCATAGTGAGTATGTAAATGAACGGGCTTGATGTGTTCCAATAAAATGTTATTTTTCAACATTGAAATTGAATTTAACACAATTTTCATGTGCCACCGAATATTACTTTCTTATTAAATTTTTAAAACTATTTAAAATGCAAAAGCCATTCTTAGCCCACAAGCCATATAAAAATAGGCAGTGAGCTGGATCTGGCCCCCAGGATCATGGTTTGGAGACCCTGGTAAAGCTAAAGTGCCCAGATTACATGCAGTATTTAGAGTCCAGAATTCCTAAGAAATTTCAGATTTCACACTGTACTGTGTCTCATGAGAGTAGTTAGGTAACTCTCCTAAGCCTTACTTTTCTGTTCTTAAAATGATGCTACTTGCTACCTATGTATCTTTTCAAGGAGGATGAAAAGATGGAGTGGATATAGTTCATTACCTCCTTTATGTTACTTTGTAATTTAAACTATATAAATATTAGATTGAAAGCTTTAAATGCTATCTATTAAATGAGAATGGTTATGCTACTAACCAATTATGAAATTAATCAACAGGTTCTTAAAAGAGATGTGAATCTTGTAATCATTTAAGTAGTTGAAAACTAAAAAAAAAAAAAAATCTTCAGGACATATTATGACTATCCTCTTCGTAAAGCTGAATTGTTTGCCAAGGAAAGCAGGCAAAAGACACAAGTACTTGACATTTGAGAGGATCCCCTAGCAGACTGCATGACGTACAGACTGACTGACCTTGGGAGGGCTAGTGAAGCACAATGTATTTGAATAAGAAGCAAAAGCTGCTCATATGGCATATGACTATTTCCATGAATAAAACATTTGACTTTCAAGACAGAGCCTTTTAGGAGTGAGTACATGTATTTGTCCACAAAAACACAAGAATACAGGCCTGCAGCACCTCTGTCAATAAAGGAAGAAGCATTTAAGTCTTCCAGCTCGGCTATTGGGATTAATCATTGTGAAGGAAAAAGGCAGGCCTGCTCTCTAAGTTAAGCGATCCATAAAAGTTGGTGCTTTCAAAGTCTCTCCCATCCTATTCACATATTAGTGTGAAAGAAAGGACTCCTCACTGGGACAAAGTATAAATGGCAAGCATTCTTCCAAGTCTCCACAGGAGGAGAGTTTGGGAGTGATTGGAAGAATGACTGCCTCTTCCCCAAATGAGGCAAAATCCTACAAGAGAAGGATTTGGCATAACTTTCCCTGGTTCCTTCCCCATCTCAGATGGTCCTAGTGACCATGGGGTTGAGCAGGTAACAATACTAGAGAGAAGATTCACAAACCAGGGCGACAAGAGATCTCCTACGCATGCATGCACACCCCCAACCAACAGAAACATAAATGAGTGGGGAGGGTGGGAGAGGCCAGGGATGGAGAGGGGCTCTCCATAGGTCCCTCATCTCAAATAGCAATTACTATTCTACAGCCTCCAGCCAGTCACCCCGAAAAAAACCCCAGCCAGAGCACAGGCGACCGGGGACTTATGTGATTCCTGTCTCTCCTCTGCTTTCATTAAAGCGTTTCCTATCATTTTCTGACTGTCGTTTTGGGATCTTGAAGTTGTAAATAATAAACTGAAGGTGTGCTTTGTACCAGGATGTGTAATTACATTCCCTGGTACCTTGGGAAGCACCACCTCAGAGGGCTTTCTAGAAGTCTTACAGAACATGGGATAAAGTGAATGTTACCAATAAATTCATTTTGAGATTGTTTTCATTCATGCAACTCACTGAGCCACTGGTAGGAGCATAGGGTCAAGGTATCTGGGCCTCTGCCATTTCTAGGATCACGGTGAGACAGAATCACTGGATTTTTCTTTCACAAACAGAGGTGACCACAAGTTATAGATCCGTAAGTCCAGAGCTCCTTGAGCTTCTTACTGGCACAAGCATACAACCGGCACTTAATAAAGAACAGGAACAATAATGTCTTACCCCTTCCTCTTTTAGGAGAGCCGCAGTCCAACTATGACCAATGGATATATTATGAGAAAAAAAAGTTAGTCCTCAGAGATTAAAAGTGGTTCCAGGGTTAATGAGAGTGCTAATCTGATTTTATTAGCAAAAGTCAATAGAAAAGGAATGTACTTAAGGTATGGCCATGATATACTCATTGTGGAAGGTTCTGGAAGCTGATTGGCATGCAGGGCTTTAAAAGGAAGGGAGTACCGTGGAAATTTAGAACTCAAAGCATCTGAGTTTGTTTCTAGGCTCTGCCACCTACATTATGATTGTGGGCAATTGACTTAATTTCCATGACCCTCAGCCTTATCTATAGAATGAGGGCAATAAAAACACATACAACCTCAGAGGGTTGGTGGAGGGTGAAATGAAACACCGCATTCAAAAAATACTTTATAAACTAAAAAGTACCCATCTGTCATAGCAACATCTGTCATAGGTATTATCAAGGCAAACATGACATTTTTAAAAAGGTCAGGGGAAAAAAACATAAAGACTCCTTGTAAAGGGTCAGTACTAGGGCAGATTTTACAGGGTCAAAGCTAACGGTGCTCTTGCCTTGGATATGAAAAGCAGCTCCTTCAAGCATACACCATGTGCAGTGGAAAATCTGCAGCAGGGACCAGGGCACAGCCAGCTGGGTCTACAAAGGAGACTCCACAGCACAGTCAGCAGGCAGCCTGAGGCCCCACCAAAAGACGGTGGTGAAGAGAAATAAGTGACTAAAAAACCGAGGACAATGGTCTTGAGTTGTTGGCTCTACCCATCATGTACTGAGCTTGGGAAGAAAGACCATCAAGTCAAAGAAATGAGCTGGTACAGAAATCACTGGGGGTCAATCCAGGGACTCTGGCTGCCAGTTGTCTGCATGGGCAGCAAGCAGTGGTGATGAAGCCATGCGAGAAGGGAGCCCACAGGCAGGGCAGCTGTTCTCATCCCCTGCATTATTACCTGATCCAGTGGGTGGGAACCAAGCCTCATTTGTCTTCCCAAAGTTGTCTCTTTCTATGAAATGACCTTGCCCAGTTCAGTCCTTATTGGGTGGACACTGCTAACCTTGCCTTCATTTGTAAGGCTCTCCTTGGGAGTCAAAGATAACGGCAGCTAGTGAAAACCGAAAGCTGGCACTTGCACACCAGGCATTCAGAAGATGAATACAAGAGAGCAGGGAAGAGCAAGGCACGGGGAGAACCAGCCCATGACACTGTGAAACAACCCACAGCCATTGACAAAAACCCACATCAAATGCTCCAAGCCCCACACTACATGGATGATGCTCCAAAACAGAAACAAGCACCTGTGACAAACTCTCTTCTACTCAGCTCCAAATTCTCTTTCCTGGAGTGTAGCTCATATATATATACATGTGTTGTGTGAAAAGAAGTCAATATGGCATACCTCAGAATCAGTAAAAAAGTTGTAAAGGAGGACGTCATCAAATTCTAAGCCTTTGGCCTCATAAACTGTCAGCACAAGTGCTAACTTCAGCTCTTCTGGAATTTTCTCCTTTGCCATTTCGTTAGCTACAAGAATTACCTGGAAAAAGAAAAGGGAGACAGGAGAGAAACCTGGTAAAGAAAGCTCAGTCTATTTCTATGGGAGGCAGGTAACGTCTTTAAAGAGAAGCAGCCAGCATGAACTTGGTCAGCCGTGGTAGTGGGACTATTAATAACAATTGATAATCACTCACCCATCTCTGAGACTGACCCATTTTGGGAGCGGCGCTATTGAATTCTACATTGTGGAATAAGTTAACCTCTCAAACCATTTTTCAATTGCACACTGCCTTTTAGTTCAAAGCACAGGATCCCAGCAAGCTCACCTGGTGGGCTCCAAATTCAATGGGCTGAGTTTTCCTCTTGTTCCCACGCAGCAAAATTGCCAAGTCGCTTACACTACAAGATTCCAGGACAGTTGGCTTGGGACCATCAAAAAGGCCAGAATCCCTTGGAAGGCGATCAAAAGATTCTGGGAAATAGAACTGAAGTAAATCCACCACTCCTGATGCCAAATTGAGGATTCCTAGGATAAAACAGAAAACAAATGCTGAATACTGAACAACATGACAATATGGCTGACTTTTTTTTTTTTTTTGTTTTTCTAGTTGGTTTTTTTTCCCCCCTGAGAAGCAGTATTGGCCCTGATAGTACATATAATTGCAAGCCAGTTTCCAATTCTCTTTATGTTGTCACTTTGGCCCTGAGCCGCAGCACTCTGGGTACAGGGAATATAGGCAGAGATGTGTTGCTGTGTTAAGAAGGTTTTGTGGGATCTCATTTACAACCTATATTCATACTAAAGAAAATTACCTCATAAAGAAGAGTCAAGGCAGAAATGTAATCTGAACAATGAGAGCCGTTAGAATGCTAATAGAAGGTACTAGTATAGGTGGTAAGGAAACAAGACTTATCCTGTCCTTTCTCATTGGTGCTTAGAGCACTGGAGACAATGTTGCCATGGTAACGGCATTGCTGGATGTTAGCTGGGGCAGCAACCAAGGCCTCCATCACCCTTTTCCACCAGGTTTATATCCAGTTGAGAGAGGACTAACTATACTAGAAAAAATTGTTAGAGCTGGAGAAAGGATTTTCCAAAGAACTTTCTCCCTGGGTCTCATTTCTTGTCTAGGCTCTGAAATAACATTGACAGTGATGCTGACTGAACATTACCATACAACAGGGACCTTCATAAAAATCATCCATTTAATCCTCACGACTGCCCAGTGAGACAGACTAGATAATCCAAGTTTTGTAAACAGAGACTCTGAGGTCTCAGAAATCCATAAACACCTCCAAGTGACAGGATTTGAAGCTGGAATGAACACAGATCATCCTGGCTCTCTTCACTATTCTTATGGGCCATGTGCCCTTTGCCCAGTACCAAATAGAATACTATGTTCCTGGTAGAACACCATGAAATGGACATAGGTGTCCCCGTTGCTATTATCAAATAATAAAGGGAAAGTTTATCATCGATACTAGTATTATTAAAAGTATACAATATAAAGAAGTCATGAGCACAAGTGGAAACTGCTGACTCTGAGCAAATGAGCTGCTACTGTGGCAAGGGCCAGAGATTTACATTAATGGGAGAATCAGAAAAGGGCACAGGAGTGTTCACTGCAGTGAAAAATTGGAATCTACTTAAATGCCGTTCTAGGAAACAAGATAAATGATTTCTATATAAACATATTCAAAGAATAAAAGACAGTTAGTTCTGCCATAAAAAAAGCATTGAAATACTGACCCATGCTACAACATAGATGAGCCTTGAAAACATTATGCTAAATGAAAGAAGCCAGGCATAAAAGGCCACATGTTGTAAGATTCCATTTATATGAAATGTCCAGAATAGGTAAATCCAAAGAGATGGAAAGTAGATTAGTAGTTCCCAGAGAGTGAGGGTGGGTGGAGGATGAGTGATGGCTAATGGTTATGGTGTTTCTTTTTGAGGTGATAAAAATGTGAAATTAGATGGTTGTAATGGCTGTGCAACCTTGTGAATATATTTTTTAAAAAACCACATAATTGCACATTTTAAACAGGGAGATGTTATGCTACGTGAATCTCAATTTAAATGAAGAATAAAAGATGGGGGAAAATATTCACTAGACATAGTATATATTCACTACATACACGTGTGTGATAAATGCATATAATGTATATAAAGAAAAAAAATCAGAAGGAAATGAAATAAAATGTTAGTAGTGAGCAGCCTTACAGATAGCTTTCAATTTTTTTTTTTTTTAACATTTTATGTTTTCTAAAGTCTCTAAAATTTAGTACATATTATTTGGGCCTTTTCTGGTTCTACACACGAAAACATACATATACTCTTGCCTCCATCCCAAGAGAGGAGGTGGGAGATGAGGTTTGTGTAGTAACTGTCCAAGTGGGTTACTTAGCAAAACAAACAAGTAAACAAAAACCAAGAACTGCTCACAGGAACGGCTCCCTTTACCATGGCTCCACCTTGCTGGCTGATCATAAAGGCTGCTGGGCCCAGGCCAGTGCCACTGACCCAGGGATATACAGCAGAAGAGGGAGGGGCTCATTCAACTACTCATGCCAGGTCCTCCCTACTGGATCCAACAATAGAAATAGAGTGCCATCAGAGTCACTCCCTGAGGACAACGAAATGGGAGCTATGCATCTCTGTTACCTAGCCCCCACACAGTGCCAGGCAAGGTAGGAACTCAATAAATGTTTCCCAAACAGAAGAAGGAAGGGCAGGGGCTAATTTAATTCATAGATTACTTTGTGCCAGCTCTTTCCACGCAACACAATTCCCAGGTATAAGACCATGGAAGAGCAAGAAGCTGAGCTGCTCAGATGCAGCCAGATCCAGGTGATTGACAAGCACCACCCTTGAGAACTCTGAGAGCTCTAGAAAGCTGGGCTGCATTGTGTGATGTACGCTACACTCCTGGAAGCTGGCTGACTTGCAATCATTTTCTGAATCCCTGGCTAAACAAATCAGGATTTTAATCTAATTTTACAATGCCTATGTGTATATACGAGTACGTATGTATATGTACCTATGTGTATGAATGTGTATGCTTGTGTATATGTATAGCAATACATGTGTATGTGATGTGTATGTGTTTTCTCTTTCCACCAAACCATAGCTTACCTGAAATGCATCTAGAAAAAGAGCATTTATCAAAAACCTACAATAAACATCACACTTAAATGGTGAAATGTTAGAAATATTCCCATTAACTCCAGAAATAACACATGAATACCTGTTATTGCTTCTAGATAAGGTCCTAACCAATGAAATGATAAGAAAAAGAAATAACAAGTATAGAAAAAAAGATAAAAACTGCCTCTGTTTGCAGAAAAATGCCAAGATCGAAAAGTCTGAATTTCAGCAAGACTGTTAGATACCAGATCAACATATGAGAACCAATAGCATTCCTTTATACAAGTAACAACTGATTAGAAAATATAATAAAAGAAAAAAGGACAGCTGTGATAGTAACAAAAAGTATAAGGTACCCAGGATAAATCATACAGCTGTGTAAAATGTCTGGGGAAAATTATAAAATATTATTGAAGGCCGTAAAAGAAGACCTGAATAGAGTAATATGCTAAGGTTGTGCCTCAGAAGTTCCAATAATGTAAAAATGTGAATTCTTCCCAAAGAGCAACAAATTCAATGGAATTCCAATCCAAATGATGAAGAGTTGTTGGACAAGTTTGATAACTATCATAAATATGATAGTGTGATAATAGGATAAGAACATAAGACATATCAAGTAGTGAGCCCAGAAACAGACACGAGACACACGAAAAGAACAGCATTACAAATCAGAGGAAAAGAACAGATTATGAAGTAGACGACATCAGCACAACAAACTGCCCATATGGAAAAAAGTAAAATTAGGTAACAGAAGAGTTATAGAGTGCCAAGGTTGAGAAACCCTGAAATAACCTTACAATACTCCAGTAAGATCCTTTATGTCAAGACCCTTGAAAATGGTGTAAATACAAAGTTGCAAAAAGATATGTCTGGCATGATCTCATTAAGTAGCTTCTACATGTGTAAAATAATATTATATATTTTTCGTGGACATCTGTAGGACACAGGAAGTGACTTTGTGAGCATTCCATGAACCATAAAGGAGTATTCCGGCACTGCGTCATGTTATTTAAACCCTCCATTCCTCACTTTCCTTCTCTGTAAAATGGGAATGATGCCTACCTCGAGGGTTGTTTGAGGATTAAGCACAGGTACTAGACATAAACTTCCTGGCCTCATGCCTGGCACAGAGAAGGGGCACAACTGAGCTACAAGTTTAAAGCACCTGAGTGTACGTTATCTCCTACCACCTGCCGCCGCTCTTTGGCTTCTCCTTGGGAGGAAAGCGCCTTTAAGGATTAGTGACTTGCAACTTGGTGTATTACTTTATATTGTATGAGCAAAGTGTTTTAATAAAAGTTCTCTAGCAGTTTAAATGTTCTCCTGAAATGTTTTTATGTCATGACAAACATCCTAAGACATAATTACTTAGCAGTCCACAACCACAACTTGAATTAACCTAAGAATGAGTGTGGCAGAAATCAGAAGAGCTCTTGTTCATGAATGCATTTACTTACTAACAAACTCCAAAATACTATCCTTACTTCACCTACAAGAGCCTAGCAGAAGCTGGGCTACAGCTTCAAAAGCAGCCCAAAGTCAGTGCCCGAGCACCTCCCTTGTAGGTGAGCCCAAGGCCTGGACGTACCAGAATGGGACCGGTAGTTCTGGTACAGCTGATGGATCTTCTTGGGCTTCCGGACAGGACACTGATGTTCCGCAGTGTTCCTGCTGGCGTAGTGGAAGAGCGAACGCAGATCGCTAAAGCGGAAGGCCACGCCCTTCATGATGCTCTGAGCCGTGTCCCCTGTGAGGAACATGGCATTGGGGTCATTGATGCATTTCATCAGCAGCGCCAGCTCGGCTTGAGTGAAGTCCTGAATCTCATCACCATAGAGCTCATGGATGGACCACGGGAGCATTTTGAGCTTCGACAGTCTCTGGGACAAGTTGTACAGAACGTCCTGTTCATCAAAATAACCTTTCTGAGAGCTGATCTGCTGATACAAGCAGAAAAGCCTGTAGATCTCGCTCCGGTCTTCCTTGAAATTGGGGGCCCGCTTTCTCCCTAGTTTCTTGTACGCTTCTTCCGTGAGTCTCCCCTGGGAGCAGCTGAGGGCCTCAAAAGACCCCTTCAAAAAAGATTTTATTTCTTTCCAAATCAGTGCAGGGTTGTAGGAGGTTTTCCCTTTGTTCATTTTGGGCCATATTTCATTGACGAACACCTCAAATGTCACGTACACCCGGGGGTCGACGTCACACGAACATACTTCCACAACTTTATCCTCCTCGCCATTGTCCCCATCACCCTCAGCCTCCTCCTCATCCTCCTGCCAGTTGGAGATTGTCAAGTCTTCCTGCACGGACCATCCGACGATGGTTCTTTTCAAGCTGCCATCTTCATTTCTCAGAAAAAATGGTTTAGGCAAAGAAGCGTCAAGCAAGAGGAGCAGCTGCTTGGAAGTGACAAACAGAGGAAAGTTTTCGTCCTTCAGGTCCTGGAGTTTGTGAACATTGGGTTCCAGTGGTTTGTAATGACTGGTGGCTTTGGTAGACTTGGAAAGCTCAATGAAATTCCTCTGTACCTCCTGGCACAGGACGTGGTTCTTGGTCACAAAGATCTGATGTAAATGTTCCAGCTGCTGGGGATGATCTGGGGCACCTGATTCTGCCACTTGGCCAGGCCCCTCGTGCTCCCCAGCTTCCCTCCCTGCACAGTCTTCACTCTCCAGCTCCTCGTCTATGCTGTCCACTGTCTCCATCTCCACAGAAACTTCCTCTTCCTCGCCCTCTTCCCCCTCCTCTTCCTTCTCCTCATCTGAACCTTCTTTTCCAGGTTCCACTTCGAAATTTCTCTTCGACCAGATCTGTCTGGCCAGCAGTGGGCTTCCCGCCTGCTCGACTTTTCCCCAGTAAACGTGGAATTTCTTCCACAGCCTGTACAAGCAGCAGGTGGTCTTCCCAGTGCCACTTCGCCCAATGAGGATGATGGGCTCCAGCGGCCTGGGGTTGAGGTGGATCACAGAGTACTCAAGCTCGCCCACCCGGAAGGGGTACTCCACCGTCGTCGTCATGTCACTGAGGATGTTGAAGGCCATGTCGGTGCTGAAGCTGTGGAACTTCATGATGTTGTACTCCGTCTGCACCGCGCTGGCCGGCGGGGAGTACTCGGGCTCCTCGTGCTCCTGGCTCCTCTCGGCCTCCGTGTCCTCCACGTAGCAGCGGGGTATCCGCTTTTGGATTTTCATGTTGGTTGACACCTGGTCTTTGTTGATACCCTTCAGCTTCTTCCGCAGGACACAGGACAAGCCCCGGTTATAGGCCCTGCAGATGGCCTTGATGGTGCTTTGCAGTTTGTCGTGATCCAAGACGATGTCCCAGATCCGGATGATTTCTGTGTAGACCTGCCCCGACTTCCCTATGGACTGTGAGCTCCGCTCTGTGGCGATGATCTTCTCTGGGCTCTCACTGCATCGAGGGGAGAAGTCGATGGCGAGTTCCCACAGCATCCGGGCTCCTTTGTCCAGCTCGGCCTCAAAGAGACGGATTTTTCCTTTCCGGTGCTTCAGCCTCTTCTGCAGGCTTTGGGTCCACTCGCCGTTCCCCAGATGCTGAATGGCTATGATGATTTTCTTCTTCATGACCTTGCTCATCGCCTTACTGGACAGCTTCTTCAGCATTTCCGAAGTGCACTCAATCTCCCACGTCATGTTCTCGAAGTCCTGGAAACAGTCCTCAATCTCCGGCACGCTCCATTCATCCTGATCACCGCTGTCCTCCTTCTCTCTGTGACCAACAGGAATGAGTGCTGAGGCTCCAAGGGCTACCTGAGCATGTCCCTCCCTCGCCTCAAGGTCAGCAGGATTGTTCCCACTACAGTCAGAGCCCCCAAGCCCCGGAGCTCGCTGGACCTCATCTTTCTTTACTTCTGTGCCAGCTCCTGTCTCCAGATGCTCAGAGTTCTGAGGACTGTCCTCTTGGAGGGATGTATCCAATTCAATCTGCTCAATCAAATCCATGATGTCCTGCACAAGGCGGTCTCTTAGAGAACAGGGCATGACAGCTTCAGGCTCCTGCTTCATCATCTGGGCAGCTGGGGGAGTCTCCCAGTTGTTAGGGACCATGGCATCTTTGGGTGGGGATTTGGCAGTGCCAGTGCATGGCAGAGACTTGGATGAAGCTTGGGACTTGAGCTGAGATGTATTACCAGGGGCAGCAGACCTCAGGAGCTTCCCTGGGTGGGCAACAGAGTCCTGCCGGTTCCTCCGCCGGCTCTCATTATGAGCTTTGTTCCAGGCCAAGAGCAAAGCATCGTTCTTCTTAATCTTGTGACGTGCGTCTTTGCCTTCTTTGTTCTTCAGGTTGAAGTTGATGTCAAACTTCACCAGCAGTTCTAACAGCTTGTTCATGCGCTTCATCATGCCCTTCTGGAAGAGGATGTGCATCAGCGTGTTTCCATTGCTGTCCTGGACATTGGGGTCGAGGTAGGAAAATTCGGTGGGGTTGGACCAGAAGAGTTCCAACAAGTGGTTGAGGAAGTTAAAACCGATGTTAGCTGAAAGACACAAACAAATCTCTGTGAGTGCTGAGTTGCTCTTCTCAGGGAACAGAGACCCCCTGAATTCAAGAGAGATGCCAGCCAGGGGTGTCTCAGAACACCGAACTTCTCTAAGAGTTTGAGAACCCAGTGGTTCTCAAACAGGGGCGATCTGCCTCCCATGGGACATTTGGCAATGTCGGGGAACATTTTTGATTGTCAAGATTTGGGAAGTGCTACTGGCATCTAGTGGATGGAGGCCAGGGATGCTGCTAAACATCCTCGATTGCACAGGACAGCTCCCCATAACAAAGAATTATCCAGACCAAGTGTCAACAGTGCCAAGGTTGAGAAACCCTGAAATAACCTTATATTCCAGTAAGACGCTTTATACCAAGACCCTTGAAAATGATATATAAACAAGTGGGAAAGTATTCATCAATGATGGACGGCCAACTGTGAAACTGAAAAATCCTCCTCAATCAGCCCACCCTGACCATTTGCCATGATGGTCACTCCTTCCCATCAAGCTGTGGGTAGACCTCACCAAGAAACAGGCCATTTCTGGATCGTTAGTTTTCCCACTAGAAACTAAGACCAAAAGGCGGAGCACCAATTCCAATCTTCAGCTTCCTCCACAAGGAAAAGACTGATTAAAAAATAGAAGCTTACCATTGATATCTAAAAAGATGTGGAGTGCTGCATGCAAAGGAGTATCGCCTTCCGTGAGAGAAATATCATGGGGGTCTGCGCCCTTGGTCAGGAGAAGAAAAGCCAACTCAAAGTCTTTGTATTTCAGGCACATGGCAAGTGGCCTCTCCCAGCTGTTCTGGAGACCTTCTGGCAAGGCTGAGGGAGGAAGAGGAGAAGGGTACGGTGAGTGGTGTTCCTGGAGGGCAGGACCACTTCTGCCATTTATTCCAAGAGAAGAGCTGATGTTCACCTGACTTCTGGGGCCCTCCTCGACCACCTTTACTGGGGGGAGGCGGGGCGGGGCAAAGGCTTCCCAGCACCCTCAGAGGGAAAAGCCCAACTCCTTCAAGTGCCCTGTCCATGGGCCTTGCCGCTCCCCCTCGTCCCACCACGGGACCACGGACCCCAGCATTAGCACTGCCCAGGAGTGGGGACAGGGCCTGGAAACCGGAACCTCGGTTCTTGCCTAACACCAACTGTGCCTACCACACAGCTGGCGATCAAGACATGAGCCCACTTCCAACATCCTCTGTTTCTATGAAGCTTCTTCCCTCGACCGCCATCTTCCCTCACACTTCTCCAGCCCCTACACCACCTTCTGTTTAGCTCAGTCCATGCCTCCATTCTGTACTGCAGGATCCCTGACCTCCACCCGCTGCGGATGTGCGGCTCTCCTAAACATGCCTCCAGCAGCCACGCATTCGTTCTCTGTCCTTGGTCTCTAGCACCTGATCCCAGGGAAGTGCTTGATAAGTGCCTGGTGAATCAGGAATAAAACAGGAATTCCGTGACAGCCATGGTTTCTGGGCAAAGGTAGTAACATGCTACGCGAGGAATAGGTTTGAAGAAATAAACTGTAGGAGACATTCTGTCTACTTCCTGTGGCAGAGCCAATGCTTGAAGGCTCTGTATGGCACTTTGAGAGCTTAGGACCAATGTGTCATTGCTCCTTCGGAAGAGCATCTCCTTAAATGGCAAAGCAAGCAGAAAACCATGCAGCCAACCACTCTTCCAAGAGCCTGCATACATGAAAGCATTCAACATTCAAGAGTCCTAAGAGAGAGGGACTATTATCATTTCCATTTTACAAATGAGGAGACGAAAGTATAAATAGCACGCCCAAGGCCACACAGTTAGCAGTGGCATTAGGAAGGGGGCAGAGGAGAGGAGGTAAGTGTTTCCAAATTAGTTTTAAAATAAAACCCAATGCAACAGGACATCCGCACACTCCAGACACACATCCAGCCAAGTGCGATTGTGCCGATTAAAGCAGCAGATGTTTCCACCCACCAATTATTTGGCTGTTTCTTTAAAAACAAGCATCGCAAATCCCAATCCGTTGATTAGAAAAGAATGCCACAGAGTCGACAAGGACCCATGCAGCATATGGAATGCAGGGAAATGTCCAGCTGGAGGTCAGAAGGAAGTGACTGATTGCTATGGGCTGAACTGAGGCCAAGGACCCCTCCACGTACTTGAGGGTTCTCACACGAGAAAGGAAGAGAAGATGACAGAGGTAACTGTAATTCACGGAAACGCAGAGTTCCTACAGGGCGACACCCACTGACAAGCCTCGCTGTTTCAAAATGATTAGATATGGAGGAAGAGAATGAGGCAGAATTTAGAGGTGTCTCCAGAATCGAGCAAAAGACCCCATGACAGACGGTGGCCTGAACCCCCACAGGATGAATCCTCCCACGCTTACCACCTCAGCCTGCTCACCTCCTCTGTCCACCAGGCAGCCCAGGAGCTGTGTCCTGCGCTGGTCCCAGGTGCGGAGCAGGGGGATGATGGTGCAGAGGTCAAGGTTTGAGAAGCTGCAGTCTTTAATGAGGCAGTCTCCGAGTGGCGGTTCCCCGCTGACTTTGCGGGTCAGCAGCAGAAGCACTTCCGGCCATTTCTGTTTTTCCAGTAAACACTTGATGAAGGTGTTGGCACAGTCGCGATTAATGTCACAAACCACATCAGGAGGAATTTCTTTCAAAAATAAGAATACATCACACTCCAAGATAAGGCTCATATGATTTCTGTCCCCACTACAACTCAATCCATATGTACATAAATAACACGAATTACTGATCAGTAGTTTAAGCACTGAGGAAACTATAAACAAGTGATTACTTTGGGCAGGCTACTTAACCACTCGCAAAGCTTCTTGGAAAGGTTAAAAATACCCTAAGGACTGCAGAACCTGGCCCAGGAGGAGAGTAGAATGATGACTGTGTCTTAAGGAAAAATACTTGAGTTAGGGCATTCTATTGAGACTAAAAGGACAAGAGGCCGGCTTAAATTTTGCATAATGTTTAGAGTGTGTCTGCTTAAGTAACACTGAAATACAGGGAGACGCTATAGAATAATTAAAAAGTCAAGAGTTACAGGGTAATGGTTAGAGAATGGTATAACCCCTATTCTTAATTTTGTATCCTGATTCATAAGTATTGCCATCTGATCTCTGATGTCTGAAGACAGGTTAATAGTTATCCTAGTGTATCAAAGAGGTCCTCATAAGGAAATTGCCAGATTTAGCCGATAAAAATATAAAATATAGGATGCCGGTTAAATTTGAATTTCAGATAAAAACAAATAAAATTTTAGTAAAAGCATGTTTCATGCAAAATTTGGGACATACTTATACTAAAAATGCACTCATTGTATATCTGAAATTATAATTCAACTGGCATTCTGTATTTTGTCTGGCAATCCTACCAGTAAGAAAGCAGGGAGGAAGAGAAGAAGGTCACCTAAATAAGAGCAAATTGTTCTACATTTGCTAGTTTTTACTTCCTATATTTTTCTAAGTCTTCTGAATGAGTATTTATTTTAACATTTAAAGTGATCATTTGAAAATGAGGAAAAATCAGTATAGGCTACCCTTTCAGCTTAACAGGAACCAGCAAAATAAAAGTGTAAAATACAAACTTTTATATTAGACACTTGCAATTTTCGTGCTCCAGAATCTATTCGCTTGTCTTCTGCTAACAGTGCTCTCCCAACCACCAGCACTCTCCACATGGCAAGGAAGCGGGCAGGGTATGATTTGGGTCTAAACCAATCAGGACTCACCATCCCCCTGGCCACAAATACTAGTTCAGAGATACACACTGTGACCAAAAGTGAAG
This sequence comes from Pteropus vampyrus, assembly GCF_000151845.1. Taxonomy (NCBI): domain Eukaryota; kingdom Metazoa; phylum Chordata; class Mammalia; order Chiroptera; family Pteropodidae; genus Pteropus; species Pteropus vampyrus. The sequence continues at coordinate 19,788,256 of NW_011888782.1, forward strand.
GACTTTTGTTCAAACTTGAGAGACAGCTGGGTCTGTAGGTCCAGAAACTCTGGAAAAAATAAAGTCCAGGATCTTGTCTCCACAGAGAGTCTAAGGTGAAAGCCAGCCAGGGGACAGCTGGATTAAAAGACAGGAGATACTGGGTCTTGCTGACATTGGTTAGATCATCGGACCAGCTGTACCCGAAGGCAGCCTGGCATTCCTACTATGACTGTTTAAAATGTCACTTTTTTGCTTGTTTAAGCCAATTCGAATCTGTCTGCCACTTCCAACAGAAATAGTTCTAAATATTCTATCCTGTGGCCAATTAAGGAAATGAAGAAGAAAAAAAGAGAGAAAGAGAAAAAAATTCAAGAGAGTTGGGTGGATTAGAGATGCTGAAAGAGAATTGGGAGAAGACTTTCAGGAAAGACAGGAAGAGTAAGGGGCAGGACGGAACCGAGAAAGTAACCTAGCCAAAGTGAGAGATAGAAAGACCACACCAGCATACACAGTCCCCAAAGAGAGAGAGAGAGAGAGAACACAGGAGCACAGGCCGTAGGACATGAAGGACAGTCAAGAGTAGCATTCTCATCTTGCAGCCCTTAGATGTTTACCAAAGACCAGTGTTTTATTTTCACAACCCTAAGTATGAATGAGGCCAGTCTTCACGGGTCATGGGTTGGATGACATAAAGTCCAAACACCAAAGGCTCCCTAGAAGTGGTTGCACAGAATGGCCTAGGTCTACAAGACTGCAAACAAGGTGGCTTCAACCCAGAGTCACAGGTGAGCCGCTTATCTCTGACCCACTCATATCCAAGAAAGAAAGAACGGCCTGGCAAACTTGCCTCACCTCCACCTGCCTTACTGGCTGGTGGGTGTTAGCATTTTATGTGCAGGAAACTGGACTAAGTATTTTATATAGGTCATCTCAGAAGTTTAGTTCCCCAGACAAGGCAGAGAAGAAGAAACTAAAGCTTAAAGATGTTAAGTAATTGGCCCAAGGTCACAGATCTGGTAAGTAGTAAAGTTAAAATTCAGAACAAGCCTTCAGCACTAAGATCTGCTACATACCCTGAAGAGCATTTGTGGGTCACAGGCCACGCCTTCTTGCAGCTCTCTCTAAAATTGAGACATCTCAGCCCTACGGGGTCCAAGTGAGTGCTTTATAGCCCATACTAACTGCTGATGTTAAAAAGACAAAATTTTACCTTCTTAGGATTTCTAGAATTTCCCCTAATTATCTAAAGTTTGTCGTCTAAAGTTCTTTTCTGGAACTTTCCTGATTTCCCCATAATGAAAAAAAATTAACAAGCAATTTTATAATAACTTTATATACCAACATTCGTCAATATCTCTACAGAAAAGAAAAACATCTGTGGCATATTAAAAAAGGACACAGTCTATGCAAAGGGTAATTCTAAAAGGACATATGAAACACTAGTAACAGAGGTTGCTTCCGGGGATGAGATTTAGGGACTGAAAGTTTAGGGGCGGATGATAGACTTTTCACTGAAGAATGTTCTGTGCTGTTTGAATGTTTTACCTGTAGATCATGTCGTTTATTTTCTAAATTAATTTTTAAAAGATAATAGAAAAAGTTTTAATGAGCGAGCATATATCATCTTTAACATAATTGAATGTCGTGAGAAAAATTACCTTGCAAAGAAGAAAGGATGCGCAAGAACCTCTGGACTACATTTTGCTTCATAAAGTTTTTATACAGTAACCGGTTTCCTGAGTTCATGTACGTCACCAGCTGCGCACAGGCCTTCCGGAAAAGGTCACTCTCACTAATGGGTCCATCACCATTGCTCAGGCCTGCAAAACACCACCAGGTGAGATCACAGCTGCGGGAGACTGCAGAAAACAACCACAATTCTCTACCCCTTGGCGAATCCACACACTTTGCCAAGTGACTTTGCGGCTCCTCCCATCAGGAGGTGGAGACTTTTCCCTTCTCAGATCCTTGATTCTGGCCTGGCTTCATGACTTGTTATGACCAACAGAATGCAGTGGATGGGATTTCTGTGCTGGCTCTGAGCCTGGACCTCCAGAGGCCTTGTTTAGTTCTATACGCTCTACTGGGACCCTGACCTCTGCCCTGTGACCAGGTCTAGGCCAATCTTCTGTGGGATGAGACAGCATAGAACAAAGAAGAATCAGCCCAGTTGTCTAAAGCTGGGCCACATAGATGTCAGAGAGCCAAGACCAGCAAGACTATAGACACTTGGAGTTCAGTTAAGGCTATGAGAACAGCCCAGCCTAAACTGCTGACCTGCAGGATCATGAGCTAAAAAAAAAAAAATGCTTATTGTTTTATGCCGCTAAGTTTTGGGGTGGTCTGTTATGCAGCAGTAGATAACTGATATAACAGTTCAGGGAAGGGACAGCTGGAGGATGACTTAGTGCAAAGCAACTTCCAACTATCCACAGCTTCGGTTTCCACGGTTTCAGTTACTTGCAGTGAACAGTAATCTAACAATATTAGATGGGAAATTCCAGAAATAAACAGTTTGTGAGTTTTAAATTGCATGCTGTTCTGAGTAGCATGATGAAATGTCACACTGCTCCATGCCACCTGGGACATGAATCATCCCTGTGTACAGTGTATCCACATTGAACATGCTACCTGCCCACAAGTCCCTTAGTAGCCATTCAGTTTCAGAGAGAGAGAGAGAGAGAGAACGACCACATTCACATAAGTTGTATTATAGCATATCGTTACAATTGTTCTATTTTATTATTAGTTATTGTTAATCTCTTACTGTGCCTAATTTAGAAATTAAACTTTATCATAGGTATGTATATACAAAAAAAAAATTAGGGTTCAGTACTATCCACAGTTTCAGGTATCCACTGGGGGGGGCTTAGAACATATCCCCTGCAGATAAGGGGGGACTACTGTACCTGACAGCCACACAGGTGTCACACGGGCAAGCAGAAAAAGCCAAGAGTAAGGAGCCATCTCTCTGGCCAACGAAGGGAAGACAACACTCCCTTGGTTCAATTTACTTGAGAAAGTAGTCATAATTAGGAACTGCCCACTGATGGAATGTTGAAAAAGGGCAAATGTTTTATTTGATATCAGATTATGCACTCAAAAAGCACTCTTGGTTAGAACAGAATCTTTCTGAACAGATAGGGGAGCAAAACTGAACATCTGTCTTCACACCCAATGAAAAGGGCCTGGCCCGCAGTGTAAGCACTACCATGTTGCAAAGAGATGAACAAATGTTCAGTGTTATGGTCTAGCAAAGCAAAGCAGGAATACTTTAAAAGAGATGGACTATTTGAAAATGGGAAGAAAATAAAAAGCATCCTACCTGCAGTCAGGTTTCCTAAGAAGCCAACCCTAAGTCAAGGATTTGTATGCAAGTAGTTTATTAAGGAGGAGACAACTGAGTGGGAGAAGCAGGTTGGGGGTCAGGGAGGAAGGCCGGCCAGAGTCTGAGCTCAGGTCAAGTCCCACGCAGAGAACAGACGTGCCTGATCCCACAGGGGAGGTCTAGAGTGAGTCATACCTCACAGCTGTCCCCATTCAAGGCGAGGAAAACAGTTTTTCAAATGCTCACATCTGTCTGTCACTGGTCACAGGCTGCCTCAGGAGGAAGTAAATTCCCAGGCACTACTGGTTTGAAGGAGCACAAGCAAAACAGGCTCCATGAGCCCAAAGACTGTTCTCCTTAAGAACAAGCTTTAGGTGCTGGCTTTTCAGGCGCTCCCATGACAGGGAGCACACACGATGGTACAAGGGGTCCGAGCAGAGCTCTGACAGCTGCTGTGCCTTCCGATACACAGCCAGATGACCTTTCAATAAATCAAGTCAGAACTCCAGAAACACACACACACACCAACTTCTGGGGCAAATGCCCACTGCCGTCTAATCAAGTGACCTTCAGGTGCCAGACGGAACAAGACCCACTCTAGCACTATCCTCCAGAGAAAAAGAAAGGGAAATCATTTGTCAAAGAAGACCTCCATGCCCTCAGCGGGAAGCTCACTCTGAGATAGAAAACACGCACGTGGTGTAACGATAACTGACCAGCACTCCTGGACTCGGCCCTCCCACCTTCATCCTAAAACATCCAGGAAGACACAAAAAAGAATTCAGAAAAACAGGACCCTTGGTAAAGGAGGAAATGCCTTCACTATCAAGCAGATGGCAACCTGCCGCTTGCCTCCCTGGCTCACGCCATTACAAGCTTTCCGGGAACATCATCTTTCCGCCAGGGGCATCGGTATAAAAGTCACCTGAAATCGAAAAAAAATATACCACGCTTGACCACAGAGGTAATCAGATGCGGTTGTATAATATGAATGGTTGTGTGGTTCTGAAGGCAATTATAGGGCAGAGAAAGTTCCAGACAACAAGAAAGAAACCAGAGAATGATATCAACAATGTAAGAATGCAGAAAGGGAAAGGCTAAAACACTGACGAGGGTATCCCCGGGAGGTATGGGTGACGTGTTTATTACCCCAAACTTGTCTGGTTTTATCCTAAAATTTCTATAAGCCTAAGGAGAGACAAAAGAAATATCAGGATATAAAGTTTGTTTATACATATTAATCACATTTCTAAAAAAATGTGACTACCATGTAAGTACTGAACGATAACAACCAAAGGGCTGAATAAAAATATGCAGAAGTGTAATTATGATAAATTTTTGTTTTTTATATAAAACTATATATTTACGAATTTTCTACAATGATCACATTTAGTAGATATATGTATAAGTATATAAGCAGATTTAAAACTAAAAGTCAAACTAAGAGATCTGAAGTTAAAATAGTGTTCAGAAGTGTTAGAAAATAGAAATAAATCATTTCAAAAGGAGATTTCATTTTTGCCTGAAATCTTTCTTTCAAGCTAAAAAAGGCAAAATTTGTAAGTTTTATTACACACATTTTATCAATTTAAATTTATGTACCCATCTCATTTTTATAAAAGAAAATAAAATGAATAACTATAAATTCAAGGAATAAGACTAAATAAGCAAATCACAGATACATTAAGTTTTGGGAGTAGGTGGGTTTTTGTAGAATTAATATATTTTGTTTTCCTTTCTTATATTTTATAAGTTTCCGGAAATAAACCATATATTGCCTTTATAATAAGAAAAAAGTATCTTGAGCATCCTTTAAGTAAATACTGCAGGCCTGTGTTTACTAAAAACAGGACACCATCTTGGTGCTGAAGAATGCAGAGACAAACCATGGCCTCTGAGTCACAGGCCCTGTCTAAGGGGAAACCGACACACAGAGAAGGTTCCAGCATCCTCTGAGTGCTGTGCTGTGCTGTGCTAGAGATGCCTGCACCAGCACAATGCAGAAGGCAGCTGTCTCCCCACTGGAGGATCAGTGAGAAAAGCTTCAGAGAGCTGGATCTGTGCTCACTTAAAAGGCCAGGCATTAGTGAATCAGAAGATTCCCAAACCTCTTGTTCTTGATCCTAAGGAACATGTTCAGCAACAGCTGCCAGGGAAGATGGACATGCTGCCATCTGGTGGTGGTCTTGGGAGGCCGGTAAAAACAGTTACGTAATCCTGACTACTCAGCAGTAAAGAAAGCCTTGCTCCTCAAGTGGGCTCTGGCTTCCCCCAGCAGCTTGCGAGAAATGCAGAATCTTGGGTCCTGCCCTGAATCTGCTGAATCAAAATTTGCGTTTTAACAGGCTCCCCGATGATTCGTGTGCACGTCAACATCGGGAATCTCTGGTTTAGGGGACAGCAGAAATCTTCAGCGAGACCTTTTATTGCTCAGGTTTTGTTTCTCAGATGAAAAAGCTGCCCTACACACACAGACATCCTCACTTGCCAGCCCTTTCTGATAACTGCCTTCTTCCTCTTTTCCGATTTTTATCACTTTCTTTTGCTTTTCTTTTATCTTAATGTTTCTCTTATAGTCTTTCAATATGCCTCTAGCATGGCAAGGAAAACTTCGTGGTCAGTGGTCTAGAAAACTGTAAAATGATTCAACATCCAATAAGTTTACTAATGAGCATTGGGGGCTTTAGGCTTGACTGCCATCATCAACTATCCAGTGAGCCAAATGGCACGCCTGCAATGGGGCACATTTCTCCTGCATGTGCTTTTCTGCCAAGCAAGCACAGTAGAATTCTAATAAGTAAAAAAGAGACTAGCTGCAATTCTACTGAGTGTCTTCTCTTAGTTCCAAAGCTGGACTGGATTTAGTTGGTAAAGAAGCACCGAAAGGAAGGGAGAGCGAGACCCTGTCTGAAAAGATGTTTTTAAGATTAACAGATATTTAAAAATTCTATTATACAAGGAAACTAAAAAAATCAAAATTTAAAAACTAAATAAAAATAACTGATTTATGCTAAAGTCTATAACACTAAATATACACATATACAGTATTCTAAGCATTAATATTAAAATTAATAAATAACAAATTTGCAAACAATCAATCATTTTTCTACCATTTACTTTTGGTCCTTTTTTTATTGGCATTTTAAAACTTGGAAATTCACTGGCAAAGATAGTTTCAATTTCTCAAACAGTAGAGACCAATCTGAAACAGAGATTACAGGCGTAAGCTCTCAGAAAGCATTTCACAATGATTTGTTAATTACACTATCTCACAGAAGAAATCATAATTTCTTAAAATAGAGGCCATTTAAAAACTACACATGATGTCACAGCTTTAAAAGAACATCCATGCAACACAGGACTCTGTAAATACATTTCTCTCCCCTCATTCCCATGGTTTCATGGAAACAGAAGATATTTTAAATAAATAAATAAAAATTAAAATACAGATGGAAAATGGGAGAGGCGGGTGTTAAATGAAAAGCAGCTTCAATCTCCCCCATGTAAAACTTTCCTGACCCTGGCAATTGCGATGATCCCCAGTCTGTCAGACTGCTTCCTGCTCCCACCCAACACCCTACAAGCTGCCTGAAACTTGAAACCTACTTATCCATTCCAGGGAGGAAACCTACTTATCCATTTCCAGGGAAACACAACCAAATAACGTCAGTACATGCACGCTAACCATCTATTAAGTATTCATCAGTCTAGTCTTTCATTCATAAATGCAAACCATCCAAAGATAAGAAGATAATTAAGGAAAAGCCAATAGCATAAAAGAGAAGCAAGAAAATGAACAACTGATCCCCCCCCACAGTATAAATAATTCAGAGCAGAAGATGTTCTTTTAAAAAATTTTTTTTCAATATTCTTAAATGCCATCCAAGAAGAAATGGCAAATGTAAACAAGCACAAGCTGCCAGAGATGAGGAATAATCAGAGAACAGGAAAGAGTTCTTAGAAATTAAAACTGAACTTCCAAATTTAAAAAATGCAATGGACAAGCTGAATTATAAAAGGAAAAGCTGAAGACCAAGTTAAGGATCTGGAAAGAAAAAAGGAGACAGAAAACATTAAGGTAAAGTAGAGAGACGTGTTATAAATTCAGGAAGCTCATCCATCTAACAGTGGCAGCAAAGAGACACTGAAGGGGAACAAAATGATAAAAGATAATTTCTTTGAGCTAAAAAAGTTAGATTCAAAAGGGCCAACAAGTGCCAAGCAAGAAGAACGAATAAGGAAGGGCCCACACCTAGACATATCCCAGAGAAATTTCAGAACTCTAAGGACAGAGAAAATCCTAGAAGGGAAGATAAATGAGACTGACATCAGACTTCTAATCAGTAGCAAATGGAGGCTAGAATACAATCAAACAATTTCTTCAGAGTTGTGAGGAACAAAGTTTTATAGCATATTTCATAAATCTAAGAAACCATGGATTGTCAGACACACCAGAAAAGGCTACCATCAACCTGGGACATGTCACTGATTATGAAACACATTCTAGTTTGCAAAGATGTTAAAATGTGGGAGAAAAGTGCAACTTGGAATCGATGAAATAAAATGCCTATATCCAGGCATATTATCAACCAATAAAAGGATTAAAGAAAGACTTTTCAAAAACTCCATAAGTCCATATTATCCATGTCTCCTCCATGAAAAACTTGAGTAAGTACTCTAGCAGAGCAAGGGAGAAAGTTAAGCAGACAGCGTGAGCCACCAGAGTCATATATGAGTACAAGAACTAAAAGAAGCATAGCATATGGGGCTAAAGTCTAAATCAAAGTCTAAAGAGTACATATGTGTACATACATATATATACATATATTTATAATAATGTATATTATATGTATGTTTCATTAAATTGGGACGCTTAAAGAATAGCACATTTATTTTTTTAATTTTTCAACTATAGTTGACATTCAATATTATATTAATTTCAAGAGGAGAGCATAGTGGGTAGAATTTATATAACTTACAAAGTGACCTCCCCCCCATAAGTCTAGTACCCACCTGACATCATACATAATTATTACAATATTTAAAAAGCAAAGTTTTCAGGACATTTGGTCATTCTTTTCTATGGGTCCAGTTACACTACTAGTTGTAGAAAGTGTAACATTTACATAATCATCCTACCATGCAAATGCCATTTATTGGTTTTTAATTTTTAAAATCAATCTATAGATGAAGCATAGAAAACCTAGAGTTAAGGAACAGAATGTAAATGACACAAATAACATTACAAGCAAAATTCAACAAGTTGGACTGACTTGTTGCATTTCATCTTATACAGCAGTCAGTCAATAGATGTCCCAAACTAATAAATCAAGAGATAGAAATATAAGTTAATGTATCAGTGCATAAATATAATTTAGTGTAGTATAAGTGTTTTTTAAATTGTTGGCTATGGTTGTTTCTGAAAAGTAGGATTGATTTTTATCTCTTGCTCTGTCTGAATTTTTTTCCTTTTTTACTATGTGCATGCATTAAAAAAAAAAAAAAAATCACCCATGATATCTAAAGGTGAAGTTCTCACAATGTTGCAGAGATTCTCTAAATAAGAGTTTCTCATTCTTTCAAAAAAAGCAAACAAGTTTTCCAAAGACTGGAAGTCTCACTTCCATCTTCGTATACCAGAAAAGATAAACTGATTTGTATCTCATATCACAGAAGCAGCTTTATGCCCTCTCTGAAAAAAAGTTAATTCACTGGAAGCTGTACCTGATAAGTCCTTAGAACACGCAGCCAGTTTTTCCAAGTGACTGTTGATTTTGTTGATGGCTTTGAAGTTCTTACTCCTCTTCAGGACATCCACAGCAGACCAGGAGTTCCGATCCAGCAGAGTGGGGTCTGCCCCAAAGCGCAGGAGCATCTGCACATCCTCTGTTTGTTCTAGGGCAGGCCAACAGGAAAAGGGGGCATTGTCACGGTTCCTTCTGTAAGGAGATGTCCCCATGAGTGCTGTCTTCCCAGTTTCTGCCTGAGCAGCCCAGACAGGGAGACCAATGACCCTCTGCTTACAGACCCTGAACTGCTGGCCTTGGGCAATTCACCCAACTCCCAGAAGCAAGGAGTCCTGTGTGGAGTGTGAAGGACAATAGCTTTTAAGAGATTGAGAAGTACGCTCCTCTATACCTTTCTCCCCTCTCCTTGGCAACAAGCAAGGAGAGGGGGAATCTGGTTACTAGGCAACAGTTGTAGCTGTAAGGATAACAGCAAGCTGTGACTTCAGATTTCTTTATTCCCTAGAGAGGAAACAGAATATTCTTCTAGAAAGAAAAGCCTGTCTGGGGACAGTAGAAGAAAGTGGCAATTGCCTTCGCATCAGGGTCTTTTTGTTGTCACTGTTTTCTACCCTCCCAGCTCCTACCATCTGGCTGCCAGCTCTATTTGCTGCTTTAACGAATCTATTTGCCAAACATAAAGGTGTCTCTGTGGTCACAGATGCAATCGTTTTCAGAATAGAACAGATGTATCCCTGGGGTATGAAGACTTATGTGGGCACGGAGAGTTAAATTAAGAGTCGATGCCTAATCCCCAACTTCCATACCCATGCTTTCCTAAAATTCACCACCTTGACCAGGCACCTAAACTCCAGCTATTATCCTGCTCGTGGTGTTCTCCTTTCCGTCTCCCCAGTTCTTCCGCTTTACAAAAATATGACAAAATAAAAAGGTCCTACTTCTTTCTTCTCCATCGAGTAGGCAGAATTCTAAGACTGCCCCCAGTATTCCCAGGCTCTGGTATACATATACCTTCTCCCAGTTCTTCAGTCAAATACTACTCCACATACTGCTGCGATGAGAGTTTGCAAATGTAATTAAGGTCCCCATACAGTTGACCTTAAAGACAGGGAGATTTTCCAGGTAGGCCTGACCTAATCACATGAACCCAAAAAGTCAAAGCTATAGAGGTCAGAGATGAACGAGGGCAGAGATTCAAAGTACAAAAGGGATGTGATGCACAAGAAATTCTCCACTGCTGGCTTTGAAGACAGAGGGAGCCACATGACAAGGAACGTGTGTGGCCGGTAGAAGCTGACAGCAGCCTTTGGCTGAGAGCCAGCAAGGAAACAGGGACCTCAATCCCACAACCACAAAGAACTGAATTCTGCCACAACCATGTGAGCTCGAAAGAAGGCCTGGAACTCTAGATGAGAACACAGCCCAGCCAATACCTTGATTTCAGCTCCAGGAGACACTAAGCAGAAAACTCAGTCTATCACTCCAGACGTACAGAACTGTGAGCAAATAAATGGATGTTGTTTTAAGCTGCTAATTTTATGGTGATTTGTTGCATAGCATGGAAAACTAATGCAGTTACCATAATGTATTGCTCCAAAGGAGGTGAAACTCCTGACCTCCGTGGTATCACCTAAAGGAAAATTAGATGCCTGCCCAGTGCCTTTTAAAGGCACTTAGAATGACCAGGACAAACAAACAGAGAGTCATGGACATGGACAATGGACAATGGACTAGTGGTTCCCAGAGGGTAGGAGGTGGGGGAGGAGGGAAGAGGTAGATGGGGTGAAAGGGGTCAAATATAGGGAGGGAGGGGGAAGGAGTAGTGGGTAAAGGGGATCAAATATATGGTAGCTGAAGGAAACTGGACTTTGGGTGGTAAACACACAATAAAATATACAGATGTCAAATTATAATGTACGCCTGAAAATTATATAATTGTATTTTCTGTCCTTAAGATGCTTAGGGAGCATACGGCCTTTCGTAGACAACAGAGCTGCTGAACGGGAGCCAAATATGGAACTAGCTGACTTTCAAGTATTCCACTTGGAAGGCTGCTGGTGCTCACATATGCCATATATAAGACCTATCCTACATATCTGGTTGCTTGTGGCAGTGATAATGCATGTCTACAAAAAAGAGGAAATCTTATTTTGAAAAAATAAATAAATAAACAAACAAACAAATAAATAAATAAAAGGCACTACAATCCATCCTCCTCTTACCTCCTTCTCTTCAAATTTTAATATGTTTGCTTTTTTTAATGATCTCTGTAGTCATAATTTTAGTAATAATTCAATCCGGAAAAAAATTAACCCTTAGATTTAAGATTTAAAGTTATATGAGTGCTTTTGACCCAGAAGAGTATCACTGGATGACAAGACTTTCGAGCATAAATCGTATTAGGGCAAACTCCTTTTTAAAAAGTAAACTGGAAATATGAATCAAAAAAATACACATTTGATATTTTGACCACTAAAGGAACTTGTCCTCCAGGCATATCCTCTGTTTGGCTCAAGTAAACTCTAATAAACTCTTATAATTTCTTTTTTAAAAGATCATGTCTATAATTTTAAATGGATATTAGAAAACATCAAATTGTTGTGTACTTATATTCTACTATATACAAATAAAGGAGTGAGATAGGAGTTTTATTTTAAAACATCAATGTGAACAAAATTCTGAAAATTACCTTTTTAATTATTTAGACTCATAGATAAAAAAATTCTAGATGTCAACTTAAAAACATGTCAAGAGGTACACAGGTTTTCAAAATTTTCTAAAAGAATAAGGAAACAAAATTTGAAGACCACTGACATACTAGACTTTTTATTTTTTTTACTTGACTAGCATCCATTCGCCTTTTTTCTGATAAAAAGCCAGTTTACTTTTGAGAAAGCACCTCTCTCCCAACCCAACTCTACCTGATTTGATAGCAGTTTACACTAGAAAGACAGATACACATGCCTGTCAGCATGACATCCACTACCATTGCCCCTGCTCCAGGGGCAAACACCTGACTGAGACCTGGCCAATCAGATCATTCCATCCTCTGGCTCTAGTGGTTGATTGGTTCATGAGACCAAAGTTAAGTCACTGAGACTCATTCCAAGGCATTTTACTGAAATATTGAAATAAGGTATTCTTTTTGCTGAGATTAAAAAATTGGCAGAACATAATCCAGAATGTTCTGGTGGTTTCAGGTGAAAGAGAGACTGCCTAAGAATGTACCTAACACAGAAAGAGAAGAGCTGAGAAGTAAGACAGATTCTCGAAGACACCTTAGGAGTACCTCGACCAAACTCAGCTCTTTAGTCACATGAGTCAATGAATTCCCCTACTTGCCTAAACTAGTTTGAGCATCTGTAACTGGTAACCAAGACAGAGGAAGCTAGTCCCAACCCATCTTTGCTTCTATAATTCTAAAAGATGAGCATATCCAGGCTTTGGGTCCAACTGCTGCCCTAAGACTCTCAAACCACTGCTCCAGAACCATCATAACAGGGGGACCATCATAACAAGTAGTCCCCACCAAAATGCCAACAGAACAGAAAATTTATAAGGCCCTATAATGCTGCAATTATTTCGAATGGTGATTTGAAATTCAGGCCACATTGAAGAATCTGCAGGTTTCCTGACTCTTCATGTACCAAAAATGTAGTCAAGATGGAGATAACCTCATGCACTATTGGGGCAACCTCTCTTGGGTTCAAGTTAGCAATAGCTTTCAAAATCCAAATACATATCAATATGCTAACATCTTAAAACTGTATATGTGTTTTTACTTGTACATACAAAAATATTTGTGGGAAAAAACAGAAGATATTGATAACATTGGTTCCCGAACAGTTGAAAGACAGAGGCAGCAAAGAGAGTCTCATTGGGTACCTTTGTACCTTCTGATTTTTAATGTAATCTATTTAAAATTTAAATAAGAGGTCATCACAATAAAGCATACAAACTCTTTGAACAAGAAATTTCTCAACTAGGAAATCACCCTATGGATACATTCCTAGCAGTTCACTAAGATGAACATATAAAAATGTTCTCTGAGCATTGTTTTCAGTAGCAAAATAAACTGAAAACCATTTAAACATACATCGATAGAGTACAGTCATGTTAGAGAGTACCAAGAGCTATTTTAAAAATTGAAATGGCTGTGCAGGTACTATAAGGGAAAGATGGCCAAGACATATTGCTGAAGTAAAAAACAAATTGCTGAACAGCATGTAGAGTGTGCTCACATTCATATTTGAAAGAGAAAAAAAAAGACATTTGGCTTTATGAATATATATACTGGCAAGACACTCAAAAAATATTTTGGTAGTTAAATGTGTGATGAGGATTTACTTTTTATCACACATCTTTTTGAAGTGATTTGTTGTTGCTGGTTTGGTTTGGGAATTTTTTTTTATTAAAAACTTGCACTTTCAATTTTTTTGCCTTTAAAAATTTTTCTGATTGAGATACAGCTCGCAAACCATAAAATTCATCCTTTGAAAGTGTTGAATTCAGTGCGTTTTAGTAGATTTACAAAATTGTGCAATCATTACCACTATCCAATTCCAGAACGTTTCCATCACCCCCAAAAGAAAACTATATATATTAGCAGTCACTCCCCATTCTCCCCCTCCTGCCCCAGCCCCTGGCAACCAGTAATCTACTTTCTGTATCTAGAGATTTCCTTATTCTGGACATTTCATATAAATGGAATCACACAACATGCGGCCTTTTGTGTCTGGCTTCTTTCACTCAGCATAAGGTTTTCAAGTCTCACTCATGTTGTCTGCAGCATGTATCACTATTTCATTCCTTTTAATGGCTGAAAAATATTCTGTAGGATGGATGTACCCTTTTGTCTGTCTATTCATCAGTTAATGGATATTTGGGTTGTTTCCACTTTTTTGGCTATTATGAATAATGCTATGACTATTCATGCACAAATTTTTGTTGAGACATATGTTTTCCACATACCTAAGAGTAATATTGCTGGATCATATGGTAACTGTTTAACTTTTTGAGTAACTGTCAGCCTTTTTTCCAAAGCAGATCCACCACTTTTCATTCCCACTATCCTCTTGAGGGTTCCAAGTTTTCCACATCTTTGTCAATGCTTGTTACCATTCATCTTTTTTTTTTTTTTAATTTCAGCCATCTTGGTGTGACATATAGTTTCAATTTTTAAACTAGTTTTTAGAAAGGTGATTCAAAGGAGCCTATCACACATGAACAGGCAAAAAGACCAGTAGAACAGAACAGAAAGTTCAGAATTAGCAGCATCTCAAATCCCTGAGGTTACAACAAACTTCTAAATAACTGGTGCTGAGACATATAGGTAGCCATTTGGAAAAAGATAAAAGTAGATCCTTATGTTAAACTCCAATGGATCGAGGAGAAATTTTTAAAAATTATATAGTATATGCGACTCTCATTATACTTGTATTGGATGGCACTGGTTTAAATCTCAGGGAATGGAATGCTTGCCAAGTTATCAACACATGCAGTTAATATCCAAGGCATTACATGTATATAAAATACCCAAACCCTGCTCCAGCCATCTGTATTTCAGAAGACGTAGAGACATGTTTCTTTGCAAATCAGAGTCTTAACCAGAAATATCTTTTCTTAAGGATTTTTAGGATGGAGATATGTAGGACAGCACAATGATTGGAGATGATTGGAGGCATACTTTACTTTAACCATTAATTACTAGGCTAACAATAGCTTTATCACAGTGGTACACCGGAGCCAGCTCATACCCATCCACGAGGACCAACTGTTACATGTCCAGGAATGTTGTAAGCTGGTCGATAAATGGCCATCATAACAACTAAGCTGTTTAAACTTACAATAAATAAATTATTACTTACAATAAATACATATACTAAAAGTAAAACTCATCACTTCTTAATTATTGTTCTACATTTTGCTATTATCTATGATGAGGTTTCTTTACATCTATCTTAAAATGTAATATGATGGTGTGCTATTGCACATTTCCCAGCTCTGTGTTCAATGACATCACAGTGGCAGCTTGAAATCAGCCATGGGGGGAATATTTACACCATAGAAATCAGTCGACACTACAACCAGAGCTTTTCTCTTTGAAATCCCAGCTGTCAAATGTTTGCCAGGATACCACTGTCTTTAAGAAGATAATAAAATACACAGGACATCAAAAAGACATATAATAACAAGTCTAAGCAAGGATACAGAGAAACTGGAACCCTCACACATTGCTGGTGGGAATGTAAAATGGTATAGCCACTTTGGGAAACAGTCTGTCAGTTCCTCAAAGTTTCAACACAGAGTTACCATATGATCTGGCAATACTACTCCTAGGTATCTGAGAAAAATGAAAATATATTTCAACGCAAAAGCTTTTACACAAATGTTCATAGCAGCTTTATTTATAATAGCTGAAAAATGGAAACAAGTCATGTGCCCATCACCTGATGAGTGAGTAAATAAAATGTGGTATATCCACACAATAGAATATTATTTACAATGAAAAGAAACTAAGTACTGATACACATTATGATGTGAATGAACTGTGAAAACCTGCTAAGTGAAAGAAGCCAGTCACAAAAACCACACATCGCATGATTCTATTTATATAAAATGTCCGGAATAGGCAAATCCATAGAGATAGAAAGTAGATTAGGGAGCGGCTGCTTAGAGCTGTGGAGGTAGGAGGCAATGGGGAGAGGCTACTAATGGTTCTGGGTTTTCTTTTCCAAATGACGAAAATGTTCTCAAATTGATTGTGATGATAGTTGAATGGCTCTGTGAATATATGAAAAAGCACTGAGCTGTATACTTTAAATGGTGAATGATATGGTATATAAATTATATTTCAATAAAGTTCAAAATTCAAAGGCATCAAACACCTTTTCTCTGTTTCCCCCAGATGTGGATTCCTGGGACCCAGTTCAGTCGGGAATGACAATAGACAGACGAACCTCACTGGGCTGGCTACTCCTGGGACTTGCTGAAGAAAGAAAACTGTGACTTCCTAAAAGGACCCACCAGACCAGAGGGCCCCAACTGGAAACCTTGGGGCTGTGTCTAATCCATAGGCATGTTTCATTTCAAACCAACGTTTATAATCATGAGTGTTTTGTTTTTTTTTTAAGTCCAGCCTTCCATAAGATGGCAACACTGCCTGGTTCCCATGATCAGAGCCAGGCTGCTGCCACACCAGGCACGAGCTCCCCAGTGCTCACTAACACCTCCCTTCAACTGGGGCTGAGAGTCCATTATCATTTATCATCACAGCTACTCTAACTTTTTTTATAGGAAAAAAAAAAAAAATGCTTGTCTCCATGAGAGTTTCTAGAAAAACGAGAGAACTCAAAGAGCTGTGTGACAGTGCATACCGTCTTCCTGTTTCACAGGCTAACGGGGTACGTCTGTATCAAAGAACCGCCTTTTCCTTGCATGTGCAAGCCTCACTTTCTCACGTGGCCTGCCTGGCCATGGCGGAAGGATGCGATTCCTGTGTTAGATTCTAAGTGCTACGAAGGTAGGACTATGTCTGTTGTCTGGTTCACAATTTATCTCTAGTGGCTAGCACAGATGTGATGTAAAATAAAGCACTTAGAAACCATGTGAAGAGGGAGAGAACAAATGCAGCCAGAAGCCCATGTCCTTGAGTCATTCAACCCCACAGAAGCCATTTGAAGCCAACCAGAGCTCCTGGAGCCCAGCAATTCTTCCTTCTCTTGTCCCACATCCTTTCTGCATAGAGCCTACCCTTC